>NC_086317.1:344768645-345379895 GCF_036172605.1 Pelobates fuscus | reverse complement strand
ATTTGTAATTTATTATGAAAGCCTTTTGGTGACTTATTTATTTTTGTAAATCTTACTTGTGTTCAGCCCATTATTAAATGTTAAGCCACCCAAGATTTGCCATCATTTTTCCCCAAACAATCACATGGAAAATTTTCAGATGAACCAAAACACCACATAGGTAAAACTCAAACTGATCAATTTTTTTGGAGGAATCAATTTTGGCAAATCAAATTCTTCTGTTATGCACAAGTCTAGTGAGTAAAAGCAAGGGTTGATTTACCAAAGACTGTGGTGAATTAAAACCCAGATTGCAAACTTCTTCAACTCAGCTATATCACAGCTTTGCTGTCATAGCCTGGAATTTGCAATTGTTTTTTAATCAGCACAATTTACTGTTTAGTACTGTTTGGTAAGTAAACCCATGTGTGTCTTTAAAAAAAACAACAACAACTATTAACATTGTTCCCTGTTACTTAGGTTTGTTAATTGCAAACATCTGACTAGCACCTGGATTTGCTTTTTTTCACTTATAATATAGACAGCCAATATTACTGAAGATGATGGAAAGAATGCTCATGAGGCAGGATTATAATTTGTGCTATTAAACATCAATTATTAGACAATAGCATAATATGTTCAGGCATGATAAATCAATTTAAAATGACAGTATTTAGAAAACATAGGTTCTGGTATCAGGAATTGCAAGACATATAATTCCATGTAAAATAGCAAATGGATAAAGCATAACATAGGTAATACACAAATTTTATAATAGCATGATTTAAGAAAGAGACTTTTATTGTAGGGAGATTATTAGCACAGCTAAGATTTGAATTTGAGCCTTAACTAACTAGAACTGTGATATAATCACCAAAATATAATATGTGAACAATTTGTGAAAATCACGCAGCAAAATTCACGAAGGAAGTACCGAACAAACAAATTGCATAGTTAATGTAGGATAATACTTCAATCGACAATACCATCTCTTCTTCTTGCCTTTCTAGGAAATTTGGAATTAGATAGTTTTGGAGGTCATTCTTTAAGTTAGCCAAAAATTCTTCTCCTTTCTCTGGTGTGTTAATTATGTGTTTTTACTTTAATGGCGAAATAAAACCTTCACCCAAAACCCCCATCTGTACTTTATGCTTTACTTTCAGATGTCTAGTAAAGTCTTGAAATACCTACTTTTAGACATAGTCGCAACTGGAAAATCTTGAACAATTCTGATGTGTCTGCATTTCGCAAAGGGGAATTGTGGAGAATTTAACCTAACCCAAAATCCTCCACAATTTCCCTTTGCGAAATGCAAAACCTTTCTAGAAGGCTAGCATTTGTCCATAATCTAGCTGCATACCAGTGGTAAGGAAGCAGGAAAAAATGTTGCATCGGTGAAACTGAAAAAAATACCACTATATAATATAAACAAGTGGTATACTCTTGTAATTAAAAAGGCTTCTTCCCTACCATCCCACCAAAAAAAAGGAATCATTTATCATTACCTAATCTTTACTCCTTCCCTTCTTACTTTCTTAAACTTTTTCACTCTTGTTCAACTTATATATGGGTCACAACCATCCAAACCATTTCTTAGTTATGGTTACTATTAGAGACAATTTTATTCATCATTAAACTTCATTAAATATTACTTAACTTACAAAATAAGACTAAATGTTGCTTCACAATATTTATTTACTATGCAATAGTGAATTTATTAAATACAAAAGTAATAGCAGTTTCGTTATTGCTATTAACCAACAAAGAATGTTTTTCCTTTCTTTCCTATCACCCATTCTTTACTCATTACTTCTTATTTTCTTAAAACATATTCACTCTGCTATTCTCCCATATTTATTCATTAAAACCCTTGTTAATGTATATTGTGCATTTATCATAGTAAAAATCAGTGCCTGATATCCCCTGTATTATAAATAACTGTAAATCGTGTCAAAACCCCAAAAAACTTTCTGTATAAAAAAAAAATGTTTTTCCTTATCACCTATTCTTTACACCTTACTTCTTATTTTCTTAAATGAGCTCTGCCAAGTGGTGAATTGTGCACCACTTTCTGCAGCCCACATGGGGCTCTTCCTTAACTCAATGCAGCAAGGTTCCGTTGGCTAGAGGAAGGGGTAGGAACCAGAGCTTACATCAGTGTATAAGTGTGTCTGTATCTGTGTATCTGTGTGTTAGTGTATCTGACTGTATTTGTGTATCTGTGTGTCAGAGTATGTATCTGGGTGTCTGCATGTGTGTCAGTGTGTGTATCTGTGTTTGTCAGTGTATTTGTGTGTGTGTAACTGCATGTGTGTTAGTGCATGTATCTGTAAGTGTCAGATACACACACTGTGTATCTGAACAACAGAAAACATGTTTCCTTACAGTATTTAGTGGATTGGAGTGGGTATGGGCCTGCCGATCGTTCTTGGGTACCGACTTTCGACCTACATGCTGGCCGCAAGATTCATTCTTTTCACGCCAAGTTCCCTCTCAAACCTGGTCCTGCCCACCCAGTGGGTGGTGTTAAAGTGGGGGGTACTGTCAAGGTGCCACGCGTTTCTGTCAGTGTGACCGCACTGAAAACCATCAGTCACGCCGATAGATATAACAAACACTCATCTTACCTGCGGCAGATCAAGACCCGACCTCCTTCCATCTCAGTCCCCAGCGTGTGCAGCATTAACAAAGACGCCGGCCACTGCGGTTCCATTTCTAATAAAGAAATACCCCTTGCCCATATCAAAGATGGCACTTACGTGCTGTGACGAAAGCAACTTCGCCACTGGTTTTTGGAGGGGCCTGTTTGCCAGCGTACTACCCTGTGATAATCCATGTTCAAAAGTACTGTTTCTGCCCCTTGGACTTTTAACTGGAACAGATTCATGTGGCGGCGGCCATCTTAAATTGTCCAGCAGTGTTTTGTCGTCTAGTGTATGGAACTGTTTTGGGCATGGGACCACCTGCACGGTGGGGCAAAAATAAGACTTCCAGGAAATTTCTGAACCACTGAACCGATCTGGGTGATTTTTGGATATGTTTTTTACCCAGATCGGGGCTATCAGGGAATGTGGGGATATGTTGTATTTTGGGTTACTTTTTGGGGTTTGTAAAAAATGTATGTGTTTTCTGCTTAGAGTTAGTCCATTGTCTTTGTTAATTACACCCTGTTCCAAATTATTATGCAAATTCTATTTTGTTTTTCAGTGTAACTCATGGATGGCATTGTGTCTCAGGGCTCTTTTGATCACTGTGTCAGGATCGGGACAGGGATCCAACACGCAGAGTACAAACAGTAGCCAGATACGTATACCGGACCTTAGAATGGCCGGACTAACGTAAGTAGTACAGTATAGAATGGTCAAAGACAAGCCGAGGAAGAGGGTAACAGAAGACAGGTAAGCGAGAGACAAGCCGAATCAAGGGTAACAGAGATAAGCAGAGTAAGGTAAACAAGCCGGGTCAAAACCAAAAGGGATAATAGAATACACAAGCACTGAGTGACTAGAACAAGCTAGAACCATGACAGGGCAATGAGCTAATGAAAGAAGCTCTGTTAAATACCCTGTTCAGAGCAGTAACCACGCCTCCGAGGCGTCCTGATTGGTCCTGCAGCAATTGACTGACAGGTCGTTCCGGGGGAGTGTCCAGATGACTACTTCCTGCCTAGATGCTGTAAAAGGCAGTCACTCCCTCGCGGCCGGCCTAGCATGACCGGATAGACCGCGGGGAAGGGAGCCATCAGACCTTCTGCATGGAGGAACAGCTAAGTCTCTACCTCTTTCGGAGGTAGAGACCACAGGTACCCTGACAGTACCCCCCCTCTCAGATACGCCCACCGGGCGGAATGAACCGGGACGAGATGGGAAGCGAGAGTGATACGCCCTGCGGAGACGGGGAGCATGAACATCCTCCTGAGGTACCCAACTCCTCTCCTCAGGACCATATCCCTTCCAATCAACCAGATATTGTACTCTCCCCCGGGAGATTCGAGAATCAATAATAGAGTTAACCTCATACTCCTCCTGACCCTCCACCTGAACGGAGCGAGGAGGGGCTATTGTGGAGGAAAATCTGTTACATATGAGTGGTTTCAGCAATGAAACGTGAAACGAGTTCGGGATGCGTAAGGTATTAGGAAGAGCTAAACGATACGCAACTGGATTGATACGGGTCAGCACCCTGTAGGGTCCAATATAACGAGGAGCGAACTTCATGGAGGGCACTTTTAAACGGATGTTCCTCGTGCTCAGCCATACCCTATCACCAGGAACAAAGACCGGAGCCGCCCTTCTACGTTTATCAGCGTGTTTCTTGACCAACATAGAGTTGTGCACAAGGATTTGTCGAGTTTGATCCCACAACTTCCTCAAATTGGCAACATGAACATCAACCGACGGTGCCCCCTGGGAAGGAGAATCCGAAGGAAGAATAGACGGATGAAAACCATAATTCATGAAGAAGGGGCTTGAATGAGTAGAATCGCAAACGAGATTGTTGTGTGCAAACTCCGCCCAAGGAATCAAACCGACCCAATCATCCTGGTGTTCAGAAACAAAGCATCGTAAATATTGTTCAATTTTCTGGTTGGTACGTTCAGCAGCTCCGTTAGACTGAGGATGATAGGCAGAAGAAAAGTTTAATTTAATACCAAGTTGAGAGCAGAAGGACCTCCAAAAGCGGGAAACAAATTGGGAGCCTCTGTCCGATACAATTTGAGAGGGTATCCCATGTAGGCGAAAAATCTCCTTAGCGAATATCTCTGCCAATTCGGGAGAAGACGGGAGTTTAGGCAGGGGAATGAAGTGTGCCATCTTAGTAAACCTGTCAACCACGGTGAGGATAACAGTCTGTCTTTTAGAGATAGGTAGATCGACAATAAAGTCCATGGCCAAACAGGACCATGGTCTTTCTGGAACCTCCAAGGGTTGCACGAATCCACATGGAAGCGTATGGGGTTGTTTGGTTTTAGTACAAACTTCACATGCAGCGATGAACTCCTCAATATCCCTCCGTAAAGCAGGCCACCAGAAGTCCTTAGAGATCAACGCGTAAGTCTTGCGAATACCAGGATGTCCCGCCATCTTGCTATTATGTAAACACTGTAAAAGTTCCAGTTGAAGAGCAGGAGGAACAAAATGACGGCCCGCAGGAGTCTGTTTAGGTGCTAGATGTTGCAACTTAATGATCTCGGCCAATAATGGAGAATTAATCCTGAGATTCGTATTAGCAATGATATTGCATTTCGGAACTATAGAAGAAAGAACTGGTTCAGGTACAGTAGAAGGTTCATATTGGCGAGATAATGCATCGGCTTTAGAGTTTTTAGAACCAGGTCTGTAAGTCAGTACATAATTGAAGTGAGTCAGGAATAAGGACCAACGAGCTTGTCTAGAGGATAAGCGCTTAGCCTCCCCAATATAGGACAAGTTTTTGTGGTCCGTCAAAATCATAATAGGGTGTAGGGTCCCCTCCAACAAATGTCTCCACTCCTTTAAGGCTTTAATGACTGCTAACAGTTCCCTTTCCCCGATGTCATATCTGCTCTCAGGCCCAGAAAATTTCTTAGAGAAGAAACCACAAGGGTGTAACGGTTTATCCACCCCTAACCTTTGAGACAGAACAGCCCCAACTGCTGTCTCAGAGGCATCGACCTCGAGCAAGAAAGGCAGAGTCGTATCAGGATGGACTAGAATGGGAGCCGAGGCAAAAAGTTCCTTGAGAGTCTTGAAAGCACCCAGAGCCTCTTTAGACCAGAACTGTGTATCAGCCCCTTGTTTGGTCATATTGGTAATAGGCGCAATGATAGAGGAGTATCCTTTAATGAAGCGCCTATAGTAGTTGGAAAAACCAATAAACCTTTGGATAGCCTTGAGTCCTTTGGGCAAGGGCCAGTCTAAAATAGATTGAAGTTTTACAGGATCCATTTTAAAACCTTCCCCAGAAATCACGTATCCAAGAAAGTCTACCTGAGACTGATCAAAACTGCACTTCTCCAATTTGCAGTATAGACCATGTTGCAGAAGTTTGTGTAACACCTTTCTGACCTGTCTATGGTGAGTCTCAATCTCCTTAGAGTGTATTAGTATGTCGTCCAGGTAAACAATAACACAATCATGCTGAAACTCCCTAAGTACCTCATTAATCAAATCTTGAAATACTGCAGGAGCATTGCATAGTCCAAATGGCATAACAGTGTATTCGTAATGGCCATACCGGGTATTGAATGCCGTCATCCACTCGTGACCTTGCTGGATTCTCACCAAATTGTAAGCCCCTCTGAGATCTAACTTGGTGAAGATTGTGGAGCCCTTAAGACGATCAAATAACTCGGTAATCAGTGGGATAGGATAGGCATTTCTGACAGTTATTTTATTCAAGCCTCGGTAATCGATACAAGGTCTCATCGTGCCATCCTTCTTCTTAATGAAAAAGAACCCAGCCCCGGCCGGAGAAGAAGACCTCCTGATGAATCCCTTTTCTAAATTCTCCCGAATATACTCCTCTAGAACCGAGTTTTCCTGAACAGACAAAGGATATACATGGCCCCTCGGAGGCATAGTGCCGGGTAGAAGCTTAATCTTACAGTCAAATGACCTGTGTGGAGGCAAAGAATCGGCATTCTTCTTGTCAAACACTGCCCTTAAGTCTAGGTAAAGGTCTGGTATTTGTCTTTCTGTGGACTGAGTAGGATTCTCCGGTATGTTAATATTAGCTAATGGAGAAACCTTGCACAAACACCGATCCTGGCAGCCCTGGCCCCACGAGAGTATCTCTCCTAACTCCCAATCGATAATAGGGTTATGTTTTTTCAACCATGGGTACCCCAGAACTATGGGAACGGAAGGAGACGAAATGAGCAGAAGAGATAAATTCTCCACGTGTAGGATACCAACATTTAAATTAATGGGTATGGTCTCACGAAAGATAACAGGGTCTAGTAGTGGTCTACCATCTATGGCCTCAACGGCCAAAGGTGTCTCCCTTAGCTGGGATGGGAAATTGTTCTTACTAGCAAAGGCTTGGTCGATAAAATTCTCAGCAGCACCGGAATCTATCAATGCCATAGCCCTTACTACTTCCTTCCCCCAAGTTAAGGAAACTGGTAGCAGAAGCCTGTGATCTTTATAATCAGGAGTAGAGGACAAAATAGAAACACCCAAGGCCTGTCCTCTAGAGAGACTTAGGTGCGAGCGTTTCCCGGGCGGTTAGAACAGTTCGAGAGTAAATGACCCTTGGCTCCACAATACATACACAAACCCTCTCTTCTCCTGTGCTGTCTTTCCTCCTCAGAGAGGCGGGTATACCCTTTCTGCATAGGTTCAGTAAGCAAAGATATCGTGGAGTCAGGACTTGGAACAGCGGGAGCTAACCTAAAAGAAGGTCTCTGGTTCCTCTCTCGAGTGTTCTGTCTCTCTCTTAGACGTTCATCTATACGAGAGATGAACGAAATTAAATCCTCTAAATTCTCAGGGAGTTCTCTGGTAATAACCTCATCAAGGATTACATCAGATAGGCCATTCAAAAATACATCCATATACGCCTGCTCATTCCACTTGATTTCTGCCGCCAGAGACCTGAACTCTAGTGCATAATCCACCAGTGTTTGGTTCTCCTGTCTCAGGCGCAACAGTAATCTGGCTGCATTAACCTTTCTACCTGGAGGGTCAAATGTTCTTCTAAAAGCAGCTACAAATGCGTTATAGTTATAAACTAATGGATTATCGTTCTCCCATAGTGGGTTGGCCCATCTCAGAGCTTTCTCAATGAGTAGGGTGATAATAAATCCTACTTTTGCCCTATCTGTAGGATAAGAGCGAGGTTGCAATTCAAAGTGGATACTAATTTGGTTTAAAAAACCACGACACTTCTCAGGAGCCCCACCATAGCGTACTGGGGGGGTAATGTGAGAAGAAGCACCCACTGTGGCTACCTCTAGACCTGAACCGACAGGAGAAACAGGGGTATTACGTATCTCCTCTGGTGGGTTATTGGCACAAGCTAATAGAGCCTGTAGCGCAAGCGCCATCTGATCCATTCTGTGATCCATGGCTTCAAACCTAGGATCAGGAGCAGCCAGCTGACTGTTTGTACTTGCAGGATCCATTGGCCCTGTCGTAATGTCAGGATCGGGACAGGGATCCAACACGCAGAGTACAAACAGTAGCCAGATACGTATACCGGACCTTAGAATGGCCGGACTAACGTAAGTAGTACAGTATAGAATGGTCAAAGACAAGCCGAGGTCGAGGGTAACAGAAGACAGGTAAGCGAGAGACAAGCCGAATCAAGGGTAACAGAGATAAGCAGAGTAAGGTAAACAAGCCGGGTCAAAACCAAAAGGGATAATAGAATACACAAGCACTGAGTGACTAGAACAAGCTAGAACCACGACAGGGCAATGAGCTAATGAAAGAAGCTCTGTTAAATACCCTGTTCAGAGCAGTAACCACGCCTCCGAGGCGTCCTGATTGGTCCTGCAGCAATTGACTGACAGGTCGTTCCGGGGGAGTGTCCTGATGACTACTTCCTGCCTAGATGCTGTAAAAGGCAGTCACTCCCTCGCGGCCGGCCTAGCATGACCGGATAGACCGCGGGGAAGGGAGCCATCAGACCTTCTGCATGGAGGAACAGCTAAGTCTCTACCTCTTTCGGAGGTAGAGACCACAGGTACCCTGACACACTGAAAACAATCTCAGACACCTGTGATAATTAGATTGCCAGGTGAGCCCAATTTAAGGAAAAACTACTAAAGGAGGGTGTTCCACATTATTACGCAGAGCACCATTTTCATTCAATATGGGGAAGAAAAAGGATCTCTCTGCTGTCGAAAAGAGTGAAATAGTTCAATGCCTTGGACGAGATATGAAGACATTAGATATTTCACAAAAACTTTAGCGTGATCATCGCACTATAAAGAGATTTGTGGCTGATTCAGAGCCCAGACGGGTTTGTGCAGATAAAGGCACATTGAGGAAGATTTCTGCCAGATCCATGCATCGGATCAAGAGAGCAGCTGCTAAAATACCATTACATAGCAGCAAACAGATATTTGAAGCTGCTGGTGCCTCTGGAGTCCCACGGACATCAAGGTGTAGAGTCCTCCAGAGTCTTGCAACTGTGCATAAACCTTATATTCGGCCACCACTAACCAATGCTCACAAGCAGAAACGGCTGCATTTGGCAGAAAAATACATGAAGACTAATTTTAAAACAGTCCCGTTCACTGATGAGTGTCGTGCAACCCTGGATGGTCCAGATGGATAGAGTAATGGATGGTTGATGGGCGGCCACCCTGTTCCAACAAGGCTGCGACGTCAGCAAGGCGGTGGTGGAGTCATGTTTTGGGCTGGAATCATGGGAAGAGAGCTGGTCGGCCCCTTTAGGGTCCCCGAAGGTGTAAAGATGTCCTCTGCAAAGTATGTGGAGTTTCTGACTGACCACTTTCTTCCCTGGTACAGAAGGAAGAACTATGCTTTCCGTAATAAAATCATCTTCATGCATGACAATGCACCATCTCATGCTGTAAAGAATACCTCTGCATCAATGGCTGCTATGGGGATAAAAGGAGAGAAAGTCATGGTGTGGCCTCCTTCCTCCCCTGACCTCAATCCTATTGAGAACCTTTGGAGCATCCTCAAGCAAAAGATCTATGAGGGTGGGAGGCAGTTTACATCCAAACAGCAGCTCTGGGAGGCTATTTTGACATTTTGCAAACAAATTCAAGCAGAAACTGTCCAAAAACTCACAAGTTCAATGGATGCAAGACTTATGAAGCTGCTATCAAATAAGTGGTCCCATGTTAAAATGTAACGTGACCTGTTAAAATGTTTAAAAAGTTAAAATGTTGTTATAAGTTTGATTGAAATAACTTTTGATTTCAGTAAATATGATGAAAACACAACAAATTACAATTTCAGTTCTTTACAACATATAAAGTGTTTTGAAACTTACTGTGTGTAATAATTTGGAACAGTGCATTGTAAGTTTTTTACGTTTAAAAAAATACTGTTATCCTTAGGAGGTTTGTTCAATAAAATTTGAATTGTACTCTTAATAGTTGATTAAACATGAGAATTATGCTGACTGTTATTTACATCAATTATTTAGGTAAATGAGAAAAATATAATTTGCATAATAATTTGGAACAGGGTGTATATCACAAGCTTGCTGTATGTGGAACTGTTCCAGTAATAATTATTGTTCTTATTGGTTTATGTTCTTTGTGTCCCTGTGTTCCATCAGGTCCAGGGGGTGTGCCCCTGGTCTGAAACTCTGTATAAAAGAAATGCAAGTTGCTCAATAAACCAGACCTTCTAACCCTCAACTTGCAGCCTTGTCTCGTGTTGTAGGGAACAGCTATAACTGCTATATCACTGCTAGCTCTTGTAAGAGTTCTCTTCAGCTATACAACTATACTCTCCTGGAGGAGAGGTCCTTCCCACACGGTCCTGGATCCAGAGGTTGGACCAAGGTGGGAAGGAGACGGCGAGACCCCAACCAAGCTATGGCAGTCCGTGGAGTCTGCAGTGCTTATGATGTCTGGTGCATCCGTCGGTGGATGTACCCAGCCAGGGTATAGAAAGCTCCGTCACACGTGCGTGCGATGTCACGTCATAGATATGCATGCATGTTTTGGGGTCAGAGGTCACTTATAGCCAATTACAGCTCTAGGAGGGTTATTTAAACCCAAATATTTTGATCAGTGCCCTGTCATGGTTTCCCTTAGCTGGTTATCCGAGAGAGTGTTCCTAATCTTTGTATTACTGGTATTTGACTTTGGCTTCGTTTGACTTTACTGATTTCTGGTATCCTTGACTTTTGGCTTTCCCTCATCATTGTGTATCATTCTGTATCCCTGACCTCGTCAAGTATTTTGACTATTCTTGGTTACGTTCAGTCCGGCCATTCTAAAGTCTGGTTATACGTTATGCTTAGTTGTAGGTTTTATACTATTTCTGTATGCTGGAACAGTAATCCTGACAGTGTCTCAGTGTGTATCTGCCTGTCCCATCCTCTACAGTCCCTGACCCCACCATCCTGCCCCCATCTACAGCCTCTGTTCCCCCTCTACAGCCCTGCCCCCACCCTACTACCCTCCTTTTGTACAGCCCTTGACCCCTCCTGCTGCCCCTGTGCCGCAGTCTACTGCCCCATCCCCCACTGTACTGCCTCACCCCAACCATACTGCCCCCATCCCTCCCCCTTCAGCTCATGCCCCACCATACTGCTCCTGTCTCTCCCTCTACAGCCTCTCCCCCCTCTGCAGCCCATGTCCCCCTCCTCCATGTCCGGCTCCCTGACTTCCCACAACGGAGGTGGAGTCCGCACTTCCCTATCCTGATGATGTCAGGAGGACGGCGCAACTTCCACCTCCCCCAGATTCCCCTGCGTCCTCAACACTGTCCAGGCCCGACTCCCTCTGCAGGCTGCAACCTGGTGGCACCCATGTGGTAGAGTCCACAGGCGAGTCACTGAGCTGCTCTGCAAGAGGAAAGAGGGGCCGGCCCAGCTTCTCCACAAGGGCGCAATGCCAGGTGGACTCTAGCATGTCGGTGGAGTTAGCTGCTCCCCTCTGTAGTCGCCGTCTACACCCTGCCTCCATATTACCCAAGTCCAGGGATGGACATGCAGACCTGGCCTGGACTAAGAAGTGTCCATGCTGTCCTCTTCTGCTCTCCATGGCATTGGAGAGCCTTCAAGACAGCCTGCCCCAACTTGAGCCACCAGGCCTTGCAGTAAGGGGGTAAGTTTTATAATATTTAAATATACTTTGTAACCACATTTTCCCTTTGACCATGTACCTGTCAGGGAACTAGGGGGTCAGAGTGACAGAGGGTTACAGGCTTCTACTCTCTGTCACTCCCCCTAGACATGAATGTATGTCTCTGTATAACTGTGAACGTATGTCTCTGTATGTTTTGTTCTATATGTATGTGTGAGATTATATGCCTGTGAACGTATGTCTCTGTGTGCAACTGTGAACAAATGTCTTTCTGTGCCTGTGAACATATGTCTCTGTATGCTTTGTTCTGTATCTATATGTGTGACTATTTGCCTGTCTCCGTATGTCTCTGTGTGCAACTGTGAATGTAAGTATATGTGTGACTAGATGTCTGTCTCCTTATGTCTCCATATGTCTGTCTCTGTATGTCTCTATGTGCCTGTGAACGTATGTCTCTGTGTGCTTTGTTTTGTATGTATATGTGTGACTATATGCCTGTTTGTCTTACAATCCTCCTTTTGAATTTTCTACCACAATTAATGTGTTTATCCCCCTTTAGTGTGTCTTGTACCCACTCATGTGTCTCTTACAACCCTCTGTGTGTATCTCTTACTTCCCCACCAGCCCCTTTGTGTGTGTCTTCCCTCCCACCCCCCTTTTTGTGGCTCTCTCACCTCAGCCTATTCTGTGTTTCTTTCCTCCAAAGCCATATAGACAGACATACAGGGAAAAATATATACATGCACAAAGACACAAACATACAGGCATACAGTCAGTTATTCAGGCACATAGTTACAAATATATACAGGCATAATTGTAATGACATTCATGCTCTGCCCCTTTTGACAGTATCATGAAGGGGAGGGGCATAGTCATTATCACATAAAGTGCAGGCATGCAAAATATTTGAGAAACCTGATGCAAAAGATTAATGTGACAGATCCCTCTGTCTTGGAACTATAGTGCTATCCTGGTTGATTTGTGTGGATTTGTGTAATTGCCTATTGGCCTTAATTAGAACGTTGTGGTTAACCGCAGACACCTCTTAATTGAAACTGTATGCTGGGTTGTCGTCGTTCGTATGCCGACCACGAGGCGGCAGCCATCTTAGATGCACGAATACACAGCGGTGTTCGCCAACAAACTTATGGAACCCAAAACGGACACTTTTTCTCCCGAACACCGCTGAAACTGCCGACCTCCATTCTTTGTCATGCGGCATACAAACACTGGTCCTTTCGGGACTTTTATTTACACGAATGGACTTTACCCAGATAGCCATCCCATGAACTGTGAACTGTCCCGACTGAACTGTGTGTATTGGATCTGAGCGTTATTCGGTAATGATGTGTGCTCAGATCTAGGCTATCTGGGGATATGTTATATGTACTGAATACATTGTATTTTTACTGTATCATTTAAAATGGCATTTTGCCTCTATCCATGGAGTTAATTGGATTTCTTCCCAATTATCTCCAGGATACAGAGGAGGGGTTTGCTTGTACCAAGGAGAGGGTTTATGCCTGAGCCACTGTGATTGGCTAATGTACCATACTTGTCCCAGTCTTCCATCTGGTCCCCTAGGGGAGTGTCCACCAGGTGGGAGACCTGCATAAATACCGGGCATGTAGCCCTCAATAAATCAGATTCCGTTTTTACCCTCAAGACGGAACTTGGTCTCGTGTTTGGGGGGATTGCTACTTTGGAGTATTCTTTTGCCTGTTGCAGGAGAGAAGGAGTTCGCATAATTCTCCTTTCAGGAGTTTGGAGCATTCCCTTGTATTCAGTTCGGGAGTTTGGCGGTCTACAGTAACTGTGCCTGTGTCTCAAAAAGGGGGAAGATCTACTAAACAGCTGTTTCACTCCTTTATGCCGGGAGTGTCTTAACAATTAATATAATAATCAAATTGCCATTGTCTGATTTAAGTATTGCAATTTCTAATCTGTTTTAATCTTAACACTATTCAATGCACAACATTAGTCATACATACATGATCAAGGCACTATAACTGAATTATAAAAATAAAAATGACTGCACACAAAGCTACCACCATAGCACTAGGTAGTGTGCACAGCAGTTTCCACAGTACTTGGAGACATTCACAGCACTAGCTATAGCACTAGAATGTGCCCACAGTACCAGACTGCACCCACAACACTTCCCGCACCTGATAAATGCCAGTAATAATAATAATAATTATTATTATTATTATTATTATTATTATAAAAAGGACCCTGGTGGCGGGCGCTCTAACATAGGCTATCTCAGCATCCATTAGTGAGTCTGTTAGAACAAAAAAAAAATTTCACCTGTGTGTCCCGTTTTGTGTTTCTTATCCCACCTTTTGACTGTTTGACCCCTCTTTGTGTATCTACCCCCTTAGTTTACTTTATCCTCTGTTTTCCCCTTAGTGTCTTACACCCCCTTGTGTGTCTCTTACTTTCCCCTTTGTGTGTCATTGTCCCCTTCCCCAGTTCCTCTGTGTGTCTCTTGATCTTCTTCCAAGCCCCTCTCTGTCACTGTCCCCTTTTCCAGCTCCTCTGTGTGTGTCATTATCCCCTTCCTCAGTCCCTCTGTGTGTCCCTGTCCCCAGCCCCTCTGTGTGTCCCTGTCCCCTTCCCAGCCCCTTAGAGTGTGTCATTGTCCCTTTTCCAACCCCTCAGTGTTTGTCATTGACCTCTTCCCCAGCCCCTCTGTGTGTCCCTGGCCCCATCCACGAGTCTTCTATGTGTAATTGCCCTCTACTCCAGCCACTTTGTGTGTTTCTATCCCCTTCACAGACCCTCAGTGTGTGTCATTGTTCCTTTCACAAGCCCCTCTCTTTGTCATTATCTACTTCTCCATGCCCTGTGTTTCTGCTCTCCACCCCTAGACTGCTAAATACATGCACACACAGACTGCTGAGTACACAGACTGCTGAAAACACATACACAGACTGCTGAATACACAAACACACACCCACACACACACACAGACTTCTGAATATACACTTGCAGATTGCTGAATACACACACTCAAAACTGAATACACACACACAGACTGCTGAATATACACACACAGACTGCTGAATACATACTGTGACCAACCCTCCGTCAATTGATGCTCCTAGTGCTTACCACGGACCATCAGCACCACACCCGAAACCATAAGCACCGCAGATCCCTTGAACCACCACAGCTTGGTTGGGTTCTCGCCGTCCTCTACCCACCCTGGACCTACGACAATGCTCCAGGTTCCAGTGGGTGAACCTCTCCTCCAAGAGATAGTAGCAGGAACAAGCTCTTAAAAGAGCTCAGTGATGGGGGCGGGGCCTAACCATCATGGCGACCAGACGTGTCTCTCAAGAGCTCCCGCTCAAGTATAACAAAACAAGCGACATAAAGCTGAACCTGGCAAAACAAACAGCGGTACCACACACTCATAAGCACCCCACGACAGAGGGAGTGCAGTGGAGGGATAAGAGACACGCTCGAGACCCGCTGACAACGCAACCAACAGTGCGGCCTAGTGCACGACGGGCGGGAAAGGCGGCCGCTCCCCCGACCCGGAGGCACTCGCACGATGCCTATAACGCATGCAAGTCCCGTTAACCCTCCCTTTGGACCAGTGGGGGATATCTCGGTCCACTCAGCGGAGGCTACCCCAGGCAAGCTGAGAAATTAAGGGCCACCTCATGGGCAGAGACCCGGTGGTGTTTAAGGTCTCAGCGTGGGCTGCGATCCATGTCGGCGTCGGGTCCTTAGATTCCCCAGAGGCCCTTCACCCCTCCTCCGTGCCGGTCGTTTGTCAGGGCGTTGCACTGCTAGCCGACTGTTTAGTCGTGGTTTCTGCTCAGTAAGGTTAGTGCTGTGTGGTGGGGTAGGTTGAGACCTTAAACACCACCGGGTCACCCACATGCATGGCCCAGACAAGTCACTCGCAAGCTACAGCACCCTACAGCACCCTAATCCTAGTCCTCCTACCATCTTAAACCAGAGTACCTGCTAAACCAACTGTTTATCTTTTTATTGTTTTTCTCCCTTTCTACTCTTTTATTTACGATATTGGAAGTTACTGTCAATAATCAGTCAGCATACTCATATCCAGCACCCTTGTGGTTCATGATAACCTCATTAATACAGAATGTTAGCCCCTCATGCATCACTACCTCTCCTATTGAGCGTAGTCTTAGACACACAGCCTGCATATTCAATACCAAGACACGCTATCACCCTACTCTTTGCCTCTGGGAAATGCTAGAAAAATTAAGCCTGTTTACAATACGAAAGTTAAGTCAACACACTCAAGCCTGAACACACGCATGTCCTACTCAGTCTGTCACGCAACTCTTTAATCTCGCAACATGTTAGAAAGTTTCACGATGCATTTGTTATACTTCTAAAGCTCACAGTATCTAGCATGAGTGTAGTTCAGCATGTTCATTCATATATTACCTAGTTTAGCATGTTTCCTCTGTTACCTAATGACCGGTGTACAGTTTAGTAGCTAGATAGACATGCATAATCAACACACCGTGTATTAAACCTTTAGCTCAGCCTGTTTATAACATTTTTTTTTTTTAAATGCAAGTCTCTCATAACCCTGTAACTAAAATGTGAGATAATGTGCTTGTCAATGTTGTCGTGGCATAACAAGCCTGTATGTTATTCCTTGCAGAATAAAAATAAAGAATTAAAAAAAAAAGAGCTCAGTGATTATAGCCCAGGGGAGTATACAGAGTATAGCAACCAACCAGTATAGATGCAGCCATTTTCCCCACACATGAGATGAGGCTCTATGTTGAGGGTAAAACAGGAACTCAGCAGATCTGAAGGTTTATTGTCTTTTATACAGTTTTCCCCACAAGGTTACCACCCAGGTGGACCTTGTGGAGCACAGGACACAAAGCCACAAAACCAATCAAAACAGTATTGTTTAGTTAGACACTCCCAGATAATGTACACAAACCCTCTGCCTGTGATACAATTAACAAAGACAATGGACTAACTCAATTAACTCTAAGCAGATAAAAACATACATTTGTAAAAAAAAAAACCAAAAAGTACCCCAAAATATAACATATCCCCACATTCCCTGATAGCCCCGATCTGGGTAAACCCCGATCTGGGATCACTCAGATCGGTTCAGGGGTTATTTTTGCCCCACTGTGCACATGGTCCCATGCCCAAAACAGTGTCATACACTCGACAACAAAACACTGCTGGACAATTTAAGATGGCCGCCGCCACATGTTTGAAAGGAGGCATGGTGCTAAGTCCCAATATGCACAAATAGTGTTTTTAAAAGGCAATACATCCCATAGGCCATAGTCACAGGGCAAGAGGCTGGCAAGAGGCTGGCAAGCAGGCCTCTCCAAAACCCAGTGGTGAGGTTACTTTCGCCACACATACATTCACTGCTGAATATACACATACACACAGACTGCTGAATACACACACACAGACTGCTGAATACACGCAGAGACTGATGAATACATACACTCACTTCTGAATACACACACACAGACTGCTCACACTGCTAAATACACACACACACACACACAAACACACACACACTGCTGAATACATACACTCAATGCTGAATACACAAACACACACAGCAAGCAGCCCTCCCTCATTCATTGGCAACACCACGGATCCAGTCCCTGCAATAGGCTCAATATGACATTTTTCAAAGGCTAGGATATGGTTATAAGTTGATTAAAGGCTAGGAAAATAGATAAGTTTGATAGGACCTGCTAGAAAGACAACAGGCTTCTCATGACTCACAGCTGCAGTCTAGGAGCAAGACAAAAGGTTTCTGACATATTGTACATTAGGATAGGGTATACTTCCATTCCCCAGTGCATTTTGTATGCTTTGTGTAGCCCCAAACACTGTGGGGAGAAGCAATGCACCTAGTTAACCCTTCCATGACTATAGCCATTTCCCTTTGATCTAATGTATCATAGTCCACATATGTGGTAATACTGACTACATGGGACATGCTGCAGAGATGGAACTTAAAAAAAAAAAAGCATAGGTACTACATCCTCCTACTCTGACTTCATACATGTACTGAATTATTTTTTTTTATAAGCCTGAAGGTGATGATTATCAGCTAGCTAAGTCTATGTGTTATTAGATTGAGATTTATTTTTTAGCAGAGCCTGTCAATCTACTGGTGTCCCCCTAATGTCAATCCACACTCCTCTAATGCCTCACTTACCTGATCTGTAGGCTTCCCCCTCCCCACCCCTCACTTACCTGATCTGTAGGCTGCTACCCATGCCTCACTTACCCGAGCTGTAAGCTTCCCCCCTCCCCACGCCTCACTTACCTGATCTGTAGGCTACCCCCCATGCTTAAATGACCTAATCTGTAGGCTGCCCCCATATGCCTCACTTACCTAATCTGTAGGCTGCCCCCCATGCCTCACTTACCTGATCTGTAGGCTGCCTCTGCAGTCTGGAAGTTGCTGACTGCACTCTGTGCTGCTCCCCTGTGGCATCAGTCAGGAGAGAGAAGCAGGGGCTTCCTGTAGCTTCCTATTCCTGCCTTTCTACATACACAGCACCACCTACTGTCCGGCACTGGTATTACAGTATATTCCCAATCTAAAAAGAAAAATACCAACACAAGCTGAAAAAAACAGAGGAGGGCAAGTGCCCCCCCTTGCTTTCTCATGTGGACTCCCATGGCTGTGCATGCTATTGCATTTCTGCATAGAGGAATTTGCATTCACTGCTGGTGTACAGGAAATTGTTTACTGTTTCATAGTCAGAAAATTTCAATGCAACTACTTAAGGTTTCTATGGTTCTGGGACAATAATGTCTGAAAATTAATTATGGAGTTTATAATGAAAGTATATATCCTTGGAAACAGCCCCTATACAGCCACAGCCAATAATGGTCTTAAGGAAATAGCTGAACAGGAGCAAGAGAGTATGGAGCAGGTGTAAAACAGTTTTTCTAAAGGTTAATAATGGACTTACTTCAATCAGAGTTTGCAGGAATCTATGATCTGCAAACTTTCTTTGTCTTACGGATGAGCATAACCACCTAGCAAAGCTAGTGGGTATGCGACAGCCTCCCGGAGTCAAATGGTATGCGGCAGCCTCCCGGAGTCAAATGGTATGCGGCAGCCTCCCGGAGTCAAATGCCAGAGCTGAAAAGGCTTGCGCTGTGCATCTGCACAGCAACAGCCTTTCAGCCAATCAGGTAATCAGGAGAGCCGTGCTGAGCGCGCTAATCCTGATTACCTCAGATTTTTAAAATTGGGAAACTGCGGATGGTTAGCACATCCCACAAAATACTAAGGATAAATATTTCCGACAGTGTACAGGAATATAATTAAACGTCTAAACACAAAATAAAACAATTCAAGATGCCAATAGTACAGGGGAACAAGAAAATATTTAATAAATCATGAAGACATACAAGATAGACTTGAAACTTTGTATCAAACAGCTGAACTGAAAAACAAGGCAACAATGTATGCCAAAGGAAAGTAACAAATGAACACTGGAAACATTCAACATAAATTGCAACAAAATAAGTTCAATAAAAGAGAAGAGAAATGTTGAAACAAGTCCCAGCAAACATATTCTTTATGCAAGGAGTCCATGAGAATATTAAACCGACGAGACTACTTGCATCCAATCCTCCTACTTAGATGGATCCATGGTTTGTTGGTCTTGTCTTGGAGTACGGCTATAGTCTGTAAAAAACAAAACAGAGAACAGTTATCAAAAGGTCAAATTAGCACCAGATAACCTTATGTTTTAGAAAAACAAACTACCACCAGCAGGCAAAACCCTTAACTTGGAGGAGGGTGGGACGGGCGCTATTGCTAGGTGGTTATGCTCATCCCTAAGACAAAAAAAGACAAAGAAAGTTTGCAGATCATAGATTCCTGCAAACTCTGATTTGTCCTCTGGGAGGCATAACCACCTAGCAAAGCTAGTGGGTAGAATAGCACACACCTGGTGGTGGTCCTAAGAAACTGAAGGCGTTCAACTTCTGATGGCCTCCAGTAAAATCTAACAAAGGTTTTACTGGACAACCATCTTGCAGCTTTTAAGATAGTAGGGAGAGGAAGACCCGTTCCTGCTGCTTTAGTAGCCGAGGCTCCCCTAATTGAATGGCTTTTGAACACTGAAACATCAATTCCAGCCGTAGACATTTAACTATTCCTGACTAATCACTGCCACCTTGCATGCGTTGATATCCTTAAGGGTCAGCCTGCGCTTGTGTGGGCTATTAAGTCCCTTTACATTATGGGAGAAAATCTTTAGGGACATCACGGATGTAAAATATCACTTTGTTTACTTATTTTAAATTCAATTTTCGCACATCTGACTCCGACCCAATGAATTACTGTGGCATCACACTGGGCATGCGCATTCTCGACCTCCGGGTTATTGATCACGTGCAAATAAGAAGTAGTGCTGGATATGTCAGCCATCAGGAGTCACCTACTGGCAACTCAGACGACTATTAACACGAACCATGCAGAGAAAAAAAAAATACAAAATATGAATAACATTAACCAAAGTATATGCAAGGAAACAATTTTGGGCCACTGGGAGTGCCGGCGTTGCCAATATCCGCATTCACCCATCTGGCTGAGGTGCATGAGAGGAGGAGCGTCTGGCTGACTCATGCAATGCTGGGATTGTAAAGTATGTTAGCCTTACGTATTTCTAACAAGATAGGGGGACCTATCACCACAATCCAATCACTTCTATGCATTATGCTAGAAACTCGAGACTGATAGAGCCATTAACTTGTACATCAATATTTAAAATAATTTTTTTTTTTTTTTAAATCAATTTTCATTTGTCTGATTTGTTACCAAGTGCTAGTGTCTAGACTTTAGCAACTGTATTTGGGTCCACAACTCCAGTTGATTCAGTGTCCAGGGTGACCTGGGCCTACTAAATGCAAAAGCAAATGTTAGCACAGCTGTGCGTTATTAACTTCCTGCTTAACTCAGATGTGGGCTGTTGACCAAGTAATTGCGCTTCCACTCAATGGGTGTACACTGATGGGGGCTATTCAAATATCCTTGATGGAGGCTATTTGAATACACATATTATTGATCTGACCACATATAGATTCCTGCATTCCCATATAGGGTCCTTAGCTACATCCAGGTAAACCTTGCTATGACCTTAGAAACTCAGCCTGAGATCTTTCACCCAGAGCAGTTGGTCGTGGTAACATGCAGAATGAGCATCTATCATCATTGAATCAGTTAATTAAAAACATAAGACAGAAAAACAGTTATGTGAGGAACATAAAGGAAAAGGATATTAAAAGTTGTGGTAGGCATAGTCCCCCTGTCTTTTCCATTTAGCTGCTTGGGGATGGTGAGGATGACTTTTTCTTAGTAGGAGATCTAGTCATCTGTCATTCTCCGGACACATTAGTGAGGGATATGCAGGAATGATTCAAAGCAGAAAGCCCCAATCTGCCAGCAATTTTGTGCCATTTTCCGGTTCTGGCAGGAATTACATATGTCTTGCCGATTCTCCAGGTAATGATCTTCGTTGGATACCCCCAGCGAAAAGGTATGTCGTGGTTCTGGAGCGTTTTGGTGATATTCACAAACATCTCCCTCCTCGCCATTGTCGCTGCCGAGAGATCAGCATACAAGTTGACATGTTGATAGGGCTCCGGCAGGTTAGTAATTTTTCTTGCTGCTGTATGCAGGTCGTTGGTCTTGTAATAGTGAAAGCGTACCACCGTGTCTTGCGGTGTATCCACAGTGAAGCGTGGCGGTTGGGGTAAACAATGGACCCAGTCCATCAACCATTGATCACCCTCCAGGCCTGGCAGGATCACCTTGCAGAGAGTTGTGACATTATCTGGCAAGGACTGGTTTGTAATGTTGTCCGCACATTGTTCACATTGTTCCGTCGGGCCCTGTCTTCTATATCAGCCATCTCCCTCTTAAGCAGTGTGTGTTTCTCGGTTAATTCTTGGTTAATTCCCTAACTGTGTCCACTACTTCATTGTGGGACGTGCACAGGTCTTCTGTGCAATTTTGTAGGCGGTCCATCCGGCCCCCAATGGCCGCAATTTCTTTATTTAGGTCTGTAGTAATAGTTTTAAAATCTCCCTGAATCATGTGTCTAAGTTCTTGGAGCATTATGTGCATTCTCCGTTTCGTTACCAGTATGTCAGGATAGTTCTGCACAGAGCCGTCTGTTTCCGGCAGCCCCTCCGATGCCGGAGAGGAGGCCGAATGCTCATCGCCATCTTGGATCGGCTTGTGGCGGTCTTTCTTAGTTTGCCTCATCAGATCTGTGAGTTTCAGCTGCTTTGAGGAAGCCATAACGGAACCTCGGCTTTAATAGCTTGAGAGCAACAAGACAGCAGGAATTTCAGCCACTGTTGGCTAGTGATGTCGCGAACATGAAATTTTCCGTTTGCGAACGGCGAACGCGAACTTCCGCAAATGTTCGCGAACGGGCAAACCCGGCGAACCGCCATAGACTTCAATAGCAAGCGAATTTTAAAACCCACAGGGACTCTTTCTGGCCACAATAGTAATGGGCCCTAAGCAAGAATAAGGGGGTGGACCTAATGTCCTCCCCCTGGCCCCCACCCCTCAGCGGTGGGTGGGGGCCCTAAACACAAATTGGGGGGGGACCTGATGTCCTCCCCCCTGGCCCCCACCCCTGAGTGCCAGGTGGGGGCCCTAAATACCAATAGGGGGGGAACCTAATGTCCTCCCCCCCAGCCCCCACCCCTGAGCGGCGGGTGGGGGCTCTAAATACAAATGGGGAGGGGGACCTATTGTAACTTACCATTCAATGTTTTCTTTCTTCTAAAATCTTCTTTTTTAACCCCCAAAAAAGGGCAAATAAATATCCATAATAACCGACGCAATAAAAAAAAAAAAAAAAAAAATCCATCTTCACCCTGCGAGGGCTCCACGTAGACTGAGCTCTGCAGGGCAGGGGAAGGCTTATAAAGCCTTGCCCCACCCTGCAATTAGGCTCAGAGCACTCTGATTGGGGGGTTTAAGCCATCCAATCAGAATGCTCTGACAGGTAAATGAAGAGACTGACAGGTCACAGCTCTCTGATTGGTTGGTTTGAAATCCACCAATCAGAGTGCTCTGTGTCATTTTACACAGCGTGGGAAAGTTCTTTGGAATTTTCCCACGCTGTGTAATTTGACTCATAACTCTCTGATTGGTTACTTAATCCACCAATCAGAGTGTTATGAGTCAAATTACACAGCGTGGGAAAATTCCACAGAACTTTCCCATGCTGTGTAAAATGACACAGAGCACTCTGATTGGTGGATTTCAAACCAACCAATCAGAGTGCTGTGACAGGTAAATGTAGCGACTTACCTGTCAGTCTCTTCATTTACCTGTCAGAGCATTCTGATTGGATGGCTTAAACCCACCAATCAGAGTGATCTGAGCCTAATTGCAGGGCGGGGCAAGGCTTTATAAGCCTTGCCCCGCCCTGCAGAGCTCAGTCTGTGCGGAGCCCTCGCCGGGTGAAGATGGATAATTTTTTTGCGCTCTTTTTTTTTATTGCGTCGGTTATTATGGATATTTATTTGACCTTTTTTGGGGCTGAAAAAATAAGATTTTAGAAGAAAGAAAACATAGAATGGTAAGTTATTTTTTTTTTTTACAGGTTCTTAGTTAAATGTCCCCCCCTCATTATTTTTAGGGTGAGCGGGTTAGGTAGGGGGTCATTTTTTTGGGGGGGGAGGGGGTGACTAGGTGTTTGGGGACCCCTAGTCACCTGGGGGACACATTTTTTTTAGGGCCCCCACCCGCCGCTCAGGGGTGGGGGCCGGGGGGGAGGACAATAGATCCCCCCATATTGGTATTTAAGGCCCCCACCCACCGCTCAGGGGTGGGGGCCAGGGGGGAAGGACAATAGGTACCCCCCCTATTGGTATTTAGGGCCCCCACCCGCCGCTCAGGGGTGGGGACCAGGGGGGAGGACATTAGGTCATCCCCCCAATTTGTGTTTAGGGCCCCCACCCACTGCTGAGGGGTGGGGGCCAGGGGGGAGGACAATAGGTCCTCCCCCCTTTTTTTACTTTAGGGCCCCCACCCGTTTAATAGACATGCCCCTGCTCGCGGTATTGCGAGTAGGGGCACAATTTACTAATACTAAGTAATTTTTACTTAGTATTAGTAAATTTGGCTGAAAGACCACAAAAAAATAAATATATAATACAAAAAAATAATATATATATAATTAAAAAAAAAATGAATGCATCTTCAGAATTAACACTCGATATTCGCCACAAACTATTCGCCAGCAAACCGTTCGGGACATCTCTTCTGCTAATATTATCACTATTTCAGTCAGTCAAGACCAAGAGCTCTTACTCCATGCATCCTTTCTCCTCCGTGGTTAGCCACATTCCCCCTCCTCGCAGCTTTTAACTTACTTCGCAAAAATAATGGAAATAATTATTAAATTATAAGAGTCTACAACCAATCCTCTTTTAACTTTTAACAGCTTCTTCTCATCCTCCGCAATATCGGTCTACAAGATATTGCTCTCTCCTGGTGCTCTTCCTACCTCTTCCTGCGCTCTTTCAGGGTTTCTTTCTCTGGCTCTGCTTCTTCTCCCCAACTCCTCTCTGTTGGAGTCCCCCAAGGTTCAGTCCTTGGTCCCCTACTTTTCTCCATCTATACTGCCTCCCTTGGAAAACTCATTAGCTCCTTTGACTTCCAATATCGTTTCTATGCAGATGACATGCAAATCTACCTGTCCTCTCCTGATGTCTCCCCGTCCCTCTTTACTAGTGTCTCTGACTGCCTCTCTGCTATTTCTAACTGGATGGCTGCCCACTTCCTTAAACTAATCTTGACCAAAACTGAAATTCTGGTCTTTTCTCCCTCAAGTGTTGTTACTCCTGTGTCTGTCTCCCTCCAAGTCAATGGTGCTACCATCAGCTCCACCACGCAGGCTCGCTGCCTGGGTGATCTCTTTGACTCCGACCTCTCCTTCAAGCCTCATGTTCAATCTATCGCCAAATCCTGTCATTTCCATCTCAAAAACATTGCGCGCATCCGCCCCTACTTAACGCCAGATGCGACTAAGGTGTTGGTCCGTTCCACTGTCCTTTCTCGCCTTGACTACTGTAATCCGCTTCTCAGTGGTCTTACGTGCTCCCAACTTGCTCCGTTACAGTCCATAATGAATGCGGCAGCGAGGCTCATCTTCCTGTCCGCCCACACCTCCCATGCCTAACCCTTCTGTCAGTCCCTACATTGGCTTCCTATAAAATATAGATCTCAATTTAAAATTCTGGTTCTTGCTTTCAAATCACTACATAATGCTGCTCCCACCTATCTATCCTCCCTTATAGACAAGTATGTCCCATCTAGGCCCTTACGATCTGCTGAAGACTTACGTCTATCTTCTGTCCGTACTCCCACCTCTGATGCTCGCCTTCAAGATTTCTCGAGGGCTGCACCATTCTTGTGGAACTCGCTTCCCTCCTCTGTTAGATGCTCACCCAGTCTCCACTCCTTCAAAAAATCATTAAAAACCCACTTCTTCTTAAAAGCGTATCAATTAAACTGTTAATAGCTCCTGACTGATTCCTCTTCTGCAACTGTCACTAGTCTAATACTATCCTTACCTTTTTGTGTCATTTTACCCCACTCCCTCTAGCATGTAAGCTCATTGAGCAGGGCCCTGTTCCTGTGTGTCCAACTTGTCTGGTTACAACTAAATGTCTGTTCGTCCACCCATTGTAAAGTGCTGCGGAATTTTATGGTGCTATATAAATATAATAATAATAATAATAATAATAATAATACCTGTTCCATGATGATCAGGTATTATTTATCCCACAGTGTGGTGCAATAGACAGTACAATTAAAACTCTCAACCTAATAAATCTGTTAAGCCACCGATCACATTCTCCTTTTGTCTACTGATGCTGAGAAGGCTTTCAACTGGTTTAACTGGGATTTTCTGTTGCAACACTCGATTGAGTGGGTCTTGGCCCACACTTACTTTAGTGGGTTTTGGATCTATACTCTACACCCACTACTAGAGTATGTGTTAATGGTGTATTCACTACTCCCGTTCATATAAGTAATGGCACATATCAGGGTTACCCCTTGTCACCTTTGTTCTTTGTCCTTGTCCTCAAACCCCTCCTTAATGCGGTTTGTTGCAATTCTGATATTTCCAGAATTAAAGGTGAGAAGGGACACTATAAGCTAACAGCCGATGCAAAATGTGCTCTTTTTCCAAATCCAATATCTTAAATATCAGTGTCTCAGGCAGGCTTGCCATCCCAATCTATCATACATTACCATTTAGTTGGGCTAGCTCTTCCATAAAACATCTGGATACGAACAGATCATTTGTATGCTCAATTGTATGCCAGAAATTTGCAGCCTTTACTAGACAGATGTTAAAGACATCTGGAGACTTGGATGATTCCACACATATCGTGGCCAGGATGCGTAAGGGCAGTGAAAATTAACCTTCTTCTCTGCCTACTGTATCTTTTTACAGATGATCTCTATTCATATTCAAATAGTGTTTTTCCAATCGCTTCAAAAGTTGCTGATCCAATATATTTGAAAAAATAATAAACCACAGTTTTCTCTTTTGATTCAACCAAAGGCTCAGGAAGACTTCAAACTCTATTACCAGGCAAATCCTATTCTTCATGTAATGAAGTGGTCAAATGAGAGGGTGCTTAAGCAATGGAAGGTGCTAGAGGCATCAAAGGTGGGGAGACTCCTCACAGCACTTATGCGGCTGAACAGGACAGTGAGTGTGCCACAATAACAGTGAGTGTGCCACAAAGGGTACATTAAGCATCTGGCATACACTTGGTCTTAAGTTGAACTCATCCTCATTGTCATTCCCTCTCATGCCCTTAGTGCATCATATTGCTACTATGCTACTTCCTTAGAGCTCTGGTATGCCCACATGGAGGGATTGGGGAGATAGAGAATTGATATTCAGTGCAAGGGGTGGGCCACAGACTTTTATGGACATCTAAGCCCAATGGATGGCATCCACTATAGCAGAGGAGGTTTAAGGTAATGGATGCCTTCTATTATATTGAGCAAAATAGGATTTTTGACTTACATATAGGCAATCAGATCAGAGAGATAACCTAACCATTCCTCAACTCCCCCCCCCCCCATGACCTTTATACAGAATGTTACAAAGTACAATAAGCTTAGTGGTCTGATTTAACAACTACACTGGATTGCCTTTTATATAACTGCTTACAACAGCACTGACCTAAATGTGGGGTGAGATACTCAATTAAGAGGCAAGACATCCTATTTGATAGAACAGTCTTTATTGTGTATGACACTTCTATCTGACTGCTGAATCTAAAATTGTTTTATAATTCTATCACTGATGCTTAATAAAAAGCCCAATTAAGTTTTTGAATCCTATTATTAAAAATTATGGATTGATTAGAGGTGGATGTTTGTCAAATGCAGACCTAACTAATGTTGAGAGACATCCTCTTATAGTCCCAGTTAATCATCACATTACCATTCTTTTGGTGAAACACTATCAGAAGGTAGCTCATCAAGGACATGACTTTACTGAAGATGCGCGATATTCATCAGACCTCTGGATTATCAGAGCTAGTAAACAAGTCTCTTGTGTCATTCACAAGTGTATAATCTGCAGCAAGTTGAGAGGAAGACCTCTACAGACCCTCAAATTCCTGCAATTCTAACAACAGCTATGCTTTTAACTCAAAAAGCCTTTGCAACATCAGCCTTACCTGGTGAACCTGAAGGACCTTTACAAGTGTGAATGGATAAAAGTCCAGAATCTTGCAGATATTTTTTGGAAATGTTGGAGGCAGGAATATTTGTCAACACTTCAAACTAGAAGGAAATGGATAGATGAGAATCAAAAAAATCATAAAGCTCATCTTGTACTGTTGAAAGATTCCCAAGTGAGACACAATGAATGATTAATTGGTCTTATCACAAAATCTATTCCAAGAAGTGATGGCAGAATTTGCAAAGTAGACATGAAGTAATGAATACCTTAAACCTATTTCCAATTTTTTTTTATTTTTATTACAAACCAATAACAGAGTTACAATGTATGACACTCCCACACATAGCATACACTCCATCCCCTCTGCCTGGGAGATAATTGAGTAAATTACTGTATCAACTCAATTATCTATAGGCAAAAAAGAACATATATTTTTACAGAACCCCAAAAGTACCCCAAAACACATAGTATCCCCACATCCCCTGATAGCCATGATCTGGGTGACTAACATATCCAAAAATCACGCAACCCAGTTTAGTTCAGGGATTCCGTGGGAGTCATATTTTGACAGACCACACGCATGGTCCCATGCCCAAAACAGTTTCTTTCAGGAATACCAAAACCCAACAAAATAAATAAAAAAACCTGTTCGTGGGTATGTTCACCCAGTGTCTCATGTTCGGGAGCTTGATTTCACCGAATGCCACTCTACTCGAATGGAGTCGAACGTAGGGACGAGTGGAAGTCTCAGTGGTGTTCGTTCCATCAAGTGTCCGATTATAGTTCCATGCACTTGATGACCAAACCCCGCTGGATGCGTTCAACAAAACAAGATGGCCGTCGCTTCGTGTTCGGCCATGCGAACGGCGACCACCCAGCCGACCGCTTAGAACGTCTAAGTGTTTGTGGTTGTTATAGAGGTCAAGTGGGTTAACAAGGGGCACACAACAGTTCTGGGAATTCTAGGTATTTGTTACCTATTTCGGTATACGAACCAGATGAGGCAATCCATTTGGTTCGGTTTGTATACTGATCAGTCAATAGAATATACATTATTTGGGACAGGGGGATCTGTCACAGTGGGTATCACTATGTCAGTTGTCCGTTTCAAAGGCAGTCTGAGCGTCGGTCTGGGCGGCTGCCCAGTCAATGGTTAGGAAAGGGGGGGTGAGTATAGGGATGTCGGGTGGGGGGGCGGGAGGAGAAAAAAAAAGCGTAGAGAATAGAAGTGGAGGGGGGGGAAATCCATGCCAGTGCTGCCGAGTAGCATGAGCATCCCTACTCCGCCTCATCGGCTCCCCACACCGCTTGCTCCCCCACCCGGTGTGCCATATATTCTATCCAGGGGGTCCATAGTTGGGTGCAGACTCTACAGTGCCTCACAGTTCCGCTGGTAGGGATGTCTTTCGATTTCCGTCTGTCTGGGATTAAGCTTTTGGCGGCATTTAGGAAGTTTGACACAACGTCCATGCAATTTAGCTGGTCAGGGGTCCAATAACAGTATGTCAGGAGTTTGAAATTGAGTTCCTGTAGTTTGGAGCTGAGTATTCCTGATATTATGCTGGAGGACCTTGGTCAGCCGACAGCAGCATGACATAAAGAACTGTTATCTCTCGGCGCAGATGTCCATCGTCTGTGCATAGCGCCTCATACTGGGTAAGGTCCCTGTGTATGAGATGCCTTCTAGGGAGCGAGGTGCAGTAGCACTGTATCTTGTGATATCGTTATTTAAGCATCCCTGTTGCGCAGTTCTGCGCGAGTAGCTCTTCAAATGGTTTTAATTTGTTATTTGAGCACCACGCCCTAAGATGCAGCCCACCTGGACCACCGAGCCCCGCAACGTCCTGCAGGGCCAGGCTGCCCACTATATCGGGATTATGCGCTACAGGGTTAAAGGTGTAGTCTTGGTCGTGAGCTTCAGTTTGTATCTTATCAGAAACCAACCCCACAGAGTCATTCCGATGAATGAGTGGTTCCGTAGCTCTCCAATAGAGGGCTCAGAACTCACGACACCAGCAGGATGCATCCCCGGCCTTGGTGTGCTTAAGTTGGAACCATTTTTTTTCCAGTTGTTGGTACATGCCAATCTAATATTTGCAAAAGGTGAGTGGCACGGTAATTTGTGAGATCCTGGTAATTTGACACAGGTGATTTTTACAGCATTCTGGCTAGCATGCGACTGCTTTTATTGGAGAATTCGTAGAAGTACCTATTGGATTTGTGGAGCGTATGTGCCAATCTTTGGGAGATGAGTTATTGCAGGGATCAGCGTGCCTCCAAGAGGGCATGGTATATTTCCTCTGATTGTGAGGACTTATGGTCCTGTTTAAGTTGGGTAACTCTTAGACATGTTCGATTTGTTTCATTCCGAATGTACGTTCGTATGAATTTCATGCCATTTGGACATCTGGATGCTTAGGAATGTCTGAAGTGCTGATGTCCTGAAAACGCAGCTGCCAGCGGTCCATGAAGGACGAGCAAGTACTTTGCTTCCTAGCCGCCTGGCATGGGATGTTTGTCCCATGCAGTCTCGCGCAGTCTCTACTGCACATGACTGCATTGGATAAACATCCATAGCCAATTAAAATATATGATATATAAAGTAGACATGTGCAATTAGTTTTGTTCCGAATGTACATTTCATGCCATTTGGACATTTGGATGCTTACAAATGTCTGAAGTGCGAAGTTCTGAAGCTCCGAAGTTCCTAAGTGACAACGTTTGGCAGTTCCAAAGTCCTGAACTGAACCGAATGCCATTTGTCCGAATTGCCAATGCAGATGAATTTGTTTACTTACCAAAACAAACAAAACCCTTTTTTTTTGCCCATGCATAGTCACACCTCCCCTGACTGTGAATGACACAACCTGCATGAAACAAAATGGTTTCATTTTCAATCAGATGTAACTTACTTTACAAGTTTTCATCTCCTGCTCTGTAAATTGAACTTTAATTGCATACAAGAGTCTCCTGTAGGGTCTAGCAAACTATAAACAAAGCAGGAGATAAGAAGTTCTAAATTAAATAGAATTTGCAATAAGGGAAGTGTAAACATTAGATAACACAGGAAGTGTCCAGGAAGGCTGTGTAAGTCACATGCAGGGAGGTGTGACTAGGGCTGCATAAACAAAGTAATTGAACTGCTAAATGGCAGGGAATTGAGCAGTGATACTGCACCAAAACTGCTTCATTAAGATAAAGTTGTTTTGGGGACTACAGTGTCCCTTTAATTGTTTTAAAAAATTATATTAGAAACAATGATCAAGGCTTTTATTTAAAAAATAATCAGGACACATTTTGAAAATATTTAAAGCATTTTTCAGAGATGTGGAATACATTGGAAAGATTGACAAATATGAAAATAAACATATGCTTATATTGATAAAAACACATCTATTTTAGTAATGAATGTGAGAACATCTTGTAACACACACTGCCGCTGGGGAGGAAGGGCGGCACCTTTGGCTCCCTGTAACACACACTGCCACTGGGAAGGAAGGATGACACCTTCAGCTCCCTGGGATACACACTGCCGCTGGGGAGGAAGGACGGCACCCTTGGCTCCCTGTAACACACACTGCCGCTTGCGAGGAAGGACGGCACCTTTGGCTCCCTGTAACACACACTGCCATTGGGAAGGAAGGATGACACCTTCAGCTCCCTGGAACCCACACTGTCGCTGGGGAGGAAGGATGGCACCCTTGGCTCCCTGTAACACACACTGCTGCTGGGGAGGAAGGACGGCACCTTTGGCTCCCTGTAACACACACTGCCACTGGGAAGGAAGGATGACACCTTCATCTCCCTGGAACCCACACTGCCGCTGGGGAGGAAAGACGACACCTTTGGCTCCCTGTAACTCTCTCTGCTGCTGGGGAGGAAGGACAATACATTTGGCTCCCTGTAACTCCATGTTTCAGCTTAACAATACATGTTTCAGCTTAACAATATATTTCTGGGGGTGGGGCCAGGCATCTAGGGGGATCAGATGCCATTTCTCATCGCTCTAGGTCCAAAAACTCAAATCTGACAAATATCACCTAACTTCCACTTCATTGACCCCATGCAGTGGTAGCAAGGCTCAGTGGTAGCACTCAGGGAACACATCTATGCCCTTTATTGATGGCTTGCATGCCAAATTGACTAAATTGAATTTAGGCAGTACGACCAACAGCTTGCAGCGGAGCACGCAGAGGCCTTTACCAACTGGGCTCTATACTCACCACCTCCTGAAACAGCACTCTCACCATCGGAGATGGGATGCACAAAGCCGAACACCCTAGCCACAGTGTTCCACGAACGAGAAACATCAGCAAGTTGCTTACAGGCACCCCGCAATTGAAAGCTCCAGAACCGGATGAAAGGGAGGCCTCTACGGACCCATTGGACAACGAGGTCAGTCAACCCTGCAATGGGCTGACCAAACCTATCCCTTCAGCTACCAGCATGCCAGTGTTAACACCTACATCAGCTCCTTCCACCAAACAAAACATCACCAATCAATATGACCACATCCGCAAACTATTTGATGCAGACATAGCCCTAGTGAAGGAGGAAGAACAATGTAACGGATCAACGGGCACCCCGACTGGGTACCTCCATTGAAAGATGCTGCTAGCGCTTCCTGAGGACTCCAAGCACTGCAGCAGACACCACAACCACCGAACCGGAGAAGTATACGAATGCTCTCAAGCATATGAATGCTGTAAACAGCTGAACAGGAAAAGCATTCAATCAGCTTACACTTCTGGCAATAAGCATACAATCCAATTCCCCCAATAATGAGACGACACTTCGTTTTGAGGTCAAAGCAGAACTGACTGTACTGGCACATACAGCCTCTTTTATTCACAATCCACAAACATAGTACTGCCCACAGGGTTTTTAAATACAACCAATCAATCCGTACAATACACACAGACACTCCCACACAAAATCCTCCCCTCTGCCTGTGATATAATTACTGAACACAATGGGTAATAAAATTATCACAGGCAGAGAAATACAGTTTTATAAAACATATCACAGGGACCCCAAAACATGCAATAACCCCATAAAAAAAAAAAAAAAAAAATATATATATATATATATATATATATATATATATATGTGTGTGTGTGTATATCCTCGGAACCGGGGAATCTGAGTAAACCACATATCCAAAATTCACCCAGATCCGTTCAGTAGTTTGGAAGATGCAGTTTAATGCAGATTCCACAGAACATATACAGGCTATATGAAAAATAATTACTGTATAATGTGTCCCCTGTTGTATAATTTAAAACTACTGCACAATGTCTTTGTGCACCAAATACCGGTGAGATGGCACCATGTAGAAAAGTCAAATCAGTGTCTGTGAGTTAAAATTGCCGCCATCCATTGTTCTCACCATGTGCTTCATCCATTGTTCTCACCATGTGCCTCTGATACATGAAATGGTGGCCACCCAGTAACTCCACAGTATGTCCCCAGATGGTTCTTAAAGGGCCAGTAGCAGCATAATACAATACAACATGCCCAAATCAGTTCCTAGAAGGGCAATACATCCCAGGGCCATAGTCGCAGGGCAAGAAGCTGGCTAGCAGTCCTCTGCAGGCACAAGTGGCGGGGCTGGTTCCGCCACAAACAAGCAGTCAAAGAGCATGTCCGAGCCACAGAAGAGGATGATGTTTCCAACCTCAAATGCGGCCTTTCGGCCTTGGAGGAAACATTATGTGTGAGGAAACATTACAGTCCTCACACAACACCTGTGGGTAGATTCCCTCGACGACAGACGCCGAAGAAAGAATCTGAAAATCAGAGGGGTGTCGGATACAGTGGCCTCCGAGGAACTACCACACCTGATGAGAAGGGTACTAACTTCGCTACTACCTGCCTAAACTAGCAAAGTCTATTGTCCTGGATGGAGTATACCGGATTGCAAAATTGCCAAGAAAGCCTGTGGTCCCTTTTTAGAGACATTATTGTCCGATTCCGATCCTTTGCAGACAAGCAGAATCTTCTATAAGTCATTAGGGACAAAACACCCCTGGACTTTGAATCGCATCACCTAACCTTCTATCAAGATCCTACAAGCACCAAATGCAATGGCGGAAATCCATGCGGCCTATCACTCGAAAGCTGCAAGAGGCGTGAATCTCCAATCGTTGTTCCACTCCTAGGGCCCTAACAGTCTATTCAGTGGAGAAGACCTACAGAGCCCTGTCACCAGAAGAGGCTCCTACATTCCTAACAACCTTCAGCCTAGTAGAACCACCACGTGAGAACCGGAGACCACAACAAGTACACTTGTGGGATGTCCAGAACATCCCACCATTTGTTCCTGCAAGGGAAAGCGACTCAGGGACTTAAAATTGCAACCAATTTAGTTTTCTCTTGTATTTCTGTTACTTGTCCTTTTCTATCCTTCAGACTTCCTTGTTCTTCATTCTTATTTTAGTTTTGTAATTTGAAACCATTGATCCACTTAATTATGGCCCTGTGGCGTCTCCTTTTAAAGTCAGGCTCAACACATCAGCCTGATCCCTTGTACATGCTCCTCCCGCGGCCCCGTGGTTAGGAGTACTCTCACACACTAGACAAGTACAGACCAAGAGGCTTCAACCTGAAACTAGCCAAACAAATGATGGCCAAACCAATCGTCCCTGTCGGGCTACCGCCTAAATGGATATTGTGCCATACACTTTTGAATGGCGATTTTTTTTAAATGTATTTCATTGACCTTTAACAGCTTTGCTACTTATTTAAATCTTATTTCAAAAGGTTACACTGTTCTCCTGGACAAAAAAAAGCCCATACTGTTTGAAGCTTCATAGAATATTTCATCCCAGCCCTCATCGGCCAGAAGTCTAGTGATGCTGCACATACAGCACACAATATTGTCATTTGGTACTGCACCTCTTTTAAACACATAGAGGTGTCTACACAGGCTGACACATTACTACGACTATTTTAGCGAACAGATCTTTCCCTTTAAATTCCAAAATAAGGCACTACACATATTCCTGACACTGGAAGTTACCTGGCATGTTTTGCATCTTACTTGCACAGTCACACATGTCATGTGTCCTTATGGACACATGACATGTGTGACATGTCATGATTCCCTTTTATTCCAGAAGTTTGGTTCTTAAGGGGTTAAAGGTGCACATTAGACCTGATACCGGAGAAACTGACGGAAGCCAAGCACAGAGAAGTGGACACAGGTTTCTTCAGGAAGGAAGAGATTCTTTATTCGATTCACCGACCGGGGCTCAGAGGGACTAATGTCACCAAAATACAACAAGATCTGAGCCCAGAACTGACTGTGTAAATGCATGATATAGACATATAGCTCCTCCTATAGTTAACTCTACCCACATATACTCTTTACCCAATCAGCTGAACAAAGCCTAACTTCCCTTACCTGTTAGACCACATGGCTCACCCAGAACAATGGAGGAGGGGAAGTGTTTTCAGTTTCTGCATTCCTGCACTTGCTCAGTTCACTGTTGATTGTATCTTAGCTACGTGTAACTGACTAACTGATACACCAACATTTACACATATGCACGTGGAAATCCCGGCCTACTAAATTTAATTTCTACCGAGCTTCCACCACATTCCCCCCTTTGATGCTTCTGATATTTCACAATTCCAGATGCATCACTTAACCATAGTTTGCTTACACCTCAAGTTGCCATGAATCAGAACAGACCTCGTAAGCATCTTAGCATCATTACAAATTCCTTCAGCACTCCTCATTCTGAATATATTCTCTCTGGGCTAAGGGTTCATACTTGCAAACAGCCATTACATGCGCAGCTGTTTTCCTTTCTGTCGTGCTCTCTATGACACTCTGTATGGACCTAATTACCAATGGAACCAAACCTGGTAGAAAGAGACACAGCACTATAATCAACATGACTCCTCCTACCAATGTCTTGATCCCTCCAAGCTGCTCGTACCTACTTCCAAACCAACTACTAGAATTGTACCCGTTCCAGGCTTAAGTCGGTACATGCATCAGTTTAGCCATGTGGCTTGTGAGATCAGCCACTGCCTGCCCTTCATCATCTATGTGCAGACAACAGTTGCTGAGATTGAACTTTCCACATACACCTCCTTCTATTTGCACTGGAAGTGAATGGAGGACTTTATCAACAACCCAACTGGTTTACCTGGTAAGAAGGCTATGTGCTTTACAGAGGAATCCATAATTGCCTAATGGTAGAATGAGGCTTGCATCCCTGTATTAGAATACAATAACACTTCATGGGCATACAGTTTGGCTGTTAACCAGTTCCCTCACATATTACATCCCTCCTATTGGCAATTTAGCGCGCTAAGGTAGCCAGTGCCACTCATTAACTTCCCAGCTACCTACATTCAAGGATGTTAGCTTCTTTTTATGATTCACATCATAAACCTTAACTCCCAAGGTCTCTCCTGTTTCAATTGGCAACAAGAAGAAGGATGGTTTGAGCATACCTAATACACATGCCCCCTCCCAGTCCTGTGGTAACTCCGAATCGGCTTTCTTATCACAGATCCAGTACAAATTTGCTGGGGTTTCCAACTAGATGTAGCAGATAGGTCAAACCACACATCCTTTAAAGTGGTATAAATTGCAAACGGATTAGGTGGTTCTGAGACATTTGAAGCTGACCACCAAGTTGTATCTTTTGTACTATCATTATAAGCTTTTTGCCCTAGACAAGTCAATTCTCCTACAGATGTATTAAACATTATTCCTTTCCTTGCTATGCAAACATAACCTATAATGGAGGTCTTTAATCGCCACTCAGATTTACCTCTAACACTCACTTGATAATCAGTCTGAGAAGATATTAACTGTTCAACTGTCTCAGAACCGGAATACATTACCTCCTTTTCTTCTCATGGCCATTGGTCTCCCATGTTAGTACCTCCACACACATAGCAGTTGGTTACATTAAGACTACCAGCAATGCTTTCGGCTAGATCTATAAATAAGTTTTTCGCATTATGGGGGATCTTATTTTCCACACTCATCTCCTCATAGAAGGAATGAAAGACCTGATGAGTCTGGGTTGCTACAGTATCGGTCTCTATTCATATAAATAATATTGTCCGAGGATCCAAACCTGTTCCATATATCTGGAACCCAAATAAGTTCCCAAACCTATATATGAATCGTTCTGGGTCATTGATACGTATATGGACTGGGTTACACTCCCTAGACTTACAATATGGCTTGGTAGGCAACTTAGTGACGATCATATCCTTATCTACTGTCTGTCCCCAGGTTGCCCACCCTACACAGGACCAATACGGACAATAATTATATCTTTATTTGGGCACTTTGGATCTATATATTTGTACTTACTACTGGGGCAAATATATTTATCATTAGACCCATACGTTCTTTCCCATTTAAGATCACCACATACATTCCACATACATTCCTACCACCTGATATCGCCTTACATGCATCAAATAGCACAACACCTGAAGAATGTACGGTTTCTAGTATGGTCTTATTTATCAGGGTCCCCTGTGAGTCTCCATTCCGAATAGTCAACCAAATTGTACGGGGTTGATACTCCGGACTAAAACACCTAGGTTCTCCTGCTCTTAGATGGCATACACTATAATCTATACTCAAGTATCTACACTTAGATACATGTCCTTTACACTCATATTGTGAATGCCAAATAAGGGTCTGGGAAATATGATTGCCTGTTTTCGTAGTCTTAATGCAAACCTCACAGCCTGGTGTGTCGGTACCTCTACCTTCCTGAATAATTAAAAAACACAAATATACACATTATCAAACACATCACTCCTGACATCTTTGTCCTGACTCTTCGTCCGTGCGATGGCACCTCAGCTTCCAGGTGGTGAGCGCTGCAGGGAATGGAGTCCTTCCTGATCCTCACTTTTTTTCACAGAGGTTTTTCCTCTGGCTTAACGTTGGTAGGTGGTCAGGCTTTATTGTGGCCGTCAAAACACCTACTTGTAGATCTTTGTTGATGTTCCCTTTTAACAATATTCTCTTCGCAAAAAACACTTTTAATCCAACTGGGTCACACGCTTTAACCGGATCTTGCAAGGATTCTCTGGATCTATGGTAGCTTGTCAGGAATCTGCCGCTGGTTTTTACCCTAGAGTGATGAATCCACAGAGTCACTTCTACAACCTTTACAACTGTTGGGGTAGATAAAAGAACAACATAGGGACCTCTCCACTTGGAACCTAATGGAACAGTGTTCCATTCTTTTATCCACACTTGATCCCCTGGATGGTAAGAATGAACAGGTGGATAAATATTCACAGGTAATCTATCTTCTACCCATTTCTGTACCTCCTCCATAGTTTTACCCAACTCTACAACCTGCTGCCGGGTAATTCCTTCTCCCAACTGACTCAAATCCCCCCTTAAGTTACCAAGTATGGAAGGTAGATGCCCATACATAATTTTTCAGCAGTAACCCAGAAAGAAAAGAAAGCATCTTTGAGGTCTAGGAAGGTATACCTGGTATTAAAGCAAGCAGATTATATGGGATGGGTACCACTGGGTGTATATTGACTACTGCATTATTAACTGCTTTTAGATCTTGTACAGGATGATACTCATCTGATCCCGGCTTCTGAACAGGTAATAATGGAATGTTCCAAGGGGAGGTACAGAATTTTAGGATGTCATACTTTACACACTTATCCACATAGGTTTGTATATTTTTCTTAGCCCTCTATAATATATGGTACTAACTAAGGCTAACAGGATACGCTCCAAGTTTAATTCAATGTGTATTGGTGGAATATTGCGAGCAAGTCCTGGAGGATTATTCTCTGTCCATATTCTTGAAATGTCAAATAAGGATTCATCACTCTTAGGGTCTGTATTTGTTATTATAGAGTAGAAGTGCCATTCTTCTTCCCTTTGTACCAATACTGATATTATGCCTGGTGATCTATTAAACTTCAGAGACGTTGATCCGTTGGGTTTAAAAGTGATCTGGGCTTGAAGCTTTGATAATAGATTTCGTCCTAGAAGCTGAACTGGACACTCCAGCATACATAGGAACTGGTGCTTAACAAAATGGCCTCCTAGAATACAAGTATGACTCCTGAGAATTGGTCTAGCAGCGCTTTTCCCAGTAGCTCCTATCATAGTTATAGTCTTCCTGAAGGAGGAGCAACTAAGTTAGTTACCACAGAGTACTCAGCACCAGTGTCAATCATGAAAGAGCTCCTCTTTCCCTCTATTGATACATCGACCATAGGCTGCACTCAGCTAAAGGGGGATGGAGCCCAGTCGGTATCAATAGTCTTCAATGACAGTGTCAGCCAGACCGACAAAATCTCTATCTTCTCTATCCCTTAATCTCTGGGTAGGGGAAAAGTATCTACATCCCTGAACACCTCCTCTGTTACTATTGTCATTCCCTCCAAGACTTTCTCTATAGCCACCTCTGTAACCATCTCGTAACCTTCTCTCTTGTCTTATCTATAACTTGCTTTATATTCCCTCTGTGGGCAGTCACTTTTCCATTATCCTTCCTCTCTACAATACGCACAGTGATTCCTACTTCCTCCCTTACTCAGCCTATTCTCAACTCCTCTATTCACCTCCCTTCCCTGTCTCTCTACATTTATGATAGCTACAGCTAGCATATCTGCCTTCATCCTCATTTTACGTTCTTCCTCCTCCTTTGTTTCAATCTCAATTTCAATTTCAGTGGTTATGGTATTATCAGTAGTTATGGTGTTTTCAGTGGTTATGGTGTTTTCAGTGGTTATGGTGTTTTCAGTGGTTATGGTATTGTCAGTGGTTATGGTATTGTCAGTGATTATGGTATTGTCAGTGGTTATGGTGTTTTCAGTGGTTATGGTATTATCAGTGGTTATGGTGTTTTCAGTGATTATGGTATTGTAAGTGGTTATGGTGTTTTCAGTGGTTATGGTATTATCAGTGGTTATGGTATTATCAGTGGTTATGGTGTTTTCAGTGGTTATGGTGTTTTCAGTGATTATGGTATTGTCAGTGGTTATGGTGTTTTCAGTGGACTCAGTTACTGTTATTAAGAATTCTCCTCACAATTTTGACTGCTAATAATAAAACTGAACAATAATAAAAAAAAAACACTAAAATACCCTTCCACCAAAAAGGGCCTCAGGGTACAAAGAACCAGTTGGGGGGTAGGTAGACATACAGGTGGACATACCAGCTGCACCAGTTCTTGCTAAAGAATTTAGTTGAGGGATGGTCAGATGGGTCAGATTCCATTGGGGATGGACAAACCAGTTTTGGTAACCATCTAGTAACACAAACTGTTTTAAACAGTCAAAATATGGAAAATGGTCATAGAATTCAAGAATAATAGATACAGCCACATGTACACGCTGCACTAGATTTAAATCAAGGCAGATTACCACAGAGGCCATTCTCTACTACATAAGGTAGTCAGGTGATTTGGAGCTAATTTAACCCCAAAATCACACACATTATATCCCTTTTTAAAGTTATTTAGCATACATTCTAAGGGATCAACAATCTTTGAATTCCGGCGCACCCATACTTAGCAACGGATGTGTGACATGTCATGATTCCCTTTTATTCCAGAAGTTTGGTTCTTAAGGGGTTAAAGGTGCACATTAGACCTGATACTGGAGAAACTGACGGAAGCCAAGCACAGAGAAGTGGACACAGGTTTCTTCAGGAAGGAAGAGATTCTTTATTCGATTCACCGACCGGGGCTCAGAGGGACTAATGTCACCAAAATACAACAAGATCTGAGCCCAGAACTGACTGTGTAAATGCATGATATAGACATATAGCTCCTCCTATAGTTAACTCTACTCACATATACTCTTTACCCAATCAGCTGAACAAAGCCTAACTTCCCTTACCTGTTAGACCACATGGCTCACCCAGAACAATGGAGGAGGGGAAGTGTTTTCAGTTTCTGCATTCCTGCACTTGCTCAGTTCACTGTTGATTGTATCTTAGCTACGTGTAACTGACTAACTGATACACCAACATTTACACATATGCACGTGGAAATCCCGGCCTACTAAATTTAATTTCTACCGAGCTTCCACCACATTCCCCCCTTTGATGCTTCTGATATTTCACAATTCCAGATGCATCACTTAACCATAGTTTGCTTACACCTCAAGTTGCCATGAATCAGAACAGACCTCGTAAGCATCTTAGCATCATTACAAATTCCTTCAGCACTCCTCATTCTGAATATATTCTCTCTGGGCTAAGGGTTCATACTTGCAAACAGCCATTACATGCGCAGCTGTTTTCCTTTCTGTCGTGCTCTCTATGACACTCTGTATGGACCTAATTACCAATGGAACCAAACCTGGTAGAAAGAGACACAGCACTATAATCAACATGACTCCTCCTACCAATGTCTTGATCCCTCCAAGCTGCTCGTACCTACTTCCAAACCAACTACTAGAATTGTACCCGTTCCAGGCTTAAGTCGGTACATGCATCAGTTTAGCCATGTGGCTTGTGAGATCAGCCACTGCCTGCCCTTCATCATCTATGTGCAGACAACAGTTGCTGAGATTGAACTTTCCACATACACCTCCTTCTATTTGCACTGGAAGTGAATGGAGGACTTTATCAACAACCCAACTGGTTTACCTGGTAAGAAGGCTATGTGCTTTACAGAGGAATCCATAATTGCCTAATGGTAGAATGAGGCTTGCATCCCTGTATTAGAATACAATAACACTTCATGGGCATACAGTTTGGCTGTTAACCAGTTCCCTCACATATTACATCCCTCCTATTGGCAATTTAGCGCGCTAAGGTAGCCAGTGCCACTCATTAACTTCCCAGCTACCTACATTCAAGGATGTTAGCTTCTTTTTATGATTCACATCATAAACCTTAACTCCCAAGGTCTCTCCTGTTTCAATTGGCAACAAGAAGAAGGATGGTTTGAGCATACCTAATACACATGCCCCCTCCCAGTCCTGTGGTAACTCCGAATCGGCTTTCTTATCACAGATCCAGTACAAATTTGCTGGGGTTTCCAACTAGATGTAGCAGATAGGTCAAACCACACATCCTTTAAAGTGGTATAAATTGCAAACGGATTAGGTGGTTCTGAGACATTTGAAGCTGACCACCAAGTTGTATCTTTTGTACTATCATTATAAGCTTTTTGCCCTAGACAAGTCAATTCTCCTACAGATGTATTAAACATTATTCCTTTCCTTGCTATGCAAACATAACCTATAATGGAGGTCTTTAATCGCCACTCAGATTTACCTCTAACACTCACTTGATAATCAGTCTGAGAAGATATTAACTGTTCAACTGTCTCAGAACCGGAATACATTACCTCCTTTTCTTCCCATGGCCATTGGTCTCCCATGTTAGTACCTCCACACACATAGCAGTTGGTTACATTAAGACTACCAGCAATGCTTTCGGCTAGATCTATAAATAAGTTTTTCGCATTATGGGGGATCTTATTTTCCACACTCATCTCCTCATAGAAGGAATGAAAGACCTGATGAGTCTGGGTTGCTACAGTATCGGTCTCTATTCATATAAATAATATTGTCCGAGGATCCAAACCTGTTCCATATATCTGGAACCCAAATAAGTTCCCAAACCTATATATGAATCGTTCTGGGTCATTGATACGTATATGGACTGGGTTACACTCCCTAGACTTACAATATGGCTTGGTAGGCAACTTAGTGACGATCATATCCTTATCTACTGTCTGTCCCCAGGTTGCCCACCCTACACAGGACCAATACGGACAATAATTATATCTTTATTTGGGCACTTTGGATCTATATATTTGTACTTACTACTGGGGCAAATATATTTATCATTAGACCCATACGTTCTTTCCCATTTAAGATCACCACATACATTCCACATACATTCCTACCACCTGATATCGCCTTACATGCATCAAATAGCACAACACCTGAAGAATGTACGGTTTCTAGTATGGTCTTATTTATCAGGGTCCCCTGTGAGTCTCCATTCCGAATAGTCAACCAAATTGTACGGGGTTGATACTCCGGACTAAAACACCTAGGTTCTCCTGCTCTTAGATGGCATACACTATAATCTATACTCAAGTATCTACACTTAGATACATGTCCTTTACACTCATATTGTGAATGCCAAATAAGGGTCTGGGAAATATGATTGCCTGTTTTCGTAGTCTTAATGCAAACCTCACAGCCTGGTGTGTCGGTACCTCTACCTTCCTGAATAATTAAAAAACACAAATATACACATTATCAAACACATCACTCCTGACATCTTTGTCCTGACTCTTCGTCCGTGCGATGGCACCTCAGCTTCCAGGTGGTGAGCGCTGCAGGGAATGGAGTCCTTCCTGATCCTCACTTTTTTTCACAGAGGTTTTTCCTCTGGCTTAACGTTGGTAGGTGGTCAGGCTTTATTGTGGCCGTCAAAACACCTACTTGTAGATCTTTGTTGATGTTCCCTTTTAACAATATTCTCTTCGCAAAAAACACTTTTAATCCAACTGGGTCACACGCTTTAACCGGATCTTGCAAGGATTCTCTGGATCTATGGTAGCTTGTCAGGAATCTGCCGCTGGTTTTTACCCTAGAGTGATGAATCCACAGAGTCACTTCTACAACCTTTACAACTGTTGGGGTAGATAAAAGAACAACATAGGGACCTCTCCACTTGGAACCTAATGGAACAGTGTTCCATTCTTTTATCCACACTTGATCCCCTGGATGGTAAGAATGAACAGGTGGATAAATATTCACAGGTAATCTATCTTCTACCCATTTCTGTACCTCCTCCATAGTTTTACCCAACTCTACAACCTGCTGCCGGGTAATTCCTTCTCCCAACTGACTCAAATCCCCCCTTAAGTTACCAAGTATGGAAGGTAGATGCCCATACATAATTTTTCAGCAGTAACCCAGAAAGAAAAGAAAGCATCTTTGAGGTCTAGGAAGGTATACCTGGTATTAAAGCAAGCAGATTATATGGGATGGGTACCACTGGGTGTATATTGACTACTGCATTATTAACTGCTTTTAGATCTTGTACAGGATGATACTCATCTGATCCCGGCTTCTGAACAGGTAATAATGGAATGTTCCAAGGGGAGGTACAGAATTTTAGGATGTCATACTTTACACACTTATCCACATAGGTTTGTATATTTTTCTTAGCCCTCTATAATATATGGTACTAACTAAGGCTAACAGGATACGCTCCAAGTTTAATTCAATGTGTATTGGTGGAATATTGCGAGCAAGTCCTGGAGGATTATTCTCTGTCCATATTCTTGAAATGTCAAATAAGGATTCATCACTCTTAGGGTCTGTATTTGTTATTATAGAGTAGAAGTGCCATTCTTCTTCCCTTTGTACCAATACTGATATTATGCCTGGTGATCTATTAAACTTCAGAGACGTTGATCCGTTGGGTTTAAAAGTGATCTGGGCTTGAAGCTTTGATAATAGATTTCGTCCTAGAAGCTGAACTGGACACTCCAGCATACATAGGAACTGGTGCTTAACAAAATGGCCTCCTAGAATACAAGTATGACTCCTGAGAATTGGTCTAGCAGCGCTTTTCCCAGTAGCTCCTATCATAGTTATAGTCTTCCTGAAGGAGGAGCAACTAAGTTAGTTACCACAGAGTACTCAGCACCAGTGTCAATCATGAAAGAGCTCCTCTTTCCCTCTATTGATACATCGACCATAGGCTGCACTCAGCTAAAGGGGGATGGAGCCCAGTCGGTATCAATAGTCTTCAATGACAGTGTCAGCCAGACCGACAAAATCTCTATCTTCTCTATCCCTTAATCTCTGGGTAGGGGAAAAGTATCTACATCCCTGAACACCTCCTCTGTTACTATTGTCATTCCCTCCAAGACTTTCTCTATAGCCACCTCTGTAACCATCTCGTAACCTTCTCTCTTGTCTTATCTATAACTTGCTTTATATTCCCTCTGTGGGCAGTCACTTTTCCATTATCCTTCCTCTCTACAATACGCACAGTGATTCCTACTTCCTCCCTTACTCAGCCTATTCTCAACTCCTCTATTCACCTCCCTTCCCTGTCTCTCTACATTTATGATAGCTACAGCTAGCATATCTGCCTTCATCCTCATTTTACGTTCTTCCTCCTCCTTTGTTTCAATCTCCCTGTTCATATACACCTGACTTGCAATTTCCATTAACTGTGATATGGACATTCCTTCAAATCCCTTTAACTTTAGCAATTTTCTTTTGATATCACCTTGGGTCTGGCTGACAAATGCTGAGTTGTTCATTCAAGAGTTCTCGGGGGCCTCTGGATTAAAAGGAGTATATAATCTATATGACTCCAGCAATCTCTCATAGAAAGCACTAGGTGACTCGTCGGCTTTCGTAAAGGAATTATGGGTCTTCCAATTAAACAGATCAGTCATGGTGAAAGGGACATAAACAAATACAGGGTCTGCCAACTGTAATTGACCATTAATATCAATGTGTGGTGGACCAGGGGAAAGCTGCAGTGGCATTTGTAAATGTCAAAGTTGGAGGGCACCGGTCATTTGTCAGGTTAGGGTGGGACTTAGATAGGGTTGTTTAGTCATAGGTTCCGGTCGGGGAGTGGTGAGGTAGGTGGAAATGGATAAATTAATTTTACTGGTCAGTAACTCGGTTCACAAAATGTATCGGACAGGGCTAGGAGGAGCCTGACCAGTAACCAAAAATGGTAAAAGTGTATTCCAGCGTCCTACACCATTGACCATTTCATCCAGTTGTATTTCAAAACTAATTTACTGTTACTAAAGGCACACAAGGCTCAGTAATTATAGTGTTATGTCAGTGGTTATGGTGTTTTCAGTGGTTATGGTATTATCAGTAGTTATGGTGTTTTCAGTGGTTATGGTGTTTTCAGTGGTTATGGTGTTTTCAGTGGTTATGGTATTGTCAGTGGTTATGGTATTGTCAGTGATTATGGTATTGTCAGTGGTTATGGTGTTTTCAGTGGTTATGGTATTATCAGTGGTTATGGTGTTTTCAGTGATTATGGTATTGTAAGTGGTTATGGTGTTTTCAGTGGTTATGGTATTATCAGTGGTTATGGTATTATCAGTGGTTATGGTGTTTTCAGTGGTTATGGTGTTTTCAGTGATTATGGTATTGTCAGTGGTTATGGTGTTTTCAGTGGACTCAGTTACTGTTATTAAGAATTCTCCTCACAATTTTGACTGCTAATAATAAAACTGAACAATAATAAAAAAAAAACACTAAAATACCCTTCCACCAAAAAGGGCCTCAGGGTACAAAGAACCAGTTGGGGGGGTAGGTAGACATACAGGTGGACATACCAGCTGCACCAGTTCTTGCTAAAGAATTTAGTTGAGGGATGGTCAGATGGGTCAGATTCCATTGGGGATGGACAAACCAGTTTTGGTAACCATCTAGTAACACAAACTGTTTTAAACAGTCAAAATATGGAAAATGGTCATAGAATTCAAGAATAATAGATACAGCCACATGTACACGCTGCACTAGATTTAAATCAAGGCAGATTACCACAGAGGCCATTCTCTACTACATAAGGTAGTCAGGTGATTTGGAGCTAATTTAACCCCAAAATCACACACATTATATCCCTTTTTAAAGTTATTTAGCATACATTCTAAGGGATCAACAATCTTTGAATTCCGGCGCACCCATACTTAGCAACGGATGTGTGACATGTCATGATTCCCTTTTATTCCAGAAGTTTGGTTCTTAAGGGGTTAAAGGTGCACATTAGACCTGATACTGGAGAAACTGACGGAAGCCAAGCACAGAGAAGTGGACACAGGTTTCTTCAGGAAGGAAGAGATTCTTTATTCGATTCACCGACCGGGGCTCAGAGGGACTAATGTCACCAAAATACAACAAGATCTGAGCCCAGAACTGACTGTGTAAATGCATGATATAGACATATAGCTCCTCCTATAGTTAACTCTACCCACATATACTCTTTACCCAATCAGCTGAACAAAGCCTAACTTCCCTTACCTGTTAGACCACATGGCTCACCCAGAACAATGGAGGAGGGGAAGTGTTTTCAGTTTCTGCATTCCTGCACTTGCTCAGTTCACTGTTGATTGTATCTTAGCTACGTGTAACTGACTAACTGATACACCAACATTTACACATATGCACGTGGAAATCCCGGCCTACTAAATTTAATTTCTACCGAGCTTCCACCACATTCCCCCCTTTGATGCTTCTGATATTTCACAATTCCAGATGCATCACTTAACCATAGTTTGCTTACACCTCAAGTTGCCATGAATCAGAACAGACCTCGTAAGCATCTTAGCATCATTACAAATTCCTTCAGCACTCCTCATTCTGAATATATTCTCTCTGGGCTAAGGGTTCATACTTGCAAACAGCCATTACATGCGCAGCTGTTTTCCTTTCTGTCGTGCTCTCTATGACACTCTGTATGGACCTAATTACCAATGGAACCAAACCTGGTAGAAAGAGACACAGCACTATAATCAACATGACTCCTCCTACCAATGTCTTGATCCCTCCAAGCTGCTCGTACCTACTTCCAAACCAACTACTAGAATTGTACCCGTTCCAGGCTTAAGTCGGTACATGCATCAGTTTAGCCATGTGGCTTGTGAGATCAGCCACTGCCTGCCCTTCATCATCTATGTGCAGACAACAGTTGCTGAGATTGAACTTTCCACATACACCTCCTTCTATTTGCACTGGAAGTGAATGGAGGACTTTATCAACAACCCAACTGGTTTACCTGGTAAGAAGGCTATGTGCTTTACAGAGGAATCCATAATTGCCTAATGGTAGAATGAGGCTTGCATCCCTGTATTAGAATACAATAACACTTCATGGGCATACAGTTTGGCTGTTAACCAGTTCCCTCACATATTACATCCCTCCTATTGGCAATTTAGCGCGCTAAGGTAGCCAGTGCCACTCATTAACTTCCCAGCTACCTACATTCAAGGATGTTAGCTTCTTTTTATGATTCACATCATAAACCTTAACTCCCAAGGTCTCTCCTGTTTCAATTGGCAACAAGAAGAAGGATGGTTTGAGCATACCTAATACACATGCCCCCTCCCAGTCCTGTGGTAACTCCGAATCGGCTTTCTTATCACAGATCCAGTACAAATTTGCTGGGGTTTCCAACTAGATGTAGCAGATAGGTCAAACCACACATCCTTTAAAGTGGTATAAATTGCAAACGGATTAGGTGGTTCTGAGACATTTGAAGCTGACCACCAAGTTGTATCTTTTGTACTATCATTATAAGCTTTTTGCCCTAGACAAGTCAATTCTCCTACAGATGTATTAAACATTATTCCTTTCCTTGCTATGCAAACATAACCTATAATGGAGGTCTTTAATCGCCACTCAGATTTACCTCTAACACTCACTTGATAATCAGTCTGAGAAGATATTAACTGTTCAACTGTCTCAGAACCGGAATACATTACCTCCTTTTCTTCCCATGGCCATTGGTCTCCCATGTTAGTACCTCCACACACATAGCAGTTGGTTACATTAAGACTACCAGCAATGCTTTCGGCTAGATCTATAAATAAGTTTTTCGCATTATGGGGGATCTTATTTTCCACACTCATCTCCTCATAGAAGGAATGAAAGACCTGATGAGTCTGGGTTGCTACAGTATCGGTCTCTATTCATATAAATAATATTGTCCGAGGATCCAAACCTGTTCCATATATCTGGAACCCAAATAAGTTCCCAAACCTATATATGAATCGTTCTGGGTCATTGATACGTATATGGACTGGGTTACACTCCCTAGACTTACAATATGGCTTGGTAGGCAACTTAGTGACGATCATATCCTTATCTACTGTCTGTCCCCAGGTTGCCCACCCTACACAGGACCAATACGGACAATAATTATATCTTTATTTGGGCACTTTGGATCTATATATTTGTACTTACTACTGGGGCAAATATATTTATCATTAGACCCATACGTTCTTTCCCATTTAAGATCACCACATACATTCCACATACATTCCTACCACCTGATATCGCCTTACATGCATCAAATAGCACAACACCTGAAGAATGTACGGTTTCTAGTATGGTCTTATTTATCAGGGTCCCCTGTGAGTCTCCATTCCGAATAGTCAACCAAATTGTACGGGGTTGATACTCCGGACTAAAACACCTAGGTTCTCCTGCTCTTAGATGGCATACACTATAATCTATACTCAAGTATCTACACTTAGATACATGTCCTTTACACTCATATTGTGAATGCCAAATAAGGGTCTGGGAAATATGATTGCCTGTTTTCGTAGTCTTAATGCAAACCTCACAGCCTGGTGTGTCGGTACCTCTACCTTCCTGAATAATTAAAAAACACAAATATACACATTATCAAACACATCACTCCTGACATCTTTGTCCTGACTCTTCGTCCGTGCGATGGCACCTCAGCTTCCAGGTGGTGAGCGCTGCAGGGAATGGAGTCCTTCCTGATCCTCACTTTTTTTCACAGAGGTTTTTCCTCTGGCTTAACGTTGGTAGGTGGTCAGGCTTTATTGTGGCCGTCAAAACACCTACTTGTAGATCTTTGTTGATGTTCCCTTTTAACAATATTCTCTTCGCAAAAAACACTTTTAATCCAACTGGGTCACACGCTTTAACCGGATCTTGCAAGGATTCTCTGGATCTATGGTAGCTTGTCAGGAATCTGCCGCTGGTTTTTACCCTAGAGTGATGAATCCACAGAGTCACTTCTACAACCTTTACAACTGTTGGGGTAGATAAAAGAACAACATAGGGACCTCTCCACTTGGAACCTAATGGAACAGTGTTCCATTCTTTTATCCACACTTGATCCCCTGGATGGTAAGAATGAACAGGTGGATAAATATTCACAGGTAATCTATCTTCTACCCATTTCTGTACCTCCTCCATAGTTTTACCCAACTCTACAACCTGCTGCCGGGTAATTCCTTCTCCCAACTGACTCAAATCCCCCCTTAAGTTACCAAGTATGGAAGGTAGATGCCCATACATAATTTTTCAGCAGTAACCCAGAAAGAAAAGAAAGCATCTTTGAGGTCTAGGAAGGTATACCTGGTATTAAAGCAAGCAGATTATATGGGATGGGTACCACTGGGTGTATATTGACTACTGCATTATTAACTGCTTTTAGATCTTGTACAGGATGATACTCATCTGATCCCGGCTTCTGAACAGGTAATAATGGAATGTTCCAAGGGGAGGTACAGAATTTTAGGATGTCATACTTTACACACTTATCCACATAGGTTTGTATATTTTTCTTAGCCCTCTATAATATATGGTACTAACTAAGGCTAACAGGATACGCTCCAAGTTTAATTCAATGTGTATTGGTGGAATATTGCGAGCAAGTCCTGGAGGATTATTCTCTGTCCATATTCTTGAAATGTCAAATAAGGATTCATCACTCTTAGGGTCTGTATTTGTTATTATAGAGTAGAAGTGCCATTCTTCTTCCCTTTGTACCAATACTGATATTATGCCTGGTGATCTATTAAACTTCAGAGACGTTGATCCGTTGGGTTTAAAAGTGATCTGGGCTTGAAGCTTTGATAATAGATTTCGTCCTAGAAGCTGAACTGGACACTCCAGCATACATAGGAACTGGTGCTTAACAAAATGGCCTCCTAGAATACAAGTATGACTCCTGAGAATTGGTCTAGCAGCGCTTTTCCCAGTAGCTCCTATCATAGTTATAGTCTTCCTGAAGGAGGAGCAACTAAGTTAGTTACCACAGAGTACTCAGCACCAGTGTCAATCATGAAAGAGCTCCTCTTTCCCTCTATTGATACATCGACCATAGGCTGCACTCAGCTAAAGGGGGATGGAGCCCAGTCGGTATCAATAGTCTTCAATGACAGTGTCAGCCAGACCGACAAAATCTCTATCTTCTCTATCCCTTAATCTCTGGGTAGGGGAAAAGTATCTACATCCCTGAACACCTCCTCTGTTACTATTGTCATTCCCTCCAAGACTTTCTCTATAGCCACCTCTGTAACCATCTCGTAACCTTCTCTCTTGTCTTATCTATAACTTGCTTTATATTCCCTCTGTGGGCAGTCACTTTTCCATTATCCTTCCTCTCTACAATACGCACAGTGATTCCTACTTCCTCCCTTACTCAGCCTATTCTCAACTCCTCTATTCACCTCCCTTCCCTGTCTCTCTACATTTATGATAGCTACAGCTAGCATATCTGCCTTCATCCTCATTTTACGTTCTTCCTCCTCCTTTGTTTCAATCTCCCTGTTCATATACACCTGACTTGCAATTTCCATTAACTGTGATATGGACATTCCTTCAAATCCCTTTAACTTTAGCAATTTTCTTTTGATATCACCTTGGGTCTGGCTGACAAATGCTGAGTTGTTCATTCAAGAGTTCTCGGGGGCCTCTGGATTAAAAGGAGTATATAATCTATATGACTCCAGCAATCTCTCATAGAAAGCACTAGGTGACTCGTCGGCTTTCGTAAAGGAATTATGGGTCTTCCAATTAAACAGATCAGTCATGGTGAAAGGGACATAAACAAATACAGGGTCTGCCAACTGTAATTGACCATTAATATCAATGTGTGGTGGACCAGGGGAAAGCTGCAGTGGCATTTGTAAATGTCAAAGTTGGAGGGCACCGGTCATTTGTCAGGTTAGGGTGGGACTTAGATAGGGTTGTTTAGTCATAGGTTCCGGTCGGGGAGTGGTGAGGTAGGTGGAAATGGATAAATTAATTTTACTGGTCAGTAACTCGGTTCACAAAATGTATCGGACAGGGCTAGGAGGAGCCTGACCAGTAACCAAAAATGGTAAAAGTGTATTCCAGCGTCCTACACCATTGACCATTTCATCCAGTTGTATTTCAAAACTAATTTACTGTTACTAAAGGCACACAAGGCTCAGTAATTATAGTGTTATGTCAGTGGTTATGGTGTTTTCAGTGGTTATGGTATTATCAGTAGTTATGGTGTTTTCAGTGGTTATGGTGTTTTCAGTGGTTATGGTGTTTTCAGTGGTTATGGTATTGTCAGTGGTTATGGTATTGTCAGTGATTATGGTATTGTCAGTGGTTATGGTGTTTTCAGTGGTTATGGTATTATCAGTGGTTATGGTGTTTTCAGTGATTATGGTATTGTAAGTGGTTATGGTGTTTTCAGTGGTTATGGTATTATCAGTGGTTATGGTGTTTTCAGTGATTATGGTATTGTCAGTGGTTATGGTGTTTTCAGTGGACTCAGTTACTGTTATTAAGAATTCTCCTCACAATTTTGACTGCTAATAATAAAACTGAACAATAATAAAAAAAAAACACTAAAATACCCTTCCACCAAAAAGGGCCTCAGGGTACAAAGAACCAGTTGGGGGGGTAGGTAGACATACAGGTGGACATACCAGCTGCACCAGTTCTTGCTAAAGAATTTAGTTGAGGGATGGTCAGATGGGTCAGATTCCATTGGGGATGGACAAACCAGTTTTGGTAACCATCTAGTAACACAAACTGTTTTAAACAGTCAAAATATGGAAAATGGTCATAGAATTCAAGAATAATAGATACAGCCACATGTACACGCTGCACTAGATTTAAATCAAGGCAGATTACCACAGAGGCCATTCTCTACTACATAAGGTAGTCAGGTGATTTGGAGCTAATTTAACCCCAAAATCACACACATTATATCCCTTTTTAAAGTTATTTAGCATACATTCTAAGGGATCAACAATCTTTGAATTCCGGCGCACCCATACTTAGCAACGGATGTGTGACATGTCATGATTCCCTGTTATTCCAGAAGTTTGGTTCTTAAGGGGTTAAAGGTGCACATTAGACCTGATACCGGAGAAACTGACGGAAGCCAAGCACAGAGAAGTGGACACAGGTTTCTTCAGGAAGGAAGAGATTCTTTATTCGATTCACCGACCGGGGCTCAGAGGGACTAATGTCACCAAAATACAACAAGATCTGAGCCCAGAACTGACTGTGTAAATGCATGATATAGACATATAGCTCCTCCTATAGTTAACTCTACCCACATATACTCTTTACCCAATCAGCTGAACAAAGCCTAACTTCCCTTACCTGTTAGACCACATGGCTCACCCAGAACAATGGAGGAGGGGAAGTGTTTTCAGTTTCTGCATTCCTGCACTTGCTCAGTTCACTGTTGATTGTATCTTAGCTACGTGTAACTGACTAACTGATACACCAACATTTACACATATGCACGTGGAAATCCCGGCCTACTAAATTTAATTTCTACCGAGCTTCCACCACATTCCCCCCTTTGATGCTTCTGATATTTCACAATTCCAGATGCATCACTTAACCATAGTTTGCTTACACCTCAAGTTGCCATGAATCAGAACAGACCTCGTAAGCATCTTAGCATCATTACAAATTCCTTCAGCACTCCTCATTCTGAATATATTCTCTCTGGGCTAAGGGTTCATACTTGCAAACAGCCATTACATGCGCAGCTGTTTTCCTTTCTGTCGTGCTCTCTATGACACTCTGTATGGACCTAATTACCAATGGAACCAAACCTGGTAGAAAGAGACACAGCACTATAATCAACATGACTCCTCCTACCAATGTCTTGATCCCTCCAAGCTGCTCGTACCTACTTCCAAACCAACTACTAGAATTGTACCCGTTCCAGGCTTAAGTCGGTACATGCATCAGTTTAGCCATGTGGCTTGTGAGATCAGCCACTGCCTGCCCTTCATCATCTATGTGCAGACAACAGTTGCTGAGATTGAACTTTCCACATACACCTCCTTCTATTTGCACTGGAAGTGAATGGAGGACTTTATCAACAACCCAACTGGTTTACCTGGTAAGAAGGCTATGTGCTTTACAGAGGAATCCATAATTGCCTAATGGTAGAATGAGGCTTGCATCCCTGTATTAGAATACAATAACACTTCATGGGCATACAGTTTGGCTGTTAACCAGTTCCCTCACATATTACATCCCTCCTATTGGCAATTTAGCGCGCTAAGGTAGCCAGTGCCACTCATTAACTTCCCAGCTACCTACATTCAAGGATGTTAGCTTCTTTTTATGATTCACATCATAAACCTTAACTCCCAAGGTCTCTCCTGTTTCAATTGGCAACAAGAAGAAGGATGGTTTGAGCATACCTAATACACATGCCCCCTCCCAGTCCTGTGGTAACTCCAAATCGGCTTTCTTATCACAGATCCAGTACAAATTTGCTGGGGTTTCCAACTAGATGTAGCAGATAGGTCAAACCACACATCCTTTAAAGTGGTATAAATTGCAAACGGATTAGGTGGTTCTGAGACATTTGAAGCTGACCACCAAGTTGTATCTTTTGTACTATCATTATAAGCTTTTTGCCCTAGACAAGTCAATTCTCCTACAGATGTATTAAACATTATTCCTTTCCTTGCTATGCAAACATAACCTATAATGGAGGTCTTTAATCGCCACTCAGATTTACCTCTAACACTCACTTGATAATCAGTCTGAGAAGATATTAACTGTTCAACTGTCTCAGAACCAGAATACATTACCTCCTTTTCTTCCCATGGCCATTGGTCTCCCATGTTAGTACCTCCACACACATAGCAGTTGGTTACATTAAGACTACCAGCAATGCTTTCGGCTAGATCTATAAATAAGTTTTTCGCATTATGGGGGATCTTATTTTCCACACTCATCTCCTCATAGAAGGAATGAAAGACCTGATGAGTCTGGGTTGCTACAGTATCGGTCTCTATTCATATAAATAATATTGTCCGAGGATCCAAACCTGTTCCATATATCTGGAACCCAAATAAGTTCCCAAACCTATATATGAATCGTTCTGGGTCATTGATACGTATATGGACTGGGTTACACTCCCTAGACTTACAATATGGCTTGGTAGGCAACTTAGTGACGATCATATCCTTATCTACTGTCTGTCCCCAGGTTGCCCACCCTACACAGGACCAATACGGACAATAATTATATCTTTATTTGGGCACTTTGGATCTATATATTTGTACTTACTACTGGGGCAAATATATTTATCATTAGACCCATACGTTCTTTCCCATTTAAGATCACCACATACATTCCACATACATTCCTACCACCTGATATCGCCTTACATGCATCAAATAGCACAACACCTGAAGAATGTACGGTTTCTAGTATGGTCTTATTTATCAGGGTCCCCTGTGAGTCTCCATTCCGAATAGTCAACCAAATTGTACGGGGTTGATACTCCGGACTAAAACACCTAGGTTCTCCTGCTCTTAGATGGCATACACTATAATCTATACTCAAGTATCTACACTTAGATACATGTCCTTTACACTCATATTGTGAATGCCAAATAAGGGTCTGGGAAATATGATTGCCTGTTTTCGTAGTCTTAATGCAAACCTCACAGCCTGGTGTGTCGGTACCTCTACCTTCCTGAATAATTAAAAAACACAAATATACACATTATCAAACACATCACTCCTGACATCTTTGTCCTGACTCTTCGTCCGTGCGATGGCACCTCAGCTTCCAGGTGGTGAGCGCTGCAGGGAATGGAGTCCTTCCTGATCCTCACTTTTTTTCACAGAGGTTTTTCCTCTGGCTTAACGTTGGTAGGTGGTCAGGCTTTACTGTGGCCGTCAAAACACCTACTTGTAGATCTTTGTTGATGTTCCCTTTTAACAATATTCTCTTCGCAAAAAACACTTTTAATCCAACTGGGTCACACGCTTTAACCGGATCTTGCAAGGATTCTCTGGATCTATGGTAGCTTGTCAGGAATCTGCCGCTGGTTTTTACCCTAGAGTGATGAATCCACAGAGTCACTTCTACAACCTTTACAACTGTTGGGGTAGATAAAAGAACAACATAGGGACCTCTCCACTTGGAACCTAATGGAACAGTGTTCCATTCTTTTATCCACACTTGATCCCCTGGATGGTAAGAATGAACAGGTGGATAAATATTCACAGGTAATCTATCTTCTACCCATTTCTGTACCTCCTCCATAGTTTTACCCAACTCTACAACCTGCTGCCGGGTAATTCCTTCTCCCAACTGACTCAAATCCCCCCTTAAGTTACCAAGTATGGAAGGTAGATGCCCATACATAATTTTTCAGCAGTAACCCAGAAAGAAAAGAAAGCATCTTTGAGGTCTAGGAAGGTATACCTGGTATTAAAGCAAGCAGATTATATGGGATGGGTACCACTGGGTGTATATTGACTACTGCATTATTAACTGCTTTTAGATCTTGTACAGGATGATACTCATCTGATCCCGGCTTCTGAACAGGTAATAATGGAATGTTCCAAGGGGAGGTACAGAATTTTAGGATGTCATACTTTACACACTTATCCACATAGGTTTGTATATTTTTCTTAGCCCTCTATAATATATGGTACTAACTAAGGCTAACAGGATACGCTCCAAGTTTAATTCAATGTGTATTGGTGGAATATTGCGAGCAAGTCCTGGAGGATTATTCTCTGTCCATATTCTTGAAATGTCAAATAAGGATTCATCACTCTTAGGGTCTGTATTTGTTATTATAGAGTAGAAGTGCCATTCTTCTTCCCTTTGTACCAATACTGATATTATGCCTGGTGATCTATTAAACTTCAGAGACGTTGATCCGTTGGGTTTAAAAGTGATCTGGGCTTGAAGCTTTGATAATAGATTTCGTCCTAGAAGCTGAACTGGACACTCCAGCATACATAGGAACTGGTGCTTAACAAAATGGCCTCCTAGAATACAAGTATGACTCCTGAGAATTGGTCTAGCAGCGCTTTTCCCAGTAGCTCCTATCATAGTTATAGTCTTCCTGAAGGAGGAGCAACTAAGTTAGTTACCACAGAGTACTCAGCACCAGTGTCAATCATGAAAGAGCTCCTCTTTCCCTCTATTGATACATCGACCATAGGCTGCACTCAGCTAAAGGGGGATGGAGCCCAGTCGGTATCAATAGTCTTCAATGACAGTGTCAGCCAGACCGACAAAATCTCTATCTTCTCTATCCCTTAATCTCTGGGTAGGGGAAAAGTATCTACATCCCTGAACACCTCCTCTGTTACTATTGTCATTCCCTCCAAGACTTTCTCTATAGCCACCTCTGTAACCATCTCGTAACCTTCTCTCTTGTCTTATCTATAACTTGCTTTATATTCCCTCTGTGGGCAGTCACTTTTCCATTATCCTTCCTCTCTACAATACGCACAGTGATTCCTACTTCCTCCCTTACTCAGCCTATTCTCAACTCCTCTATTCACCTCCCTTCCCTGTCTCTCTACATTTATGATAGCTACAGCTAGCATATCTGCCTTCATCCTCATTTTACGTTCTTCCTCCTCCTTTGTTTCAATCTCCCTGTTCATATACACCTGACTTGCAATTTCCATTAACTGTGATATGGACATTCCTTCAAATCCCTTTAACTTTAGCAATTTTCTTTTGATATCACCTTGGGTCTGGCTGACAAATGCTGAGTTGTTCATTCAAGAGTTCTCGGGGGCCTCTGGATTAAAAGGAGTATATAATCTATATGACTCCAGCAATCTCTCATAGAAAGCACTAGGTGACTCGTCGGCTTTCGTAAAGGAATTATGGGTCTTCCAATTAAACAGATCAGTCATGGTGAAAGGGACATAAACAAATACAGGGTCTGCCAACTGTAATTGACCATTAATATCAATGTGTGGTGGACCAGGGGAAAGCTGCAGTGGCATTTGTAAATGTCAAAGTTGGAGGGCACCGGTCATTTGTCAGGTTAGGGTGGGACTTAGATAGGGTTGTTTAGTCATAGGTTCCGGTCGGGGAGTGGTGAGGTAGGTGGAAATGGATAAATTAATTTTACTGGTCAGTAACTCGGTTCACAAAATGTATCGGACAGGGCTAGGAGGAGCCTGACCAGTAACCAAAAATGGTAAAAGTGTATTCCAGCGTCCTACACCATTGACCATTTCATCCAGTTGTATTTCAAAACTAATTTACTGTTACTAAAGGCACACAAGGCTCAGTAATTATAGTGTTATGTCAGTGGTTATGGTGTTTTCAGTGGTTATGGTATTATCAGTAGTTATGGTGTTTTCAGTGGTTATGGTGTTTTCAGTGGTTATGGTGTTTTCAGTGGTTATGGTATTGTCAGTGGTTATGGTATTGTCAGTGATTATGGTATTGTCAGTGGTTATGGTGTTTTCAGTGGTTATGGTATTATCAGTGGTTATGGTGTTTTCAGTGATTATGGTATTGTAAGTGGTTATGGTGTTTTCAGTGGTTATGGTATTATCAGTGGTTATGGTGTTTTCAGTGGTTATGGTATTATCAGTGGTTATGGTGTTTTCAGTGATTATGGTATTGTCAGTGGTTATGGTGTTTTCAGTGGACTCAGTTACTGTTATTAAGAATTCTCCTCACAATTTTGACTGCTAATAATAAAACTGAACAATAATAAAAAAAAACCACTAAAATACCCTTCCACCAAAAAGGGCCTCAGGGTACAAAGAACCAGTTGGGGGGGTAGGTAGACATACAGGTGGACATACCAGCTGCACCAGTTCTTGCTAAAGAATTTAGTTGAGGGATGGTCAGATGGGTCAGATTCCATTGGGGATGGACAAACCAGTTTTGGTAACCATCTAGTAACACAAACTGTTTTAAACAGTCAAAATATGGAAAATGGTCATAGAATTCAAGAATAATAGATACAGCCACATGTACACGCTGCACTAGATTTAAATCAAGGCAGATTACCACAGAGGCCATTCTCTACTACATAAGGTAGTCAGGTGATTTGGAGCTAATTTAACCCCAAAATCACACACATTATATCCCTTTTTAAAGTTATTTAGCATACATTCTAAGGGATCAACAATCTTTGAATTCCGGCGCACCCATACTTAGCAACGGAGTGTCTAATTCGAAGAAACACAACAAACACACATCCAACAGTCACACTCGTTTCCTTGGCAACAGCACCATGTGGCACAGTTACTAGGTCAAACTCATACAACAAAACATACAGGGAATTCCCGTACACACACAGCTGTTACATCAGTCACTAAATAACTAATACTGTGCCCTTTGGTGAAACTATACAGTCACCCACGCTATAATTCCCTATATCTGAATTACCCGTCTATAACATACCCCACTAACATCGTCTTTACAAACAGTAGTTATAGTACGGTTAGCATTGGTTAGAGTACAATTTAAAGTCACAGTTCAATTAGTAGTGGTTATGGTGTTAAACATACAACATAGACGACAGTTATTAGTAGTTATTTACAGTATCAGTAATTATACATGGTTATGGTACCGTGCGCTATAATACAGTTACACACTATTCACACTCTCGCTAGACGGCAGAGCTCATGCTATCTGGCAAGATATACACTCTACTACAACAATTTTTAACACATTTACAATTCCCAACTAATTTATTGGCCAGTACCTTGATGGACTACCTAAAACTATTTACATCCGTTTTGGTTAGCCACACTGCCCAAGCACCACATATAGCGAACTAGAGGGCACCATCTTAGTCTATATACTCTATCAAAAATCTAGTGGGTTCCAAATTTACACGCCTTTCCACTTAGCCAAGATAGGTTGAGATCTAGCGGACCGAATTTACACAGACGCCGCCTAGTCTTCCGGTCACTCCGACCTAGCGAACGTAATATACACCCTAGAACGCTAGTCTAGACAACAGATAACAAAATAAACACCATAACCTCACACAGTGGGAAAATGGTGCTCAAGAGTGGAGCGATTAAATCATACACTTACCCCTCGGGGTTAAAGAGGAGTGTACAACTGTAGTGAAATCCTAAAAGGGTATATAAAGTACAAATATAGAGTAGCACTGTACAACAAACGTACTTTATAAGTATTTGACAAGAACGCACTCACGTGGTTCAGAGCCTATGAATGACCGGCTCTGATCTTGTATGCAGACGTGTACTTTAAGGTGACACACACCTTTCTTGTATAAATCACAACCTCAGAAAGGGGAACAAAAAATGGAGAAAACAGGGAAGCCAAGCCGACCCTGGTGTAGAGACCTTTGGTGTATTCAATATATAAATTGCTAATACAAGTAGTTGCTCACCTTCTAAGGAGCCTATGACTCGGCTCTCAGCGTATGCACAAATATATCAATTCAGGGTGATATTAGCCCTTCTTGGTAGCAGAAAGTGGAGTTCCTTCAAACCAGCTCGTAATAAAATATTTATTCAAATAGAAAATACATACAAATAATGCCGGTGTCGGGAACCCATCCAAAACGCATTTTATCATGTATATAATTTTAGTGGAATGGCATGTGATCAACTCCTTGATTTTAAATTTTCTTGAGTTATCTCTAGGGTGCTGGAAGTCTCTTATAACACGCTTTTTACTATTTGTATTCTTACATGCCGTGCAAGAGCCGCATCCATAAAACCCAGGTGCTTCATTAAAGTATTGTTTCATTTGTATCTTGGGGGGAACGTGGTTATGGACCAGATTACTCTTTAAACTCGGTATACCCCTGTATGTAATCCTAGGTTTTTCTGGTAATAAAGAGTAAAGGGTAGGGTCATCCCTCAGAATTGACCAATGTCTTCTAATTATTTTTTGTAGTTGTCTATTGTCACTATTAAAATCACAAATAAAATTAAAATTAAAACTCTGAAAATCTGCATTAGTATTTCTTTCTTTATACTGTATTAGTTCCAATCTATTTGTTTGCTCTACTTCCTCGTATGCTTTGTTTAAAAGGGTCTGCTGGTAGCCCTTTTGTTTGAAATCATTAATTATCCTAAGTACGTATGTTGTACAGTACTACTCTATATTTGTACTTTATATACCCTTTTAGGATTCCACTACAGTTGTACACTCCTCTTTAACCCCGAGGGGTAAGTGTATGATTTAAGCGCTCCACTCTTGAGCACCATTTTCCCACTGTGTGAGGTTATGGTGTTTATTTTGTTATCTGTTACTTTATATTAGGACGAAGGGTTCCTATTTGGGTGGTAGCTGCTATTGTACTACTATTGTTTCCACATTGTGTAAGCGCCTATTTCACAGATATCCATGTATTTGCTAGTCTAGACAAGACACCGGTGTCCGGCTTGGGCTATTTACACAGAACCCAGCCTGACTCCAAACCAAAATTAAACGGGCTGACTACAGGGCGTTTAATTGAGCGGTGCGCCTTCGCTCCTTCCCTCTACTGAGGGGGCAGATTCCATACACAAATAACCCCTTATGGGCCTACCGCACAATCGTCCACCGTCTAAAACAGTAGTCGTCTTACCTCCTCGTTCCTGAACTTGGGTTCACACTCATCGACGGGGGCACCCCAGCACTTACTACGTAGAGGCCGATGATCTCCTGGACAACAGACCAGTGGCGCTGAGATGAAAGGAGGTCCACGCAGAAGTTCAGGGGTGCAGCCGTAGGGAGCGTGGGCAAAGATAGACTGTCTCATGCCTCTGCTTCTTAGCCACCGTTAACGATGAGCTTCCCGGCCAATTGCACCAAATGATACCGGAGAAACTGACGGAAGCCAAGCACAGAGAAGTGGACACAGGTTTCTTCAGGAAGGAAGAGATTCTTTATTCGATTCACCGACCGGGGCTCAGAGGGACTAATGTCACCAAAATACAACAAGATCAGAGCCCAGAACTGACTGTGTAAATGCATGATATAGACATATAGCTCCTCCTATAGTTAACTCTACCCACATATACTCTTTACCCAATTAGCTGAACAAAGCCTAACTTCCCTTACCTGTTAGACCGAATGGCTCACGCAGAACAATGGAGGAGGGGAAGTGTTTTCAGTTTCTGCATTCCTGCACTTGCTCAGTACACTGTTGATTGTATCTTAGCTACGTGTAACTGACTAACTGATACACCAACATTTACACATATGCACGTGGAAATCTCGGCCTACTAAATTTAATTTCTACCGAGCTTCCACCACAGACCTTACTCAGCATGTTTTGCAATAGTCTACATTCTTTTCATAATACCAGCATACTGACAGCAAGTTTCCTCCAAATAATATGCACGTTTGTAGACCACTTGTCTGCCATAATGGAAAAAAAAAAGTGTAATTTTAACTAACCTATGCAAATGTTATCATGTGCCAATTTTTTCCTGGCAGGCAGTTTCTGTCATGGCACTGCTCGCTCCTTTGTACACTCTATTTTGCACACCTAAAGTAAAGACTTTCAAAAAAATAAGTTCTCATCAATTTTACCATATATTTATAATTTTAGGTTTTATATTTCTACCCGTATATTGAATATAGAAATTAACAATAATACAGGTCTCAATATTTGAAATTCTACCAACCAGGCCTTAAAAAATACTTGCCACTGTAAACATTGTAGGTTCACCAGGGTTACATTTCTATTAATTGGGGCTACATTTTTTCCTTGCCTACAGCAAACGTTAAATACAAACATAGAGCTCTGTAATAACATATAATACCTAAACTATAAAGAGATTTCTGTTTAAATGATTCTCGAGTACATCTATTAGCAGCAATAAGCAAGTAGTATATAAATCATGTACATATACATATGCATTTATCATGATTATTTCCTGTAAATACAAGGAAGTGAAACACATCTACATTAAAGCACTTTGATGATTTATCCAGTGACCTTAACTTTCAATTTAATTATCTACCATTTGCTAACAGCGATCTTCACTTTCAATATCCACACGTTTTTATTTTGCAAGGAGAGATGTAAATCATGTAGGCTTTGATAAAAAGTATTTTTTTTTTATGCAAGGAGAAGTACTACAAAGCCATCTAATTAGGTTTACTAAAATAGTAGAGAGAGCTTTGATATAAAGATGACATTTACAGATTTGATGTGCAAGAATGTATATAGATCTATGAAGTAGTTCTGACATTATTAATAAAGACACACAAAACAATAATATCCAAAGTAAGAGAATACTGACATTGCATGGTTTATGCAATTATTTTAAAGGGCATCATGTGGTTTGGGTGTGAATTAGAAGTCAGTTGTAAGGACAAGGTTATATTGATTTGTACTGGTAAATATTATTTAATATTGAATGACCGGTTCACTTTATTTGGGGTTAAACGTGATTATATATAGAAATTTGCAAAGGGAGTTAATGTTGAATAACAGTTAAAAGGTTAATACATGTATATGTTAAAATAAACAGCAGCTTTAGGAGGAGGAGGAGGAGGAGGAGGATAATGTTCAGTGAAAGTAATACATGCTAATGAAGTTCTTGTCTTGCACAAGATTAAGAAATACTAAAACACGCATCTCAGATACACCTGAATTTATTAAATTATTAGATGTTTTCTAGAAGGTTTTTTCAGAAAATGTATATAAAGAGGTAAATACTTACAGCTTATTGTTTTTTGTTACACAGATTGAAAACATACCTGCCCATTGGATGACTGGCTCTCTTGTTCAGGCATTATGGAAATCATGACAATTTTGCCATCTTAATGTGTGTTTCTTCAATCATAATTTACTCTGTTTTCATAGTTTTTAAATTACAGGGATTTTCTGTGATACCCTATATATATCTATAATCCATCACTTAGGAAATAATCAAATTACAGTATATGTTTATGGTTTCATCTTAAATAACTTCTATACAACTAATACAACTAAATATGAACAAAACAAACCAGATAAACTGAATACTTTTGATTTTGGACATAATTTAGCCATTTGGCAGCTATAAGTCACATATTACATGGATAACATTACAGCTTAAAAGCAGAATGTCGAGTAAATTCAGCACGTTTTGCCCATGTGCCTGCAAGTGACAAAGGACAAATACAAGTGCTTAAAAAGTTAAATAAAGTTCATGTAAAAAAAGTCCCTGGGGCAGATGGCATTTATGAGTACTTAGCTGTGTGGTAATAGAAAGACTTTTATTTTTAATTTTTCTTTCAGGAATCATGGCATAGTAATTTGTTCTTTCAAGATGGACAAGAGTATACAATTGAGAATCTGGGGGTTAAACGTTTTCTGAAAGGTTTACTTATCTTTAATCTGTTTATTCATTATCTAGACGTGAGCATCAAAAGCCACATGTTAATGTTTGCAGATGATGAAAAATTAGGTAAAGTATTCCACTCTAAGCAAGATATTACTTTGCATAATAAGGATTTGGATGCATTAGGAGGCTGGCCAGACACATGAAGAGATTATGTATGTGTGTGCAAATGTCTATGGTTATATGTGTGTATGTCTGTGGTTGTGTGTGTGTGTGGTTATGTGTGTGCACATCTGTGATTATCTATGCATATGACTGTGATCATTGTGTATATGTCTGTGAGTGTGTGTATGTCTGTGAGTATGTGCATGAAAATGTGCATGTGTTTAATATCTCACTCCCTAATTTGGTATCCATAAATATCGCAAACCTACACTAGGATATGTGTTATCTACTAAACAAGTGAAAGATCAAAAAGAAGAGGTGTCATTGGCCAGTCTAGAGCAAAAAATCCATGTGTCTAAAATGAATTGGTTGCAAATTTGGTGTCTAATGCCAGCATGCACCGCAGTGGAAAATATTATTGCCTCCCTCCCCTTCCAATACCCCATACCCACCCAATTTTGACTGTGATTACTATTGTTTTTTATGTTTTTTTTAATTGGTTTTTCAAGATTAATAGAGCTCATGCATGCACAGACATCAAGAATTGCCATGGACAGAACAACATGCTATATGTGGAGAAAGGGGCTGATAGTGGGATAGGGATTCGGGCAGAGCGTGTAGGTAGAGACTGTCTGCCATGGAAGTGTGGCGAGTGGAAATTTAATCCAACTCTGTTCTAAGTCTTTCCAGTGTGCCAAATCATCCTTATGGCACCTTGCTATGATCCTGGTGATTTGTGTGGCCAAAGAGTAGTTAAACAGGTCGAGTAGGCTCAGACCCCCTTTGGGTTTTGGTCTTGTCATTAAGTGGAATTCTAGTCTTGGCTTTCTACCGAACCAAATAAATTCAGTGAAAAGTCACTATACTGAAGCAAGGAAAGCAGGCAGTACCGTTATTTCACTGCAAGCCCAAAATCATTGTGCTCTCTGCATCTTAGCTAACAGCAAACATACCTAACTCCACCATTGCAATACATGGGTATTCATGCTAAAGAAATGACAGAGCAAAAAGAGGAGGAGGCATTGTAATTTATGTTGACAAGTCCATAAAGTTCACCCCTTTACAAAACCTTAGCTCTCCTGTCACCTTTGATCTCCTTTTTGGCACAATTGAGATCCTGTGCAGTAAATCGATCATTGTTGCTGGAATCTACCGCCCACCTAGCAGCCCGGTGCATTCCCTTTCTGATGTAGCCCAACTGTGTAGTGAAACCATAGTTCAAAACCCAAAAAGTGAACTGATGGTTTTTGGAGATTTAAATATTGATTGGCTGAATCCTAAAAATAATAGTTCTTGATTGCTGTTTAAGACTTTGCAGCTAACACAATTAATTTCCTCCCCAACTCGCATAAACATTAAAAGCCATAACCACACCTTGCTGGATTGGATTCTCTCCACTTCTCCTGATAGATAGGTGTTCTCCCTAACAGTTTCAGTGACCACTGCTTAGTGTACTGCATGCGCAAAATAAGGGCTACTAAATCATCCCCCATGGTTATAATCACCAGTTCCTTCAAGACATTTAATCTTGAATGCTTTCTAAATGACATCAAGAACCTCCCATGGCACAGACTAAACCTAATCACAGATCTAGAATGTGCAATTGAATTATTTTAGTCAAAAGTACTACAAGTTTGGAATTTGCATGCCCTACTGCGTAAGGTATGAGTAAAAGTTGCATATATGAATTAGATTATAGCTGACCTCATTCAAATGTACCAGTTTAGAGATTCATTGTGGTGAAAGCATTCCTTTAGTACAAGTTCAATTACATATAGTCATGTTTCCATATAAATGTGTTCATTAGTGCAGGTGCCTAACCCTGTGTAACAACAATAGCATAACCATTTTTGTTCATATGTTCGGGACTGTATGAAACTACTCCGACTGTCGTAGGATGTTGGTTATTCACAACTTCCAATGCCTATAAGTTTTGTGTGTTTTCCCTCATAAAGGAGTTCCATGGTCCCCAAATGTGAGTAAACTTTATGTAATTTTTGGAGATGGCATAGGATCTTTCCTCCATCTGTTTTATCCCCTCTACCCTATTGATCCACTCCCGGATGAAGGGAGGGGCCTCCTGTTTCCAGTAAACTGGGATAAGCTGGTTTGGCTGCTATGAGGAGTTGAGAGATCAGGCAACTTTCTATCCTTTTTTTTATTAGGAATTGGTAGTAGGAGAATCATGCACTTTGGTAGGAATGGAATCTGTGTGTGTAACATGATCTGTATAAGTTTCTGAATGCAAATCCAAAATTTACTTATGATAGCGCACTGCCACCAAATGTGTGCTGGATTTGCCTCTGTTTGTCTGCATCTCCAGCATGTGCCCTGAGCTCCTGCATATAATTTATGAACTATGGCTGGAGTACAGTGCCTCATGTGAGACACTTATAGCTCTCCTGTATGGCCGTAACTGTGGATGTTTTATGTGTCCTAGTGAATATCTGTTTCCACTGGTCCACTGATATGTCTATATGCAGTTCATTTGTCCACTTGGTGGTTAACCCAGGAAGTTTCGGTGATTTTGTATTTTGTATTAACTGATACATTGTGGAAAGGAGTTTGTGTTTCAGTGGATGCTCCAGGCACATCTGTTCAAAACTTGTAAGCTCTCTGTCGCACGCTGGCAGATGCTGTTGGTTCCACATGAAGTTCTTTACTTGTGCATGGTGCATTTGTTGTGTACTCGTGGACGTTTTCCCTAAAGTTAGATCTTGTTAGGGTAGGAATTGTTTTCCCTTTGCCATCTCCTGTAGTGTGATATATATTTTATCCTGGTAAAGCTCGTACACTCTCCCCGAAAATCCTACTTGGAGTTTTATAAAAGCTGTCCCTGTTTTGTACCATGGGATCGACTTGAGGGGTACAATGGAGAAAGACCTTTCTATGATTACCCATTGTAGTGTCGTTTGCTCCCTCGTCCATTCATAAATTTGTGCCATATGAATGGCCTTATGGTATACTTCTATGTCAGGGAGGCCCACTCCTCCCTTCTCCCTAGGTTTAGTTAGAAGTGTATTTGCTAAGAGAGGATGGACTTGTGACCATGTGAATGATGCTATGATCTTTTTGACTGTGGCAAAGAACTTTGTGGGGAGTATTATCGGGATCGTTTGTAACAGAACCATTCAAAGCATTGTCTGTGCAAAACATTTAAATCTTTGGATATGTTTTCCAATTTTGGGGGAAATTTAGATCAAAGATTTGCTCTGTCGGGGGAGGTGTATTCCTTAGTACTTAATAGACTTGGTGGCCCATGTGAAATGGAACTTTTGTTTTAGGAATTCATCTATATCTGTTGAAGTGTGCAAGGGTAGTATCTCACACTTAGTTAGATTGGCCTGGAAATTGGAAATCCCACTATAGGTTTTAATTTCGGATAAAATGTGTGGGAGTGATCAGGTCGGGTCTGAAACTGTGAAAAGCAGATCATCCGTAATGGCCGATATTTTGTATTCTAGTCCATTAATTTTAAAGCCATGAATCTGTTGATTATCTCAGATTCCCGGTAGGAATGGTTCTAGAACCAGGATGAATATGAGGTGTGAGAGTGGACACCCCTGTCTCGAACCATTTTTGATACATATCGCTTCAGAGAGTTGGCCATTAATGCGGAGTCAGGCCATGGGCAACGAGTATAGCTTTTCTAGCCAGTCCAGCCAACGTGACACATCATGGCCAACATCAAGGACCAATTTACTCTATCAAAAGCCTTACTGGCATCAATTGCAAGTAAGGAACTCTGGATTTTGTTTACCTTTGCCTAGTGCATTAAATTTATGATCTTATCGTACCTTTCCAAAGCATTATAGATACTCGCCATATTCCAGGCGGAGAAATCTTTACTTATCTTCGCTTAAAAAATTTCATCCACAAAAACGTTATTAAATCATCTAATATATTTGCAAAGAAATTGGAATTTATTTTTCGAAGCCAAGCCATCAGAAAGATTTCGTCTGTGGCAGCGTCCTTGTTGGAGCTGCTTAAAGAATCCCCTCACAGATTGATTAAAAGGTGGGAACTAGAATTAGATTTGCAGATTTCTGTAGAGGAGTGGAACTCCTCTCTAACTATGGTAAATAAATATATACACTGCCTTAACCTGTCTGAGTGCCATTTTAAAGTTTTATATAGATGGTACTATACTCCAGCCAGACTGGCCAGAATATATGATTCTACTGATCCAACGTGTTGGAGATGTGGAAGTCAGCCAGGTACTTATACACATATATGGTGGACCTGTCCTGCGGTTAAATATTTATGGTTATGGGCGTTTAATATCTTTACAGCCATGACGACAAATAGAATTGAGGAGAATGCCGCTGCGGCCCTCTTACATTTAAACCTGACTTTCAACTCCCAGAAGGATGTTTGTTTTGCCATTCATTGCCTAGTCGCTGTTAAAATCATTATTGCGCGACATTGGAAATCATCAAAGCCGTTTGACAAGCGACTATTGATTGATCAGATCATGTTCCAAATGTCAATGGAATATGAGCTGATCAACAATTCGACTTTTATGTCGAAGAAGCAACAATGGTACAAAGATTGGTTAAAAAAATACAAGGGCTTATTTGGACACTCTTCTAGCTAGATAGTTTATTATATTTGTATTTTATTGTGAAGTATTTGTTGGCCTTACTAAGGGATAAATCAAATAGAATATAAAATAGATGTGGATCTAAATAAACGATTATGTGCTCTAAATTATCTGCTCCAAAATGTGGTGATGTTTTTTTTTTTTTTTGTTTTTTTTTTTAATTTTATTTATTTTATTTATGTTATTTATGCTGGTTCCTATGGGATCATTGTGAAAAAAAAAAGAAAAAATAAATTTATGATCTTAGTGGTATTATTCTTTGCCTCCCTGCCAGGGTCAAAGCCCAATTAATCAGGGTGTATGAGTCCCGGTAGCAGAGGCTTTAATTTCGTTGTCAGTATTTTAGTAAATAATTTGAGTTCTATATTGATAAGGGAAATGGCCCTGTAGCTCCCAGTTCGTTGGGTCTTTGTCCGGTTTGGGAAGCAGAGCTACGGTGGCATCTAATGCCGCTGAGGGCGTGGAATTTGTGGTATTTCTAAAGTTAAAAGCCTGAATCTGAATCTTGGCTAGAATCTGTGATGTAACCTTATAATATTTCCTCGTGAAGCCATCCGGTTCAGAATGTAACCCACCCACAACAAACAATTGCTGGACCTGGTGACTCCTGTAGTCTTTCTCAGTCCAAGGGCTAAGTGGGCCTCTGGTACTCCTTTGTTGCTCTCTGGCTTGGGGGTGTAGTTACTCGGTGGGCAGAAACCAGCGGTGCTCTGTCCTGTAGCCAGCGTTGCAGCTGGGTAGTGGGATGAGTTGCTAGCTCCTGGATCAAGGACCAAGGGAGGGCAGAGGCTAGCGGCACTTTGCCTGGTTGCCAGTGCTTCTGCTGGTGTGGCCTGCAGGTAGTCAGGCCCTGGACAAGGAGAAAAAGGAGGGCAGAGGCTAACTGAACTCTTCCCTGGTGCCAGCGCTTCTGCTGGGGTGACGGGTACATAGTCCTGCCCTGTAACAAGGGGGCAGGTAGGGCAGGGTTCAGCAGTTAGCCTCCCCCTGATGGCAGTTCTTCTGCTGGAAGGGGTCATTGGGTATTGTAGTCCCATCCACTAACCCCAGGGCCCTGCTGGGAATTGGCTGGGGAGGGGAAAAAGCGCTTACTGGTACCTGGTAAACCTGTGGGTTTAGTTGGGGATCTGGACCGGCCGTCCCTGTTGATCCGGCACAGAGACCAAGGTCCCATCTGTACCATTGGGGTCATGGATGTTGTCCCCCTGTAGTTGTGGAGAAATACCAGCTGTCGCCTCTCCCTGAAAGATGCACAGCTGCTGGGGAGAGAGACCGGTTGTCTCCTCTCCCTGTAAAAAGCACTGCCACTGGGGAGATAGACCAGTTGTCTCTTCTCCCTGTAGGATGCATTGCCACTGGGGAGATAGACCAGTTGTCTCCTCTGCCTGTAGGATGTACTGCCACTGGGGAGAGAGACCGGTTGTCTACTCTCCCTGTAGGATGCACTGCTGTTGGGGAGAGAGACCGGTTGTCTCCTCTCCCTGTGAGATGCACTGCTGCTGGGGAGAGAGACTGGTTGTCTCCTCTCCCTGTGAGATGAACGGCCTCTGGGGGGGAGAGACCGGTTGTCTTCTCTCCCTGTGAGATGCACTGCTGCTGGGGAGAGATACCGGTTTTCTCCTCTCCTGGTAGGATGCACTGTTACTGGGGAGAGAGACCGGTTTTCTCCTCTCCTGGTAGGATGCACTGTTACTGGGGAGAGAGACCGGTTGTCTCCTCTCCTTGTAACTCCAGCTGCCGCTGGGGATCTGGGCCGGCTGCCCAGCATCCCTGTAGGGCTGGTAGAGAGACCTCAGTCCTATCTCCACCTGCCACTTGAGGTTCCTCCCAGTGCCAGTCTACGAGGTCCCCCAGGACTTGTGAAAAAGGACCATATGCCTCCTCTCCCGGTAGCTACGGCTGCAGCTGGGGTCTGGGCCGGCTGCCCAATATCCCTGAGGGGGTGGTGGAGAGACTTCGATCCCATCTCCACATACCTGTTGGGGTTCCTTAAAGGACCAGTCTATGAGGTCCCCTACTTCGGGTACCTCCGGCTGCCTCTGGGGAAAGAGGCTAACCTCCTTTCATTGGAGACTTCTTTTCCTCGCTTTAGCCAGCAGGAACTCTTGGTCCCTCTTCGCTTGTCTTTTGACAGTTACCTGGTTCCAGATCACCTGGAAGGCATCCATGGACACATCAGGGCCATACGAGGCCACTCGCTGCCTCACCTTGACCAGAAAATCTTCGCAAGAGTCAGAGTATGCCATACTTGCCTGCTCCAAGTCAATGGACACCCTTGTTTCCAGGGGCGCTGCATGAATACTAGCATTGCCCTCATTATGATCAACAGGTTACTGGTTAATCCAGGATGCTTCTCCTCACACTAGGACGCCATCCCACCGCTGCCACCAAATGTGACGGACCTCCTGTCACTCCGACTGAGTGCCTCCGCCAATCGATACTCCTAGTGCTCACTGAGGAATTCCAGCGATCCACCAGACACCATAATCACTGCAGACCCCACTTCCAGCGATGTAGCTGCGCCGGGGTCTCACTGTCCTTTACCCACACTGGACCCAAGACCAGGATTCAGCTTCCAGTGTGCAGACCTCTCCTATTCCCAGAGTGTGGCAGGAACAGCTCTTATATGAGCTAGTGATTATAATTTCTAGGGAGTATAGTGATGTGGCGGAACCAGCCTCGCCACTGGGCATTGGAGAAGACTGATTGCCAGCCTCCTGCCATGTGACTATGGCCCCTGGGATGTATTGCCTGCTCTCCTGTACTGCTGAGGATTGCTACCAACTAGGTGGATTTGGCTATGGAGCTTGTGTAGTGCACTCTGTTGGTAGCAACAGTAATATGCACTACCTGAATAGCAAGACTGATCATTTGCATATTCGGGTAGATTTGCATATCGCTAATTCTGCATGCAGGAGAGACATTTGTGTTAATTATGGTCTTCCCCACCCATTTATAAATATGTAATTATGTTATAATAAGTCACTGTATGTTGCCTGCTATGATTTGACTGTTTGTAATTTTATTGAGTTTTCACAGCAATGTTAATGTAATGACCATGTGGGCTAGTCCCAAGTAAAATAAAGTTTTAGACAGTTCTACTTTACCCTCAATCTGAGTCCTGTCTCTTATTGGGGGAATCTGCTACAAGAGATTGCTATGCTCTTCATATTTCTTTGTTATAATCACTCCTAAGCTCTTTTAAGAGCTTGTTCCTGCTTCGCTCTGAAGGAAGAGAGGTTCGGCCTGCAGTGGTTGTGGTGTCGACTAGAGTGCTTGGAATTCTCAAGAAGCGCTAGGCGCATCTATCAACGCAGGTACCCAGTCGGGGTGCCAGGTGATCCGTTACAAGTGATATAGCAATCCCCAGGATAGATCCAGCCGTTTCTCCCACACATGAGATGAGACTCTATGTTGAGGGTAAGCAGGAACAGAATTTTAATGGAGGCACTTCTATGCAAGTTTCCCAACTAGGGTGACACCCAGGTGGACCTTTTTGGGCACAGGGACACAAAGTGAATAAACCAATAAAAACAGAGTCATACAGTGAGACACTCCCATACACAAACAATTGAGAGATAATTGAATCAGGAACTGTACTAATGTAACCCAATTATCTCCAAGCACAGAAAAACATACAATTTTATGAAACCTCATAGAGTACCTTAAAAACACATAAAACCCCATAAGTTACATCCCCTGATAGCCCTGATATGGGTGAACAACATATCCAAAAATCACTCAGATTGGTTCAGGAATTTCCCGGAAGTCATAGTTTTGACCAACCGTGCACATGGTTCTATGCGCAAAATAGTTCCAGGGATGATTTATTTAAGATCTTCTTCAGAGCCTAACCTTGCTTCCTGTTTAGGAGATATATGTTCGCTAAAGTAATCTTAGTGTTTCCTATTTTTGCCTGAGCCCTGCTTGCGAGATATTACACACCATGTATGCATTCCATGCCCAACAATGCTTCTATACCAGTTGGTAGAACACCTGCGACACACATCTTAATGTAGTCTCTACATTTTATATGTAATAGCTTGGTTTTTGCTTTAAGGTGAAGTGTTATACGACCTGGAGATTGTCCTTCGTGTACACCATGTCTCCTAGTAGTAGTATCTGTTTACACTGAGTAGCATGTCTCTGAAAAAGTCACACAGTGATGCTGTTCCTGGAGAGATTACAATTATCATCCCTTTCGCAATGCCTCCCGGGCATGTTGCAGCACGGAACACTTTCCAGAGACTGACATATGGGGTTAGAAGCAGTCAGTGGGAAAAATCAGATTGGAGTTTATATTCCTGTAAAGTCCTTCTCAGTGCTTCACATAGGTACACCAGAGTACAAGTCCTGCAGAATCATCTGAGCAGAGACTGGGCCCCTTAAAACAGCATTAACACCCAGCACTTACAATCAACCAAGTCCTGCAGAATCTTCTGAGCAGAGACTGGGCCCCTTAAACCAGCATTAACACCCAGCACTCCCAAGCAACCAAGTTCTGCAGAATCTTCTGAGCCGAGGTATCATCTCTGAAAGATCTACTCAAGAATTCCTGCATTACTGTTTCCTTTAAACTCTTATTTTAAAATTGTGTTCTATTCCATCTCCCTCCCTATACTATCACTACTTAATTGATAACTATATCTCCCATCCTGATCTTCTGTTTTTGTTTTTCTTAAAGTTGGTATGATCATGTCATTGTATGTTCATTCTCTAAGACTCTTTGTTAATTGTTTGTTTAGCTAGTGTTACTACTCTCACTGATAATCTTGTAAATTTGTTCATGGTTTCAATGTTCATGGTTCAATGTTCATGGTTTATGACTTTCACCTTTCTGATCCTTCATATCTTTTTATCCCAAATGTTCTCTCCTTTAGTTTTCCATCTCTAATTAATTACCTCAATAGCCCCATGTCTCCCCATCCATAATAGTGTGTTTTATTTGTTTTATTTTTTTTCTAACCTCAGACCTTATATTTCAGACTGGGCCCCTTAAAACAGCATTAACACCCAGCACTCCCAAGCAACCACGTCCTGCAGAATCTTCTGAGCAGAGGTATCATCTCTGGGAGATTGCCCACCCCATAGTCATTACCTTACTTATAGATAGTGCAAATCAGCTGGTTTCCTAAACACACCAATCAAGTCACTAAACCTCTCCTCACCTGAAATCATCTTTCCCATCATTTGAAATACATTCAATTCGCCTTTTCAATCCCTTCCCTGCTAACATTGCTGTTATTTATCGTCCCACTGGTTCCCCTCTTCTCTTCCTTGACCACTTTGCTGCTTGGCTACCCTATTTCCTCTCTTCTAACATTCCATCCCTAATTCTCAGGGACTTCAATATTCCTATTAACCCACCTTTGACCTCTGCAGCCTCTAAACTACTTTCAATTACTTCCTCCCTCGGGCTATCACAGTGGGCTAATTATCCCACCCATGTAGCTGGCAATACCCTTGACCTAATCTTCACTTATGCATGTACAGTATCTAATATCTGCAACACTTCATTTCCTCTCTCTGATCACCACCTCTTATCATTTGCTCTCGTGTACCCCCTCACCCAACAACCTCAGCCTAACTCCACTCAACTCAGGAGGGACCTTAATTCTCTTGATCTCCAGCAGTTGTCAGCTGATATTAATATTTAGATTCATATTGTGTTCATACAGCGCAGCCCTTGCCTTGCCAAACAGTCCTACTTTTCCTCTCTCATTAGTTCATGCTCCTGCAATCCCAGGAGTCTCTTTGACACCTTTAATTCTTTTCTTCGCCCTGCTGTGGCCACCCCTCAAACTAACCTTACTGCTGATAACTTTGCATGTTAATTTACTGACAAGATTGAACACCTAAGGAAAGAAGTATCCCCGCCTTCTGTCTCTCAACCACACATAGATCATGCCTTTCCTATACTTCAGACATTCTCCCTGGCTACTGACCAAGAGGTGGCTGCTCTTCTCTGTTCCTCTCACCCCACCACTTGCCCACTCAATCCTGTCCCATCTCACCTTATTAGATCTCTCTCCACTTGTCTCGTGCCTTCCTTAACACACATCTGTAACAAACCCCTACCATGTTGCCTGGGAACCTCTACCTTTTGTTTGCTTTTATCATTATCCACATTGCCTGTACCTAAAGAAAGACTATGTCTGGGCCTTTAACTATTTCTGGACAAAGGATTGGTACATTTGATATGGCACTTCGGATACAGCCGAAGTGCCGAAGTAGTCAAAGTGGGCGCCATTAGACAGTCGAACACGTGGCAGCAGCCATTTTAATCCAGTCGAACGCGGTCAGCGGTGTGTGCCGTCAAATCCCTGGAACGGAAATCGGCCACACAATTGCACGAACACCGCTGACCTGTACCTTCCCCTACCCTTCGACACTACGGCTGGAGACTAAGTCCCGTTCGAAGATTCGAACACCCGTTCGAACAGGACTTTGTCATTTTGGCATAAAATAGACCTACATTAGACTATTGAACACTGCTAAAACGCGACCCCGGTTCCACTTCGACAGAAGTCGAAGTGAGTTTGATGATTGAAAATACCCCTCTCTGTCGCATTAGAGATATCTTTGCCAGAAGCTCAAGGAAGCAGGCTGAAGGGTCAGAGTTAGGACCCGCTTAGGGGGGTCTGCCTTGACGTTGTCAGGCGGTCATTCCCTCCAATGGCCATTGGAGTAACTAAATGACCTCCATTTGTCTAAATATACATAGGGATTAAGGAGAGAGTGAAGGTAACTTTTTATTTTCTTTGGTTTTTACTATATATTGGGGCTGATGTGTATTGTGGTCCTTGCTGCCGGCCCATTAGTGATGGGAGTGAGCGCAGGACTTCTCTTTTTGTATTTGTAGTAGCTCTCTTATGCCTAGTTCAGATTGGAGTAAGGCTTCTGAAAGTGGGGTGCTTGCTTGGGATGCTGTCGATGAAGGCATGCGAAACACCAGGCGGAGGCCTCGGGATCAACATCCGATTTCTCAGCGAAAAATTTACTCAGGGGTTGAAATCGAGAGCCTGTCAGGTTCTTGAGGTCTCTAGCTGTCTCTAGCTGTCACTAACTCTCGTCTCTTAGTCCCCATTTCCCAAAATGACTGTCAGATTTGAGGATTCTGATCACTATTGGTTGGAGCTGAAAGCTTACAAGTCTGCTTTCTTGGCCATCCGGGCACACCCCCTGACTGTGGTTACTTATGTGCCCTCCCTATACATTGCTCCTAGAGTCACCACTAATGAGAAGTCTTTGCAAGGTAGGTACTCTGGGCAATTGCCTAACTCTTGAGTTTAGCTCCACTAAACAACCAGTAAGCTACAGGATGAATTGTCTGATTGACAGTCAAGGCAGTGTAACATTAGTTTAGAATTTCCATGAAATGATTTAGAATATAATGGTTGTGAGCTGACTTGGTTTAACTGAAATATATCAACTGATATTTTATGAATGATCATGGTTGGAAATTATACGCTACTACTGGCAGTTAAGGTTTACACTTGCTTTTGTTGTCATACAGCTTTTGTTTATGGCAACCTGAGTTTTTATTCAGAAAAAATAGTATAATAAAATGAGTAGGAGGAACATTGGCCTGTGGAAGGCTGTAGTGGAGGAGTAGGCATGTAAAAAGGCTATAGGGCTTTTGGCAAATTAAAGGGCTTCTTAATCTTTTTAACCCCTTAACGACCAAGGACGGTTCAGGACCGTCATCGGCATTTTTGCTTTGCCGACCGATGACGGTCCTGAACCGTCCTAACGGTCAGATGTACTTACCTGATCGCCGTCGTTCCCCCGGCGGCGATCGGCGTTGGTCCCGGTGTGGGGAGACTGCCTGCAGCCCAGACAGTCTCCCCATGGCGGATTAGGACCCCTGTGGCCATGTGATCTCCCAACAGGGCGACCACATGGTCACAATAGGTGTCCATGTGCCTTCCTGCAGGGGGACTGTCTGTGCTGACAGGCATTCTCCCTGCAACTGTAAAATAAAAAAAAAAAATTAAAGTTAAAGTTAATAAAAAAGTAATAATAATTATATATGTGTATATATATATATATGATATATAGACATATATTATACCTATATAATATACGTCTATATATCATACATATAATGTCATGCTAAGTGTATTTTTATATTAATATGTACATATATTAATATAAAAATACACTTATAATTAAATTACACACGTATATATAATATATATATAATAACTATATATATTGTATATATATATTATTATAAAATACAAATAATAAGTAAATTAAATTAAATTAAAAAAATTAAAAATAATAAACATTTTAAAAAAAATTACATATCTATATGCAATTTTATTCTAACTGTATTTTGATATTAAAATATATATATTTATATCAAAATACACTTAGAATGAAATTGTATATATAGCTATGTATATATAAATAAATATAAAACGAAATATACATATGTCCATATACAAAATTACATAAATAATTATATAAATATACACGTAGACTTCAAATATATAAAAATATGCATATATATTTAAATTCTATCTGCATATTTATGTAATATTTTTACATAATTAAGTAATTTTATTAATTGCAATTTGAGGGACCTGCCTGCCAACCCAGGCCGAAATTCCAGAGAATTTAATTTGCTAGCACTGTATTTTACCCTGTAACTTTCTATGACACCCTAAAACCTGTACATGGGGGGTACCGTTTTACTCAGGAGACTACACTGAACACAAATATTAGTGATTCAAAACAGCAAAACCTATCACAGCGATGATATTGTCAGTGAAAGTGACTTTGTTTCGCATTTTTCACACACAAACAGCACTTTTACTGATGATATAATTGTTGTGATATGTTTTCCTGTTTTGAAACACTAATAGTTGTGTTCAAGAAAGTCTCCCGAGTATAACAGTACCCTCCATGTACAGATTTTATAGCGTTTTTGAAAGTTACAGGGTCAAATATATGGGTCAAATATTTTTACATTGAAAATGGCCAGGTTGGTTATGTTGCCTTTGAGAGCGTATGGTAGCCCAGGAATGAGAATTACCCCCATGATGGCATACCATTTGCAAAAGAAGACAACAAAAGGTATTGCAAATGGGGTATGTCCAGTCTTTTTTAGTAGCCACTTAGTCACAAACACTGGCCAAAATTAGCGTTCAATTTAGTTTTTTTGTTTTTTCACACAGAAAACAAATATGAACGCTAACTTTGGCCAGTGTTTGCGACTAGGTGGCAACTAAAAAAGACTGGACATACCCTATATTGAATACCCTGGTTTGTCTACTTTAAAAAAAAATATGTACATGTGGGGTGTTATTCAGAGACTTTTGGCAGATAATAGTGTTACAATGTCACTATTGATAAATTTGAAAGAATATACGTTTTGAAATCGCAATATCCTACTTGTACCTATAACCCTATAACTTGCAAAAAAAAGCAAAAAAGCATGTAAACACTGGGTATTTTAAAACTCAGGACAATATTTTTAATCTATATAGCAGTTTTTTTATTCGCTTTTGTAGATGAGTAAAAGAGTTTTCAAGTAAAAGTCAAAAAAACATGTATTTTTTTAAATTTTTCATCATATATGTTTGTTTTTTAAAATTAAATTACATGAGATTATATAAATAATGGTATGTAAAGAAAGCCTTTTTTATCCTGAAAAAAACAATATATAATTTGTATAGGAACAGTAAATGAGAGAGCGGAAAATTACAGCTAAACACAAACACCACAAAAGTGTAAAATGAGGCCTGGTTGCAAATGTACAACATCGCAAAAACAGTCCAGTCCTTAAGGGGTTAACAGTAACTCCAAGGCTGAGTAGGCCTAGAGATAGAGACAATTGCTGAATTTGTATACAAGGACATAAATGCAAGAGCTGTGCAGGATTTATATCAAATGCATGGAAGCCTGAAAATACAATGAAAATTTACACCAAAACATGTTTTAAGGTAATATATCCGATGTGTATCCACCACCAAACAATGATATAAAAATAATAATTAAAGTATCTGATTTTCATTTGTTATAAGTGATCTGACTGGTCAGAGTGAATAGCTACAAAGTGAGCAAAATATAATTCTACATGCAAGAACCAGGAATCTATGAATACATAACGGTCCAAAATGGAACGTTGTACTAAATGCACATTTCAAGTATGTTAAATGAGAAGCATATTGATCTGTTAAACAGACATAGTTCCTCAAGCATAATGGTCAAAAATTTCAATAAAGTAAAATAAAACAAATTAAAATAAAGCACAATATAACAGCGAGAAATCACTATATGCTTGTGCTCAGCACTAAGGGAGTGGGTGGAAAACCACTTCATAAGTATGCTTCAATTTACTGAACTTCTCATATAAGAAATATGTAATCGAAGGAGAGTCATAGATTAAAAAAACAGGGAAAGGATCAAAAGATCATGCAAAGTGAAAGTTACAGATAAACCAATACAGTAATCATATATGGAAATAACTTCAAGTCCATAGATTATGTTACTAAATAATAACATTACACATTGCAAGTAACTGTTTCTGCCACATTAAAGAAAAGGGGCAACCCTATTTTATTTATTTTTTTCATTTAAGCCTCTTGGGGCAATGAAATAAATAAATAAATAGAGTCCCTCTAAAAAGCTGGACTCAATACTGTTTTTTGGCAACAGGGGAAAAAAGTGAAAAAATAAAACCTGTAATCAAAGACAAATGACTAGGAGTGAAGGTAAATGTGGGGGGATAGCAGAGTTATCAGCAGTATATGGTTCCGATGTATCCAAAAATAATACTTTATTCATGAAGGCACTGCAGAAATACGAAACAATGGAAAAGCTGCTGAACAACAAAGTAACACATGCATGGAACCCAGGCAGTAGTAAATATAAACTGTTAGGGGAGGTCCACTAAATAGTGGAAAGGCAAATGCATTCCTAAGTTTGGGAGGCTAATGTTAAAAGATAAAAATAAGCTGCTATAAGTCTGGGGACAGAGCCAGTAGATTAAAGGGTAACAGTAGCCTCAGTAGAAAGATATATATATATATATATATATATATATATATATATATATATATATATATATATATATATATATATATATATAAGCCAATGGGTATATGCAAAGCAGAGATAACCAAAACGTCATAAGCAGAGCATGTAAATAGAAAGCTGAATTATTCCATAAGAATAGGTAGTCTAGCTTGTAAACAATCTACAACAAATCTGCAGAGTCTCTGACTGTGAAAACCTAATACTCCTAAGGCAACACCTTCAAGGGTGTTCTATGCTGTCCCTAATGTTGGAGTAGTCAGCTGAAACGTCCCAAAGACGCCCCCCAGAAGAGCCAAAACTCTAAGTAAAAAAAAAAAGAAATTAAATACTAAACACCAAGTGCTTCCATGAGTGAATAAAAGTGATTAACAAAACAAACCCGATGCGCGTTTCGGTGCGTTTAGCTGCACCTTCGTCAGGAGATGAGTTTACCTCCATGTTGGGGGCAGAATATAAATTCCCACTGGACCAATCAACGTGGTCGTCAACCCCTCACAGATGGATTGATGACAGGTGTGGAGATGGAAGCGAAGTGAGGGCGGTGATGATCGTTACTCACTCGGACACTAGCTCCTCCCATTTCGAGCTGTCCTATCCAGCACCTTTGATGCACCTTTGGGTCAATGGTATCCAATTTGTGGATCCAAATGCTTCTCTTTGTAGAAGAGTTCTAGGACAATCACTACCTCTTCTTGAAGTGGAACATGTTCTATGCCCACCATTTTTTTGTGTGTTAATAATTGGTGGTTGTTGGCTAAAAAATATATGGGCACTGGTTTGTCTGAAAAAAAAAACATCCTTATATGCCATTCTGATAGAGGACCAGTGTATCCTAGTCCGGGTTCTTGTGTTAATATCTGTTTTCCTGAAATACACTAAACCACATGGGCAGGTTAATTTGTATATCACACATTCCACAAATAATTGTGTGTCTTATCATGAGCTTTAATCATTAAGAATGTTTGAAGCTCTTTCATGAACCATATAGATGCAGTTTACACAACCTAGGCATCTAAATGAGCATGTGTTAATTTGTGCCTATGTTTTTTCAAACATAGATTGGGTCTGAGTGTACTAAACCAGTGGTCCCCAACCCAGTCCTTATGGCTCACCAACAGACAAGGTTTTGTCAGTATCTCCATTGGAATAAAACAGGGAAATAAATCCTGGACTGTTGGTGGTCCATGAGGACTGGGTTGGGGACCACTGTACTAAACGATTATTGTGGTTCTTTCCTCTTTTGCAGCAGAACACTGGAGTATGGTGAAAGCATTCTGGTAAAGTAGTGTCATTTGCCACAATGTTCCAGTTTTTGTTTTGATGTAATTGTTGTAAAGGTGGTAGAAAGCACCAATCTCTTATCTTCAGTCTTATTTTCCATTGGTTGTTCCTAGCATCATTCTAAAGCTCTTCATAAAGTTGTAAGCTCGTTGTAACCTTGTTGTGCAAGTTTAGACCACATCTCACAGAGTTGTAGGTTTGTTGCAGTTATTTCTTATAACTCGCAAGAATTGCGAATATGGTAAGGACTGTTTTATTTTATTTATTTATTACTGGCATTTATTAAGCGCCAGCATATTCTGCAGCGCTGTACAATTTGGAAAGACAACACAATAGGAACAGACCGATACAACAGGTAGAGAGCCCTGCCAGGGAGCTTACAATTTAAAGGTTAAACTGAGGAGATGAGACATGAGGTAGCAGAGGGATTTATATGTAATGGCAGAGAGAGTTAATAGTATAACTGCAGCAGCTGATAGCATGTAAAGGGAATGAAGAGGTTTTAAATGTCGTGGATGAAAACTGGATGCATATAAGATTATGTTTCTGTCAGTCAGTCAGTATAAATAAGCCAGTTTATTTGATCTCTGGAAATTCTCACATCAAGAATTTATTTTTCATTTGGTTTGTGATTTGCCTTCATTTCAGGTCAGAGTTTGGGAATATAGATTATTATCTCATGTCCAAGTAAAAAAATCAGTTTATTGCTATTATTTGTGTTGTAATAGTTCAATGCAATAGTGACATTATGTACTGCTGGGTTATGACTTTATCATACATGTAAGTGTTCTCTGACCTTATTTTAAATTTTAAAACATGCATCAGACATCGATTATTTATTTAAAAAACAAAACATGTAACTATCCTCTGTATGCCTTTTCTTCAAAAAATAAATAAATAACTGTACATATCAGTGTTTACTTTGTACTACATGTTACTCAATTAGCATTAAGTTGTTATGGTGCCAGGATGTCCATTTTGCTGGCTTATATTCAGAGTTTAAACCAATAAACAAATGGCTTAAACCAAAGTCTTAAGATACAAAGAAATAATATATTGTTGGATGTGGATATCTTCTATTTTAGGGATCTCATATTTTGGATTTATAAGTATGTACAATTGATGCCGCATCTTTTTACAACTAGATTAAAAATGTGGACTATAAAATAATTGAGCGTTAAATTTGGTTATTTTGATGATAGTTCATATTGTTAAATTATTGAAGTAGAATTCTTTAGTTTGTGGGTATTTTGATTTTCTTTTCATTCTTCCTGCATAGTCTGCCTGGAATTTGATCTATTAATTTTGATATGTCAGATGTTAAAACTGACCCAGAAATGTGGGTAATTTTACATTCCTATAATTTTGTTGAACTTCTCAAATGTAGAGAATTATTCAACATTCTGAGATGTACTGCTAGAAGGTGCAAACATATATTTATCAAATAATGTACTTGGTCAGATCACAATTTTTTAATAATGGTCCTGGAAGAAATATAAAAAGAGCTAGAAGGAAATGGAGACTAAATGAAAATATAAAAGACAAAAAACAAAACAACAGTACATTCTCTAGGTACAACAAAACACAAATTTATTTTTTATTTTTTTTAAATTAAAGATATTAAAACTACCATGGTATGGTGCACTTATTAAAGTATGATAAGAGGAAATTTAATTAAAATCTGTTCGATAGATTAGAAAAAAATCTAAATCTTTATCCGATCTGTATATTTCCTTGGATGTTTTAACTGTCCCAACAAGAATTTCAAATTATTGTTCAATTGCTCTATTGAATACGAATATCAAAATATTTGTGGCAATTCTCATTGAAAAAAATAAAGAAAATTATTAACATAATACACCCTGATCAAGGTTTTATCCCAGGGAGGTCGTCATCCAAAAATATTCGTAGACATATTGGATTTGGCAAAGCAGAATGGAGATTCTGTCCTGACTCTGTCATTAAAGTAACACTATAGGGTCAGGAACACAAACATGTATTCTTGACCCTATAGTGTTAAAACCACAATCTAGCTCCCCTCCCCCCCTTGACTCCCTAAATATAGTAAAATCTTACTTGTATTAATTTTTGCAGCTGCTGCCTCTGCCCCGATCTGCCTGCTTGGCTGATATCATCAGAAGTGATTCTCTGAGCCAATCACAATGCTTTCCCATAGGATTGGCTGAGACTGTCAAGGAGGCAGATCAGGGGCAGAGCCAGCACAAGCCAAATACAACACTGGCCAATCACCATCTACTCATAGAGATGCATTGAATCAATGCATCTCTATTATGAAAGTTCATTGCGTCCATGCAGAGGGTGGAGACACTTAATGTGAGTGCTGCACAATGGGGCCAGTAGAGTTATCTCTAGGCTGAAAAAGATAACTTTTCCCTGAAAAAGATAGTGTTTACTGCAAAAAGCCTGAAGGGAATGATTATACTCACCAGAACAAAAATACAATCAGCTGTATTTGTTTAGGTGAATATAGCGTCCCTTTAAATGCTGAGAATGCCTTTGATATGGTCAGGTGGGAGTTCCTGGAAAATGTGTTACATGCCCTGGGGGGTGATTGGAAATATACTAGACGGTGTTGTAACCAACAGTGAGAATAATTGGCAATGGAGTTTCCTCTGTGTGGTTCCTAAAGAGTAACAAATGTATATAGGATATAGAATGCACACCATAACAATCTCAAAAAAATATTTAAATTTTATTATGTACAAAAAAGTACCAGAATGTAAACATATAAGAAAAAATAAATATAAACAAAGTAACAGAAGTAAAGGCAGATACAATAAAATAATAGTAATAAATTAACACAAAAATCCTTACAAGCCTCAGACAGAAACACGAGTCACCAAACCCCCCCAACGTTTCGGCACCAACTGGCTGCCTTTATCAAGGGTCCTAAAGAGTAACAAAACACATGAAGGATGTCCATTGCCCCAGTGGTATAATATTACAATTGAGATCTTAGCCTCCACTATTATGAAGCAATAAAAGGATTTATGACTATAATAACTAACAAAATTACAATGTATGCAGATGATTTTGTTATGACATTACACAAACACTGGGAGTCTATGAAAGAACTAATAAAAACAATACAGATGTACTCAGATATATCAGGATACATGCTGCTTTTGTCCTTACTTATTTATTGTTTTTATACCTGTATGTGTGTTTTTTTTTTTACTATTGAGTTCCTAGAGAAGTATTTTCCAAGATGAAATGCATAGGGCCTTGTTTGTATTCTTTTTTTACTACAATAAAGCAGATTTTATTTTCCCTACTTGCTGAGTCCAACCTTCCATCTCATTATCCGTGGACATACCCCCCTACCATCAAAGGGGAGGCACCCTAAGGCGTCATACCAGCTCACATAATCAGCCATACAAACATAACTGGAAAAAAATATCTGCTTTGTTCAACAATTTTTCTCTAGATTTAAAAGCAAAATTAATAAAAAGGATTTGGGCCAATAGATAATAATTATATCGACTGCTTGGGAATTAAAATATGTAAGGAAATATCTAAGTTAATAGAAATTAATGTAGTTTCACTACTTAAACAAACTAATAAACAACTGAAAGAGTGGAAGCACTTAGAGATCTACTGGTGGGCTAGAAAAATATGATGAGAAAAACATTCATTCTACCAAAATGGTTCTCTCTGTTTAGAATGGTACCACTACAGCTTGCAAACTCTTGGATGGATTTAGTGCATATCAAATTTTGAAAATTCATATGGTTGGGTAAGCGACCTAGAATAATTGTAAGTGGTTATCACAAAAATCAGTGAAGGGGGTTTGGGTTTTTCCAATATTAAAGAATACTATAAAGCTAATAGGTTAAAGCAAATAGTGGAAATATTAAATAAGGAATCTCATGAAGAAATATGGTGCAAATTGGAATGGTTATTATTACAAAACAACTTATTTCCTATAAAATCTAGAGTTATGAAGGATCTATTCAAAATTTGGAATAAAATATTCAATATTGAAGGCTAATATAATAGATATTATTATTGATAAATGGATAACAGCTCTTATACATAAAATCAACTACCTAATTTCAAATCAACATATCAAATAATTTGATCAGTTACAGATGGAAACTGATTTACCATGTAGTGAGTATTTTTTTAAAACATTACTTATAAAAATTGTATAGATAACTCATTAACATGTGATAAATTAAGAATACCTACCTCATTAATGATAAAACTTATTAGAGATGACCCACAAATCGTTTTAAGTCTCATTATTTAAAAAAAAAAAATGGATAAAAAAATTGAACATACAGAGTCCCTATTTGAACTGGATAATCTCAAACTTTTTTAAATAAAAATATTCACTGTTAAAATGTAACAGAACTACACTTTAAGGTTATAGCAAGATGATATTTGGTACCAGCAAATTGAAAAAGATTTACACAGAAATTACAGAAGTGTGTTGGAGATGTAGTTCTGTGATGGGATTTCAGCTAGGCCAAAAATCTAGTGGGCCTAAAATCTCCATGTGGCATATACAAGTGCAAGTATCTGTTGAATCTGTTGTATCAAGTTACATGTAGCTAGAGACTATCATCAATGTACTGAGCATGTGCAAGAACTCACATCACATTCCATTATCCTAAAAAGGTACAGATGGGGGATGTGTAGCTTATAAAAAGCCTCTATACCATGTGCTCAGGGCTCAGAGCTTTTGAACAGGAGTTCAGCTGAGACCCGATCAGCGAGAATAAAGATCTTTACTTCCTGAACAGACCTGTGTCTGACTCTTTGTGCTTGGCTTCTTCAGTGTTACCCTGTAACAGTTCAAAAACTGCAAACTTTATGCACATGTGGTGGATATGTAATCCTCTCCAACTTCTTGGGCTACGGATTAAGAATCAAATAGAGAATTTCATAGTAAAATAATTTGATTTTAAACCAGAGTTATTCTTATTACATCTAAATTTTTTAAAAAATCTAGCAAGCACAGAAAAATAACTTTTGATTCATATTAATATAGCATAAAAATATTTAATAGCTGAAAAGTGGAGATCAATCAACACACCTTATTGACATGAAGTTAGGACCCAAGTTGTCTATCAGTTAACTATGGAGATCAGTATCTCCCATGAGGCGAGAGAAAAACAGCAATTCTGAATTGACAGAATATCTATGGAATTGTAGTTATATTACAGGTTTTTTTTTCCTTTGTGTTTTTTTGTTTATCCTGTTAACCTTCTCAGATTAGGATGTGATACTAATACATTTCATGTTAACGCTAATATATTTAATGTGTGTTTGTTTGTATTATCGTTAATTTGTAATTACTATCTAATGCAACAGTGTACATTTAAATAATGTGTTTTTTGATTGTATGTTATATTTTTTGTTATTTTTTTATAATAAATAAAAAGGATATATAAAAAAGATGAGTTGGTTGTAGAAAAAAATCAACAAAACGCAGTACTTTACATTTTTGTGTAAAATAAATAGATTCAGCTGTACAAATATAGGCTGATATTTGCATTGTTCCATTTTGTGAGTAGTTTCATGTAATTTAAACATATTGACATATTTTCCAGAAGATTCCTCAAAGGGAAAACAGGTGTTTTAATTAATCCAAACATGTAATAGAATACTACATTTCAGAATAATGTAATGTAAAATATAGAACAAGTTAGTATTATGCCTATTAAGTCCTTATCCTCAGTTTACTATATCATTCAATAACACTCTCTCTCTCTCTTTCTCTCTCTCGCTGCATAATATTTTTGCCTGCTGTCCTTAATTCTTTCTCCCCCTTAGTGAAATATTATGTAAAGAGTTTGGGAGAGAGTAAAGAACCGTCTTTCTCCTCCCCAACTCCTCTCCAACATATGAGCAGCTGTTGCCTATAAGTTGTAACACTCACTCAGTCACAATATGCATTTTTGTTTTTAATTTTTGTTTTTAAAATACCTCAAAGAAGATGACTGGGTCATAGCATCTCCAAAATGGCAAGTCATCTAGAGTTTTACCAGCATGCAGTGAATAGTACCTATCAAAAGTGGTTCAAGAAAGGGCAACCATTGAACCCACATCAGGGCGCCCAATGTTATTAGTGTTTTGCTTTTTAATTATTTTTAATTTTATTCAAAACAGTTCATGTAAAAATAAATATATTGTTAGTATAATGCTCAGCAAGGATCTTCACAACCCTCCCCCAAAGTGACTGTTGGTTAGGATTGCTGGGGATGAGACTTCTGCTGAACACCTCTTTATTAGTTAGGTAACATGACGGGGTTGCATTTAATACCTGTCTATGCAGTTTGTCCTTGTGTCTGGGTATGTTTTTATTGAGATCAGAAAGTACATACAGGATGGGCAGAGAAGTGAGGAGATAATATAAGTCATGACATATCCCAGCATTTTGTCAGTATAGGGGTTATCAATTTGCTTTACTTAAGCCACAGATGTTAGTTTGGAATGGAAGTAGACAATTAAAGACTCATATAGGTTGTTAGAGGGAGTAGTAGGTGTTAAAGACATACATGGGGGGGGGGTTCAAGGCTGAAGTGAGGTAGGTTATGTAGTTGGGGATTACAGGCTGAAGTAAGGGGTTAGGTGGTTTAGTGAGGCAGATAGTGGTGTAGTTGAGTAGATAAGTATGGTTTTAATACAAAAATGAAAAGCAAAATACAATTTCATTTCCTATCCCTGAGGCTCACCTTTGACCAGGGAAGGTGGAATCCTGATCCCTGGTGGTTTTGTGGGACAGACAGCTCCTTTTGGATGACATCAGGAAAGGTATTAGAGCGTTTCTGTGGTAACTCATTGCAATGCTGTAATACAGTAAAAGAAGTGGACAACTTGTCCTGGAATCACACACAACGTTCTCCTCCATTAATCAGGGGCTATCTGGGAACCATGGTAGCAATTGCTATGGCTTACTTCTAAAATAGGGAAATACAGGGCCAGCTTCATCTTCCTGCCAGCTTATTCAGCAGCATGCACACAGGGCACTGCCATCTTTGCCATCTTTGTGTAGGCAGATGAAGGCCCTGAGGGACACATCATATGCCCACACTAGATAGCGCTGTAATAGATAGCCATGCATGCCCAGTAGTGATGTACCGAACTGTCCGCCGGCGAACAGTTCCCGGCGAAATTAGCGTGTTCGCGTTCGCCGCGGTGGGTGGACACATGCGCAGTTCGATCCGCCCCCTATTCGTCATCATTGGGCAAACTTTGACCCTGTGCCTCTCGGTCAGCAGACACATTCCAGCCAATCAGCAGCACTCCCTCCCTTCCACACCCTCCAACCTCCCTCCCAGCATCCATTTTCGATTCATTCGGAAGATGCATGCTTAGTGAGAGGAGGGAAAGTTTAGCTGCTGCTGATTAGATAGGGAAATTGATAGCTAGGCTAGGGTATTCAGTGTCCACTACAATCCTGAAGGACTCATCTGATCTCTGCTGTAAGGACAGCACCCCAAAAAGCCCTTTTTAGGGCTATAACATCAGGCTGCTTTTTTTTTTTTTTTTTCCTGTGTAATGTAATTGCAAGTGCCTGCCTGCCAGCTTCTGTGTGAGGTTCACATTGGATACTGTGCCTACTTGCCCAGTGCCACCACTCATATCTGTTTTAACAATAGGTTAAGCTTTACATTTAAAATAAATATTTTTTTTTCACTGTAATAGAAGAGCAGTTGCCTGCCTGCCAGCTTCTGTGACAGGTTGGATGCCTTGCCCATTTGCACAGTCAGTGCCACCACTCATATCTGTTTTAACAATAGCTTAAGCTTTAGATTTTAAAGAAATCATTTTTTTTCACTGTAATAGAAGATCAGTTAGTTGTCTGCAAGCGTCTGGATGTCAGGCCTACTTCAGCGTGTGCTCTGCAGACCTGTGCCAGCGTGCTTTGACAGTTGCCACTCATATCTGGTGTCTCTATAGCGTGCTTTTACAACCAAAATTTTGTTTCCACTGTAATAGAAGAGCAGTTGCCAGCCTGCCAGCTTCTGTGTGAGGTTCACATTGGATACTGTGCCTACTTGCCCAGTGCCACCACTCATATCTGTTAACAATTGGTTAAGCTTTAGATTTTAAATAAATATTTTTTTTCACTGTAATAGAAGAGCAGTTGCCTGCCTGCCAGCTTCTGTGTGAGGTTCACATTGGATACTGTGCCCACTTGCCCAGTGCCACCACTCATATCTGTTTTAACAATTGGTTAAGCTTTAGATTTAAAATAAATAATTAGTTTTCACTGTAATAGAAGAGCAGTTGCCTGCCTGCCAGCTTCTGTGTCAGGTTGGATGCCTTGCCCATTTGCACAGTCAGTGCCACCACTCATATCTGTTTTAACAATAGCTTAAGCTTTAGATTTTAAAGAAATCATTTTTTTTCACTGTAATAGAAGATCAGTTAGTTGTCTGCAAGCGTCTGGGTGTCAGGCCTACTTCAGCGTGTGCTCTGTAGACCTGTTCCAGCGTGCTTTGACAGTTGCCAATCATATTTGGTGTCTCTATAGCGTGCTTTTAAAACCAAAATTTGTTTTTCACTGTTATAGATTGAATAGCAGTTACTTGTCTTCAAGCGGGTGTCTTAGGCCTACAGTGTGTGCTCTGCAGAACTGTTACAGTTCACATTGCCAATCATATCTGGTCTCACAGTAGCTTGCACGCATAGTACCACTTATCCCCCAAAAAATGACAGGCAGAGGCAGGCCACCCCGCAGGGGCCGTCGTGGTCATGGTGCTGTGATTCCCTTTTGCCCTAGAATAATGCCCAATTTTCAGAAGCCACGTACCCTGAACTTGAAAAGTTCTGAGGACATAGTTGACTGGCTAACACAGGACACCCAATCTTGTACAGCCTCCGCTCGGAACCTTGACACACCATCCTCCTCCAGCTTAGCTTCAGGCACCTCTCAAGATAGCACTCACCCGCCTGCCGCCACCACCAAAACTAGCACCACAGCCGCTTTACTTGGTATGTCAGAGGAGTTATTCACACACCCGTTTGAAGAAATGAGTGATGCGCAACCATTATTGCTAGAGGATGTAGATAACAGGGATATGTCTCAGGCAGGCAGCATTAAACACATGGAGGTACGGTGTGATGATGATGATGTTGTACCCGCTGCTGCTTCCTTTTCTGAGTTGTCAGATACAAGTGAAGCGGTTGATGATGACGATGCGTCCATGGATGTCACGTGGGTGCCCGCTCGGCAAGAAGAAGAACAGGGCGAAAGTTCAGATGGGGAGAGAGAGAGGAGGAGGAGACGAGTTGGAAGCAGGGGGGGTTGTCGCAAGGAGCTAGTGGCACAGTCAGACAGCATGCATCGGCACCCGGGGTCAGCCCGACAGCACGCCAATCAACGCATGCTGTGTCCACCACCAGAATGCCGTCATTGCAGAGCTCAGCAGTGTGGCATTTTTTTTGTGTGTCTGCCTCGGACAACAGCGATGCCATTTGCAACCTGTGCCAAAGAAAACTGAGTCGTGGGAGGTCCAACACACACCTAGGTACAACTGCTTTGCGTAGGCACATGATCTCACATCACAAACGCCTATGGGATCAACACATGAGTACAAGCAGCACGCCTACTCTAAGCCGCCATCCTCCTCCTGGTCCAGCATCTTCAGCCACGTCAACCACTGCTGTCCTTCTTGCCCCCTCTCAACCATCCGCCACTCCGTCTCCCGCCTTGAGCAGTTCCCGCTCATCTGCCCACAGTCATGTGTCTGTCAAGGACATGTTTGAGCGTAAGAAGCCAATGTCACCAAGTCACCCCCTTGCCAAGCGTCTGACAGCTGGCTTGGCCCGCCAGCTTTTACTATACAATCTGGTTGAGTCTGAGGCGTTCAAAAAATTTGTAGCTATTGGGACACCGCAGTGGAAGGTACCCGGCCGGAATTTCTTTGCACAAAAGGCAATCCCCAACTTGTACTCGATTGTGCAAAAGGAAGTCATGGCATGTCTGGCACACAGTGTTGGGGCAAGGGTCCATCTGACCACTGATACCTGGTCTGCAAAGCATGGTCAGGGCAGGTATATCACCTACACTGCGCATTGGGTAAACCTGCTGACGGCTGACAAGCAAGGAATGCGTGGCATTGCAGAGGAGTTGGTGACACCGCCACGAATTGCAGGCAGTCCTGCTGCCACCTCCTCTACTCCTCCTACTCCATCCTCTTCCATAACCTCCTCAGCTGAGTCCTCATGTGCTGCTTCTTCTTGCTCCACATCAACGGCACCCCCCCAGCTCCCCAGGTACTATTCCACATCCCGGATACGGCAGTGTCACGCCGTCTTGGGTTTGACTTGCTTGAAAGCAGAGAGTCACACCGGACAAGCACTCCTGTCCGCCCTGAACGCACAGGTGGAAAAGTGGCTGACTCCGCAGCAACTGAATATCGGCAAAGTGGTGTGTGACAAAGGAAAAAAATTTGATAGCAGCATTGAAGTTGGGCAAGTTGACACATGTGCCGTGCATGGCACATGTGTGTAATCTGATCGTACAACGCTTTGTGCATAAGTACACAGGCTTACAGGACGTCCTGAAGCAGGCCAGGAAGGTGTGTGGCCATTTCAGGCGTTCCTACACGGCCATGGCTCACTTTGCCGATATCCAGCGGCGAAACAACATGCCAGTGAGGCGCTTGATTTGCGACAGCCCTACACGTTGGAATTCAGCACTCCTAATGTTCGACCGCCTGCTCCAACAAGAAAAAGCTGTTAATGAATATTTGTATGACCGGGGTGCTAGGACAGCCTCTGAGGAGCTGGGAAATTTTTTGCCACGTTACTGGACGCTCATGCGCAATGCCTGTAGGCTCATGCGTCCTTTTGAGGAGGTGACAAACCTAGTCAGTCGCAACGAAGGCACCATCAGCGACATCATACCATTTGTTTTCTTCATGGAGCGTGCCCTGCGAAGAGTGCTGGATCAGGCTGTAGATGAGCGTGAAGAGGAAGAGGAAGAGTTGTGGTCACCATCACCACCAGAAACAGCCTTATCAGCTTCGCTTGCTGGACCTGCGGCAACGCTGGAAGAGGATTGTGAGGAAGAGGAGTCAGAGGAGGATTGTAGCTTTGAGGAGGAGGAGGAGGAGGAGGAGCAAGACCAAACACAACAGGCATCCCAGGGTGCTCGTTGTCACCTATCTGGTACCCGTGGTGTTGTACGTGGCTGGGGGGAAGAACATACCTTCAATGACATCAGTGCGGAGGAGGAACGGGAAATGAGTAGCTCGGCAACCAACCTTGTGCAAATGGGGTCTTTCATGCTGTCCTGCCTGTTGAGGGACCCTCGTATAAAAAGGCTGAAGGAGAACGACCTGTACTGGGTGTCCACGCTACTAGACCCCCGGTATAAGCAGAAAGTGGCGGAAATGTTACCGAATTACAACAAGTCGGAAAGGATGCAGCATTTGCAAAATAAATTAAAAAGTATGCTTTACACAGCGTATAAGGGTGATGTCACAGCACAACGGGAATCTAACAGGGGGAGAGGTGGAAGTCATCCTCCTCCTCCCACGACCACGCCGGCAAGGACAGGACGCTTTAAAGACGTGTTGTTGATGGAGGACATGCGGACCTTTTTAAGTCCTATGCATCGCCACAGCCCTTCGGGATCCACCCTCAGAGAGCGACTCGACCGACAGGTAGCAGACTACCTCGCCTTAACTGCAGATATCGATACTCTGAGGAGCGATGAACCCCTTGACTACTGGGTGTGCAGGCTTGACCTGTGGCCTGAGCTATCCCAATTTGCGATAGAACTTCTGGCCTGCCCCGCTTCAAGTGTCCTGTCAGAAAGGGCCTTCAGTGCAGCAGGAGGTATTGTCACTGAGAAGAGAAGTCGCCTAGGTCAAAAAAGTCTAGATTAACTCACCTTTATTAAGATGAATGAGGGATGGATCCCGAAGGGACTGACACTGGGCGATACATTCGCTTAAAAAAGGCCTGAAGAGATAAGCTGCCTTGGGCTAAAAATGGTCCACACGCTGCTGTATTTTAGCTCTGAATGACGTTTGACTTGCGTGACTTATCCGCCACCAACTAGGGTTCAAGCCGCCATGTTTTAGGGCACTTTCTGCCTGTGAAACAAACATCAATTTTTCTGGCCGCTGCTACAGCAGCGGCTGCAACAATACCAAATTTTTCAGGCATGTGTACATGCCTAATTTTTAGGCCCACTGGTGCAGCACTGTGGCTTCAAAAACCAAACCAAAAATTAAAATCCTCCAAGATGGCACCAATATACCAGTGGTCTAAGCATCTTCCCACCTTGGCCTAAAAAGGGGAGGTGATTCAACAATTAAAAATCTCTGCCATTTACACGTCCACTGATAGGAGACGCAGAAGGTATTAAACTGATATGAACAATACTCCACTCCTATCAGTAGGTCCGTCCCATTGTGATTTATGCCCCCCACCCACCGCGCAGGGATGGGGGCCGGGGGGGAGGAAAGTAGGCCCCCCCATTGTGATTTATGCCCCCCACCCACCGCGCAGGGGTGGGGGCCGAGGGGGGGAGGACAGTAGGTCACCCCATTGTGATTTATGGCCCCCACCCACCGCGCAGGGGTTGGGGAGGACAGTAGCTCCCCCCAGTGTGTATCAGGGGCTTTGAGGACAGGTGTCAATCCATACCTGCCAAGTGACCCTATGTAGGGGGAACAGTCTCTATTCTGCTCTGTGTCAGTGTGTATCATGGTCTCTGTGGACGGGGAACAGTCTCTATTCTGCTCTGTGTCAGTGTGTATCATGGTCTCTGTGGACGGGGAACAGTCTCTATTCTGCTCTGTGTCAGTGTGTATCATGGACTCTGTGGACAGGGAACAGTCCCTCTTCTGCTCTGTGTCAGTGTGTATCAGGGGTTTTGAGGACAGGTGTCAATTCATATCTGCCAAGTGACCCTATGTAGGGGTAACAGTCCCTATTCTGCTCTGTGTCAGTGTGTATCATGGTCTCTGTGGACAGGGAACAGTCTCTATTCTGCTCTGTGTCAGTGTGTATCAGGGGTTTTGAGGACAGGTGTCAATCCATACCTGCCAAGTGACCCTATGTAGGGGGAACAGTCCCTATTCTGCTCTGTGTCAGTGTGTATCAGGGGTTTTGAGGACAGGTGTCAATCCATATCTGCCAAGTGACCCTATGTAGGGGGAACAGTCTCTATTCTGCTCTGTGTCAGTGTGTATCAGGGCTGGGCTTTGAGGACAGGTGTCAATGTTAGGTGATTTCTGCCCTTTATGGATTAAAAGCAGACTCTGCATCAACTGTGCAATTTTCCATGGGAGTTTTGCCATGGATCCCCCTCTGGCATGCCACAGTCCAGGTGTTAGTCCCCTTGAAACAACTTTTCCATCACTATTGTGGCCAGAAAGAGTCCCTGTTGTTTTTAAAATTCGCCTGCCCGTTGAAGTCAATGGCGGTCGAGCGTTTCGCGAACATTTGCGGAAGTTCGCGTTCGTCGTTCGCGAACCGAAAATTTCGGGTTCGCGACAACACTAATGCCCATTTGGCCATTCGCTTTTGTCCGAAATTCAGACAGGATTTTGTCTATTCAATAATTTCTCAGAAATAATAGAAATATCAGATTAATATCTGTTATTTTTTTTCCATTTGTTCTGTTTATTACAAAGAGGGAGCTACCAGCTCCCTCGTTGTAATATGTTAAAATAGAAGCTGTGCTCCCCGCCACTTCTTAGGTCCCATGTCCTTCCTCACTCTCTGGATGTCAATATGACCCCCATATTAGCACAAGGGAGTTTGAAATCTCCAGAATGCCCCTACTCGCTATGCCGCGAGTAGTGGCATGTCTACTAAACAGTAAGCAGTCTGTGGCTGCTCACTGTTGTAAAAAAAAAAAAGCTGCCCCCTTCCAATGAATAATGAGTGGGGGCTATTCAAGTAAATGGGGGACATAGGGCCCTAAATGACAATGGAGGGAGGACCCACTGTCCGTTCCCCCATGCTCCCACCCCCCAGGTGACTTGGGGTCCTCAAGCCCTTCGTCACCCCCTTACCTCCAAAAAACCAAAGCCCTACCTACCCCACTCACCCTAAAAATAGTGAGGGGGAACAATAAAACAAAAAACTAAATATCTGTATATATAAAAAAATTACCATTTTAAGTCTTCATTTTTCTAAATCCTCTTTTTTCAATCCCCAAAAAAGGGCAAATAAAAAAATTAATGAAGCCCATTGAACTTATAAAATAAAAAAAGACCCAAGCGCCAAAAGAAAATGTAAAAAAAATAAGATCCCGACGCAAAAAAACCCTCCATCTTCACCCAGCGAGGGCACCGTGCAGACTGAACTCCGCACGGCGGGGAAAGGCTTATACAGCCTTCCTATGCCCTACAATTTGACTCAGAGCACTCTTATTGGTTGGCTTAAACCAAACATTCAAAGAGTTCTGAGTCTACTAGCTATCTACCAGCTATCTACTAAGCTGCTGCACGGATCGCATCAGAATTTAACTCATTCAAATGAGATTTCAAACCGAACCAAAAGTACCAAATGTCGTTCTAGCGAATGGACAAACTATACTCATTCTGTTAGGATGAAATTCGGTAGTATAGCCAGCATCCAGTCTATATGATAGGACGTTCGGGAATACTGAAAGGAAGCATTGCAAGAGGAAAGGGTGAGTATTGTGGGAAAATTTATTTGACTCACAGGAAGTGGGTCAAAGCTGGTCAAGCGTAGGAAAAATACATAAGACAAAGTAGTCCCTACTTTGTCTTATGTTTTAAAGAAACTAGATTAGATAAAAAGAAACAAGAACAGATCCTGAGAGAGGAAGAGAAGTGAAAACGATTGGCAAAAGGTAAATTAAAAGATTGATGGTAATAAGCATCCTTTATATTATTTACTAAATGCATAGTTTTAACCCCTTAAGACCGGAGGGCGTACTATTACGTCCTTTTAAAAGCGGCTCTAAACGCCGCAGGGCGTAATAGTACGCCCTCCGGTTTTTAATAACTTACCCGGTCGCCGGCGATTCCAACGCCGGCGATCGCGGTTGGGGGGACTCCCAGGGAGCCCCCCCGCGGCACATCTTCCTCCTCCGGTCCCTCCCGGTCATGTGAGAGTGAGGTCCTTGCGAGGACCTCACAATCACATGGCCGGTATAGCTGGCTCAGGCATTGCCAGCAGGGGGACCAACTGTAATGACAGTTGGTCCCCCTGCTGGCTGAAATAAAATAAAATAAATGTTAAATAAGTGTAAAAAAAAAAAATTATACTTAGATCATATATATATATATATTATATATATATATGATCTAAGTATATATATACACATACACACACATACACCGTCTAGGTGTATTTTAATATTAATATATATATATAATTATATATATATATATATTAATATCAAATTACACGTAGACTGATACTGATTAAATATATATATAATTATTGTTATATATATATTTATAAATAATATAAAAAAAATATGTAAATACATAAAAAAATAAAATAAAAAAAATAATTAAAAATAAAATATTAAAAAATATATAGATGTGTTTTATTTCGTTCTAACTGTATTGTGATATTAATATATATATATATTTATATCAAAATACACGTAGAACGAAATAATATATATATCTATATACATAAATATATACGTATATATCACTATATATATACCTATATATAAATAAAAATATAAAAAAAAAATATATATATATATATACGTATATATACACATATGTATATATATACATATATTAATTCTACACATATATTTATGTAATAATTTTACATAATTAGGTATCCTAATTAATTACAATTAGCGGGACCTGCCTGACCACCCATGCCGAAAGTATAGGGAATTTAATTTGCTAGCACTATATTTAACCCTATAACTTTCCAAGACACCATAAAACCTGTACATGGGGGGTACTGTTTTACTCGGGAGACTTCGCTGAACACAAATATTAGTGTTTCAAAACAGTAAAATGTATTACAACTATGATATCGCCAGTAAAAGTGACGTTTTTTGCATTTTTCACGCACAAACAGCACTTACAGGGACAATATTATTGCTGCAATACTTTTTACTGCTTTGAAACACAAATATTTGTGTTCAGCGAAGTCTCCTGAGTACAACAGTACCCCTCATGTACAGGTTTTATGGTGTTTTCAAAAATTACAGCGTCAAATATAAGGCTTGTGTTTAATTTTTTTCACATTAAAATTCGCCAGATTGCTTACGTTGCCTTTATGACCCTATGGTAGCCCAAGAATGAAAATTACCCCTATGATGGCATACCATTTGCAATAGTAGACAACCAAAGGTATTGCAAATGGGGTATGTCCAGTCTTTTTTAGTAGCCACTTAGTCACAAACACTGGCCAAAATTGGCGTTTTTTGCATTTTTCACACACAAACAAATACAAACGCTAACTTTGGCCAGTGTTTGTGACCAAATGGCTACTAAAAAAGACTGGACATCGCTTATTTGCAATACCTTGGGTCGTCTACTATTGCAAATGGCATGCCATTATGGGTGTAAATTTATTTCCTGGGCTACTATACAGTCTCAAAGGCAACGTAACCAATCTGGCGAATTTCAATTTCAAATGTAACACGCTATATTTGACCCTGTAACTTCCCAAAACACCATAAAACCTGTACATAGGGGGTACTGTTTTACACGTGAGACTTTGCTGAATACAAATATGTGTATTTTATTGCAGTAAAAGCAAACAGTATTATGACATTGACAGTTAAAATGTCATGTAGAACGAAAAAAATCAAAAAAATCTTATTTTCTCCCATTTTTTTCATATTAAATTATGTTTCATAGCTAAATATTTGATGTTAAATGAAAGTCCTGTTTCCCCTGAATAAAATGATATATAATAAGGGGGGGTGCATTTAATATGAAAGAGGTGAATTACGGTTGGACAGACATATAGCGCAAATGCCAGGTTTTGTTTACGTTTTGTTTCGTTCACAACTTGTACATTTGGCTGCGGTGTTAAGGGGTTAAAAATGAGTTTATTTTTATGATGTTTAATAATAAACTCTTCAATCTGTAGGTGTTTTTTTTTAATCTCCTTTCTTATGATTAGGTGTTTTCTAATATAACTATAGAATTAAGTGTCTGTTAAATCATATAAAGTTTTTACATTAATGCATGATAATGTTTCACCTAAAGGAGCTCTCTATGGCAGACTATTAATAGCCAGAACAGCAAGAAGTATGCTGGCAATATCGGCAAATTCTATTGAGAGGCATGCTGTACAAATCATGTTTTAACAAATGAAACAGGCTGCAGTCTTAATGATGATTATGATGGAAGATCACAGGAGAGCTAGTTCCTTCCATAAGGGGTGGTTCTTCACAGAAGAGTATAAATCAATGGTAATACAAGTCCAGATTCATCCCATTATGAATTTCATAATTTCCATGATAGCCCACAAGTGATAGACCTACTGCCTGGATATGGTGATGGTAATAAAGGAGACCTGACCTTACTGTAAACCATACTTGAGTGTTTCAGGAGGATTGCCGGGCTTCCCACACATCATATAAAACAGGATGTCAGCAGGATGACAATTTTAAACAACATCAGGTAATCCATAGTCTATCTTCCACTTAATATTAGGGCAGCTAGTCTGAGTTTATTACATTTAAGGATTTGACAAAAACTTTGAGTCACACTAATGCCAAGTTGGAAAAGATCAGTTATGCTGTCTTTGAGACCATATGGCAGCCCAGGTATAAGAATTCATGTTTTGCTATATATTCATAAGGTTTCAGGATGCAGAAAATGACACCAATTGAGTAAATTAATAACAGTTTATTTAATAAGGAGAAAAGAGTATAATCTTGACATTTACAAGTTATTAAGGATAATATAATATAATCTTTCTATTTACATGGAATTTAAAAGAATAAGGTAATACATCACCAATGAATGCAGAAAATCAACATCCAGGCTCACACAAGGAGTGTCCCTTAATCGGTAAAAGCTTAAAATTAATACATCACTGGTTAATCTATTGTAGAACTATATCTAGGCTAACACAAGCTAAATGGCTGGGAAGTCCATTATTTTCAGTTTTACCTCAGAATCTCAGGTTAATCAGAAAATATGCCATGCAAAGTGTCCACTCATGGATGAGGCTTCTGACAAAACTTCAAAAACCACAGCTATTATAATTATACAAAAAGGGGTTTTACCTAACTAGTTAATTCAAGTGACATGCACATTTCAAATATAAGAGAGCGCAGTTAATCAAAAATACAAGACATCAGCCCACCCCATAGAGCTGGCCAGATTCCCGGAGAGTGTACAAGTCATGTGATAAGACACCTGCATTTTGTTTTGGAAGATTCAGGAACTCTGGGCAGTGTGCCCAGATTATTGCAAAATCATATAGTATACAGTGTTTTTTTTTTTTTTTTTTAACTAAATAGCTTTAAAAAGTGATGATCAAGATATATGAATACAATTATCAATACAAATACCCTCATCATGGCATACCATTTGCAAAAGTAGACAACCCAAGGTATTCAAAACGGGGTATGCCCATTCTTTTTAGTAGCCACTTAGTCACCAACCCTGGCCAAAGTTAGTAGTCATATTTCATATTTGTTTTTTACATTATATATATATATATATATATATATATATATATATATATATATATATATATATATATATATATTTTTACACATGGAATAAAGCCGATTTCTCAATTTTTATATCATAAGTACTTGAGTGCAGCCTCTATTTCTCTTTTATTTTGCATATCTCAATATCCTTGAAGGTACTGGCACCCGGCCATTTAAACCACTGCACTAAAGCAGGAGGTCATTGAAGCATGAGTGCAAGGATATATGCATTGTGGAGATATATATAATAGATATATAATAGATATATATATAAATAAAAGGGAAAGGGAGGTTCTCCCGAAAGCTTGTCATTAAAAAATTCTGTTAGTCCAATAAAAAAGGTATTACAAGATATGAATTTTAACAGTTTTTTTACATCTACACCACTGGACTAATACGATACGACTACAATCTCTACTTGAACATATATATATATATATATATATATATATATATATATATATATATTATATATTATATATATAAATAAATAAAACCAGGGGGCTGCACTCACCTGAACATGCACAAATGGGGTGCTGTCGGGGGCCAGGAAGTGGAGCGAAAATATAGATACCCTGCTAGAAATAAAAACTTCACACAAAGAAAAGGCATATTAAAACAAGCAGAGACAAATGTATCCTTTCCTGAACCACAGAACACTGTTTCTAGCATCAATACTAATGCCTCGAATTTATGCACTTCACAATCTGGAGCACCTTCCTCTTCCTCATCTTCTTTTTTGGAACAGGAGTGGCCTCTACCCCAGAGAGGCAGACTCAGGGACAGAAAAAGATGGGGGTACAAGATCAACAAGGAAGGATACAAAAATCAATAAATCAAGACACCAGTGATGAAAATCTTATCATCAATCTGTCCTCCTTCCAACTTACCAATAAACATACATCCCTTCTCAGCAAGGGCCTATCTTTTGTCCCTTCCCCCAGTACCAACAAGTTTGACTGGGTGAAGGACACTAACCTCTTCGGGCGCAAACTGGCGCTCAGCATCATCCATAAAAGACAAGAAAACAAACTTGCTAGAGATCTTGGCATAACCCAGGAGGATTACCAACATGTCAAAACGATGGTGTCTCTCCTGGATGAACAAAACGAAAAACCATCTCTTACCACTTGCAAACCCTCCAATTGGTACACCCCTAATTTTAATGAAGTATCGAGTGTAGACCTCTTTGTCCAGATGACTACTAAATCTCTTGAGTCCCTTCCTCCCCCCACCAAGGACATAGACAACTTAACAAAATTAGAACATGAAGCACTTAGAGATTTGAGTGCAAATAAAGATATAGTCATAAAACCTTCAGACAAAGGAGGAAATATAGTACTCATGGACCAAGACAAGTACATCAATATGTGTATGGAACACCTGAAGGACGACACTCAATACAGAGTACTTTCTCAAGACCCTACAGTCACTTTTCTCAGTGAATTAAAATCTCTGCTAAATCGAGCCCTGGGAGACGAACTAATCAGAAAAGAGGAATATCAATTCATGATTCCGACTTGTAACCCTACAATTCCTACTTTTTATTGCCTCCCAAAAGTTCACAAATGCCTAACTAATCCACCGGGGAGACCCATTGTTTCGGGGAATAATTCCCTGACTGAAAAAGCTAGCAAATTTTTGGAACAAGTCCTTCATCCATTTGTTACCAATCTTGACTCATATGTACAAGACACAAAACAGACACTGTTGGCACTGGAGAACTTGGAGGTCCCTCCCTACTCCCTTCTTGCAAGTCTTGACGTTGTATCTCTATACAACAACATCCCCATGATATAGGACTACAGGCTACCTCCTATTTTCTGCATAGATCGACCAAACATAATCCAGAACAAATCGAACTCATTTTGACACTTCTTGAATTTGTTCTTAGACACAATTATTTTGTATTCAATGGGGTATATTATCTACAACTCCGGGGCACAGCTTGTGCCCCTAGCTATGCCAATCTCTATTTGGGGTGGTGGGAGGAGAACCTGTCCAAGGACGCTACTAACAATCATTTTCAACAGTATATACACATATGGTTAAGATATATTGATGACATATTGATCTTTTGGACGGGCTCCTGTTCCAACTTCACTGAAATGGTTAAGGCCCTCAACAACAATCAGATTGGGTTACAACTGACTTATGTCATCCATGAAACACAATTAGAATTTCTGGATCTCAGAATTCTACTAAACATGGATGGAACGGTTGATACCGTATTACATAGGAAAAGTACCGCATCAAATAGCCTTTTACATTGGCATAGCTTCCATCCCCACCATTTAAAAGCTGGTATTCCATATGGCCAGTACCTCAGGGCTAGGAGGAACTGCTCCAATGAGGCATCCTTTAAAGTTGAAGCAGACAAATTAAGGAAACGCTTCGAAAACAGAGGTTATCCTAATACAATTCTAAAAAAGGCGTTTCAGAGAGCCCTATCTCAGGATAGAAGTTCTAGCCTTCATTCCACCAAAGCTACCCCATCCAACCAACTGATCAGATGCATTGGGACCTTTGATAAACAGTGGCAACCCATCAAAGAAATTTTCACCAGGCACTGGCCAATTTTACAATATGATACGGATTTGAAACCAGAATCAGTGGCCTACCCAAACATCACCACACGCAGGTCCAAAAATCTTAGAGATCTCTTGGTACACAGCCACCTGGAGAAGAAAACTCCTTCCAAGAATTGGCTCAATGCACCAGTTGGAATCCACAAATGCGGACATTGCAAAGCATGTCCATTCATCTAATAGTCCAAAAGTATCAAATGTACTAATACCCAAAAAGAATTCAAAGTAAAGGAGTTCATAAATTGCAGTACCACACGGGTCATATACGTCATTACATGTTCTTGCGGCATGCAGTACATAGGCAAGACCTATCAAGAACTTAGGAGACGTACTCTACAACATGTTAACTCTGTTAAAAACTTACATTTAAGCACTCCGGTAGCTAACCATGTATGGAATTTTCATGATGGAAATCCGAACCATCTTTCTTTTCAGGCCTTGGAGAGAGTTAATCTCAATTCTAGAAAAGGAAACTTTAATCTGACTCTCCTCCAGAAGGAGTCCAGGTGGATCTTTGAGTTCAAAACCCTTGCTCCAAGGGTTACCATTTTTCATAGGTGTACTTTAGGCATGTTGATATCTCTACATCAGTTAAACAGCTACACAGCAATTTATACGTTGGTCATTAATTAAAATCCTGTGAATTTCTCCAACTGGGATCCCCCTTAGCTCTGCTTAAGAGCTTTGGGCACTGTTTAGTGGATGTCTTACTCCACGCACAGATTGATTGTTTAGTGGCTATGTACTATTCCGTCTGTACGGGACAAACCCCCCCCCCCCCCCGCCTCCCCCCCCCTTTTTCGTGGTATTTACAATCTGTTAGATGCATTTGATCTTCCATCAAGACCTTACATATCATTGGTCAACAGCTAGTTCTTATAATTAAAAAGCTAGCTTCATATCATTATTTGCCCACTTGAACCAGGCATCCCTTCAACTTAGATCCCATTTGGATTAATTCACTAATTTTAGCAGGGGTACAGTGGACGAGGTTTTTCACACCTAGTTCTACATGTATCCTGTGTGCAGCCTCCATGGGGTTAACTGTAACCAGCTAGGCGCTATTCCGTCATCACGGAATCAACCCTCTATATTCACCATTGACCATCAATGAATGTATTTTGGGGTCTGTTTAGTGGATGGTTTCATTCCACGTACAGCTTTACATCTACTTTGTATGTAACCTTTATGGGGTTAATTGCCACTCAGTTATGCACTATTCCGTCTGCACGGAAACCCCCCTCCCCCCCCCCCAAAGATGCATTTGATCTTCCATTTTTTACACATCATCGATTAACAGCTAGTTCTTGAAATTATAATGTTGGCTTTATACATAATTATTGATCCACTTTAATTAGGCAGCCTTTCAACTTTGATCCCTTCTGGATTTATTCACCAGGTTTAGCAGGGGCAAGTGGACGACGATTTTTACACACAGCTCTACATGTATCCTGTGTGCAGCCTTCATGGGGGTTACTGCACCCAGCTAAGCGCTATTCCGTTTTCACGGAATTAACCCTTTACACTCACCATTGACCACACGTACTCTTAGTCTCAGTACAACTTGCTATTTGGTCATCACAACCCCATGGTTATTTAGTTCTGCACAAGGTACGAGGTTTCAATAATTTTTGCTATTCTTCCTCCACCTCTCATTCTGTTTATTTTATTTTATTTTATTTTACTTTGTTCAATCTGGGGAAGGAACAATTCTACTCTAATTTGATTTTCTTCCACATATGATCACAGTGACCCGATAGGGTTAACTAAACTGTGACGATTTAAGCTCGTCATCTTCTCTAGGTATCTGTGATAGGTCAATCTTAATCAACGGTTTTTTGAACTCCCCTATCAGATGGTTTGAAGACCTTTAAATAATAGGTACTTACCACACATCGGCTCCCCTCTGATGAGTTGTGGCGAAACGCGCGCGTCAGGGGCCATCGGAGATTCACAGTAACAGCTGTAGTGTGGAGTCTGACCGGTATCTCCACACTCCTTCATGAATCCCGAGCAGTTTTCGTGTTAGTTAGTGAGCAGACGTTTTGAACTAGCCTCCACCCTCCTTATTTTCCAGAGATGGGTGGCTATTCACTGTTTCCGATAAGTAGCTGCATTAGTTTCATATCTAGTATCATAGGTTAGTTCTGACAGTCTAGCTCCTGCTTTTTCTAACAGATTGAGTGATTCAGATCGAGCTATCTCAGCTCTACAGTGTGATCAGCATTATTAACTACTCTCACCAAGCATGAACCGTAACATTATTTTGTGGCAATGATTATACATCTGAGCTATTTAAGCTCTATATTGTGATCTAGCATCATTTGCTACTGTTATCAAGCACTTATTGCAACATTGTTTTGTTGCAATTAGCATGTGTCAGAGGTATTCTGAAAACTTTTGAACAGATCCTCTGTGTTGTTATCAAGCAATTATTGCAACATTGTTTTGTTGCAATTAGCATGTGTCAGAGGTATTCTGAAAACTTTTGAACAGATCCTCTGTGTGTTTCATCTATTATACATTTATATGTTTGATCCATTGGCATGTTTTAACGTAGTATTTCACCACAATTATGTTTGGTTTATAACTTTAGCTATCTTTATGAGCTAGGTTTGAGACACCATGCCGTCTTAGAAACATTTTGTGTCTAAATTTGCTGATCAATCTTTATACACCAAATATCTGTTACTTGATCCTTAGGTGCTAGGATTGAGGCACTACGCTATCCTAGACACACGGGGTTACTAATTGCTGATGATTCTTTACACATTCAATATGTTATTACTTTATTGACATTTAAACACTTTTCAGTCACTTTTTATTATCGTATGAATAAAAGTTACATTTTAATTAATTTCTTAAGGGCACTCTAGTTTCTCCTCTTGTCTGTTACTACTTTGGTAGTTTACTGTGGGTTAACCCCACCTATTGAGTGTTTCCCTTTAGCTTCCAGTCTCTCTTTGTTTTATCTCTATATATATATATATATATATATATATATATATATATATATATATATATATATTTTTACACATGGAATAAAGCCGATTTCTCAATTTTGATATCATAAGTACGTGAGTGCAGCCTCTATTTCTCTTTTATTTTGCATATCTCAATATCCTTGAAGGTACTGGCACCCGTCCATTTAAACAACTGCACTAAAGCAGGAGGTCATTGAAGCATGAGTGCAAGGATATATATATATATATATATATATATATATATATATATATATATATATATATATATATATATAAAAGGGAAAGGGAGGTTCTCCCGAAAGCTTGTCATTAAAAAATTCTGTTAGTCCAATAAAAAAGGTATTACAAGATATGAATTTTAACAGTTTTTTTACATCTACATCACTGGACTAATACGACTACAATCTCTACTTGAACATATATATATATATATATATATATATATATATATATATATATAAATAAAACCAGGGGGCTGCACTCACCTGAACATGCACAAATGGGGTGCTGTCGGGGGCCAGGAAGTGGAGCGATGTTTAGGTGAAAAACCCCATACCTCATGCACAGAAAAAAATCAAATAGCAATAATACTTATACTCCCAATGGATGGCAATCACAAAATTAGGGTCGTATAGTACATGTAAAAGAAAATTCACCAGCCCGGAAGTGCAAGATGAGGGATCAACAGGAGGGACGTGCATAGCGCTCCCTCCTGCCAGTTCCTCAGTGTAGCATGGCCAAACTCCGCTCCGTTGCGCGGTACATGAGCATCAATTTCCTGTACCCGGCCGGACTGACAGGAAGTGCTCACTCAGTGAGCACTTCCTTTCAGACCAGCTGGGTACAAGAAACAGAAGCTCCTGTACCGCGGACCAGACTAGAGCTCAGCCATGCTACAATAGAGGTAGGGGAAGGAGAGAACCCACTAAGGGAGGGAGGGGGTGGAGGAGGGACCACTATGGGAGGGTGGAGGTGTAGGAGAGACCACTAATGGAGGGAGGGGGGCTGGAGGAGAGACCACTAAGGGAAGTGGTGGAGAAGAGACTATTATGGGAGAGAGAGGGTGGAGGAGAGACCACTATAGGAGGGTGGGGGTGAGGAGAGCCCACTAAGGGTGAGGGGTGAGGAGAGACAACTAAGAGAGAGAGGGAGGGAGGGATGTGGAGGAGAGGCCATTAGGGGGGGAGCGGGGTGTGAGGAGAGACCACTAAGGTTGGTGGGTGAGGAGTGACCACTAACGGTGGTGGAGAGGAGAGATCACTAAGGGACAGAGGAGGAGAGAAGAGACCACTAAGGGGCAGGGGAGAGCTCTAAAGAACAGGGGGCAGGGGAGAGCTCTAAAGGACACAGGGCAGGGGAGAGCTCTAAGTGGGGGGGTAGGAGAGAGCACTAAGGGATGGGCGGTGTGATGGATCACCTGGCACCCCAACTGGGCATCTCCGTCAATGGATGCTTCCTAGCTGATGCTGAGGACTATAAGCACCGCACCAGACACCACAAGCACTGCCGTAGCTTAACTTGAATCTCGCCATCTTCCTTCCATACTGTATGAACCTCTGGCATCCAGGACCGTGTGGGAAAGACTTCTCCTCCAGGAGAGCATAGCAGGAACAGCTCTTAGAAGAGCTAGTGATTAGAGCCCAGGGGAGTATAAATAGTATAGCAATCCCCAGTGTGAATGTAGCAGTTCCCATCCAATCACGAGACTACATGTTGATGGTCAAACAGGAACTCAATTTTAAAGGAGGCACACTGGCCTTTTATGCAGGTTTCCCAACAAAGGTGACGCCTAGGTGGAGCTTGTTGGGCACAGGGACACAAAGTGTACAAGCCAATAAAAACAATGTAACAATGAACGACACTCCCACATACAATATACAATATACAATGCCTCCCCATTGCCTGTGATATAATTAAGGCAGATTATGCTTTAACTTAATTATCCCCAGGCAGAAAAAACTCATTTTTTTATAAAGTCCAATAAGTACCCCAAAATATAACATATCCCCATAAAAATTAATGTATTAAATGTTGCCAATAAGGATTGACAAGATAAAGACAGTTTTTATATATATATATATATATATATATATATATATATATATATATATATATATATATATATAATTATGTAAAAAAAAATATAAAATTCCTATCTTGTAATACCTTTTTTATTGGACTAACAGAATTTTGTAATGACAAACTTTCGGGAGAACTTCCCTTTCTCAAGTCTAAAGCATTATTGAGCAAAGGCGATATATAGAAGTTGAGTTGTGATACAAGGGTTAAAGCGACGTGTGCAAATAAGACACAGGTGGGATATACAATAGACACCATTGTCGCAGAGGGTCATAAATATTTTATGTGAATATCAGTGTGAGGGGGGAGAGAGAGAAAAAATAAACTTATACTTATATTAAGAATGCATTAATTCTCATCCAAGAGTTACAGGATATGCATGAAGGCCTATGTCCAGCATACACAGGCACACACACATATACACACACACACACACATATACACACACACGTGTGTACGTACGTACATATGTACGTACGTATGTACATACACGCAAGTAGTGTATATGTACAAGTATACACAAGTATGTATAATGATATACATATAAATACAACCAAATGAACAATTATATATATTATATATTGCACACCTATACATACATCCACACACAAGCACCAATACATGTGCCTACATAGACATATATATATATATATACAGGGAGTGCAGAATTATTAGGCAAATGAGTATTTTGACCACATCATCCTCTTTATTCATGTTGTCTTACTCCAAGCTGTATAGGCTCGAAAGCCTACTACCAATTAAGCATATTAGGTGATGTGCATCTCTGTAATGAGAAGGGGTGTGGTCTAATGACATCAACACCCTATATCAGGTGTGCATAATTATTAGGCAACTTCCTTTCCTTTGGCAAAATGGGTCAAAAGAAGGACTTGACAGGCTCAGAAAAGTCAAAAATAGTGAGATATCTTGCAGAGGGATGCAGCACTCTTAAAATTGCAAAGCTTCTGAAGCGTGATCATCGAACAATCAAGCGTTTCATTCAAAATAGTCAACAGGGTCGCAAGAAGCGTGTGGAAAAACCAAGGCGCAAAATAACTGCCCATGAACTGAGAAAAGTCAAGCGTGCAGCTGCCAAGGTGCAACTTGCAACCAGTTTGGCCATATTTCAGAGTTGCAACATCACTGGAGTGCCCAAAAGCACAAGGTGTGCAATACTCAGAGACATGGCCAAGGTAAGAAAGGCTGAAAGACGACCACCACTGAACAAGACACACAAGCTGAAACGTCAAGACTGGGCCAAGAAATATCTCAAGACTGATTTTTCTAAGGTTTTATGGACTGATGAAATGAGAGTGAGTCTTGATGGGCCAGATGGATGGGCCCGTGGCTGGATTGGTAAAGGGCAGAGAGCTCCAGTCCGACTCAGACGCCAGCAAGGTGGAGGTGGAGTACTGGTTTGGGCTGGTATCATCAAAGATGAGCTTGTGGGGCCTTTTCGGGTTGAGGATGGAGTCAAGCTCAACTCCCAGTCCTACTGCCAGTTTCTGGAAGACACCTTCTTCAAGCAGTGGTACAGGAAGAAGTCTGCATCCTTCAAGAAAAACATGATTTTCATGCAGGACAATGCTCCATCACACGCGTCCAAGTACTCCACAGCGTGGCTGGCAAGAAAGGGTAAAAAAGAAGAAAATCTAATGACATGGCCTCCTTGTTCACCTGATCTGAACCCCATTGAGAACCTGTGGTCCATCATCAAATGTGAGATTTACAAGGAGGGAAAACAGTACACCTCTCTGAACAGTGTCTGGGAGGCTGTGGTTGCTTCTGCACGCAATGTTGATGGTGAACAGATCAAAACACTGACAGAATCCATGGATGGCAGGCTTCTGAGTGTCCTTGCAAAGAAAGGTGGCTATATTGGTCACTGATTTGTTTTTGTTTTGTTTTTGAATGTCAGAAATGTATATTTGTGAATGTTGAGATGTTATATTGGTTTCACTGGTAAAAAAAAACAATTGAAATGGGTATATATTTGTTTTTTGTTAAGTTGCCTAATAATTATGCACAGTAATAGTCACCTGCACACACAGATATCCCCCTAAAATAGCTAAAACTAAAAACAAACTAAAAACTACTTCCAAAAATATTCAGCTTTGATATTAATGAGTTTTTTGGGTTCATTGAGAACATGGTTGTTGTTCAATAATAAAATTAATCCTCAAAAATACAACTTGCCTAATAATTCTGCACTCCCTGTATATATATATATATATATATATATATATATATATATATATATATATATATATATATATATATATATATATATATATTTGTGGTCGGGGCAATATTGCCGTAATGGTTAGATAACACATACTTAGCAATACACATCTTAGTCAATAGCACCAGTCGGTTGTGGTGTGCCGGAACTGACAATGCAGTAGGCCTGTAATAAAGAGGGCAAAAAGAAGTGTGCCATACAAAATATATATATATATTCTACAATACCTCAATATTTCTTGGATACGACACAAGATGCCTGATGAATCCCTAACCGGTTCAGGTATAGATTATGTATAAGAGGATGATGTCCGGCTGTGATTCGTGGAGTAGTCCCGGCTCTAAGGGATGCTGGACTATCTGTGTATAATCGTCGAGATAGAGCCCAGACCTGCAGAGGTGTTGGGTAGAGATGGTACCCCAGTGATTTCGGAACTCGAGACATACTATTTATACAAAGCCACCATTAATATGATTCATATAACGTACCAGCAGGCTAGCTATTGCCAAGTGGCGAAGAATTCAACTAATGAGGGTGACAGGTAAGGCCCTGCTAGATGCCAAGCGGCATGAGAGGCTCTATCTATGCATTAGCCTGAGGGGAGGTAGAGGCCACCGAAACGTAAGTGGCGGGGTGATGGCCTCTCGGTGACTATTAAAGCATAAGATAGAATGGGAGTGACAGGTGAGGCCCTCCCTATGCAACAATGCGAGGCGAATAACTATGCGTTGGGCCGATGGTGTCGCACTCCAAGTATGATGGGTACCTCCGAGTATGAGGATGGGTGTTGGCCTCACAGGACCACTAGACTATGGCATAGAGGCCAGAAACTGAACATAGTGGGCACTTAGATCCCTAACAACCAGCACTTATCTGCCAATAAGGGACCTCAGTTTGGGCCCAATCGTGGACCCAGCTAGATTGTGGACCCATTTAGAATGAAGTCCGAGAACATAAGCCTCTGCGCGGCCGGGTCATGAACCCAATAAGACTGCCTCTGCGTGGACCGAACTGTGGATCCATTTTAGAATGGTGACTGAGAACGTATGCCCGTGCATGGACCAAATTGTGGACCTGTGTAAAACCGTGACTGGGAACGTATAATTCAGAGTGGGCCAGATCGAGGACTGAAATAAGAGAAAGGGACCTACCCCACTCGTGGACACGAGGCAAGACAGGCAAACACTGCCAGGAAGGATGGGCTCCTTGGCAGGACAACAGTTAGACAAGCGTGTCACCCAGATAAGTGAAACCCGGGTATAAACCATAGAGTAGGGAAACAGGAGAGTATAGGAACATGGCAAAAAGAAGTACAAAATGTGCCTAACCCAGAAAAGACAAGAGGTGCAGAACCATCCAGCGATCCAGGTCAAGGGACAAAGACCTAGTAACAAGAGCATACCAGCGAGCACATTAGAGGTGCAAGAGAGCGAACCCCAATGCCGAAAACACCAAATAAGTGAAAGGGACAGGCATACACCAGACGAGCGAGCAGGGGCACACCAGACAGTAAAACCAAAACACAGAATCATAAAAGGCAATCACACCCTACGGAGAGTCACTAGAAATAGCAAAATACACACAGCCGAGTCACACATACCGGCAATACAATGACAACCAGCTATCAGTACAGTAAGTGACATACCGTAATAATGTAACATGTGCAAGAACTAAGCACCCATGATACAACCGGATTGTGAAACTGGAAAACATAATGCCCCCGGAACATGCAACAAGCAAAACCACAGATTTTTTTTTCACATAGCAGTGATTTACATGAAAGATTGTGCCCTTCAAACATTTTTATTTTTATTTTTTTCTTCATACACACTTCCTGTATCAAAACAGAAGACACATCATCGGGGAATAACAATTACACACCATATGGGGATACATCACATACATAGAACTAAAGTGTATACCATTCCCAGGCTGCATGACTTAAACGCCCCAGAGGTCCGACCAATAAACAGACTGGTGATGGCAGACATCATACCAGCAGGCCGAGCACCATGAAAGTGGCAGACATCTCAGTGGATCCAGGGGGCCGTGGGCGACAGCAGCCGGCGTTCCATGCTCGACCACGGCTCTGTGGGTACTTACCGCTGGTGTGTGGGGAGTCACAGCTGCAGGTGAGAGGCGCTGCCAAGTACAGGGGGACCAGGCGAGCCGGAAGGGACCCAGGCCCCCGGACCAGATGGCATGCCGAAAAGCACCCAGCAGATAAACACACTAAATAGAGAGCAGACCTTGTGGAACAGAGAGGTGCTCGGCAGCGGCAGGACCTCCAATGAGGCGATAGTACAGGGAAGCCATGGGGGAGGTGAAGGTCAGCGGTCGGCAAACGTGAAGAAAAGCGGCCAGCAAGCCAGGAGACTGGAGACTGGACCACAGGGATACAGGTAAGTGGGTGAAAAGAACAGACACTGAATATAGACATTTATAAAAACATCATAATACACATGCACTGAGCCGAATAAAACGAGGTGTTGGAAAACGGAATCAAATTGGAAACAGAGGCCTCTAGAATGCCACAGTGGCTGAACAGGCTAAAGGCCATACATAATACATAGGCAAAGACAGGAGATATAAGGCATACATTAGAAAGACCTACACCTGGAATGCTTAGGAGGATGATAACTACTTATGCATAAACTGCTGGCATAGCAGATGAGAGTTGAAAGCAACAGGAAATGCTAGAATAAAGCTAGAATCACTCAGTAATATTAGAATCAGATATAAAACTACATTGTTTAAACTAAACATGACTGAATGATGTTCCCAATGCATGTAGACCGTACAAAGAAAGTCTGGGTGGTGTTAGAAAGTGAGGGAATGCAGCAGACAAGAGAACTGCAGGCTTAGCTAGCAGTTATTAGATTATACCTCAATGAAAATTACATAATTAAATGCATGCAAGCTGTCCCTTGGCGCATATCTACCAAAGAATGTTGGTCCAATGAGTACATGAATACCCAGAGAGCAGACAAACATCAAAATGTAGGGTGACTAACTGAAATGCATATGATACAGTTTTATGAATTATAGGTCATTTAGTAAAAAGATTTAAGACATTTAGAATATATTTCCCTGTACAGAAATTAAGGAATTTTACATTTATGTGTACAGAGAATGTATATACAAGTTTATATTTTATTTCCTTAACCACACGTATAGGTCTAGGTTTGGGCCTGACATAAATTTAGACAGTGAGTTGCAACACCCAGCCACATAATTACTAAACAATGAAGGCTCAAAAAGTGCATAAATACCGAAGACAGACAAAGAAAACTTTAAATGTAGAGAGAGAAACAAAATTGCAGGGTGACCAACTAAAATGCAAATGATAAAAGTCAATATGACCTAGTGTGGGCCAAATACAGTAAGCAGAATGAGGCATCGCTGCCAAATACAGTAAGCTATATGCGAATGAAATAGGCTGAATTTGCGTTACTAGTAAACTTTGCCATATCCGAAAGGGTTAACCAACAAACATGGTTTTGTCATAAAAACAACAGTTATAGAAGCCAAGGCTGGGCTGGACGTAGGCAGAGCCCTCTGAGCTTGTAGTGAGACGGCTGTTCAGTAGAGTGAGGCTAACAAATACTTGCGTGGGCCACACTAGACCAAGACCAGTTTGTTTGGAGTTTAGGCAGTTTGTGTTCATGACCTTTGAACTGGAAGTAGATGGTTCTCTACTGAACCAGACATTCTCATCAGCCTGCAACTCACCAGACCAACCATAGTGAAGTGGGAGAGGATTGGATGCCCTTATAAAGGGGAACCAAGCCCCTCCCACAACTACAGGCCCAACCTTAAATATATATATATATATATATATATGTACACATACACCTATTCACATATACACACACATATATGCATATATACACACACAAATAAATAAGTATATATATATATATATATATATATATATAAAAATTACAAGTGGTGTTGCACTCACTGAAGAAAATGTTCAATGCCGGGTGCTTATCTGGCAAGAATATAGTGGTAAAGGTAGACAGCACTCCACGGACTCCAATCTTCAAATAAAAAATAACTTTTATTGCTCCAAGTTTAAAAAAAAAATCAATGTTTCAGTCTGGACAATCAGACTTTCATCAGGACCTGATGAAAGTCTGATTGTCCAGACTGAAAAGTTGATTTTTTTAAACTTGGAGCAATAAAAGTTATTTTTTATTTGAAGATTGGAGTCCGTGGAGTGCTGTCTACCTTTACCACTATATATATATATATATATATATATATATATATTATATATATAAGCATACACATACACACATATACATACATATACGTAAACACATACATGCACATGAACTCATATACACAAATATAAATGCACAGTCACATATATAAGCATATATGCATAAGAGTATAGGAAAGCATAGTTCTATACATAGTACTTTGTATATTGATATAATAAATTTCATTGAAATGCAATTTAAGATATATATATAATTACAGCACATCCTCACATCCTAGCCATTTACCTATCTAACAGCAATCCTATCCTGTAGATCGTGGCAGTCCCTCCTGAAGCTAATCCGGTCCCCCGGGCAATGTGATTGTGATGAAATTGCAATGACATGGCCAGAATAGCAATAATTATAGCAAGTCATTGCCGTTCTATCTTTGCATATTACTGACAATATTAAACAGCTAAGGAAAGAATTCTCCCCACCTTGCTGTTCTCTTTCTCAACCATACGTGGTTCATGCCTTTCCCATCTCTTTCATGCCCGTCCCATCTCACTTCATCAAATCTCTCTCCTCTTGTCTTGTGCCTTTCTTAACACACATGTTCAACTGCTCTCTCTCTTCTGGCATTTTCCCTGCAGATCTTGAATATGCCATTGTAGTACCTATCCTGAAAAACAAAAAAAATTCTTGACCTGTCCTCTCCCTCTAACTATCGTCCCATATCCCTGCTCCCTTTTTCCTCAAAGCTTCTGGAAAGACTTGTCTTTGCCCATGTGTATCACTTCCTCAATTCAATCCTTCACCCTCTTCAGTCTGGCTTCCGCCCTCTCCACTCTACTGAGACTGCTCTTATCAAAGTTACTAACAACCTAATTGCAGCTAAATCCAAGGGCCACTACTCCATAATAATTATTCTTGACCTCTCTGCTGCCTTTGACACAGTTGATCATGCTCTCCTTCTTCAAACTCTTCAATCACTCAGTCTCTGTGACTCTGTTCTCTCGTGGTTTTCCTCTTCTCTATCTGAACGCTCCTTTTCTAATAATACCTCCTCCCCTCCAGTGTCTCCTTTTCTAATGATACCTCCTCCCCTCGTCCTGTCTCGGTTGGAGTCCCCCAAGGGGTCCCCTTCTATTTTCTCTTTACACTGCCTCTATTGGCAAACTTATTGCCTCTTTTGGATTCCACTACCACATGTATGCTGATGACACCCAGATATATCTCTCCTCCCCGGACCTCTACCCTGCCATCCTGCAACGTGTCACTGCTTGCCTTTCTCAATCTCTGACTGGCTTTCTAAAACTCAATCTCTCTAAAACTGAACTCCTTGTCTTTCCTCCTCCTCCTATACTGATCCCCCTCTCTCGTTCTTCCTTCAAGTCAGTGGTATCCACATAAGTCCATCCTTGCAAGCATGCTGTCTTGACGTCATACTTGACTCTGGCCTCACCTTTGAGCCTCACATCCAGTATGTTGCCAAATACTGTCGATTCCAACTTAAAAACATAGCCCGCATCTGCACCTTTCTTACAAAAGATGCTACCAAGGAGCTTGTCCATGCTCTAGTAATTTCCTGCATGAATTATTGCAACCCTCTTCTGATTGGTCTTCCCAAAAGCCATATTGACCTGCTACAGTCTGTAATGAATGCCACTGCAAGACTGATTGTCCTCTCTAGTCTGTCCTCTCACACCTCACCCCTCTGTCAGTCCTTACATTGGTTTCCTGTATCCTATAGGAGTCAATTCAAAGTGCTGACCCATACATATAATCACTGAACAATTCTAGCCCCTTTTATATCTCTTCACAGATCCATATGTATGCCCCTTCTCGGTCCCTCCGCTCTGTCTGTGACCTTCTCTTGTCAGCTGCTCGCACCCATACAGCCAACTCACGCTTGCAGGACTTCTCACTGGCGGCTCCCTTCCCGTCGTATGGAATAGCCTGCCTACCCCAACCAGACTCTCCCCTAGTCTTCAATCATTTCTGAAGTGCCTTAAAACCCATCTCTTTAGGCAAGCGTATGGCCTACCAGAGTAACCTCTACCTTACATACCGGTCGCTTTCTCTCTCCTAAAGGGCAGCACTCTTCTTTCTCCTCCAGCTCTGCTTCACTCCAACCTTATTTGATTGCTATTTCTTTCCTAATGTGTTTTATACCCCACATCCTATAGACTGTAAGCTCATTTGAGCAGGGTCCTTGTAACGGATCACCTGGCACCCCGACTGGGTACCTCCGTTAATGGATGCTCCTAGCGCTTCCTGAGGACTCCAAGCACTCTGGCAGACACCATAATCACCGAATCCGAGAAACCTTTAAATTCTCCCAAGCGTATGAATGCTGTAGACCATTGAATAGGAACCATACGAATAGGCTTGTACTCCTAGCAGTCAACTGGAACAGCATGCAATAAATCCTTCCCCCCAATAATGAGACGACACATCACTTTGAGGGTAAAACAGGAACTCTGGACTGGCTCATCCAGCCTGGCTTTTATTCACAAACAGGTACATACAGGACACTCCCAGGGGGAGGATGATATTGACCAATCACATGGATGTACCTCCCACACATTTCCTCCCCTTAGATTACCACTTAACCCAATTATACAGTACACACTTTTCCCCAATTCCTGGATGTACCCCAAAAACAGGGGGTACACCTTTAAATCCAGCATCGCTGGATAGCCCTTATTCAGGGGGACAACATATCCAAAATTCAAGTAATTCGGATGAATGGTTCGTGAGATATGGGGTTACAAAGATTTGACCGACCGCATGGGTAAAGTATCCGAAAACAGTTCCATGCATTTTGGCCCTGCGGTCGGTCACAAACAAGGGAATGAAAACAGGCGAATTGCCTGTGTTATAGAGCCTGGAGAGGGTTTGAATGAATTCCCTTGTTTATGGGGTTCTTTCTACCGAACGGCGGGTCATTCGGTAGTTTCCATACGAATTTCTGGAAGTATGGAGGTCTCAGCGGTGTTTGCCTAGTCAAGTGTCCGATTTTAGTTCTAGACACTCGACGGCAAAACACCGCTGTTCGGTAGTTTAAGATGGCCGCCGCCACGTGTTTGTTTCCCGAATGGCGGCCACCCAGAGGACAAAGACTACATTACACTGATTGCCAATTACCCGTTTGCAACATTGTTGCAAACTGTAATTGGAGGCACACTTATTCCTGGGTGGTCTGGTTGTTCGGTAGTTTCACTCAATATAATGAATGGAGTGATTCTACCGAACAATCAGATGAATGCTGCATACATATCACCCAGGCTAAACTTAACACATGAATACATATACAATATTACAGGCAGCACACTAGAACATGCTTCACAGTCTTAAAGGGACAGTAGTCCCAAAAGTCCCAATGTGTCCATAGATGCTGTTAAAAGGGCCAGTAGCAGCAATATACAGTACAATATGCCCAAATATAAATCTTTAAGTGTACCAATTTTCCAGGGGCCATAGTCAGCAGGTAAGAGGCAGGCAGCCAGGCCCCTCCAATGTCCAGTGGCGAGGTGGGTTCCGCCACAGTCCTCTTCAACCTATTGTTCCTGTAAGTTTTCTTGTAATTGTCCTATTTATAGTTAAATACCCCTCTTGATACCGGAGAAACTGACGGAAGCCAAGCACAGAGAGATGGACACAGGTTTCTTCAGGAAGGAAGAGATTCTTTATTGGATCACCGATCGGGACTCAGAGGGACTAGCGTCACCAAAATACCACAAGTTCTGAGCCCCGGACAATAGTGCAGGCTCCTTATATAGGCACATAACTCCTCCCATATTAAGCTCCACCCGCACATTCTCTTAACCAATCAACACAAATAAGAATTAACTTCCTGTTTGGCCGCATGGCTTGTCCAGCACAATGGAGGAGGGGGAATACTACATCCTGTATTCTTGCACATGCTCCGTACACTACTGATCGTATCTTGCCTCGTGCAACCAACTGATCGATACGTCAGCATATGCACGTACACATGCCACGTGGTAATCTCGGCCTACTAAATTTATTTTTACCGAGATTCCACCACATTCCCCCCTTTGATGCCTCTTGATATTTCACAATTACTTGAGGCATCACTTAACCTTGGTTTGCATACACCGCAAGTTATCTTGAACCAGACCAGACTTATCTTATGATGTGAATCTTTTAACACTCATCTTCCTGCATTGGTTCTCCCTGATCTAGAGCCTTATACTTATAAATCGCCATTATCTGTGCAGCAGCCTTCCTCTCTGCTATATTTTCTATCAGGCTTTGCACAGACCTAACTACTAAGGGTATAAGACAAGGCAGGAGTAGACACAACATTAAAATCAGTAGGACTCCACCTACCACTGCCTTAAGCCCTCCAAACCACTCATACCAGCTACCAAACCAACTACTTGGATTATACCCTTTCCATACCTGAGTAGGCACATGCGCTAGTTTAACCATATGGCTAGTAAGCTCAGCTATTGCTTGCCCTTCGTCATCGATTTGAAGACAGCAATTGCTCAGGTTAAACTTCCCACATACACCTCCCTCTACTGCCAAAAGGTAATCCAAGGCTAATCTATTTTGGTAGACTGCCGTCCTCATCCTGGTGTTATGCTTCGCTAGAAGATTGAGCGCTTGTGATGTTTCGTTAGTGATAATCTCAACCACCGCCTGTAATCTTATAATTCGGTTGAGCATATAAATAGGGGTTCTGTAACCAAAGGTACCATCCTCAGCCCACGTGGCTGGCCCATAATAATCTATGATACGCTGGGGAGGCCATTCATTATCTTCCCAGGTGCCTATCTCTATGGGTCCCCTTTTCTTCCTATGATTCACATCATACACTTTAACACCTAAAGTCTCACCTGTTTCAATTGGTAACAAGAAGAAGGATGGTTTGAGCATACCCAACACACATGCCCCTTCCCAGTCCTGTGGCAACTCCGAATAGGCTTTCTTACCACAGATCCAGTACAAATTTGCTGGGGCTCTCCAGGTAGATGTGATGGATAAATCAAACCACACATCCTTTAAATTGGCGTATCTAGCAAACGGGTTAGATGGTTCTGAGACATTTGAAGCCGACCACCAAGTTGTATTCTTTGTATCATCATCATAAGCTTTTTGCCCTAGACAAGTTAATTCTCCTACAGAAGTATTATACATTATTCCTTTCCTTGCTATGCAAACATAACCTATGATGGAGGTCTTTAATCTCCACTCAGATTTACCTCTAACACTCATATGATAATCGGCTTGTGTAGATATTAATTGGTCAACTGCCTCAGAACCGGACATTACCTCCTTTGCTTCCCAAGGCCATTGGTCTCCCATGTTAGTACCTCCACACACATAGCAGTTGGTAACATTAAGACTACCGGCAATACTTTCGGCTAAATCGATGAACAGGTTTTTAGCATTATGGGGGATCTTATTATCTATACTCATCTCTTCATAAAAGGAATGGTATACTTGATGAGTTTGGGAGGATACCGTATCAGTCTCTATCCCTATAAACAATAATGTCCCAGGATCTAAACCCGTCCCGTATATCTGAAACCCAAATAAATTGCCATATTTGTCTAAGAACTTATCGGGGTTATTTATAAGTATATGGATGGGATTACATTCCATAGACTTACAATATGGGCTAGTCGGCAACTTAGTCACTATCATGTCTTTGTCTACTGTCTGTCCCCAAGTCGCCCACCCCACACAAGACCAATATGGGCAAAAGTTATAGTCTTTATTTGGGCATCTAGGACTTACATATTTATTTTTACTACTGGGACAAATATATTTATCATTAGACCCATACGTCCTCTCCCATCTAAGATCCCCACATACATTCCACGGCTTTCTACCACTCGATATCGCTTTACACGCATCAAATAGCAGAACACCCGAAGAATGTACGGATTCTAACACCGTCTTATTAATTAGGGTCCCCTGAGGATCTCCATTCCTGAGAGTCAACCAGATTGTACGAGGTTGATACTCTGGACTGAAGCACTTAGGTTCTCCTACTCCTAAATGGCACACACTATAGTCTATATTTAAGTATCTACATCTCGATACATCTCCTTTACACTCGTATTGTGAATGCCAGATTAGGGTTTGGGAAATATGGTTACCTGTTCTCGTAGTCTTAATGCATACCTCACAGCTAGGAGTGTCGGTACCTCTACCTTCCTGAATATAAAAACACATATAAATAAACACTATCAAAAGCACATCTTTCGCCGTCATCCTCAGTCTTCGTCCGTGCGAAGGCGCCTCAGCTTCCAGGATGTGAGGGCTGCAGGGAATGGAGTCCTGCTCGTCTTCACAGGTGTCCCTTCGAGACTTTCCTGGCTTATATACTATGTGTTGGTAAGCGGACAGGCTTTATTATGGCCTTCTCACTCACGCACCAAATCCCTGTAACAATAAAATTTGTAATCCACACGATTCCTCGTTACTCCGACTGAGTAGTGCGTTTTAACCGGATCTTGCAGGGATTCTCTGGATCTGCTGTAACTTGCCAAGAATCGACTGCTGCTGGTTTAACCCTGGAGTGATGTATCCACGGAGTCACTTCGGCTACTTTTATCGCTGTAGGGGTAGACAAAAGAACAACATAAGGACCTCTCCACTTAGGCCCTAACGGTACATTATTCCACTCTTTAATCCACACTTGATCTCCTGGATGATAACTATGAACAGGGGGATAAATATTCACAGGTAATCTATCTTGTACCCATTTCTGTACCTCCTCCATAGTCTTACCCAACTCTACAACCTGCTGCCGGGTAATTCCTTCTCCCAACTGACTCAAATCCCCCCTTAAGTTACCAAGTACGGGAGGTGGTCGCCCATACATGATTTCAAAAGGAGAGAGGCCCATCCTTCTGGTAGGGGTACTGCGGATTCGCAATAGAGCTATGGGTAAGAGAACGTTCCACTTAAGTTGGGTTTCCTGACACATTTTAGCCAACTGGTTCTTAATAGTTCTATTCATTCTCTCTACCTTACCAGAACTCTGGGGTCTATATGCAGTATGAAGCCTCCACTTTATACCAAGCATATGAGTCAGTTGTTGTAGGCACTGATGAACAAAAGCTGGACCATTGTCCGATCCTATAGAACAGGGTAGTCCATATCGGGGTATTATTTCTCGTAGCAGGAATCTTACAACTTCTCCTGCTTTCTCTGTACGAGTAGGACATGCTTCTACCCAGCCTGAATAGGTGCACACAATTACCAGCAGGTAATGATGTCCACCCGATTTAGGCATCACTGTAAAGTCTATTTGTAGATCGGACATGGGGAGTCCCCCCATAAACTGGACTCCTGGTGGTTTTACTGGTCCTTGTCTTGCATTATTTTTAGCACACGTTACACATCTTCGTACAATGGCCTGAGTCAAGTTGGACAATCTTGGTATGTAGAAATGCTTTCTGAGAGATTCTTCAGTACTGTCTCTCCCAGAATGTGTCCCGTTATGATAATTTTGGACAATTTCTACCGCTAGTGATGCTGGTATGACTATTCTTCCATCTTCTAGCTGATACCACTTGTTCTCCAAATACTTTCCTGGTTCAGTCTTTAACCACTCCTCTTCTTGAGCTGTATAAACTGGAGTCCATTGGGACAGTGGAGTTGGTATAAGAGCAGCTATATGCCCCACATACTCCTGTCTTCCTGATTCAGCAGCACGCTTAGCTGCACTATCTGCCATCCGATTTCCCTTGGTTACATCACCATCTCCTCTCAGATGCGCTCGACAATGTATGATACCGACTTCTTTCGGCTCCCACACTGCTTCCAATAGTTGTAGGATTTCAGCTGCGTATTTGATTTCTTTGCCTTCTGAATTCAGTAGTCCTCTTTCTTTATACAAAGCTCCGTGGGCATGAGTGGTTAAAAACGCATATTTGGAGTCCGTATAGATGTTCACTCTTAAACCTTCAGCCAATTGTAACGCTCGTGTTAGTGCTATTAATTCTGCCTTTTGTGCTGATGTTCCTTTCGCCAGTGGCCGAGCTTCTATCACCTTGTCTATTGTTGTTACTGCATATCCTGCATAGCGGATCCCTTCTTTCACATAACTACTGCCGTCGGTATAATATTGAACATCGGGGTTCTGGATGGGAAAATCACGACTTGAGAATACTTCATCCATTACTTCCAAACAATCATGTTGACTTTCAGTAGGTTGTGGCAAAAGGGTAGCTGGATTTAAGGTGTTTACAGTCTCTAAATGCACTCTTGGGTTTTCACACAACATTGCTTGATACTTGGTCATACGGCTGTTACTAAACCAATGATTTCCTTTGTAATCCAACAACGTCTGTACTGCATGTGGGACTCGTACATAAAGTTCTTGACCCAGAGTGAGTTTATCGGCTTCAGCTACTAGCAGGGCGGCTGCAGCTATGGCTCTTAGACAAGGTGGAAGTCCGCTGGCCACTGCATCCAATTGCTTAGACATGTAGGCAACAGGTCTTTGCCATGATCCCAAGTACTGTGTCAATACTCCCACAGCCATTCTTCTTTGCTCGTGTACATATAAGTAGAATGGTCGTGTGTGATCAGGTAGACCTAATGCTGGGGCACTCATCAAAGCCTTCTTCACATCTTCAAATGCCGTTTGCTGTTCTTGGGTCCATAAGAAGGGGTCGTGCTCTGTACCTTTGATAGCTGCGTACAGAGGTTTTGCCAGTATCGCATAGCTGGGGATCCATATCCTACAGAAGCCTGCTGCCCCCAAGAATTCTCGCACTTGTCTTCTATTCTTGGGTATTGGTATTTGGCAGACAGCTTCTTTTCTCTCTGGCCCCATAATTCTTTGACCTTCAGAGATATGGAATCCCAGATATTTGACAGTTGGCAAACACAACTGAGCCTTCTTTCTAGACACCTTGTATCCTGCCTTCCAGAGAATGTGTAGTAGATCGTGCGTTGCTTGCTGACAGATCTCTTTTGTAACTGCTGCTATCAACAAGTCATCTACATATTGTAACAATACACACTCTCCTGGGATGGACTCGAAATCCAGTAGATCTTGACTTAGGGCTGAACCAAATAGGGTAGGTGAATTTTTAAACCCTTGGGGCAGTCTTGTCCAAGTCATTTGGCGTTTTGAGCCCGTTACAGCGTTCTCCCATTGGAAAGCGAAAATACATTGACTTTCTGCGGCAATTCGGAGGCAAAAGAAGGCATCTTTGAGGTCTAAGACTGTAAAGTAAGTAGCCCCGCCCGGAATTAAAGCAAGCAGGTTATATGGATTGGGTACAACTGGATGTATACTAACAACCGCATCATTGACTGCTCTCAAGTCCTGCACAGGTCGATACTCATCTGTACCGGGCTTTTGAACAGGCAGCAATGGGGTGTTCCAGGGGGAAGTACAGAATTTTAGGATACCATACCGTATGAACTTATCCAGATAGGATTGGATGTTCTTCTTAGCCTTCTGCGGGATGTGGTATTGTCTTAGGCTCACTGGATAAACCCCAAGTTTTAGTTCAATTTTTATAGGTGGAATATTGCGGGCCAGTCCTGGTGGGTTGTTCTCTGCCCAAACTCCTGGTATATTAAATAATGTCTCATCACTCCTAGGGTTTTGGCTAGTCAACGCTGTATAAAGTCGCCACTCTTCTTCCTTTGGTACGGATAATGTCATGATACCTGAAGGTCCATTAAACTTTAAGGATGTTGTTCCATTTGGTAGGAACGTAATCTGCGCTTGTAATTTTGATAGCATATCACGTCCCAGCAATTGGACTGGACATTCAGGCATATAAAGGAATTGATGTTTTACTACGTGGCCTCCCAATGTACAGAGTCGACTTTTAAGAACCGGTTTTTCAGCACTTCTTCCAGTTGCTCCTATCACAGTAATAGTCCTTCCAGATGGAGGAGCAACTAGATTAGTCACCACTGAATGTTCAGCACCAGTGTCGATCATGAACGCACTCCTTTTCCCCCTATTGATACATCGACCATAGGCTCCGCTCGACCAAGGGGGATGGAGCCCGGTCGGTATCAATAGTCCTCCATGACCGTGTCAGCCAATCCTACGAAGTCCCTGCCTTCTCTATCGCGGGACCTTTGCGCTGCTGGAATATACCTGTCTTCCCTAACACTTCCTCTGTTCCCATTACTCCCTCTATAACCATTACTCCCTCCGGGGCCTCCTCTACCTCTCGCTCTGCCTCTAAAGTTTCCATAACCTATCCTAGGTCTGTCTTTCTCACACTGTTCTCTTCGAGGACACTCATTTCTCCAATGCCCTTCTTCCCTACAGTATGCGCACTGATTTCTACTTAGAGGTTCCTCATTCCATCTACTATCGCCTCTATCTGGGCCCCGTCTATCTACGCCTGCGATCGCTACCGCTAGCATATCAGCCTTTTTACGCATCTTGCGCTCTTCCTCTTTCTTACTTTCTGTTTCCCTATTCATATAAACCTTATTCGCTACCTCCATTAGTTGGGTGATTGACATACCTGCAAACCCTTCTAACTTTTGTAGCTTGCGCTTAATATCTCCGTAAGCTTGGCTGACAAAGGCGTCGTTCACCATTCGGGAATTATCTGCGTCTTCCGGATTAAAGGGGGTATACAAGCGGTATGCCTCCAATAATCGGTCATAAAAGACACTGGGCGCTTCATCGCTTTTCTGAATCACCTCAACTGTCTTCGACATGTTAATAGCTTTCTTTCCTCCGGCTTTCATGCCAGCAATTATAGCGTCTCTATAGGCTCTGAGTTGGACCATATCAGCACCATTTACGTTCCAATCGGGATCGGTGTTGGGATAATGTGTTGCGGCCCATGCTGCTGGATTAGCTTGGTTCAAAGCACGGGCTCTATCCTCTAGTGCTTTAATGGCTGCTTGGTTAATTCTTGTCCTTTCCTCATTGTTAAACAAAGTCATTAATAACTGCTGGCAATCAGCCCATGTCGGGTTATGTGTCTGTACTATTGAGGTGAACAGATCAGTCATAGCTTGTGGTTTCTCAATATACGAGGAATTGTGGGTCTTCCAGTTTAAAAGATCGGTTGTCGTGAACGGGACATATACAAAGACTGGGTCAGCATGTGCCATTTGGCCTGCGGCATCGATATAGGCTGACCCAGGATTCAGACGAAGAGGCATCTGATAGTGTCTTAATTGTTGGGCACCGGTCAACTGTCGGGTCTGTATGGGGCTACGTGGAGGGGCGTCAGTCATAGGTTCCAGTCGGGGAGAAATAGGGTATGGGGATGTGGGAGCTTGGTTTTGGGAAAAGGTTGTAAATAAAACACTTCGAGCCGAGCTAGATGAAGCTTGACCGGAAGTCTAAAGTGGCGCCAAATCAGGATATTCGTTTTTAATGGGGGTTGGTTCTGATTCCGGAAGGGGAGATTTAGTACGAGGGGGGGTGGATCCTGTACTGGAGGAGGAAGCGGAAGTGGATGAGGGTAATGAGGGGAGGGTTGCAGGACTTCCTGCGTTTGCGTCACTTCCTCTTAACGGAAAGTAAGGGGGCGGCAAAGGGATCTCGGACTCAGGGGGCGTGTCCAAAATGGGCCTAACACCAGTCCTAGTGGACGAACAAGTCCTAGCTACCATGAGGCGACATTGCTCCTCGTGGCATGTCCGGAGCCATTTTGGCGAGTCATTTACGGCCTGTCTCCAACAATCAATATAAGGAAACTGGCCGTAAAGTTCAGGCCTACCTGATACAGCCACGTGTAAGCGCTGTACCAGAGTTGGATCCAAACTGCCACGTGGCGGCCATGCCGCAACCAAAGTAGGCCACTCCCTAGTACACAAAGTGACCAAACGTACAGGAGACATTTTAACCCCAAAATCACAAGTTTTGAATCCCTTTTTAAAATTCTTCACCATACAACCTAAGGGATCCGGAATCGTTGACTGCGACGCACCCATACTTAACAATGGAACGTCGTCGACAACGAATACTATACACGCGTACTATTCAACAGTCACACCCGTTTCCTCTGGCAACAGCACCACGTGGTACGGTTACCAAGTGAAACGTACACAATAACAATAAACACTCAGGGAATTCCCGTACACACACAGCTGTTACACCAGTCACTATATAATCAATATTATGCCCTTTGGCGTAACTATACAGTCACCCACGCTATAATTCTCTATATACGAATTACCCGTCTATAACACACCCCAGTAACATCGTCTTTTACAAATAGCGGTTACAGTACGGTTAGCATAGGTCAAAGCACAAGTTAAGGTCACAATACAATTATTAGTGGTTATGGTGTTAAACATGCAATGGACGACAATTATTAGTACTTATATACAGTGTCAGTAAATATACAGGGTTATGGTACCGTGCACTATGATACAGCAACACACTATTAACACTCTCGCTAGACGGCTGAGCTCGCGCTATCTAACAAGATATACACTTTACTAACAATCTTTAACACATTTACAATTCCCAACTAAACTATTGGCCAGTACCTTGAATGGACTACCTAAAAACAATCTACATACGTTTTGGTTAGCCACACTGCCCAATCACCACATATATAGCGAGCTAGAGGACCGAATTTACACAGACGCCTCTTAGTCGCACTATCAAAAGTCTAGTGGGTTCCAAATTTACACGCCTTCCCACTTAGCCCAGATAGGATGAGAGCTAGCGAACCGAATTTACACAGACGCCGCTTAGTCTCCCGGTCCCTCCGACCTAGCGAACAAAATATACACCCTAGAACGCTAGTCTAGACAAAACACCGGTGTCCGGCTAGGGCTATTTACACCAGAGCCCCGCCTGACTAACAAAATCAAACGGTCTGACTAAAGAGCGTTCGATCGAGCGGTGCGCCTTCGCTCCTTCCCTCCGACAGAGGGGGCAGATACACAGATTCAAAACCCCTTTGGGCCTACCGCACAATCGGTATACCCCTAGTGGGTCCTGCCGTCTAAAACAGCAGTTGTCTTACCTCCTCGTTCCTGAACCTGAGTTCACACTCATCGACGGGGACACCCCAGCACTTCTCACGTAGAGGCCGATGATCTCCTGGACAACAGACCAGTGGCGCCGAGACGAAGGGAGGTCCACGCAGAAGTTCAGGGGTGCAGCCGTAGAGAACGTGGGCAAAGATAGACCGTCTCACGCCTCTGCCTCTCAGCTACCGTTGAACGATGAGCTTCCCGGCCAATGCACCAAATGATACCGGAGAAACTGACGGAAGCCAAGCACAGAGAGATGGACACAGGTTTCTTCAGGAAGGAAGAGATTCTTTATTGGATCACCGATCGGGACTCAGAGGGACTAGCGTCACCAAAATACCACAAGTTCTGAGCCCCGGACAATAGTGCAGGCTCCTTATATAGGCACATAACTCCTCCCATATTAAGCTCCACCCGCACATTCTCTTAACCAATCAACACAAATAAGAATTAACTTCCTGTTTGGCCGCATGGCTTGTCCAGCACAATGGAGGAGGGGGAATACTACATCCTGTATTCTTGCACATGCTCCGTACACTACTGATCGTATCTTGCCTCGTGCAACCAACTGATCGATACGTCAGCATATGCACGTACACATGCCACGTGGTAATCTCGGCCTACTAAATTTATTTTTACCGAGATTCCACCACACTCTCATAGTATTGTAAAGCGCTACGGAATCTGTTGGCGCTATATAAATGGTGATAATAATAATTATATATATGATCTAAGTCATTTTTTTATTAATAAACTGTGTAAATAATTTTTTGGAACTTTATTGCACACTCTGGGAGACTGCCTGACATCCCCGGCAGTGCTTAAGCCTGATGTTCTGGTCATGTGATTGTAATGTCATTGTGGAAATGCCACCTGGATTTGTTAAGCGCTGCCTCCTTAAAGAGGGCCTAGCATGCCCGCTGTCCTTAACCCCTTAAGGACCAAACTTCTGGAATAAAAGGGAATCATGACATGTCACACATGTCATGTGTCCTTAAGGGGTTAAGGGGTTAAATGCCATGTTATATCTAATATCCTTATTATTATACATGCATGACTTGGAATAGATATATTCCTATAAACGATATCAAACATTTAGCATCTCATTAGATGCTAATAATTTCTTACTGCGTGTGTTTTATAAAATGGTCTTATTATACTTTTTAAGGATTTTTAATAAAATTTATTTTTTTATTATTTCCCATTACCTTTGACCATCCACTAAGAAATAATATTTTTGCTTCTTCTTCCTAAAATGTAATATTGGGGTTTTCCCCCTTTGTACCTGTTTCTTAGTGAATTCCCACTTAGCTAATGTTTTATTCTTTTTAGTAGATTGGTGGATTTACTACTGAAACATAGTTATGCTTGGCATCAAGACACTGCACAGTGCATACTTGCATAGCACACACTGGACTAAGCACACTCAGGAAGACAAAATTGAAAATAGAATTTCTTTCTCCAAGCAATTAACAAAAAAAAAATCTTTCTCAAACTATTTTACATTCCCTGAAAGGTACATATGCTTCTGATTTAATGCAGGAAACCAGATTTATCTGGGCTCCATTTATTCTCTAACGTTGCGATTCTATTGCAACACAATCTGTCTTTGGTATTATCTTTGGCTAAACAAGATATATTCAACTGAAAAACCTATGAAATTGCATGGATAAGTGGTGTGCCTCAATCAAAATAATGTTCTTGCTTACATTTTTATACTTATTTAGATCTGCCTTACCTTTTTTCATTTACTGATCTGCTCACTATATAAGGATCTCTAAATTTGTGTATTCAGAATTATAAATAACTTAGAGTAACTGTTTCCATGCTGCATAAAACCAGACTGTATAAGGGCATGGTGATCCCTCATTTAGGACAACATTTTCAAGTGACAATTTTCTTTTAAACATTAATTCTTGTCTTCGCTCAGGGTAGTAAGCAATGGGTTTAGGAAAGATCTAAATGTTGTGTCATTTTCCTGTTAAAGCAATAAAACGTGATACGTGATCCTAAGTGCCTGGGCTATATTGTTCTTTTTACCATTGACGTATGGAATAAGAGTGTGATATTCTCCTTATGATTTTGACAGTAAATAATGGGTAGACATGGAGGATGCGATCATAAACCCAAACCACGTTTCTCATATCTTATGGTCTAGGAACCAGATGCTACACCTTGCTTCCCTTTACCAAACTAAAGAAAATGTACTCCTACTGTAAATGTATAACAATTTTTTTTCTCACATAGCCGAAGTGCTACAAATACTATATTAAGCCCATAGGCAGGGTTCTCTATTCTTCTTTTACCATTATGCCTTATTATATATCCCTCTGTCTATAACAATACTTCATATTAATTGCTAAATTTTGCAAAATGCTCTTAGTCAGAGGACGTTACAAAATTTAGCAATTAATCATATGTATTGTAACAGCCAGAAGGATGTATAAGAGCAGTTTAATGAATTTATTCTGGTATATGCACAGATAACTTAATACATTTTGTTGAGATATGTCATATAAAATATTTCTCATGTTAAAAAAGTTGAGAAATATATGATCTAATAAAGACAAAGTTCTGGTTCTCTCCTCCAATTCATATTATATTTTAAGAGGGGTTGGGGTGTCTGGTAGATAATATCAGGAAACAAAAAGCCAAATCTCTTGTTTTATATATGTTCAATTTTGGTTTTCCATTTGTGTGTGGTTTGAGTGCTGGTATTTGCATTAGTTTGGAATTTAAAATTTATATTGGGTATTGGTATGGTGAAGAGACATGGTTGGGCTTACTGAAAACTTTATACATTACTGGCAAGCAAGCAGAGTTTTGATCAATGTTTTACTGAGATAGTTGTCTGTCATAGTTTGATGTAATTTTCAGTAATCTTGATATTTTTTTACAAATACATTGATATTTATGTTTAAGAATAGATTTATGCAATCAAATGTAACAGTCTTATTTTGGTGCTTGCTGGATTTCATTTTTTTAAAAGTACAGTACATCCGTGTGGCTAAATAAAATTCCTATCTTAGGTTTCCTCGATAGATATATATATATATATATATATATATATATATATATATATATCTTTATCTAAGTAATTTTATTGTAAACAAAACAATTCTAGAATTTCAACTTGCTCTAAGTGACTAATATTATCGAGAACACCTTATTCCATTGTACTTTAGTGGCATAATAAATGTGAATCCAAAAATACCATCAGGCACCAAATAAGTGAGTAAAAGGCATAGCTACAGATTGTTCAGTGACAAAATGAGTCACTACCAACAGCGATTTGAGATCAATACAACTTTAAAAATAACAAACCTGTCAAATTTAATTGCACGATCACTGACTATATGACACTACTACAAATACAAAATATATTATACACAAACCTGTTTTCTTCATGATAGATTACCTTTGAAATTGGATGTTTCCTGTTTAACAGATAGCTGTGTCATTTATAGAGATAACAATCAAGTAGTTATTGAATCTGTACTAAGTGATGTAGTGAGTTCAGACATAGTAGAACATTTGATTATAACAAATATATCCTAATATAATCAGATGGACTATTTTGGCCATGGGTGAAACTAAATAAGATTTATGGACATATATGACTGTAATAGCGCTTATTTCTTGACAAACACTGACCCACAGGGTCCTATCAAACCTTTAGTATAACAAATCTATACATTTTTATCAAACACGGAATACCTTCTAGAATAAAATAATATTCAAGCATGTCACATCTGGTCTATTAAATTATTTTAGTTTAAACCACAGTTGTCAAGTATAAATATTATTTGCAAATGAATATGCTATTAAAAATATGTATTATATTTTCTTTTTGAATGGCATATTACATTAATAGCATATCACGTGTATACATTTTCTGATGGCATATAATGACAAAGCATCTTGAGAAGATTACAGTTCATTGTTCATTGCGTGTGATTATAATTTAATTCCTACATTTTTGCATTTGAAGCATATGATAACATTACAGGGACACTATAGCATTTGGAATACAAACATGTATTTCTAACGCTACCAATTATCTAGTACCTATTTAGATATCTGGGCCCAACTGAAATGATAAAACATATTTTACTTACCTTAAGTCTCTGTGTGGTAACCCTGCCTAAACTGGCTTATCAGTCATCTTGATCTCAGGCAATCCAATGCTTTCCCTTGAAGGAACACTTGGAGGCTAGTGTGCATGCACCGTAAATCGCCACTCTGCACCAATCAACATTATCTTGTACAGATGCATTGAGTCAATGCATCTACATGGGGTGTGCATGTTCTGCATCTCCATGCAGTGTGTGGAGATGTTAGAAGATCCTTTAATGGTTGTCTGAGTGATTTGGAGTTTCTTTCCCAATCATATGATCTGTATCGCCTGTTCAATTAAGAAATGGAAAACAGAAGATGATTGATGGTTAGAATACAGCCAATAAATGTTAATTTTGTTCACAGATCAAGTGACAACTGACCGATAGAGAAAAAAAAAAAAAAAGGACAAGGCGTAAAAGTAGTAGTAAAAGAGTCAGTACTTCCATGCAGGATTTTCCAGACACTTTGATTGCAGCTACTGAAGTATACTATGTGATCTACCCTTGATGTACAATATTTGCATTTGCCCATAACAATGTGCCTGAGTGGAACATAGCCTGTGTCATTATTTCTAGTGAGAACTTGCTGTTTTATCAATTTAGCTAGCTTTTGTCAGGGGTACTTGAAAAAACTTTGAGTGGAAGATAGGAGACTGACATTTTATTAATGATCAACAAATATACAGTGGTTAATATTTTTGGATAAGAGGACCGAGAAGAGTGGATAAAATGAATGAACCCTCTCTATCAGGCCTTGTACCCTTGGGAGAAAAATGCTCTGATTAGAGAGAGCAAATTGAACTATAAATGTTTATTGGTTCCTCATAAGGAACAAAGAACGAAAAAAAAAAATAAACGTAAATGGTGAAATAAATCAATACATGAAAAGCAAATAATAAGTGCTTATTAAAAAGTGTGGCGAAACCAACCTCGCCACTGGGCCCTGGAGAAGCCTGTTTGCTAGCCTCCTACCTACTGACTATGGCCCCTGGGTTATTTGGGGCATATTGTACTTTATATGGCGGCTACTGGCCCTTTAAGCACAGTGAATGGTATTTTATTGTACTGCTGCTGGCCCTTTAAGAACTGTCTGGGGACATATTGAGACTTTGGGTAACAATACCCTTTAAGACTATGGCCCCTGAAAACGTATGGACTTTTATTTGGTGTGTATGGCCCTTTAAGAACCGGCTGGGGACATCTTGTAACTTTGGTGAACAATACCCCTTTAAGACTATGTCCCCAGACCTGTAAAATAACTTGCCCCTGGCTTTCCCCCACTTGGTTCAGTAAATAGGGCTTACTGAACCAAGTACCACACAGGCGGACCACCCAGAAGTTAAAGTGTGCAGGCAATTTACCTCCCAGGCTGTGAGGTTACTGCAGGTTAATTGCCGAGCGCTGGGTGGCCGCCATTCGGCAGCCGAACACGTGGCGGCGGCCATTTTGGTCATTCGAATGCGGTCAGCGGTGTATGTTAAAGATTCTGTGGAACTAAAATCGGCTACACATTCTGCCGAACACCGCTGACCCTTACCTTCTCCCATACGGAACTTGCAGCTCCAGAGACTAAGTCCCGTTCGAAATGGGACTTAGTCATTTTTTCGCATGAAATTGACCGACCGCACAGCCCAAATCTATGGAACTGTTTTGGGCAGGAAATTGTGCTTGCGGTCGGTCATAAAGGACTTCCAGCTAACTTTTGATCCACTGGAGGGATTTGGCTGATTTTTGGAAGTGTTTATGTTTGATGTATGCTGAGTCTGAATATGCAACTTTTATTGAAATTGGATGTATGGTTTTAAAGTTACAGTGTGTATGTGAAAACTGTATTTTTATTGTATGTAATAATTGGTTTAACTGTTTATCTGAGGGGAGGGAATGTGTGGGTTGCACCAGATGTGTGATTGGTGATTTTATGCCTCCCCCTGGGTGTGGCCTGTAAGTGTACAAGTGTAATAAAAGCCAGGCTGGATGAGCCAGTCCAGAGTTCCTGTTTTAACCTCAAAGTGATGTGTCGTCTCATTATTGGGGGAAGGATTTATTGTATGCTGTTCCAGTTGACTGCTAGGAGTACAAGCCTATTCGTATGGTTCCTATTCAATGGTCTACAGCATTCATACGCTTGGGAGAATTTAAAGGTTTCTCGGATTCGGTGATTATGGTGTCTGCCAGAGTGCTTGGAGTCCTCAGGAAGCACTAGGAGCATCCATTAACGGAGGTACCCAGTCGGGGTGCCAGGCGATCCGTTACAAAAAGGATTTAACATGCTGATACTGTTGCTTTGTTTAGTAACAGTGTGATGAATCGAGACTGTGTTATGTTGTAATGTTGCAAATAGTTGCAAAACAAAGAGTTATCTGTCTATGTCCACCACTGTTATAGATAGGGCTAATGCGCCAAATTGGAGTAATAAGTAAAGCAACAGAAGAAAAATTCTATCACAATAAAGAGTAATAGACTCAAATAGTAATGTCCCCAGTGGGAGTAAGTGTAGTTAGATGGGTATTGTGGCAACAAATTGCAGTATATACAAAGTTAATATAAAATCAACTGGAAGACTAGCATACAATAGAAAATTGTCCCAATTGTAATACCCTAGAGAGTATATAAAATACACTATTGTCATTTAGAATTCCCCTAGTTTGGAGAAATTGCCAAAAGTAAATCAGTGCCGATATTAGACATCCGAACAGTCCTTATGTCAAAAAGACTGATAGGGAAGAGCATATACTGTCATTTATCGCTATGGACAGTGTACCTGTGGTTAATTACCAAGAGGTTAAATAGGGAGTTGATGGTATTGTCGTTTTTAAAAAAAAATCATATATCCCGGGAATTAGTTTTCCATCCCGGGTCACAAGAACAGCTTAAATACTCTAAAACCATACATGACTCCTTTACACATATTCTAATTTTAGAAAAGTTTGTTTTTATAAAGTCTAAAACTTTTGTTTTTGTGTGGTGTGACACAGTCACTGTTCTTAAACCACACTGACTAAAGATCATTGGACTGTAAACTTTCACCTACAGTAATATCTGATACCAAAACTCCATTTGTTAACACTAAATCTAGAATGGCATTCTTACGAGTTGGCTCCTCTATGACTTGTTTTAGAGATAATCCCAGTAGGGAGTTTTTTGGGTTTTGCAGTTCACATCAGGAAGATTTAAGTCACCCATGATGATAACTTCCCCCTTCATTGTCATTTAGCTATTTCCTCAACTAGTAGATTATCTAACTCTTCTTCTATTTGTCCTGGGGGCCTATAAATCACATGTACACGAGTTACTGTATAATTACCAAATTCTAACGTAACCCAAACGGACTCTATGTTCGCCTCACTAACTTTTATTAGGCTAGATTTTATGCTATCCTTTACATACAAGGCCACCCCGCCCCCTTTTTTTGCCTTCCCTGTCTTTTCTATATAAAGAGTACCCTGGTATTGCTATGTCCCAGTCATTCTTCTCATTAACAGCAACTAAATCTACATTATCAGTTGCCATTATTGACACAAGTTCATGGATCTTATTCCCTAAACTGCAAACATTTGTAGATATGACTCTAAGCTGATCATTTTTTTAACACACTTGCTAAAGGCACTTTCTGTCCTTGTTTTGTTTTGTTTATACTTGGAGTTTACTCTGTTAGATACTTCTTCTAGAATTGCAGCTCAAAAGAGGAAGGATATTGGGGATCACTCACTATATAGACTATGCCAGATGCTGACTGGCTACTGAGTGTTCCATTTCAGTTACTCTGTGTTTTGTCTTTTATTCACAAAACTTTATTGAAAAAATATCTTTGCTGCTGGAGTAAAGTAAAGAAAGTTAATGTATAATACTCATCTCCTGTCTTTAATAAAATCTATATTTTCTGTCCTCAAGACTAGGAAAATCTTCAATTTTATGGACAGATCAAGTGATAAGTGGCCAACAGAAGGATAAAAAGGACACAAATTAAAAAAAAACTATATTTATATATTATATATTTCCTAAATATATAAAATGCACATATACGAATATAGATTTCTTAATTTTATTCTTTTCTTTTCTACTATTGGTTACCTTTACTTCAATTATAAATTGAATCTCTTACCATAATGTTACAATGGAATAGGCAAAATGTCACGTTAATAACAGATACATTAACCAAGAACAACCTAAATTGTGATATTGCTCTGGTAACTATACCCTTTTGTAATTCCTGTTGCGCAGTCAAATGTTGCATATACTATTAGACCAATTAATTTCATATATAGCTGGAGATGTGAACAATAACAAAATAACAAAAAAGAGCAAGCCCTTGAAAATTCATGTATGAGTATATATGGACTTTGGCATAAACTCATGACTTAGAGCTGTGTATTTGTTAGCACATCCAACACTTGCATAATAACTACATAGGCACATTCTGCTGCAAGAGGGATCATACACTACACTTATTAGAAAAATAGTTGAGATAGACTGATATGTTTCTGCCTTTCGGGACAGAGGAAAATGTTTAATCAATCCCTTAAAGTATTTTTCAGTGCATAAAGATACAAGAAATATATTCTTTGATTGTTCACAAAGAAACACATCTATTTGCTTGACACTGCAATGACACTGAAAATTGTGAGATTATTAAGTGTTCAAATCACTAGATCTATTTGGACAGCAACAGTTGCCTAGTAATTTTTACAAGTTTTGTCATATTCTTATCACTCTTCAATAATTATGATACTGACGGTACAGCAATCGCTGCAGGGCACATAGGCCTACAGAATATATTCTGTTCCTCAAACAAATTAACTTACTGCTCATATTCAACTGCTTGACAGTCTCTCTCCCATATCACATAAAGGAGCTTTTACTATTACAGATGAAATCAAAGCAATCCTTTGCACATTGCTTCTGCAATTTAGATTTTTCAAATAACAGGGTTAACATTTCTATATTTGAGAGGATGAATTAAAAGGAATCATGTGGCTGAATTCCATTACGGTTTCTGGATATATTTGAACATAAACAGTAGTAATTTTATGTGAAGTAAAAATTATGATCTTTGTATTTAAAGTATTTTATAATATTTTTCATATACTTAAAGTATATGCTCAGTTTTTATTCAATGTTGATATCTAAATAATCTGTAGGCTTTAATTCTTCTGATCCTCTCAGCCGGCACAAACATTCATATGTGAAATAAGAATAAGCAGTTGTACTCAGATGCATGACACGTGCTTTTTCTGCATATGCTTAACAAACCCAAAAATTATCACAGCTTTAAATATATAAATAATACTTAATATTTTAAGGTCATTGTCACATATTAAAATAACATATCAACTCTCCGTTGTGGCCAGTAGACATATGAGTGTCCCATCACCCATGCAATCCAACCCATGGAAGAAAAACACATTACCAGCAGAGAACAAACATGCCCATTTCAACCTAACTTACACTAAATGGCTGGGCCTCACATATTAACTGAATCTCACTGATTACCATCTCCCGATCTTCTTGACCAATTCATCCCCCAAACCTAACCGGATGCCTCCGTTGCAGCCCCAAAGTACGCACACGAGATGGAACAACCCATCAGCAAGCACAGATCAACAAAATACTGCCCCTCAAAAAAACAGCCCAGTAAATAATGACAGTCGGGGTGAATGGTCAATAACTGAAAAGCCACTTCCATGTCCGCCTTGGCCATAACGCACCCTTGCCTGCATGCTGAACGAACTCGACCGCTTGGTCGAATGATGCATATGACACAGAGCAAAGAGCCTTGTCAATATCATCATTAACCAAAGATCCATGTGGATATGATAAATGATGAATAAGCCAGCACTTAGCAGGTTCATTTTTCGGCATGACCCCCAATGGTGAAACGGGGGCTCCGTCCTCTTCACCAACGGTACTTTTTTAAATAGCTTCTCCCGCACCACACCTGGAAAGTCCCCCACAGATTCCGCAGATTATGAAACACCTCATGATGCCGAAACGGAATCACAAACCCCCTCATAAATCTGTCCCCTGGTTACCGTAGCTGCTTAGCTTTGGCAACATCATGCCGATCTTCACCGGTGATCGCCCCAGCGGCAGCGGATGCCCCCGATGCACCTAGCATTCCTCCCGTGGGGGAGGTCTTACCCTTCTGGAAGCATTGATTACAACCATGCACACCTCCACACTAAGAACACTCATGTTTGAAACGGCTTGCCGCACCCCTCTTACACTGCCCCTCGTTATATAGCCAGCAGAACCCTTTTTTGTTGACGGCCGACGAGGTGGAGGAAGATCCCACGCTTGACCCGGGCTGAAAGGGATCTGCCTTCTGTGTCATCATTAGCTTCATCCATAGCGGCAGGTCCATCTGATCCCACCTCATACCCGGATTGACCGAATACCTTTGCTGAAACTGCTCGTCGTACCGCCACTAAGCCAAGCCCCTGTACATATGGTACACCTCCCAAATCCCATCCAAGTAACAGAAAAGCTGCGAGCAATGCTCAGGGGATTTTTCCCCCATAACGCTTGTCAGAATGCAAAAGGCCCTCAACCAATTTCCAAAAAGTTTGGAGATCTTACGATAGCGGCACCTTTTCTCCTCTTCCTCCTTCTTGGCATCTTTTTTACCCTCTTCCTTCATCTCCAAGTATTCGTCCAAAGGAAGAAGAGAAAAGATCTCCAGAAATTCCCCCTTCCATATCTGCTCCTTAACCTCTGGTCCACGAAGGAGACGTGAAAATTCTGCCTAGCCGTGTCTGGAATGCCCAAATAGCTCCGTCCTTTCAGCCCCTAAGTCGCCTGCTGCCGACGCCAGTGACAGAACCACCATCTCCCAAGCAGAACTGCTACTAGCCACTATAACCACCACTGCCTCCGCCCCTGTACTCTCCTGCCTAGGTGCCCAAACCTATCCAAAGCTAATGCTTCTACAAGAACCCCCTCTCCAAGATTCCAGAAAAGACATGAGACCCTCTAAAATATTCCCTGAAGGCTTATCAGAAGGCAACCCACCATCAGAACCTCTTCCAGCTGAAGGGCGTGTCCAATGGACTTCATCCAAGCCCAGGGGCGATGGTGCTTCCAGCCATAGATCAACATCATGAGGTCTTACTGGGACCATGGGCGACCGTCTCGGTGACCTGGAAAGAGAAGACACTCTGGGTAGCCCGTCCGACTGAGTTCTGGCTGCCCTACTCTCTCGCTCGGACCTGGAAAGAGACTTATCCTTGCCTGGAAAGACCTGGAAAGAGACTTATCCCTGACCCCTATGGCCATGACCACTCCCCACCACCCGTTCCTGCCACCCTGAGAACTCCCGCTAGATAAGCCAGATCTTCTGCGCCTGCGTTCTGTAGTCCTAATAGGGGATCCCGGGTAGGCAACCTGGGGACCCCCACTGTGGTCTTGCATAGTCACTTTGGCCACTCCAGAATCTATAGTGTGACCCCTGTTGCCCAGCAACCCTAGGGGGCCTGATGTGATAGTCCTGAATGCGGCATTCCATGCCCACCCATGATGGGGATCAGTCCCGCTGCCCACTCAGTGCTCTCCTGGGTATGGATGCCCACCTACCCGATTCCCATCTCAGGACCCCATCCATGGGATCATTCCATGGGCCACCTCTACACACACTAGGTGACCTGCATGCTGACCTGTGAGGCAACACCGGGGGCATACTCCTCTCTCATGACCTGCCCGGAGAAGCGCGTCTAAGCCCACTGGCCATTGGGGACCCTGCCATTTCCTGGGTGCCTAGTGCATGCCTTTCTGCTCACTGCCCTGTGACTTGCGACCCATAGGAATGGGGGATGACTCACCCAGTGTGTCACCAGCAGGAACCACCACTTCATCACATCCAACAGCGCTCCCAGTGCCTCCAGTGCCTGCTGCAAAGCCTGTCGTTACTGTTCTGGCCTTTCTCACTCCAGCCATTCACCTTGATTCGTGCTCATTCCTACGAATGCGGCCTGAACGAATGGCTGTACATGACCTCCTGGAGTCCTGTTTGTGGCCTGAACTGTCCTCGAGCTCACGACCCTAATGTGCTCACGCCTTCTGTTAATTTTGTTGTATGTGTATGTGTGACGAAACCAATCTCGCCACATTGTATTGGAGGAGCCTGGTTGCCCGCCTGCTGCCTTTGGATTATGGACCGGCAGCTAAAGGGTTAATTTTGCTGTGCAGAAGGATTTATTTCTCCCTTTCTGCACAGCAGTTCGGTAGATTTCATATACCGAACAAACAGCCGTTCACCAACCTCCCCAGAGCCGTGGGAAGCCGTCCGGCGCTGTTAATTGGCCACCCAGAAGCTGGAGTGTGCCCTCCATTTACCTCCCTGAAGCTGCGGTTAACCGCAGCTTAATTGCTTGTTAACTGTGTGGCCGCTGTTACACTTAGCGGCCGCTAGGTGGCACTGTTCTGGAGCTACCCGGGCAGCCAGCACTTTTCTGCCCGGCTTTCATGCACCAAAATCGGACACTTTTACGTGCAGGCACCGCTGAACCTCCAGCCCCTGGTTCTAATTCGTATGGATTTGGTGAATGCAGGGAAATTCGGTATTTTATGTTTTATGTGAACTGTAGTAACCCAGATAGCCTGCCATGGAGCCTGTTCGTATAAAGACTTTAGCTCCATGGCACTTAAACTGTATTTGTGTGGTCTGGGTGCCATTCACCTAATAATGTGCACCCAGACCTGAGCTATCTGGGGATATGTTACATGTCTGTGTTTTATGTATAAAATGTGTCTGTATGTATTTTAAAGTGATATACTGTTTCTGTGTCACCATGTGCATAATGGAGTCTGGCCTTTGTCCTGGGAGATAATTGAATTACTTCATTAATTATCTCCAGGACAGAGAGGAGGAAACCAAGATGCATTGTGGGGATGTTTTACTTCTGTTTGTCCTAAAATGCTAAGTGTCTGTCTGCTGTTTCAGTCTTCCATCTGGTCCCCTAGGGGAGTGTCCACCAGGTGGGAGACCTGTATAAATACAGGGGCAGGTAGCCCTCAATAAACAGACCACTGCTTGACCTTCAACACGGAGCCTTGTCTCGTTCTTGGGGGGATTCACTGTATGCTTATAGGGACTGACTGCCAGGAGTGTAAGCCGCTTGGGAGCTTTTCCTGTTCGTCTGCTAGCAGCAATTCGTGAGGTTCCAGTTCGGGAGTTTGGAGTGCTACCTTATTCCCTTGTATGCAGTTCGGGAGTTTGGTGCATTCACCTATATCCAATTCGTGAGTTTTGGTGCTTTTACAGTAGCTGTGCCTTTTTGTGAAAAGGGGATTATCGCCTAAACTGATTTTTCCCCTTTTATGCTGAAACGGTCCGTAACAATTGGTGGCAAGCGGTGGGATGGCGTCCTAGAGCGAGGAGAAGCATCTCAGAGACACCGGTAACGTGTGGAGTTGTGCAGCGTCCCTATCTTCAGCAACATAATAGAACCAGCAGTGGCTACAGCAAGCATGGCGTATAGCTACTCCGTACTAGAGTTTGGCACGATGGTAGGGTTGCACCTGAAGTTTTACGGACCCAATCCAGAGGAGAAATACGTGCGGTTCGTGTGGGACACGGTGACCCGGAACCTTCAACACAGGGCGTTGAGGGAAGGCCAGTGGGCACGTTGGGAGAAACTCCAGCCACAGGTAGAGTGGGATGAGGAAGAAACCGAGGTGGCCGGTGGAGATGGGACCAAGGTCTCTCTACCGGCCCTACAGGGATTCTGGGCACCCGGCCCAGATCCCCAGCGGTAGTATGTTTTACAGGGAGGGGAGACAGTCGGTCTCACTCCCCAGCGGCAGAATGTGTTATTGGAGGAAGAGACAACCGGTCTCCCTCCCCAACAGCAACCAGAGGTACCCGAGGTAGAGGACCTCATAGACTGGTCCTGGGAGGACCCCCTGCAGGCAGGTGGAGATGGGACTGAGATCTCTCCACCGGCCCTACAGGGATGATGGGCAACCGGCCCAGATCCCCAACTAGAGCTGGAGTTACAGAAAGTGGAGAGCATCGACCTCCCCCCCCCCCAGCAGCAGCCGGAGTACCAGGGGGAGGTAAGTGATATTTCTCCTCCCCAGTCAACTCCTTTGTTCCCTGACCCCCCAGCAGAAGAGCTGGCAACTGGGCAGAGCGCCGCTGGCCTCTGTCCTCCCTTGTTTCCTTCCCCTGAGCCTGACTTTCTACAGGCTGCCCCAGCGGAAGAGCTGGCAACTGGACAGAGCGCCGCTGGCCTCTGTCCTTCCTTTTTTCCTTACCCTGAGACTACCCCAGTTCTGACCCCGGAGCAGAGCACATCGGGCATCTGGCCCCCAAGTACTCACAGCCATTTGCCCAGCAAGGCCGAGGGTGCCACAGTTTCACCCCACAACTTGGGAACTACAGGCCAGTATGACTTATTGTGGGGGGGCTATTCTGTGAATTTTTTATTGTGGGGGGGCTACACTGCTAAATTTGTTTTGTGGGTTAGACCCTCTGTGAACTCAAAAAAACAAAAGCACATGGGGTATACTAAAACATATAATTTTAAAAAGGCCAATTTCAATAAGATAAGGGAAGCTTTACAATATATTGACTGGCATAAACTCTTTAGTGAAAAGAACACTGAGGATAAATGGATCATCTTCCAACAAATATTAGAAAGGTACATTTCTCAGTATGTACCATTGGGAAATAAGTATAAAAGAAACAAATTAAAACCAATGTGGCTTAGTAGAGAAGTAAAACAAGAGATTAAAAATAAGAAAAGGGCATTTAAAGCATTTAAATCAGACAAATCAGATGCATCTTATAAAAGATATAAGAAAGCAAATAATGCGTGCAAAAAGGCAATTAAACTTGCTAAACTTCAAAATGAAAAAATGATAGCTAAAGAGAGCAAAACCAACCCCAAAGCATTTTTTAAGTACATAAATTCCCAAAAAAACCAAAAATGAAAGTATAGGTACACTTAAAACTGAAACGGGGGTGTTGGTTAATGAAGACCAAGAAAAGGCAGGAATTCTAAATAACTATTTCTCCTCCGTATATATTAAAGAAGAACCCATGGCAATAGATGTGCAAATGATTGCTACTAAAAACTTGCAGAATAATTGTAATTGGTTAACTCAAGACAATGTGCTGCAGCAACTAAAGAAAGTTAATATAAACAAAGCTCCAGGGCCTGACGGTATCCATCCACGTGTACTTAAGGAACTAAGTGTAGAAATAAGTGAACCTCTGTTTTTAATCTTTCAAGATTCTTTTCTTTCAGGAAGTGTTCCGGAGGATTGGAGGAAGGCAGATGTGGTTCCTATATTCAAAAAGGGTTCAAAATCCTTGCCTGGAAATTATAGACCTGTGAGCTTAACTTCTGTGGCTGGTAAAATATTTGAAAGGTTATTAAGGGATAATATTCAAGAATTCCTTGAGAAGAATATGGTTATCAGCAAAAATCAGCACGGTTTTATGAAGCACAGGTCATGTCAAACTAACTTGATTGCGTTCTACGAAGAAGTAAGTAGAAGTATAGATAAGGGTGTTGCAGTGGATGTGATCTATTTGGATTTTGCCAAGGCATTTGATACAGTTCCACACAAAAGATTAGTGTTCAAACTCAAGGAAATCGGTCTCGATGAAAATGCTTGTTCTTGGGTAGAACATTGGCTTAAAAACAGAATACAAAGAGTTGTCGTTAATGGTAAATTTTCAAGCTGGACAGAGGTGGCAAGTGGTGTCCCTCAGGGGTCTGTTCTGGGACCCCTTCTATTTAACATTTTTATAAATGATCTTGAAGACAGCATTGAAAGTCATGTTTCAGTGTTTGCAGATGACACAAAACTTTGTAAAATAATACAATGTGAGCAAGATATTACTTTGCTGCAGAAGGATTTAGATAGACTGGGGGACTGGGCACTCAAATGGCAGATGAAATTTAATGTTGAAAAATGCAAAGTTATGCACTTCGGCGTAAAGAATACACAAGCAACGTATACCCTTAATGGAAGCGAATTAGGGATAACAACACACGAAAAGGACTTGGGAATTGTTATAGACAACAAACTATGCAACAATGTGCAATGTCAATCAGCAGTGGCCAAGGCCAGTAAGGTATTGTCATGCATGAAAAAGGGCATTCATTCTCGGGACGAGAATATCATTTTGCCTCTCTATAAATCACTGGTAAGACCACATATTGAATATGCTGTGCAATTTTGGGCACCTGTTCTAAAGAAGGATATCATGGCACTAGAAAAAGTGCAGAGGCGGGCTACAAAATTAATAAAAGGAATGGAACATATCAGCTATGAAGAAAGGTTAACAAATTTAAACCTATTTAGTTTAGAAAAACGTCGCCTGAGAGGGGATATGATAACATTATACAAATATATTCGGGGCCAATACAAACCATTGTGTGGAAATCTATTCACAAACCGGACTTTACATAGGACACGAGGCCATGCGTTTAGACTGGAAGAAAGAAGATTTCGTCTAAGGCAAAGGAAAGGTTTTTTTACTGTAAGAACAATCAGGATGTGGAATTCTCTGCCTGAAGAAGTGGTTTTATCAGAGTCCATACAGATGTTCAAACAGCTACTAGATGCATACTTGCAAAGACAGAATATTCAAGGATATAATCTTTCAATGTAGGGTAATAACTGCTTGATTCAAGGATAAATCTGACTGCCATTCTGGGGTCAAGAAGGAATTTTTTGTCCTAGCTTGTTGCAAAATTGTGCTTCAAACTGGGTTTTTTTCTTTTCTTTTGGATCAACAGCAAAAAACAGGTGTGAGGAAGGCTGAACTTGATGGACGCAAGTCTCTTTTCAGCTATCTAACTATGTAACTATGTAACTATGTAACTATGTACCGTGGGTGGGCCATTCTGTGAATTCTTTATTGTGGGGGGGGCTACACTGCTAAATTTGTTTTGTGGGTGGGCTACTCTGCTAATTTTGTTTTATGGGTGGGCTGCCCGACTAATCTAGGTACTGACCGGCAGAAGGTCAGGTATCTGGTTAGTCTACCCCCGAATGGGAAGATATGTAGCGAAAGCCACTATGCCACTGTGTTTTGGAGGGGGCTGCTTACCCGCCTCTTACCCTGTGACTACGGTCCCTGGGCGATTTGGCCCTTTATACACGGTATTTGGGCATACTGTGGGTTATTGGGCTGCCCCAGGATTATGGGCCCTCTCATCAGCCCATACGAAACTTAAACCCCATGGCGTTTGAACTGTGTTTGTGGCATCTGAGTGCTGTTGGGATATGTTGAGCGCTCAGATCCAAGCCATCTGGGGATGGGTTGAATGTGGGGGTTCTGTTTAGTATAACAGGAGTTATGTATTTTTATGTCTTTTGGTGGTTGCTGGTAACATGTGCTTAATGGAGGCTGTGTTTGTCCCTGGATATAATTAAATCAGCTTCTCCATTGTCTCCAGGATAGAGGATTCTGGGGAACTAGTTAAGCTGGAAAAAACATGCTTCCAGAAGGTCAAATGCACATTTGTACTAACTTTTGAACCCCTGGTCCAATTCGTATGATTTTTGAGTATGTTGTTCCCCCGAATGGATTGATTGTGAATATGTATTTTTATGCGAATGTGATGTATATTTTGGGAGTTATGAATGTTGTGTAAAAACTGTATTTTCCCTACCTATGATAATTGTATTTTCCTGTGTGTACAGATAATTAGTTTACAGGTAGAGGGGAGGGCTATGTGTGGGATGTAACTATTGTGTGATTGGTTAATGTACATTACTGTGTGTGTCCCTCCCCTTCATGGAAGCACCTAATAAAAAGGGCTGCAAGCTAGCAGCCAGAGAGTTCTATTTTTACCCTCAACTTGAGTCCTGTCTCTTATTGGGGGAATCTGCTACAAGGGATTGCTATGCTAGGCATATTCCCTTGCTATAATCACTGAGCTCTTGTAAGAGCTTGTTCCTGCTTCGTTCTGAAGGGAGATAGCTGCAGCCTGCGGTGCTTATGGTGTCTGGTGGAGTGCTTGGAGTCCTCTGGAAGCGCTAGGAGCATCCATCAATGGAGGGTACTCGGTCGGAGTACACGGAGATCCGTTACAGTATGTTTTTATATTTAGTGACTATTATTTAGTTTTATTATTTTCAATGTATACATTTTCATGTCTTTGTAACTATAGCCTGTGCTATTCATGCAAAGTATTTTATCACTTTTGTCTTTGTCCATCATGTTAAAAGTTAGTTTAACCAGCTCAGGCTCATATATCTTTCCTGTTCCCTGTTTAATGGTTTTATTTCCCTACTTAAATGCCTCTGTATTATCTCTGTAATTCTCAATCTTAGCTTTTGTTTTTCCTTAAATGACCTTAAATCAAATGTCAATCTATGCACCTCCCCATCTCTTAGCCCATCTCACCCTAATATACATCTCTCTCACACAGTCTGATTTTTAAACATACCCAGTCCAGCATAGAACTCAGATCTCCATCAGCTGTTCCATTGCCATTTGAAATAGGTAGCCTTCTGGAAAACTGATTCCCCACCCCATGCTTATTTCCTCATTTATAGATAGTCTCCCACACAACTTTCAATCTCCTGAAATGACAGGTTGAAACACTGATCAGCACACCCTTCCAATCTCTTAACCCTATAGAACACATAACCTCTCTCCCTACAAATAGATATATCACACACCAATACTATATACTTTTATTTAATTTTTGTTTTTCACGATTTCTGTTTCATTTTCAACTACACACCTCATACCACTAACATGAATCCAAATATAACCATACTGTTATTCTTAATAACCCCTTTTCTCAATCCAATTTTGTTCACACCACTACCAGCATAAGCACACACCTCAAACTGGAACACAAATTATCATGCACCATGGCATGCTCTGTTCCTGTAACGTATCTGCTGGTGGAGAGTTATAAAAAATAGCCCTCCTACAACCACCTCACAAAATTATAAAGTATCCCATTCACTATATGGGCAAACAAAAATGATGTCCAAATTCCTATTCCTTATATAGGAATTTATATGATGTGGAGTCTAATCCTTGTCCCCCAGCTAATTCTAGTCCTAATCTCCCCACTAAAAAAGGCCTCTATTTTGTGCACTGCAACATCCGCAGTTTACTCCCTAAACTGGATGCACTGCAAGCCTGGTGTTCCCATTACAAACCAAAAATCATTGTGCTCTCAGAATCATGGTTAACGACTAAAATACCAGACACCGCCATTGCAATACAGGAGTATTCATGTTTTAGAAATGACAGAGCAAAGAGAGGAGGAGGCATTGTTATTTATGTTGACAATTTAATACATTTTACCCCTTTACAAAACCTTAGTCTTCCTGCCACCTTTGATTTCCTTTCTGGCCAGGGGCGGGCTGGGCCGGGGGGCAGGGAGGCAACTGCCCCCCAGGCCGCCCGAAATTCTTTTAGGACCGGCCGCGGCGGGCCGGCCCTTTAAATGCTGCAGCCGCCGAGCGCTCTGTAAAGAGCGCTCAGACGGCTGCAGCAGCTTTTCCCTCCCCTCCCCTGTAGCGTGGCCGAGCTGCTTTCCGGTCCGCGGTGCCCGGCCGGAGTGATGGGAAGGTGCAAACTGAGTGTGCACCTTCCTGTCAGTCCGGCCGGTTACAGGAAACAGAAACTCCTGTTCCGCGCGGAGTTCCTGTTTCCTGTAACCGGCCGGACTAACAGGAAGGTGCACACTCAGTGTGCACCTTCCCATCACTCCGGCCGGGCACCGCGGACCGGAAAGCAGCTCGGCCACGCTACAGGGGTGGGGATAAGAAGAAGGGAGGGGGGAGTAAGAAGAGGGGAGTGGGGGAGTAAGAAGAGGGGAGGGGGAGAGTAAGAGGTTAGAGGGGAGGTGGAGAGTGAGGTGGGGAGGGGGGAGTAAGAGGAGGTGGGGAGTAAGAAGAGGGGAGGGGGAGTAAGAAGAAGGGGGGAGTAAGAAGAGGGGAGGGTGAGTAAGAAGAGGGGAGGGTGAGTAAGGGGAGGGGAGTAAGAAGAGGGGAGGGGGAGAGTAAGAGGGGAGGGGGAGTAAGAAGAGGGGAGGGGGAGAGTAAGAGGGGAGGGGGGAGTTAGAGGGGAGGTGGAGAGTGAGGTGGGGAGGGGGGAGTAAGAGGAGGTGGGGAGTAAGAAGAGGGGAGGGGGAGTAAGAAGAGGGGAGGGGGAGAGTAAGAAGAGGGGAGGGGGGAGTTAGAGGGGAGGGGGAGAGTGAGGGGGGAGTAAGAAGAGGGGATGGGGAGTAAGAGGAGGTGGGGAGTAAGAAGAGGGGAGGGGGAGTAAGAAGAGGGGAGGGGGAGTAAGAAGAAGGGGGAGTAAGAAGAGGGGAGGGGGAGTAAGAAGAGGGGAGGGGGAGTAAGAAGAGGGGAGGGGGAGTAAGAAGAGGGGAGGGGGAGTAAGAAGAGGGGAGGGGGAGAGTAAGAGGGGAGGGGGAGTTAGAGGGGAGGGGGAGAGTGAGGGGGGAGTAAGAAGAGGGGAGGGGGAGTAAGAAGAGGGGAGGGGGGAGTAAGAAGAGGGGAGGGGGGAGTAAGAAGAGGGGAGGGGGAGTAAGAGGGGAGGGGGGAGTAAGAAGAGGGGAGGTGGAGTAAGAAGAGGGGGGAGTAAGAAGAGGGGAGGGGGGAGTAAGAAGAAGATAGGGAGGGGGAATAAGAAGAGGGGGAGGGAGGAGTAAGAAGGAGGGGGGATAAGAAAAATAAGGGGTTGAGTAAGAAGAGGGGAGATAAGAAAAAGAGGGGGTGAGAAGAAGAAGGGGAAGTAAGAAGAAGAGGGGGGAGTAAGAAGAAGAGGGGGAAGGGGAGTAAGAAGAGGGGGGGAGTAAGAAGGAGGGGAGATAAGAAAAATAGGGGTTAAGAAGAAGGGGGAGTAAGAAAAAGAGTAGAGAGTAAGAAGAGTGTGGAGTAAGAAGGAGAGGGGGAAGTAAGAAGAAGAGGGGGTAAGAAGAAGGGGGGTGTAAGAAGAAGAAGAAGAAGGGGGAGTAAGAAGAAGTAGGAGGGTTAAGCTCTAAGGGACAGAAGGGACAGCTCTATAGGACAGGGGGCAAGACAGGGAGCTCTTTCACACTATGCACACACACACACACACACACACAATGCATCCCTATACATACACAGAAACACACAATGCATCCCTATACACACAGAAACACAACATGCTTCCCTTACACACAGAGAAACACACAATGCATCCATTACACACACACACAATGCAACCCTTACACACAAAGACAATGCATCCTTTGCACACATACACAGAAACAGACAATGCAAACACACACACACTGCTTTTCTTACATACACACAGAAACACAATGCATCTCTTACACTCAATGCACACACATACAGACACACACCTTGCATCCCTTACGCATACAAACACAGATTCACACAATGCATCCCTTACACACAACCAGAAACACATAATACATCCCTTATACACAAATACACACTGCTTCCACTACACACAAATACACTGCATCACCTGCACAAACTGGTATCCCTATACACTACATACCATAGGCACACATATTAGATCCTCTACAATAACTCATAACACATCCCCTACACACTCCACTCCCTGTGAGCGAACTCATGGGTGGGTGGAACATATTAGTGGACTTATGAGTGGGCCTTATGGGCATACCCACCGTCAGGCCCTGGGGCCCAGACCTTGAGCCCAAAAATTGGAGCTGCTTCTAATTCTCCCAGAACATTGAATTTTGTGACCACAGTTGCAAACAGCCTCCAGAGATCCTGTTCTACACCAGATCAGTGGAGCCAAACTGCAGCCCATCATCATCCTCATCTAATTGTAAGTAGGCAATCTAGTATATTATTAGTGACACTAATCTATAATTTACCTCACATTAAAGGGACACTATAGCTTAATGAAGTGGTTGTGGTGTCTATAGCTGGTCCCTGCAGGCTTTTTAATGTAAACACACACTGTGTGCAGCACTGGCGTTAGTTCATATGGCAGATCATATGGGTGGGGCATTGTGATGTCACATGGGGGGGCGGCAAATTTATATTTTGTCTAGGGCAGCAAAAATCCTTGCACCGGCTCTGATCCTGGGCAGGTGCACCAGTCTACTGGTGACCCACAGGAGGGGAGTTCACTGATTGCACTGCACTCTCCTCCTGCCCAGACCCGTCTTGACCGCAGTGCAAGTGCCCTCTGCCCTCTGCCCCTAATTTACAGTGGCTCACACTCACAACAAGCAGTGCCTGGAGCCCTTTGCAGAGACGGAAACAAAGAGGTTCTGCGGCAGCTGACCGTCCTGCAAGCATTACATTAAACAGCTGTTCCCCATGCAGCCACAGGTGGCGTTGTGCTGGGAGACTGTGATTACTCTTCACTTCCTCCCAGCCTACAGAGCAGCGCATGGGGAGAGAGAGGAGGAGGCATGATTTAATCTTACAATAAATCCTCTAAGCAAACCTTTATAAATGTGGGGGGATCAGCTCTGTTTCCACAGTTTATTGGTGTTTACTCTGATGTCTGTATTAATATTGAGGGATGTCTAAGTAGTAACGTCAGTGTGTGTCAGCAGGGCCAGCCGTTGGGGTGGGCAAGCTGTGCGGTCACGCAGGGTGCCATGACAACAGAGGCACCCGGCGGCCAACACAGCTCACAAGTTGGGTACACCAGCATATTTAATTTAAACAATTCGCTGGTGGTCCACTGGTGCGCACCAGCAGTAGGTGCAGTCAGATCATATCCTCTCCCTCGTGGTTCCGGTGCTCAGTTAGTGAGTCGGAGCACAGGCTCAGAGATTCTCAGCCTGTGCTCTGACAACATTGAAAGTCAGAGCCGTGAAGGAGCGGGTATGGCAAAGAGATACTGATTAGAATAACATCAATATCCGTTATAAAACCAGGAAAAGGTGGGCATGGATGGTGAACTGATTTGGTGGTGCAATGGGGCACTTTACTGGTTTTGCCCCCCAGGCCTAAGGCTGCCAGCCCTCCCCTGTTTCTGGCACAGTTGAGATCCTGTGCAGTAAATCAATCATTGTTGCAGGAATCTACCGCCCACAAAGCTCCCCTGTGCATTCCCTTTCTGACATAGCCCATCTCCTTAGTGAAACAAAGCTCAAAACCCAAAAAGTGAACTGTTGGTCTTTGGAGATTTTAATATTGATAGCTGAATCCTAAAAATAATAGTTCTTGCACGCTGTTTAAGACTTTGTAGCTAACGCAATTAATCTCCTCCCAAACTCGCATAAACATTAAAATCCATTACCATACCCGGCTAGATTGGATTCTCTCCACTTTTCCTGATAGAATCCAGGAGGCCGGTGTTCTCCCAAACACTTTCACTGATCACTGTTTAGTGTACTGCGTGTGCAAAAAGGCTATTAAATCCTCTCCAAAGGTTAAAATAACTAGGTCCTTCAAAAAATGTAATCTTGAATCCTTTCTAAATGACATCAAGAACCTCCCATGGCACAGATTAAACATTATCCCAGATCTAGACTGTGCTGTTGAATTCTTTCAGTCTGAACTCCTACAAACTTGGAATTTGCATGCCCCACTGCGTAAGGTGAGGGTAAAAGGAGCACATATGAACTGGATCACAGCTGACCTCATACAAATGTACCAGTTTCGGGATTCTTTGTGGTCAAAGTTTAAGCATACTGGCTCTATGAATGATCACTGTGCATATAGACAATGGCGAAATATATGCACAAGAAAGACAAAATTGGCTAAGGCTTAATATTTCTATGAAACTCTGAACAATAACATGTCAAACCCTAGAAACTTTTGTAAAGTCATAAATAAACTACAAACTCCCCCAATCCACTCCCAACGCTCCACTGTCAAAGTGGATAACCAAACCTTGCAACTTCCCTTAGATGTAGCAAATGCCTTTAACAATTATTTTGTCGGATGCTCTACTGCCGTGATTGCCAAGCTAATAAATGACACACATCCTGAAACTACAAATGTGGATCAGGTCCCACTAAATTTGCAAAGGCCCAATATAGACAAGTAAATTTTTAGACCTGTACCTATTAGTGTAATTAAAAATCCCCTTAAAGGACCACTAGAGTGCCAGGAAAACATACTCGTTTTCCTGGCACTATAGTGCCCTGAGGGTGCCCCCACCCTCAGGGACACCCTCCCGCCGGGCTCTGGGGAGAGTAAAGGGTTAAAACTTACCTTTATTCCAGCGGCGGGCAGGGAGCTCTCCTCCTCCTCTCCGCCTCCGATCCTCCCTTTCGGCTGAATGTGCATGCGCGGCAAGAGCTGCGCGCACATTCAGCCGGTCTTACATTCAGCCGGTCTTTACAATGCTTTCCTATGGATGCTTGCGTGCTCTCACTGTGATTTTCACAGTGAGAATCACGCAAGCGCCTCTAGCGGCTGTCAGTGAGACGGCCACTAGAGGATTTGGAGGCTGGATTAACCCTATTATAAACATAGCAGTTTCTCTGAAACTGCTATGTTTATAAAAAAAAAAAGGGTTAATCCTAGAGGGACCTGGCACCCAGACCACTTCTTTAAGCTGAAGTGGTCTGGGTGCCTAGAGTGGTCCTTTAATAATCTAAAAATGAAAAACCAGTCTGAACCTGATCAAATCCCAGCAATGCTGTTGAAGCTCAGTGAGCCGGCAATTGCTAAACCTGTCACAACTCTAATTAACGAATCCTTGGTGTCTGGATACATACCCAAACTTTGGAAGACTGCGAGAGTAGTGCCTATCCATAAAAGTGGTGATACTACTTTAGTTTCTAACTATCGCCCAATATCATTGCTCCCGGTATTGTCAAAAATCTTAGAAAAATGTGTCCATACGCAACTATGTGAGTACTACCAACAGTCAAACTAGCTGACCCCTGATCAATTTTGCTAAGGCCTTTGACACAGTAGACCACGACATTCTACTGCAAAAACTCAAAAACTCAGGTGTTGGTGATCATTCACTAACCTGGTTTCGATTGTATGTATCGGATCGCTCGCAATATGTGTCCATTTCTGACAGCGACTCCCAGTCACGTGTGGTGTTCCCCAAGGTTCCATTCTCGGCCCCCTACTATTTACATTATTTATAAATGATCTGCCTAATGTCTGCAAATCCTCAAATGTACACATGTACGCAGATGACACAGTAATCTATGCGCGCAAATCCAATCTACCGCAGCTTGAGACTGTGCTCCAAGACCAGTTTACAGAGGTAGAAAAGTGGATCACAAAAAACAAACTCTTCTTGAACACTGACAAAACTGTCACAATGATTTTTGGAACAGTACCTAAATTACACAAATTACACAATTCCCACCTATCCATCAGAACAAATTCAAATGGCACACTGACCGCAGTCCACTCTTTCAAATACATGGGTATGATGTTAGACCCCAATCTATTTTTGGCCTGCACATAGAAAAGCTTGCATCTAAACTTTATCCAAAACTAGGTGCCCTGTACAGAAACAAATCCTGCCTAAGCCCTACAGTAAAGGAAAAGATTCTACAGCAAATGCTGATGCCAATCATTGATTATGGGATGTAGTATATGCATCTGCATCGCAATCCCACATTAATAAACTCAAAACATTGTATAACTCGTTCTGCCAATGTGTGCTACAATGTAATTACAGGACTCACCATTGTGACATGCTAAAATAACTAAATTGGCTGTCGCTGGAATCCAGACGCACCCTTCTTCTTTCCAGCCTTGTGTTTAAGAGCTTTTCTGGGAAACTCCCACCCTACCTGAACAAAATGCTTTCCCCAGGTGTTCCCACTTCCTATAACCCCTGATCCAGTACCAACCAGGGCCGCCATTAGGGGCTGACAACCATAACGGTTGTCACGGGCCCGGCGGCCATGGGGGGCCTGGACTGCTCTGGCAGTTCTGGGTCCCACTTTCCCTCTCTGCACACATAGATAGCGAATCTCGCTATCTATGTGTGCAGCCGGAGGCCCCCGGCTCCCTGTTACCGCAGAGGGGGCCCAGCACACAGCTTCTTCTCTTCTCTCTTCTAATAACTCTTGCGAGACCCGCGGAGCGTTGCCATGCTAACCAGGTCTCGCGAGAGTTATTAGAAGAGAGAATTGAAGAAGCTGTGTGCCGGGCCCCCTCTGAGGTAACAGGGAGCCGGGTGCTCCCCATACCACTGGACCACCAGGAATCATGGAATCTCCCCCCTCCCTGGACACAGGTAAGCAGGGAGGGGGGATAAACTATTTCATTTAATATAAAATTTTTTAAAAAAATAATGGGAAAATGCCCCCTCCTCCTCCTCCACCCCCCCCTGATTGCACATTTACACACACACACACACACTGCATACACTAACACAACACAACACACTGTATACACTAACACAACACAAGCTGCATACACTAACAACACACGCAGGCAAATTAGGTAACACTCATGTAACGGACCGTTTTGCTCAGAAGGGGATAAAAACCGTTTAGGCGATAATCCCCTTTCCCATAGACCAGCAGCTACTGCAATCCCCAATCTCCCGAACTGCAAACTACACAAATTCACCAACTCCCAAACTAGAAACACACGTACCCTGGAATCAGCCGAACAGGAAAAGCATACAATCCGCTTACACTCCTGGCAGTCAGCATACAATCCAATTCCCCCAAAGAACAAGACGACACATCGCTTTGAGGGTTAAGCAGGATCTGATTTACTGAGGGCTACCTGCCCAGTATTTATGCAGGTCTCCCACCTGGTGGACACTCCCCTAGGGGACCAAATGGGAGACTGAAACAGCAGACAGACATGCATCACTTTAGTACACACATCCACAATACTTTCCCACAATGCATCCTGGCTTCCTCCTCTCTGTCCTGGAGATAATTAGAGAAGTAATTCAATTATCTCCCAGGACAAAGGCAAGACTCCATTACACACGTGGGGACACAAAGACAGACTATCACTTTAAAATACATAAAGACACATTTTATACATAAAACACAGACATGCAACATATCCCCAGATAGCTCAGGTATGAGTGCACATTATTAGGTGAATGGCACTCAGACCACACGAATACTGTTTAATTGCCATGGAGCTAAAGTCTTTAATTATACGAACAGGCTGCATGGCATAGCTATCTGGGTTAAAGCATTCACATAAAACAAACTACCGAATTTACATGCATTTGTTTAATCCATACGAATTAGAACCAGGGGCTGGAGGTTCAGCGGTGCCTGCACGTAAAAGTGTCCGGGTTTGGTGCATGAAAGCCGGGCAGAAAAGCGCTGGCTGCCCGGGGAGCTCCAGAACACCGCCACCTAGCGGCCGCTAAGTGTAACAGCGGCCACCCAGTAACAATCAATTAAGCTGCGGTTAACCGCAGCTTCAGGGAGGTCAATTGGCAGCACACTCCAGCTTCTGGGTGGCCAATTAACGGAGGTTGCAAACAGGCTGTTTGTTCGGTAGATAGAATCTACCGAACGGCTGTGCAGAAAGGGAGAAATAAATCCTTCTGCACAGTGAAATTAACTCTTTAGCTGCCGGTCCATAATCTAAAGGCAGCAGGCGAGCAACCAGGCTTCTCCAGTTCACAGTGGCGAAGTTGGTTTCGCCACAACTCAAATAACCATGGCAAATATCTACTTACCTAATACTACGCAAACTCTCCTCATTCCAAGAAGGCATACTAATAGTAGGAGGCGACATCAATATTTCTCTAGATGGGGAGTAAGACTCCACATCAAAAATACAACAACACTTGAAACAAACCCATAAACAGATAAATAACACTTTATTTGAGGCACAACTGTTTGATTGCTGGAGGGCCATTCACCCAACCTGCAAAGACTATTCATTCTACTCTCCCTCTGCGGGGACATACTCCCGCATAGATACCATATTCCTACAACACAGATATCACCCCTTAGCCACTTCGGCACCTATCACGTGGTCAGATCATGCCCCCATGTCACTGATCATAACGATTCTGACCATACCTAACCCCTCATTCCAATGAAAACTCAATGACTTATTACTTAACAACACAGCAAACATAAACAGAATCCAAGAAATGGCAATTAACTATTTCGAAGAGAACTCACATCCAGGCACTTCTCCTGCTCTTGTCTGGGAGGCCCACAAGGCAGCAACGAGAGAAGAGCTAATAACCTTAGCCTCATCCCTAAAGCGTAAGAGGGAGCATACAATTAACCAATTAACCCAAGAACTGAAAGATTTAGAAAACAAACACCATCAAACCAAACACTCACTAGAAGACTATAAATTATTATTATTGAAAAGATCAGAACTGACTACATTACTACAACTCCATGCCAAACATAAAATGTCATTAACAAAACTCTCATACTAGTCTAAAGGAGGGTAGGCAGGAAAACTCCTAGCACAAGCCCTCAGACAAGACAAACAATCTACCTTCATCTCGGAAATGAAACAAGAAAATGGAACAGTAACACACCACATGCTAGACATCATAAAAGCTTTCCACAAATTCTACACAACCTTTATAATCTAACTCAAACACACCCATCCACGGATGATATTTTGAAATTTCTCAGACCCAGGATTAAAAACACCCTCCCACTCAATGAAATTAAATTCCTTGACGAACCCATCACGTTAGAAGAATTTAGAAACACAGTTAAAACACTTCCATTAGGCAAGAGCCCAGGACCTGATGGCTACACAGGCAAATTCTACAAAACCTTATCCCAAACATTAGCACAGCCCTTCATAGACGCATTCAATACACAAAATCTCTCCTCCTCCATACCAAATTCAGCACTTGAAGCAACAATCACTCTTATCCCCAAGCCAGGCAAAGATACCTCGATTTGTGGGAACTATAGACCAATCTCGCTCATTAAATATTGACCTGAAAATCCTCACAAAAATTATAGCAAACAGATTAAAACCCTTTCTGCCGAACTTAATTGTAACGGATAACCTGGCACCCCGACTGGGTACCTCCGTTGAAGGATGCTCCTAGCGCTTCCTGAGGACTCCAAGCACTGCAGCAGACACCACAACCACCGAACCGGAGAAGTATACGAATGCTCTCAAGCATATGAATGCTGTAAACAGCTGAACAGGAAAAGCATTCAATCAGCTTACACTTCTGGCAATAAGCATACAATCCAATTCCCCCAATAATGAGACGACACTTCGTTTTGAGGTCAAAGCAGAACTGACTGTACTGGCACATACAGCCTCTTTTATTCACAATCCACAAACCTAGTACTGCCCACAGGGTTTTTAAATACAACCAATCAATCCGTACAATACACACAGACACTCCCACACAAAATCCTCCCCTCTGCCTGTGATATGATTACTGAACACAATGGGTAATATAATTATCACAGGCAGAGAAATACAGTTTTATAAAACATATCACAGGGACCCCAAAACATGCAATAACCCCATAAGTATATCCTTGGAACCGGGGAATCTGAGTAAACCACATATCCAAAATTCACCCAGATCCGTTCAGTAGTTTGGAAGATACAGTTTAATGCAGATTCCACAGAACATATACAGGCTATATGAAAAATAATTACTGTATAATGTGTCCCCTGTTGTATAGTTTAAAACTACTGCACGATGTCTTTGTGCACCAAATACCGGCTAGATGGCACCATGTAGAAAAGTCACAACAGTGTCTGTGAGTTAAAATGGCCGCCATCCATTGTTCTCACCATGTGCTTCATCCATTGTTCTCACCATGTGCCTCTGATACATGAAATGGTGGCCACCCAGTAACTCCACAGTATGTCCCCAGATGGTTCTTAAAGGGCCAGTAGCAGCATAATACAAAACAACATGCCCAAATCAGTTCCTAGAAGGGCAATACATCCCAGAGCCATAGTCGCAGGGCAGGAGGCTAGCAATCAGTCCTCTCCAATGCCCAGTGACAAATGGCAGTTTGTCACACTAATCCACCAAGACCAATCAGGGTTTGTCCCGGAAAGGGAGGCAAAACACAACACGACTAAAATAATAAATCTGGTACATTAGGCTCTGAAAAACAAAATCCATAGCACCCTACTAGCAATAGACGCCGAAAAGGCATTCGATAGGATTAACTGTTCTTTAATTACTCAAACAATGCAATATTTAGGCTTTGGGCCGCGTTGGCAAGAATGGCCCATGGCCCAACTGCGCATGAGCGCAGTGGTCATTAACAACGGAATTAACACAGTGGTCATTAACAACGGAACAAGACAGGGATGCCCTCTATCGCCACTCCTATTTATCTTGGCCCTCGAGCCTTTTCTATAGGGAATCAGGGATAACAAACATAGTCAAAGACTAGCCATTAGTGGACATGACTAAAAAGTCTGATGACCTTCTATTCACCATCTCTAACCCATTGTTCACGATTCCACATATCCTATCAGAAATGGACTTGTATTGCAAGGTCTCCAACTTTCAAGCTAATTTAACCAAATGCAAATTGCTACCCATTCACACCACTAAACATCTAAACACAAAGATGTGGGATACATTTTACTTCTCCTAGGCAAATCGATCACTTAAATACCTAGGAATTCAAATTCCAACCAACCTAAACCATCTTTATGACCTAAATCTCCTTCCATTAATAAGTACTATTTCTATGGACCTTGTTGCCCGGAATGGACCCCGTTTTGGGTGGTTCTGCAGGACCAATATAGTAAAAATGAATATACTCCCTTGCATATTATATCTCTTACAAACGCTCCCCTTCAAGATCCCCAACAAGTTCTTTTCAACAACTAAATCATATACCCTCAAATTTTATATGGTCCAACTCACCCCCTAGGATTGCACACAAAACGCTAATCAAAAACAGAGACAAAGGAGGTTTAAGCCTACCAGAAATCGAAATGTACCACAGAGCGACTCACCTCACTAGAATATATGATTGGACTCATACCACCTCGACTCAACAATGGGTACTGCTAGAAAACACATTCTCAGAGATCCCACTGGGAGTGCACCCCTGGCTACCACCAAACCAAGCACAGCACCACCACCAGCAAGAAGCACACCCCACAATTAGGCCTACACTTCAAGTCTGGCACAAACCATTAAAAACAATGGAGACCTCTTCATACCCCTCCCCACTTTACCCCCTCACACACAATCCCAGTTTCCAAAGAGGATTCTCGGGGCATGCATACAACGCATACCATGATGACAAAGTGCTACGTCTAAGAGATATGTTCGAAAACAATACAGTGAGTGCAGAATTATTAGGCAAGTTGTATTTTTGAGGATTCATTTTATTATTGAACAACAACCATGTTCTCAATGAACCCAAAAAACTCATTAATATCAAAGCTGAATATTTTTGGAAGTAGTTTTTAGTTTGTTTTTAGTTTTAGCTATTTTAGGGGGATATCTGTGTGTGCAGGTGACTATTACTGTGCATAATTATTAGGCAACTTAACAAAAAACAAATATATACCCATTTCAATTATTTATTTTTACCAGTGAAACCAATATAACATCTCAACATTCACAAATATACATTTCTGACATTCAAAAACAAAACAAAAACAAATCAGTGACCAATATAGCCACCTTTCTTTGCAAGGACACTCAAAAGCCTGCCATCCATGGATTCTGTCAGTGTTTTGATCTTTTCACCATCAACATTGCGTGCAGAAGCAACCACAGCCTCCCAGACACTGTTCAAAGAGGTGTACTGTTTTCCCTCCTTGTAAATCTCACATTTGATGATGGACCACAGGTTCTCAATGGGGTTCAGATCAGGTGAACAAAGAGGCCATGTCATTAGATTTTCTTCTTTTATACCCTTTCTTGCCAGCCACGCTGTGGAGTACTTGGACGCGTGTGATGGAGCATTGTCCTGCATGAAAATCATGTTTTTCTTGAAGGATGCAGACTGCTTCCTGTACCACTGCTTGAAGAAGGTGTCTTCCAGAAACTGGCAGTAGGACTGGGAGTTGAGCTTGACTCCATCCTCAACCCGAAAAGGCCCCACAAGCTCATCTTTGATGATACCAGCCCAAACCAGTACTCCACCTCCACCTTGCTGGCGTCTGAGTCGGACTGGAGCTCTCTGCCCTTTACCAATCCAGCCACAGGCCCATCCATCTGGCCCATCAAGACTCACTCTCATTTCATCAGTCCATAAAACCTTAGAAAAATCAGTCTTGAGATATTTCTTGGTACAGTCTTGACGTTTCAGCTTGTGTGTCTTGTTCAGTGGTGGTCGTCTTTCAGCCTTTCTTACCTTGGCCATGTCTCTGAGTATTGCACACCTTGTGCTTTTGGGCACTCCAGTGATGTTGCAGCTCTGAAATATGGCCAAACTGGTGGCAAGTGGCATCTTGGCAGCTGCACGCTTGACTTTTCTCAGTTCATGGGCAGTTATTTTGCGCCTTGGTTTTTCCACACGCTTCTTCCGACCCTGTTGACTATTTTGAATGAAACGCTTGATTGTTCGATGATCACGCTTCAGAAGCTTTGCAATTTTAAGAGTGCTGCATCCCTCTGCAAGATATCTCACTATTTTTGACTTTTCTGAGCCTGTCAAGTCCTTCTTTTGACCCATTTTGCCAAAGGAAAGGAAGTTGCCTAATAATTATGCACACCTGATATAGGGAGTTGCTGTCATTAGACCACACCCCTTCTCATTACAGAGATGCACATCACCTAATATGCTTAATTGGTAGTAGGCTTTCGAGCCTATACAGCTTGGAGTAAGACAACATGCATAAAGAGGATGATGTGGTCAAAATACTCATTTGCCTAATAATTCTGCACTCCCTGTACATTAAAAACCTTCTCACAAATTCTGCCTGACACTATACCAACAGGTAACCAAAAATTCCACTACGACCACCTAACACATTTCATCAAAAGCCAAGATCTCATGACAAGAGGAAAGCAAGACCTAGCTAAATTCGAGCAATTATGCAAAACACATCCACTCACCAAAAAAATATTATCCACCATGTATAAACTAATCAGGGAAGAACAAGACCCGAACCTTCTCAATTGCAACCTAAAATGGGCAGAAGAACTACGGGTAGACTTCTCACACCAAGATTGGAAAACTATCTTCCGAGTTGCCCACAAATCACCTACTTCCAACATAGCACAGGAAAGTAATTATAAGCAAATCACTCACTGGCACTACACACCAGTGAAAATACAAAAAATACACAACACATCCTAAGACATTTGCTGGAGATGTCAACACGCGGCAGCTCATCACTCACACATATGGTGGCAATGCCCCTGTAACGGACCGCTTCAGCATAAAAGGGAATAAAATCCGTTTAGGCGATAATCCCCTTTCCTAGAGACAGGCACAGCTACTGCAGAACATCAAACTCCCGATCTGGATACGAAATAACACTCCGAACTGGAACAGCTGAACAAGAAAAGCATACAATCCGCTTACACTCTTGGCAGTCAGCTTACAATCCAATCCCCCCCAAGAACGAGACGACACTTCATTTTGAGGGTTAAACAGGAACTCTCGACTGGCTCACCCAGCCTGGCTTTTATTGAGGTTACATGCAAATAGGACACTCCCAGGGGGAGGTATAAAATCACCAATCACACATCTGGTGCAGCCCACACATTTCCTCCCCTCAGATAAACAGTTAAACCAATTATTACATACAATAAAATACCATTCACTGTACTTAAAGGGCCAGCAGTCGCACAATAAAATACAATATGCCCCAAATATGTCCAGGGGCCATAGTCGTAGGGCAGGAGGCTAGCAACCAGGCTTCTCCAGTCCACAGTGGCGAAGTTGGTTTCGCCACAGCCCCACAATAGCCAAATTCTGGAATAGAATACACACCTTTAACCAAACAATCATCGGAAGTAAAATTCCACTCTCTCCCCAACACTACATATTTTCCTACCACCACAGGGCCTAGGAAGAGAACAGGTGGCTCTCTTCAACTTTCTGACAATGGCGGCCTCACAATTGATTCCCAAATATTGGAAACAAACACAAATCCCCTCTGTTAGAGAATGGATAGGGAGAGTGGAAGATATTAGACAGATGGAAGAGATAACTTAGGCAATATCTAAAAATTTCCAAACATACTCCAAGATCTGGGAACCCTGGACCTCATTAAGATTATATATACTTAGATCATATATATATATATATTTATTATATATATGATCTAAGTATATAGATACACATATACACACATACACATAAATATACATACACTGTCTACGTGTATTTTAATATTAATATATACATAATTTTATATATATATATAAATATATATATATATTAATATCAAAATACACGTACAGTGATATTGATTAAATATATATATATATATAATTTTCATTATATATATATATATATATATAATAAAAATAAATAAATATATAAATACGTTAAAAAATAAAATTAAAAAATAATAAAAAATAAATAGATAAAAATATATAAACATGCGTAATTTCGTTCTAACTGTATTTTAAAATTAATATATATATATTGATATAAAAATACATGTAGAACAATATAATATATATCTATATACATAAGTATTTACGTATATATCACTATATATATATATATATATATATATACCTATATATAAATAAATAAAACAATTATATACATATATACACACACACACACACACACACACACACACACACATATACCGTATATACTCGAGTATAAGCCGACCCGAATATAAGCCGAGGCCCCTAATTTTACCCAAAAAAACTGGGAAAACTTATTGACTCGAGTATAAGACTAGGGTGAGAAATGCAGCAGCTACTGGTAAATTTCTAAATAAAATTAGATCCTAAAAAAAATATATTAATTGAATATTTATTTACAGTGTGTGTATAATGAATGCAGTGTGTGTGTGTGTGTATGAATGCAGTGTGAGTGTATGAGTGCAGCGTGAGTGTATGAGTGCAGCGTGAGTGTATGAGTGCAGCGTGAGTGTATGAGTGCAGCGTGAGTGTATGAGTGCAGCGTGAGTGTATGAGTGCAGCGTGAGTGTATGAGTGCAGCGTGAGTGTATGAGTGCAGCGTGAGTGTATGAGTGTGTGAGTGTGTGAGTATGTGAGTGTGTGAGTGTGTGTGAGTGTGAGTGTGTGAGTGTGTGTGAGTGTGAGTGTGTGTGAGTATGTGAGTGTGTGAGTGAGTGTGTGTGAGTGTGAGAGTGTGAGAGTTGCAGAGCCTTGGTGGGGGTGGGTGGTTTTTTTTATTATTTAAATTTGTATTATTTAAAAAATTTTGTTATTATTATTATTTTTTTTTTTTAAATTTATTTAATTATTATTATTATTATTGTATTTTTTTTTTATTATTCATTATTTTTTTTTCGTCCCCCCCTCCCTGCTTGATATATGGCAGGGAGGGGGGCTCCTTCCCTGGTGGTCCAGCATTGGTAGTTCAGTCGGGGGAGAGGGGTGCTGGCAGAGCTGTACTTACCTCTCCTGCAGCTCCTGTCAGCTCTCTCCTCTTCCGCGCCGTCCGTGCAGCTCCCTCTGTCAGCTCACAGTGTAAGTCTCACGAGAGCCGCGGCTCTCGCGAGATTTACACTGGGAGCTGACCGAGGTGCTGAACGGACGGCGCAGAGGAGGAGAGAGCTGACAGGAGCTGCAGGAGAGGTAAGTACAGCTCTGCCAGCACCCCTCTCCCCCAGTCTGTATTATGGCAATGCAAATTGCCATAATACAGACAATTGACTCGAGTATAAGCCGAGTTGGGGTTTTTTAGCACAAAAAATGTGCTAAAAAACTCGGCTTATACTCGAGTATATACGGTGTGTGTATATATATATATATATATATATATATATATATATATATATATATATATATATATATATATATATCTATATATCAGACCAGACTCTGGCACTCAACCCAAAAAAAGTATATGATGTAAAAAATATATATATTACCAGGGTGCCTCGAGGCCAGTAAATATAAAGGTAAGAAACAGGAGCACTCGCTTGGATTTTTCAAATGTGTATTGACTATCACATTGAACCTTTCAATACACATTTGAAAAATGTGTGCTCCTGTTTCTTACCTATATATATATATATATATATATATATATATATATATATATATACACATATATAATAATTCTACGTATATATTTATGTAATAATTTTACATAATTAGGTCATTTTATTAATTACAATTTGCAGGACCTGCCTGACAACCCAGGCCGAAAGTTCAGGGAATTTAATTTGCTAGCACTATATTTAACCCTGTAACTTTCCAAGACACCATAAAACCTGTACATAGGGGGTACTGTTTTACTCGGAAGACTATGCTGAACATAAATATTAGTGTTTCAAAACAGTAAAATATATTACAACGACGATATCATCAGTGACAGTTTTTGCATTTTTCACACACAAATGGCACTTACACTGACAATATAATTGTTGTGATATGTTTTACTGTTTTGAAACCCTAATATTTGTGTTCAGCGAAGTCTCCTGAGTATAACAGTACCCCTCATGTACAGGTTTTATGGTGTTTTCAAAAGTTACAGAGTCAAATATGAGGTTTGCGTTTCAGTTTTTTCACATTAAAATTCGCCAGGTTTCCTTTGAGATCGTATGGTAGCCCAGGAATGAAAATTATCCCCATGATGGCATACCATTTGCAATGGTAGACAACCCAGGGTATTGCAAATAGGGTATGTTCAGTTTTTTTAGTAGCCACTTAGTAACAAACACTGGCCACAATTTGCGTTCAAATTAGTTTTTTGCATTTTTAAATATTAACACTAACTTTGGCCAGTGTTTGTGACCAATTGGCTACTAAAAAAGACTGGACATACTCCATTTGCAATACCTTGGGTTGTCTACTTTTGCAAATGGTATGCCATCATGGGGGTAATTCTTATTCCTGGGCTACCATATGGTCTCAAAGGCAACGTAACCAATCTGGCGAATTTCAATGTGAAAAAACTGAAATATTTAACACGCTATATTTGACCCTGTAACTTCCCAAAACACCATAAAATCTGTACATAGGGGGTACTGTTTTACACGTGAGACATCGCTGAATACAAATATGTGTATTGTATTGCAGTAATAGCAAACAGTATTTTGACATTCACAGTTAAATTGTCACGTAGAACTAAAAAAAAAATAAAACAAATCTTATTTTCTCCCATTTTTTTTATATTTTTTTCATATTAAATTATGTTCCATAACTAAATATTTGATGTTAAACGAAAGCCCTGTTTCCCCTGAACAAAATGATATATAATAAGTGTAGGTGCATTTAATATGAAAGAGATGAATTACGGTTGGACAGACATATAGCGCAAATGCCAGGTTTTGTTTACGTTTTTTTTGGATCACAACTTGTACATTTGGCTGCGGTCTTAAGGGATTAAAGGACCACTATAATGCCAGGAAAACATACTCGTTTTCCTGGCACTATTGTGCCCTCAGGATGCCCCCACCCTTAGGGTCCCACTCCCGTGGCGCTGAAGGGGGAGGAAGGGGTTAATCCCTTACCTTTTTTCCTCTCCTCCCTTTTCTTTCGTCATCGGCTGAATGAGCATGCGCGGCAAGAGCCGCGTGCGCATTCAGCCAGTCTCATAGGAAAACATTCTCAATGCTTTCATATGGATGCTGGCGTCTTCTCACTGTGATAATCACAGTGAGAAGCGCGGAAGCGCCTCTAGCGGCTGTCAATGAGACAGCCACAAGAGGCTGGATTAACCCATAGGTAAACATAGTAGTTTCTCTGAAACTGCTATGTTTACAGCAAAAAGGGTTAAACCTAGCAGGACCTGGCACCCAGACCACTTCATTGAGCTGAAGTGGTCTGGGTGCCTATAGTGGTCCTTTAAGATACCGACACATCATCTTAGACCTTTCCTAAACGGGCTAAATCAAATCAGTTTCTGTAATAAAATGTGAATTACCACTAGCACTCTCTTACTATAACTATTTACTATAACTATTTACCATAAAACTATTTACCACCGAACAGTACACGCGCCCTTATAAAAGTGTTTCCATCCGATGCCAACTGTTACCATCTATTAACAACGTGTTTAATTATAAGATCTATCAAATATTTGAACCTCTAATATGACGTGTTAAGAGACAATATTTTCTACGATGTGTTACAAGATACAACCTTTTAAGATGTTAAATATCTGTACAAAACTCACATACAGTCAGGTCCATAAATATTGGGACATGGACACAATTCTAATCTTTTTGGCTCTATACACCACCACAATGGATTTGAAATGAAATGAACAAGATGTACTTTAACTGCAGACTTTCAGCTTTAATTTGAGGGTATTTACATCCAAATCAGGTGAACGGTGTAGGAATTACAACAGTTTGTATATGTGCCTCCAACTTTTCAAGGGACCAAAAGTAATAGGACAATTGGCTGCTCAGCTGTTCCATGGCCAGGTGTGTGCTATTCCCTAATTTTCCCATTTACAAGGAGCAGATAAAAGGTCCAGAGTTAATTTCAAGTGTGCTATTTGCATTTGGAATCTGTTGCTGTCAACTCTCAATATGAGATCCAAAGAGCTGTCACTATCAGTGAAGCAAGCCATCATTAGGCTGAAAAAAACAAAACAAACCCATCAGAGAGATAGAAAAAACATTAGGTGTGGCCAAATCAACTGTTTGGAACATCCTTAAAAAGAAAGAACGCACCAGTGAGCTCAGCAACACCAAAAGACCCGGAAGACCACGGAAAACAACTGTGGTGGATGACCGAAGAATTCTTTCCCTGGTGAAGAAAACACCCTTCACAACAGTTGGCCAGATCAAGAACACTCTCCAGGAGGTAGGTGTATGTGTGTAAACGTCAACAATCAAGAGAAGACTTCACCAGAGTGAATACAGAGGGTTCACCACAAGATGTAAACCATTGGTGAGCCTCAAACACAAGAAGGCCAGATTAGAGTTTGCTAAACAACATCTAAAAAAGCCTTCACAGTTCGGGAACAACATCCTATGGACAGATGAGACCAAGATCAACTTGTACCAGAGTGATGGGAAGAAAAGAGTATGGAGAAGGAAAGAAAAGATTAGAATTATGTCGATGTTCCAATATTTACGGACCTGGCTGTATACACTCTAACTGCGTTATCAATATCCTAGATGTATTTTGTTACTTTGTTATTTGTATTTTAACTTTTATTAAAGGACCATTATAGTGCCAGGGTCCCCCTCCCGCCGGGCTTTAGGGGGAGGAAGGGGTTAAACTTACCTCTTTCTCCAGCGCCGGGTGGGGAGCTCTCCTCCTGCTCTCCTCCTGCTCTCCTCCTCCTCTCCGCCTCCTCGGCTGAATGCGCATGCCCGGCAGGAGCCACGCACGCATTCAGCTGGTCTCATAGGAAAGCATTTACAATGCTTCCCTATGGATGCTTGCGTCTTCTCACTGTGATTTTCACAGTGAGAAGCACGCAAGCCCTCTAGCGGCTGTCAATGAGACAGCCATTAGAGGCTGGCTTAACCCTAATATAAACATAGCAGTTTCTCTGAAACTGCTATGTTTATATAAAAAAACCTAGCTGGACCAGGCACCCAGACCACTTCATTAAGCTGAAGTCGTCTGGGTGCCTATAGTGGTCCTTTAACCCCTTAAGGACAGAGCTTCAGAAGCTTGTCCTTCACTTTATGACAACGGCATTTTTTGCTGTTTGCGTTCAGCTGCAATTTGCATTTGACTAATGTATTGCATCAACGCATATATATACCGTTTTTAAAGGACAGAAAGGGCTTTAATTTGATGTAATATATATATATATATATATATATATTTATACATGCTTATTTATTATAAAAAAAATACAGAAAAATGCAAAAAAACTGAAACATTTTGTGTTTTTTTTTTTACAGTTTTTGCAATAATAATGTGTGCACAATTAGTGCAGGTTAAGGAAAGTAATTAAAAATAAATTCATTTAGTTGTTCTGATTTACAGAATATATAATGTGTCTGGGATTTTAAGTTTTTTTGGTAGTTACAGGTCACAAAGCACAAGGAGTAAAATAAACTTTTAATGTGGAGCGATTTTAGAATTTGGGATGTTTGTCTTGTAAGCTTAATAGCCATAAATTTATTTCCTGGGCTACTATACAGTCTCAAAGGCAACGTAACCAATCTGGCGAATTTCAATTTCAAATGTAACACGCTATATTTGACCCTGTAACTTCCCAAAACACCATAAAACCTGTACATAGGGGGTACTGTTTTACACGTGAGACTTTGCTGAATACAAATATGTGTATTTTATTGCAGTAAAAGCAAACAGTATTGTGACATTGACAGTTAAAATGTCATGTAGAACTAAAAAAAATAAAAAAAAATCTTATTTTCTCATTTTTTTCATATTAAATTATGTTTCATAGCTAAATATTTGATATTAAATGAAAGCCCTGTTTCCCCTGAATAAAATGATATATAATAAGGGGGGGTGCATTTAATATGAAAGAGGTGAATTACGGTTGGACAGACATATAGCGCAAATGCCAGGTTTTGTTTACGTTTTGTTTCGTTCACAACTTGTACATTTGGCTGCGGTGTTAAGGGGTTAAAAGTAAAACTTAGCTTTTATTTACTTCAATTAAGAGATCAACGTTTCAGTTTGTCACCCAAACTTTCATCATTCATCCTGATGAATAATGCTTATCCTGCTTAGACAATGTCTCTTCTCTCTCCCTCTCCCTCTCCCTCTCCCTCTCTCTCTCTCTCTCTCTCTCTCTCTCTCTCTCTCTCTCTCTCTCTCTCTCTCTCTCTCTCTTTATTCGTCTTTTCTAGCAGGATATTATAGTTTACAAAGATGCAGACCTGTAGTATCCATGACACGCAATAGATTTTTTTTTTGTATATATACTCTCCACCTACACACAGAAATCAATTACAAGGGTTTCTCTAATGCTGTTTTACTAAAGATAGCTATTTAGTTTTAAAACATGTTGACAATTGGATGCTATCAATGTCAATCTACTTAATGCAAAGTAATTGACTCTAATGTATAGATTTTTGTGTGTGTTTTTTTCTGGATGGTTTTCTACGACCATCTAAAAAGATGTGTGATCTGAAAAAAATATATGTGAACAGTGTTGTCATATTTATAAACACATACAAGTAAAGCAGTCAGTTTTATTCTTAGACATATAACCAGCTAAAAAAGTAATCCTCTATAACATGGGTTCTAAAAAGAGCTTATCGTAATATGTTAGATTCCTTATCAAAATCAGCAAATGGTTTTCATATTAGGCTATGGGAGAGGCTCCATCTTGTTCTGTAATGGCAGAAACTTACTCTTTTCTCTTATTGTATATAATGTGCTTTACTAACATAATTAATGAGAGAGAAATTGGTCAATTTAGTGCAATAATGGAGGGAGGAGTGGAGTAGAAAGACTTACGACAATAGGATATTTTTGTTAATGACAAAAATATGTATAACTTTCATAATTACATTGTCACAAATTATATTTGCATAATTATATATTGATGTAATGACTATATTAATTTAAATGTGACCACATATAGCAAACCTTGTAAAGACCTCTCTGCAACTTCACAAGTGTTATTTCAGTTTCTGTAAACTGAAAATGTCTGAGGCCAGAGAACAAAAATGCCATTAAAATGTCAACAAGCTTCCCAGGATAAATACCATTGTTTTGTGAACTTAGGGATTCAATGTGTGAACACTCACAGGGATATTCACTGAAGTGAAAATTAAACCTGAATTCAAAGTATTCAAACTTTTGGGCAAATGTAAAAAAATTAGAAGATAAAAATTATCATTAATACAATAAATCGAAAGCAGAAGGGTGAATTTTTCGATACAATATATTCCAAGCCTCAATAGTGGTCTTGGTCATAAGAAACATGTTCGCCAACCTTGTGCGCTGAGATGGAAGCAACCATAGAATATCTTTAATCGAATGCGGAGAGAGTTTGCTAGCCTCCATCTCAAGCCAAAAGCTCTTGATTGAATTTCAGCTTCATCACTGCATTAGTTGCATATTAGTAATGAATACAATCTGGCAAACCCACACCCCCACTAACCATGAGCTATTGAAGTATGGATAATTTAATCCTAGATGGTTTTCTATTCCAGATAATTTTCAAGAGAGCAGAATGTACCATACGAAAGGGGGATGGATGACTCTAAGAAAATATAAAATTTTAGGAAGGAGAGTCCTTTTCACTAAATTAAACCTACCTAACCATGACATTTCCAGACTGCACCACCTATCAAGATCATTCCTAGAGTCATCCCAGACCTTACCGAAGTTATAAGAATGCATCTTGGACAGGTTCTTGCATTGGTTAATGCTCAGATAAGAGATTTGAGTCCCTCCAATCAAAGTCAAACCTACCTTTCAAAGTGTCTAAATCATACCAAGGTATGTAGAAAGAGAGAGCTTGAGTTTTGGCTGTATTCAGTTTATAGAACGACATTTTGCTGAATTCCTGCATGATCGACATCAATGGAGTAAGTGAAGTCATTGGTTTTTTAAGCGATAACATGATGTTGTTTGCAAAAAGGCTTCTTTTATGTTCCTTTCCTACTGCAATACCTTTGATATCTGCGCTGCAACGTCTCAGCTCAACCAGGGGTTCCATTGTCGGCACAAAAAGGAGTGGAGACAATGGGCACCCCTGTCTGGTCCCAATGGACAACGGAAAGTTTTCAGAGACAAAACCAGTCGCAGATACTCTGAAAAATGGATGACATTTTAAATGCAAACACAGCCTTGATGAAGGAGTCTGGGATGTTAAAACGCGACAGAACCTCCCTCAGGTAATCCCAATGGACGCGATTGAATAGCTTCCCCGCATCCAGAGAAAGGAGCAAAGAAGGTGTACAAATAGATTTAAGATGATTAATCAAATTGATGTAATGTCTGGTACCATCCAGAGCCTGACTGTTTAAATGAAACCCACCTGTTTTTTGTCAATTAGGGATGGAAGTCGATTAAGTCTATTAGCTAACATTTTTGAGTAAATCTTTGTGTCATTATTAATTAATGAAATGGAACTAAAATTTGAACAGACATTAGGTGCCTTACCAGGTTTAGGTACCGTGACTATTTGCGCGCAAAGCTTCCCCCAGCATTCCACCTGTATTCCAATAATGATTGAATAGATGAGTTAAATGAGGGGTAAGAATGCCAGAGAAGGACTTATAGTACATCATTGCAAAGCCATAAGGCCCAGGGGCTTTACCTTGTGGAATCATATTAATGGCATCTGTAATTTCTTTTGAGGTGATGGGAGAATTTATAATATTCAATTTATCCGTAAGTATCTGTTTTAAAGAGACTCTGTCCAAAAAAGAGCATATTGTATCAGATGTGAGCTTTATCGTAGTGGGATCGGAAACCAAATTGAACAATTTTTTGTAGTATTCCACAAACATATTGCTTATCTTGACCGGATGAGTTACTTTAACGCCACTTTCATCCAGTAAATGCTTAATTCTGGATTGGGAGGCCCTGTGGTGCAGTTTAGAAGCTAAGATTGAAGAAGCTCTATTCTATTAGCATCAAAAATCTGTTTCAGTCTCCGCAACATCAAGGCCGTGTGTTCCAACTGGAGAGTGTTAATTTGAAATCTTTGCAGCAAGAGGCAAGGAAGGGCCAATTTTGTTAGCCTGATTTAAAGTATACAGTTTGTTTTCTAAATCTGTCAAATTTTTAGACCTAATCTTTTTCAAGTAGGAGGCTCGTTGACTAAAGTGTCCCCTTAGAACTGCTTTATGGGCATTCCACAACGAGGCATCCTCTAAATATAGAGCCAAATTTCCACTAAAATAATTATTAATCGCTGATTCAGCCAAAGTTTTATTCTCAAGTTCTGTAACTAAGTAATCACTAAGTCTCCACAGTCTGTTTGTGTTCAACTTGAAGGAGTCTTCTTAATTGTTATGGGGGCATGATCGGACCAAGTAATATCCGAAATTCCAGAGTGCAAAACAAGGGGTATGATATTCTCACCCACCAAGAACCTGTCGATCCGAGAATACATGTTATAAACTGCTGAGTGATAGGTGTAGTCTATCTCTCCAACAGTCGAATAGGCCCTGAGAAAAAATAAATTTGGAACAAATATCAGAAAATTTTCTATTTGAATCTCTAGCAATATTGTGTTCACAGTACAGAACAAAATAAGTGTCACCACCCAAAATCCATCTGCCTCTGACCCCATCTGAAACTTTACTAACTATAGATTTCAAAAAACAAAATTTCCCAGAGTTAGATGAATGATTTACCAGAGTGTACTGAACACTATTTACTGATCCTTTCCAAATTAGATATCTGTCGTCTGGGTCCAGAGTCACATCATCTGTGTGGCAAGTTCAATTTTTCTTAAAGATATGGAGATGCCCCCAGATTTCTTACAAAATGCAAAGTGATACTGGGTTGGGTAATCTTCCTTCAGAATATTGGGTACATTATCTGTTTTAAAATAGGTCTCTTGAATGAATAATACCTCTGGCTGGTTACGTTTCACCTCTGTAAATAAGTCTTCTTTTGTGCGGAGTGTTCTGTCCCCTCACATTAAACGATAAACATTTTAAAACCATTCTTACTGCTCAAATAGAGCAAATAAGAACAAAATAAAAAATTGGTGAAGGAGATCAGACACATCACAAAACTTGAAACATATTTTAAAATGAATCAATCCTGCCTGAGTAAGTAAGGTCCACCTGACCAATTTACATTTGACTCCATGTATCATTAAAATATTGTACAGAATTATTACATCAAGAAAACAAACAGCACGTTATGGATGACATCATTAGAATTTGACATAAATAATAGCAGGGTAAAATAACTTGTAGAAAACACCTTAATAAAGGAAAAATTAAAAGTATAATGTTTCCAAATAGGGGCAAGAAAATAGAATACAAAATTAAGTATATATAAAAAATAAGGCCATAAACGGAGAATTGAAAAATTCCTCCATCTCAAAAAATTTTTGGTGGGGGGGGGGGACAATATGAAAAGTAAATAAAAAAAAAACTAAAATAGTGTAAGGTTATGAAATAAATGGTATTATTAAAAAAATAAAGAACAAAAAGCAGAATATACTATACATTAAAATACAGTAAAATAATAATACATAATAATAAAAAACTAAGAAAACAAAAAAAAAGAGAAAAACATTAGAAGGGTAAAAAAAGGATAAAAAGTTAAAAATAAATTCACATAGTGAAAATAGAAAAAAAGAATGAGAAAAAGAAAGTCAGAAAAATTGTAATGTATATGACAAAAACCAACTAGTCCAGGATCAGGACGAGGAGAATAAATCTTCATAAAAGAATCCAAGGGACAGGAACCAGTGACGATCGAAATGAATGTAGAAATCCAGAACCGAACTCCAGAAAGCGTTGTTCTGGAACCTCAGAATACGAACAGGAAATCAGGAACCAGGAACAAAGAATGGGATGTCTACTCATGCTGGAAACCAGGGACAGCAGACCGATCTCAGGAATCATGTTTCTTCATAGGTATCATGCTTGCTCCTCTTACTGTAAGGTGCAGGCGTGGATGGGGACAGAGTATGGGATGTGTGACGAGACCAACCTCGCCACATTGCATTGGAGGAGCCTGGTTGCCCGCCTGCTGCCTTTGGATTATGGACCCGCAGCTAAAGGGTTAATTGTACTGTGCAGAAGGATTTATTTCTCCCTTTCTGCACAGCTGTTCGGTAGATTCTATCTACCGAACAAACAGCCTGTTTGCAACCTCCCCAGAGCCGTGGGAAGCCGGCCGGCGCTGTTAAATGGCCACCCAGAAGCTGGAGTGTGCTGCCAATTTACCTCCCTGAAGCTGCGGTTAACCGCAGCTTAATTGCTTGTTACTGGGTGGCCGCTGTTACACTTAGCGGCCGCTAGATGGCGGTGTTCTGGAGCTCCCCGGGCAGCCAGCGCTTTTCTGCCCGACTTTCATGCACCAAAATCGGACACTTTTACGTGCAGGCACCGCTGAACCTCCAGCCCCTGGTTCTAATTCGTATGGATTTGGTGAATGCATGGAAATTCTGTATTTTATGTTGGAAGAATGTTTTAACCCAGATAGCCATGCCATGGAGCATATTAGTGTAATTAAAGACTCTGGCTCCATGGCAATTAAACTGTATTTGTGTGGTCTGAGTGCCATTCACCTAATAATGTGCACTCAGACCTGAGCTATCTGGGGATATGTTACATGTGTGTGTTTTACGTATAAAATGTGTCTTTATGTATTTTAAAGTGATAGTCTGTCTTTGTGTCCCCACGTGTGTAATGGAGTTTTGCCTTTGTCCTGGGAGATAATTGAATTACTTCTCCAGGGCAGAGGGGAGGAAACCAGGATGCATTGTGGGGATGTTTTATTGCTGTATGTCTGTAATTGGTACTTGTCTGTCCGTTGTTACAGTCTCCCATTTGGTCCCCTAGGGGAGTGTCCACCAGATGGGAGACCTGCATAAATACAGGGGCAGGTAGCCCTCAATAAACAGACCACTGCTTGACCCTCAACACGGAGCCTTGTCTCGTTCTTGGGGGGATTCACTGTATGCTGATAGGGACTGACTGCCAGGAGTGTAAGCCGCTTGGGAGCTTTTCCTGTTCGTCTGCTAGCAGCTATTCGTGAGGTTCCAGTTCGGGAGTTTGGAGTGCTACCTTATTCCCTTGTATGCAGTTCGGGAGTTTGGTGCATCCACTTATATCCAATTCGTGAGTTTTGGTGATTTTACAGTAGCTGTGCCTGTCTGTGAAAAGGGGATTATCGCCTAAACAGATTTTTACCCCTTGTCTGCTGAAATGGTCCGTAACAGGATGGAGCTGATGTTCACCTGTTCATACATTGTAGGAGTTCCATACCCTCTTCTGGCGAGGTAATGAAATGGTTTTGGCCATCCATCCGAAATAATACTTCAACAGGGAAACCCCATCTATACTTGACATTTCTGCGGCGCAGCCCAGATGTAAAGGACTGGAACTCTCAACGTTTTTTATTGTATATGCTGAAAAATCTGGGAAAATCTTTATACTTTTGTAATCCTCAGGTATTCCTGATGTGCATGTAGCTCCCAAGAATTCCTCCGTGATGTGATAATAAGGAAATTGAACTATCACATCCTTGGGAGCCACTACATGTGCACTGTTTGGCTTAGGCAGCCTGTGGATGCGGTCCAGTATAAGGTCTGAGTTTGTGGCATTAGGTTTAACCATTTTAACATTTTTTTGTAAGTAGGTAGACAATTCAGTGTTATCTATAGAATCAGATATTCTTCTGATGCATAGGTTATTACACCTACTTCTATCTTTTGGGTCCGGTGATTTTTCTACTTGCTGGTTGAGTTGCCTCTGTAGCATGTCAACTTTTTCCACTAATTCCAAGTAAGACTGTTCTTGGTAGTGAATTACATTCTCAACATCCTCTGTCTGTAAATTGATGTCTTCCATGAAACCATATATTGCATCAAAGTCTTTATTGAAGTCATTCCTTATCTCATCTATTAACATGTCTGCTGAGGCTGGTAACCCTGCAGCCATTTCAAGTGGAATATTTGGATTATATGCACCTGCTGCTGTATGAGAGATTCTTTCAGTAACTGTAGCAGCCATCTTGGTTGTGGTAGTGACGGTTTTTGCAATGGTGGCCATCTTGGTAGTGGCAACATTCTTGAGAATGTGTGACTCTGCTGGCAGTTCAATAATATTAGGGACATCCCCATCAGTTTGCATAATTAAGTAATTAATTAATCATTTAATTAAGTAATACTAAATTAAGTAATTAATTAAGTAATAATAAAAGTAATTCTGTAAGGCTGTCTGTAGCCCTATCTTGCCCACTTATTATTATTTGTTGTGTGTCTTTATTTTTTCAGTAGGTGGGGGCCGATGACCCCCTCTGCCGACACCGACACCTAAAAAGCCATGGGTTCCGATGGGGACTGGGACCTCGTGCCACCATCCCTCCTATCAGCAGCCCGATCACTTGTATAAGTGAGCGATTGGGCAGCTCTACTAATAGACAGCTCGCAGTCTTTATTGCACTCTAAGCCTCTCGCGGTAACAGTACTTGCTCTCGCCTCCTGGCATGTCTCGCTTGTTCTCACCTCCTGGCATGTCGGCACTCGTGGCCGCAGTCCCGCCGCTTGAGCAGTGGTGCAAGCGGGCTGCGGCCTCGCTTGCATAAGAACGAGGTCTGGAAGAAGGGTGGGTGAAATAAACTGTGGTGTCGGCAAACGGGAGGGGGAGTGAGCATGCATGCTCCTACTTACCCCCTCAGCCATCTTCTCGATGTCCTTCACTCCAGACATAATTTTTACTTTATTCTGCATGTAAATGATGTCTTCTTAAAGCAATATAAGTAGTCCAAAAATCACATTTAAATTGATATATTGCAATTTAGGAACCTTTAAGTCCCAGTGTCCTTAGAATCCCTCTAAAAAGTGGCCATCCAAGATGGTGGCCAAGACACGCCTCTTGGAGGAAAGGTCTACCCACTGGAAGCTGGATCCTGGCCTTGGGTCCAGGGTGGGTAGAGGATGGCGAGATCCCAACCAAGCTGTAACACTGGAACTGGGGACTACAGTGCTGATGGTGTCTGGTGGAGTGCTGGAATTACTCGGTGAGCACTAGGAGCATCGATTGGCAGAGGCACCCGGTCTTTTTTACCAAAATGAACCTCCAGACAATGCCCTGTCTGCAACCTAGGTAGCCCTGTATTAACTGACTGTCTCCCATATACACAGGGTGACCAAATGAACTACCTGCTGCTTCGAGGCAGCCTCAAGGCTATCCCTATCTCTTAACCCCCACACTGCCCAGAAAGACCCTCAACAGAGTCACATCAAACACATAAATAAATAAAGAAAAAAGAAAAAAAGGGGTAAAGAAAAAACATCAAAAAGAATACATCGGCATTCTGTAATGCTCAAAGCTCTTGATAAAGGCGTTCCTATACGCCGAAACGCGCGTTGAGCATTACAGAATGTTTTGGTGTTTGAATGTTTGTATATAATTATGGAGTTAGAGTTCAGGAGTGTCTTTTTATGTCATGTTAGTGTTTGCAGGAGTGTGTGTTGTGTGTGTGTTTGACTACTGGGACGTCTGAACATGTACTGCCACATACATACTTACACATTACCAAACAGAAATACACTGACACACATACAGTCATATACACACAAACACAGACACATACAAACATAGATACACACACCTCAATACAAACACAGATACACACCGGCACGTACACACACTGACACACATACTGACACAAACACACACAGGCCCACAGATTAAAACACTGGTACAAAGATACACACACTGACACACAGATACACACACCTTAATACACAGTGTGTATCTGTGTGTCAAGGTGTGTGTATCTGTGTGCATGTGTGTATCTGCCAGTGTGTGTGTCTGTGTGTGTGTGTGCCAGTGTGTATCTGTGTGTCAAGTTGGGTATATCTGTGTGTATGTGCCTGTGTGTATCTGTGTTTGTTTGTGCCAATGTGCATATCATTGTGCCAGTGTGTGTATCTGTGTGTCAAGGCATGTGTTTCTGTCAGTATGTGTATCTGTGTGTTTAGTGTTTTTGTCAGTGTGTGTATTTGTGTGCCACTATGTTCCAGTGTGTGTATATGTGTGTGTCTGTGGCAGCAATATTTCTGCAAAATGCACGTTCCGGGCCCCCAATTCCCTTTTTGTTTTTAATACATATGTAATCAGGGCTGCCATCAGGGGGTGACAACCATGACGTTTGACACAGGCCCGGTGGCCCTGGGAGGCGTGGCCATCCGGGCCCCATGTTTAGCGGCGGAACTGCCGCCGGTGCAGTTGCATCGGGATCCGCACGCTGATGGAGGCCAATAAGGTGGCCCAAGCATTTAGGGCCACCCGATAGGCCCTATATCCTCAGGGGTCCGGTCAGAGCTGTAGCCGTGTAATAACGCGACCGGGACCCTTTAAATAAAAAATGCAGTCGCAAATGCTGCTAGGAGGAAGTGACATCTGGTCACTTCCTCCCAGCTCACTCCACGCGGGAGGAAGAAGACACAGCCAGGCCGCGAGGAGGGAAAAGCCCGAGCCCACACCAACTCCCTTCAGCCCCAGCCACCCTCCTGCAAAGAAAAGGTATGAAACAGGAGGGTGGCTGAAAAATTTGTTGTGTGTGTTAGTATGTGTGTATGTCTGTTAGTATGTATGTATGTTTGTCTGTGTATGTCTGTTAGTATGTATGTATGTATGTATGCCTGTCTGGTAGTATGTATGTCTGTTAGTATGTATGTATGTGTCTGTCTGTCTGTTAGTATGTATGTCTGTTAGTATGTATGTCTGTTTGTATGCATGTATGTCTGTCTGTTAGCATGTCTGTCTGTCAGTATGCATGTATGTATGTCTGTTAGTATGTATGTATGTCTGTTCTTATGTATTTCTGTTTGTATGTATATCTGTCTGTTAGTATGTCTGTTAGTATGTATGTCTGTTAGTATGAATGTATGTATGTATGTCAGCATATATGTATCTCTGTCTTAGTATATCTGTTAGTATGTATGTATGTGTGTATGTATGTCTGGCTGTTAGTATGTCTGTTAGTATGTATGTCTGTATGTATGTCTGTCATTATGTATGCCTGTCTGATAGTATGTATGTCTGTATGTCTGTTTGTTTGTATGTCTGTCAGTATGTATGTCTTTCAGTATGTATGTCTGTCTGTTAGTATGTCTGTCTGTTTGCATGTATGTATGTCTATTAGTATAAATGTATGTATGTCTGTTAGTATATATGTATGTATGTATGTCTGTTTGTATGTCTGTTAGTATGTATGTGTGTGTGTCAGTATGTATGTATGTGTCTGTATATATGTCTTTCAGTATGTTTGTCAGTATGTATTTCTGTAAGTATGTATATGTATGTCAGTATGTTTGTATTACTGTCAATATGTATGTATGTAGGTCTGTCAGTATGTATATGTCTGTCAGTATGTATGTATGTATGTATGATTTCTCGAGGGCTGCACCATTCCTGTGGAACTTGCTTCCCTCCTCCGTTAGATGCTCACCCAGTCTCCACTCCTTCAAAAAATCGTTAAAAACCCACTTCTTCATAAAAGCGTATCAATTAAACTGTTAATAGCTCCCAACTGATTCCTCTTCTGCAACTGTCACTAGTCTAATACTATCCTTACCTTTTTGTGTCATTTTACCCCACTCCCTCTAGCATGTAAGCTCATTGAGCAGGGCCCTCAACCCCTCTGTTCCTGTGTGTCCAACTTGTCTGGTTACAACTACATGTCTGTTCGTCCATCCATTGTAAAGCGCTGCGGAATTTGACGGTGCTCTATAAATATCATAATAATAATAATAATAATAATAATGTGTCTGTGTGTCACTATGTATGTCTGTGTGTCTGTATATGTGTGTGTGTCTGTTTCAGTATGTATGCCTGTATGTGTGTATCTCTGTTTCAGTATGTTTCTGTCTCAGTATGTGTGTATCTTTGTGTGTGTGTATATTCGAGTCATTTTTGTATCAGTGAGTGTGTTTGTGTCTGTGTGTATTCCTGTGGGTAAGATTTGGAGGCGGGCCCTGGGGCAGGATTTGAAGGCGGCTCCGGGGAGCCCAGACCTTGAGCTGTGTTAGGGGCCCCAAAATTTCTGATGGTGGCCCTGTATTTTATGGTCATATATATAATTTTGGGAAAATTTGCCAGTCAGTTCCAGGGGGGCATCGTGCATTAACATTCAAATGGAGGAAATTGTAGCATTGAACGATGCAAGCCTCCTTCAAGATATAGTAGTGATACCGGAGAAACTGACGGAAGCCGAGCACAGAGAGATGGACACAGGTTTCTTCAGGAAGGAAGAGATTCTTTATTCGATTCACCGACCGGGACTCAGAGGGACTAATGTCACCAAAATACAACAAGATCTGAGCCCCGAACATACAGTGTAGGTCCCTTATATAGGCATATAACTCCACCCATAATCAGCTCCACCCACACATACTCTCAACCAATCAACCGAGCAAAGACTAACTTCCTGTTTGACCACATGGCTTGCCCAGCACAATGGAGGAGGGGAATACTATATCCTGTATTCTTGCACATGCTCCGTACACTACTGATTCTGATTGTATCTTTTCCACGTGCAACCAACCGACCGATACATCAATATATGCACGTACACATACCACGTGGCAATCTCGGCCTACTAAATTTATTTTTACCGAGATTCAACCACATTCCCCCCTTTGATGCTTCTGATATTTCACAATTCCAGATGCATCACTTAACCATAGTTTGCTTACACCTCAAGTTGCCATAAACCAGACCAGACTTTGCGACTCCCTAAAGATATGAATCCCTCAACATTCCTCTTCCTGCACTAGTTCTCCTTGATTTAGAAACAATAACTAGGAAAGTTCCACTTGTGAGGATGGGTCCAGGAAATTGGAACCGCCTCACTGGTGGAAGAACACCTTGGTGGACACTCCAGGGGTGTCCTGGGGCTTAACCCCTACGAGTAAAGAATGAAAAAAGTACTCAAAAAGCTGGAGTGATCCAGACTGGCTGAGTATAGTACTGGAAAGAAAATAAATAAATAAATAACCATAGAATATGGGTACAGTGTAATCTGAACTGAATTGATAAGTAGATTTTGACAAAATATAGTGAAATCTAGCCTTAATGGCTCACCTCCATATAGATCCAGTGATACCTTAATACCTATTCGCTCAAGAAATCACCGCTGGCTACTGACTTTATTGGGCAATTAGACATGGTCAAGTCCAGTGGCTAGAGCGTTTTGAATAGGTGAATGTCAGACAGCTGACATAGGTATCTGGAATAAGGTCACTCAAAAGAGTCTGAATATTGGTGAACGCCGAATGGCTAATGATTAATGCTAGTATACATAAGGCCTATGATAATACGGCTGCAGATAACTGGTTAAATCAGAGGCCAAAGTCGGCATTAGGGGTAGCATGCAGCCTCTCCACTGTAGAATGACCATTTAGCATCTAGGTATTCATATACCCCTAGAAATTACTGCTAGGTAACTGTAACACTACACTTGTAGTGGTTACAATAACTACAGGGATGTGTTCAGCAAGCTTTTCAGTGTTCCCCAATGACACCTGGAGGAAAAATCCTCTACAGACCAAAAAGCAAAGTAGTGACCCAACGAAAAGGAGGTGAAAGAAATAGTTAAAGTTTAGAGTGACTCTATGTGCAGAACCATACTTAGAATGTTGGTTACCTGCACATAGTGCTAGATAGCCCTAGTGAGAAAAATGTGAATGAAAATGAGCCCATAGAGCCTGGCGCGCGTTTCGGTGCTTGCCTAGATGCACCTTCGTCAGGAGCCCCTGACGAAGGTGCATCTAGGCAAGCACCGAAACGCGCGTCGGGCTCTATGGGCTCATTTTCATTCACATTTTTCTCACTAGGGCTATCTATCACTATGTGCAGGTAACCAACATTCTAAGTATGGTTCTGCACATAGAGTCACTCTAAACTTTAACTATTTCTTTCACCTCCTTTTCGTTGGGTCACTACTTTGCTTTTTGGTCTGTAGAGGATTTTTCCTCCAGGTGTCATTGGGGAACACTGAAAAGCTTGCTGAACACATCCCTGTAGTTATTGTAACCACTACAAGTGTAGTGTTACAGTTACCTAGCAGTAATTTCTAGGGGTATATGAATACCTAGATGCTAAATGGTCATTCTACAGTGGAGAGGCTGCATGCTACCCCTAATGCCGACTTTGGCCTCTGATTTAACCAGTTATCTGCAGCCGTATTATCATAGGCCTTATGTATACTAGCATTAATCATTAGCCATTCGGCGTTCACCAATATTCAGACTCTTTTGAGTGACCTTATTCCAGATACCTATGTCAGCTGTCTGACATTCACCTATTCAAAACGCTCTAGCCACTGGACTTGACCATGTCTAATTGCCCAATAAAGTCAGTAGCCAGCGGTGATTTCTTGAGCGAATAGGTATTAAGGTATCACTGGATCTATATGGAGGTGAGCCATTAAGGCTAGATTTCACTATATTTTGTTAAAATCTACTTATCAATTCAGTTCAGATTACACTGTACCCATATTCTATGGTTATTTATTTATTTATTTTCTTTCCAGTACTATACTCAGCCAGTCTGGATCACTCCAGCTTTTTGAGTACTTTTTTCATTCTCCTTGATTTAGAGCAGGGATGTCGAACATGCGGCCCCCCAGATGTTGCTGAACTACAACTCCCATGATTCCCTGGCTATCTGTTTCATTGAAAGAATCATGGGAGTTGTAGTTCAGCAGCATCTGGGGGGCCGCATGTTCGACATCCCTGATTTAGAGCCTCATACCTATAAATAGCCATTATCTGTGCAGCAGCCTTTCTCTCTGCTATATTCTCTATAATGCTCTGCACAGACCTAACTACCAAAGGAATCAGAAATGGTAGGAGAAGGCACAGCATCAAGGTTAGCATGACTCCACCTACCAATGCCTTAAGTCCTCCAAACTGCTCATACCATTTACCAAACCAACTACTTGGATTATACCCTTTCCATACTTGGGTAGGCACATGTGCTAATTTAACCATATGGCTAGTAAGCTCAGCTATTGCTTGCCCTTCATCATCTATTTGAAGACAACAATTGCTTAGGTTAAACTTCCCACATACACCTCCCTCTACTGCCAATAGGTAATCCAAGGCTAATCTATTTTGGAAAATGGCTGTCCTCATCCTAGTATTATGTTTTGCTAGGAGATTTAGCGCTTGCGATGTCTCATTGGTAATTATCTCAACCACTGCCTGTAACCTTATAATACGGTTGAGCATATATATTGGGGTTCTATATCCAAAAGTACCATCCTCTACCCACGTAGCTGGCCCATAATAATCTGTAATACGCTGGGGAGGCCACTCATTATCTTCCCAGGTACCTATCTCTAGAGGTCCCCTTTTCTTTCTATGATTCACATCATATACTTTAACTCCCAAAGTCTCTCCTGTTTCAATTGGCAACAAGAAGAAGGATGGTTTGAGCGTACCTAACACACATGCCCCTTCCCAGTCCTGTGGTAACTCCGAATAGTCTTTCTTACCACAGATCCAGTACAAATTTGCTGGTGCTTTCCAACTAGATGTAGCAGATAAGTCAAACCATACATCCTTTAAATTGGTATAACTAGCAAACGGATTAGGTGGTTCTGAGACATTTGAAGCTGACCACCAAGTCGTATCCTTTATATCATCATCATAAGCTTTTTGCCCTAGACAAGTCAATTCTCCTACAGATGTATTAAACATTATTCCTTTCCTTGCTATGCAAACATAACCTATAATGGAGGTCTTTAATCGCCACTCAGATTTACCTCTAACACTCATTTGATAATCAGCTTGAGAAGATGTTATCTGTTCAATTGTCTCAGAACCGGAATACATTACCCCCTTTGCTTCCCATGGCCATTGGTCTCCCATATTAGTACCTCCACACACATAGCAGTTGGTTACATTAAGACTACCAGCAATACTCTCAGCTAGATCCATAAACAAGTTCTTAGCATTATGGGGGATCTTATTTTCTACACTCATCTCTTCATAGAAGGAATGGAAAACCTGATGAGTCTGGGCTGCCACAGTATCGGTCTCTATCCCTATAAATAATATTGTCCCAGGATCCAAACCTGTTCCATATATCTGGAACCCAAATAAGATTCCGAACCTTTCTATAAACAGTTCTGGGTCATTGATAAGTAAATGGACTGGGTTACACTCCGTAGACTTACAATATGGTTTGGTAGGCAACTTAGTAACAATCATATCCTTATCTACTGTCTGTCCCCAAGTTGCCCACCCTACACAGGACCAATATGGACAATAATTATACTCTTTATTTGGGCATTTTGGATCTATATACTTGTTCTTACTACTGGGGCAAATATACTTATCATTAGACCCATACGTTCTTTCCCATTTAAGATCCCCACATACATTCCACGGTTTTCTACCACTTGATATCTATCGCCTTACATGCATCAAATAGCAGAACACCCGAAGAATGTACAGTTTCTAGTATTGTCTTATTTATCAGGGTCCCCTGTGAGTCTCCATTCCGAAGGGTCAACCAAATTGTACGGGGTTGATACTCTGGTTCTAACACTTAGGTTCTCCTACTCCTAAATGGCATACACTATAGTCTATACCTAAGTATCTGCACTTAGATACATGTCCTTTACATTCATATTGTGAATGCCAAATAAGGGTCTGAGAAATATGATTACCTGTTTTTGTAGTCTTAATGCAAACCTCACAGCCTGGTGTGTCGGTACCTCTACCTTCCTGAATAATTAAAAACACAAATATACGCATTATCAAATAAAAGACACTCTGACTATGTAACGTAGGTAGGTGGTCAGGCTTTATTATGGCCGTCAAAACACCTACTTGCTGATCTCTTTGATTACTCTAGAAGTCCCAATATCTCCTCTTCACTCCGACTGAGTTACACGCTTTAACCGGATCTTGCAGGGATTCTCAGAATCTGGTGTAGCTTGCCAAGAATCTACTGCTGCTGGTTTAACCTTGGAGTGATGAATCCACGAAGTCACTTCAGCCACCTTTATAGCTGTAGGGGTAGACAAAAGAACAACATAAGGACCCCTCCACTTTGGCCCCAGCGGTACACTGTTCCACTCCTTTATCCAAACTTGATCTCTTGGATGATAACAATGGACAGGTGGATAAATATTCACAGGTAATCTATCTTGTACCCATTTCTGTACCTCCTCCATAGTTTTACCCAACTCTACAACCTGCTGGCGGGTAATTCCTTCTCCCAACTGACTCAAATCCCCCCTTAAGTTACCAAGTACAGGAGGTGGACGCCCATACATAATTTCAAAAGGTGAGAGACCCATCCTTCTGGTAGGTGTACTACGAATGCGCAACAGAGCTATTGGCAAAAGAACATTCCACTTAAGTTGAGTTTCTTGACACATCTTTGCCAATTGGTTCTTAATAGTTCTGTTCATCCTTTCCACTTTCCCAGAGCTCTGAGGCCTATATGCCGTATGAAGTTTCCACTTAATACCGAGCATATGAGTCAGTTGTTGTAGGCATTGGTGAACAAAGGCTGGACCATTATCCGATCCTATAGAACATGGTAGTCCATATCGGGGTATTATTTCATGCAACAGAAATCGCACAACTTCTCCTGCTTTCTCTGTCCGAGTGGGACATGCTTCTACCCAACCTGAGTAGGTACACACAACTACTAGTAGGTAACGATGTCCGCCGGATTTAGGCATTACCGTATAGTCTATTTGGAGATCGGACATAGGGAGTCCTCCCATATACTGGACTCCCGGTGGTTTCACTGGACCTTGCCTTGCGTTGTTCTTGGCACATATCACACATCTTCGTACAATGGCTTGAGTCAAGTTGGACAATCTTGGTATGTAGAAATTCTTCCTAAGAGATTCTTCCATACTCTCTCTCCCGGAATGTGTCCCGTTATGATAATTCTGGACAATTTCTACAGCTAGCGATGCTGGCATAACTACTTTTCCATCTTCTAACTGATACCAATTGTTCACCAAATACTTCCCAGCTTCAGTCTTTAACCACTCTTCTTCTTGAGCTGTATAAATTGGAGTCCATTGAGACAGAGGGGTCGGTATAAGAGCAGCTATATGTTCCACATACTCCTGTTTTCCTGATTCAGTGGCACACTTGGCTGCATTATCTGCCATCCAATTTCCTTTTACTACATCACCATCACCTTTCAGATGCGCTCGACAATGTATGATACCAACTTCTTTCGGTTCCCACACGGCTTCCAATAGTTCTAATATCTCAGCTGCGTACTTGATTTCTTTACCCTCTGAATTCAGTAGTCCTCTTTCTTTATACAAAGCTCCATGGGCATGAGTGGTTAAAAATGCATACTTTGAGTCTGTATAGATGTTCACCCTCAATCCTTAAGCCAATTGTAAGGCTCGTGTGAGTGCAATTAGTTCTGTCTTCTGTGCCGATGTTCCTTTTGACAATGGCCGAGCTTCTATCACCTTGTCTATGGTTGTCACTGCATATCCTGCATAGCGAATCCCTTCTTTCACATAACTACTGCCGTCCGTATAGTACTGGACATCAGGGTTCTGGATGGGAAAATCACGAAGGTCCGGTCTACTTGAGAACACTTCATCCATCACCTCCAGGCAATCATGTTGACTTTCAGTAGGTTGTGGAAAAAGGGTAGCAGGATTCAAGGTATTAACAGTCTCAAGATGCACTCTTGGGTTTTCACATAACATAGCTTGATACTTAGTCATGTGGCTATTACTAAACCAATGATTACCTTTATAGTCTAGCAACGTCTGTACTGCGTGCGGGACTCGCACGTAGAGTTCCTGACCCAGAGTGAGCTTATCAGCTTCAGCTACCAGCAGGGTGGCGGCAGCTACGGCTCTTAGACAAGGTGGAAGACCACTGGCCACTGCATCCAGTTGTTTGGACATATATGCAACAGGTCGTTGCCATGATCCCAAGTACTGTGTCAATACTCCCACAGCCATTCTTCTTTGCTCGTGTACATATAAGTAGAATGGATGTGTATGATCAGGTAGACCTAATGCTGGGGCGCTCATCAATGCCTTCTTAACATCTTCAAATGCCTTTTGATTTTCAAAGGTCCACAGGAAGGGATCGTGTTCTGTACCTTTTATAGCCGCATAAAGAGGTTTCGCCAATATCACATAACTGGGAATCCATATCCTACAGAAGCCTGCTGCCCCCAAGAATTCCCGCACTTGTCTTCTATTCTTGGGTGTTGGTATTTGGCATACAGCTTCTTTTCTCTCTGGCCCCATTATCCTTTGACCTTCAGATATATGGAATCCCAGATACTTGACAGTTGGTTGACACAACTGGGCTTTCTTCCTGGACACCTTGTATCCTGCCTTCCAAAGAATGTGCAGTAAATCATGTGTTGCTTGCTGACATATTTCCCTTGTAACTGCCGCTATAAACAAATCATCTACGTATTGTAATAGTACACACTCTCCTGGGATGGACTTGAAATCCAGTAAGTCTTGACTTAAAGCTGATCCAAATATGGTGGGTGTAACGGACCGTTTCACTTACTAGAGGATAAAACCCAGTTTAGGCGATATCCACCTTTTCCATAGACCAGCAGCTACAGCAATCACCAATCTCCCGAACTGCAAACTTTGCGAATTCTGGAAACTCCCGAACTGGAAACACACGAACCCTGGAATCAGCCGAACAGGAAAAGCATACAATCCGCTTACACTCCTGGCAGTCAGCATACAATCCAATTCCCCCAAAAACGAGACGACACATCGGTTTGAGGGTCAAGCAGAATCAGAGGTCTGGAACACCCAGCCTGCTTTTTATTACAGTTGTGCACATACAGGACACACCCAGGGGGAGGCATAAAACAACCAATCAAGCAACAGTACAACCCACACATCCCCACCCCTCAGATAAGCAATTAACATAATTATTACATACAGTAAAAATACAGTTTCCACACATACTCTGTAACTTTAAAACCATACATCACATTCACATAAAAATACATATCCACAATCAAGCCATTCAGGGGAACAACATATTAAAAAATGGCATGAATCCGAAAAAGTATCTTTTGTTCCCCCTGGCTGGCAGTATTTTAATCTGGCTCAAACAGGAAAAGTAAAACATCCCCACAATGCATCCTGGCTTCCTCCCTTCTGCCCTGGAGATAATTGGAGAAGTAATCCAATTATCTCCCAGGTCAAAGACAAAACTCCATTACACATGTGGGGACCTAAATACAGGATTATGTTTTAAAATATAAAAAGTTACTTTTTATATATCAAACACAGACATGTAACATATTCCCATATAGCTCAGGTCTGCGTGCACATTATTAGGTGAATGGAACGCAGACCACACAAATACAGTTTAATTGCCATGGAGCCAAAGTCTTTCCCATAGTCTTTCATTACATGAATAGGCTCCATGGCATAGCTATCCAGGGTTATCACTGCTCACACAGGGCAAGTACCGAATGGCCCCACTGTGTCCAAAGGGCCAGAATGAGTGACATGCACTCTGCCAGGGCTGAATACGCTTTGTAAAAGGGCCCAATCTCCCAGGGCCATAGTCCAAAGGCAAGAGGCGGGCAAGCAGCTCCCTCCAAGGACACGTGGCGAGGTCGGTTTCGCCACAGTGGGTGAATTTTTAAACCCTTGGGGCAGTCTTGTCCAAGTCATCTGGCGTTTTGAGCCTGTTACAGCATTTTCCCATTGGAATGCAAAGATACACTGGCTTTCCGCAGCAATTCGTAGGCAAAAGAAGGCATCTTTGAAATCCAAAACTGTAAAGTAGGTAGCCCCGCCCGGAATTAATGAAAGCAGGTTATATGGATTGGGTACAACTGGATGTATACTAACTACCGCATCATTGACTGCTCTCAAGTCCTGCACAGGGCGATACTCATCTGTCCCGGGCTTTTGAACAGGCAACAATGGGGTGTTCCAGGGGGAAGTACAGAATTTTAGGATACCATACCTTATGAACTTATCCAAATAAGATTGTATGTTCTTCTTGGCCTTTTGTGGAATATGATATTGTCTCAGGCTCACTGGATAAACCCCTAGCTTTAATTCAATACGAATAGGTGGAATATTGCGAGCAAGTCCTGGTGGGTTATTCTCTGCCCACACTCCTGGTACGTTAAACAAGGATTCATCACTCTTAGGGTTTTGGCTGGTCAACACTGTATAAAGTCGCCACTCTTCTTCCTTTGGTACAGATATTGTCATTATACCCGAAGGTCCATTGAACTTCAAAGATGTTATTCCGTTAGGCTGAAATGTTATCTGTGCTTGTAATTTCGACAACAAATCACATCCTAGTAGTTGGACTGGACATTCAGGCATATAAAGGAACTGGTGTTTCACTATGTGGCCTCCCAGTGTACAGAGTCGACTTTTAAGAACCGGTTTAGCGGCACTCCTTCCAGTTGCTCCTATTACGGTGATAGTTCTTCCTGAAGGAGGAGCGACTAGGTCAGTCACCACCGAATGTTCAGCACCAGTGTCAATCGTGAAAGAACTCCTTTTTCCCCCTATTGCTACATCGACCATAGGCTCCGCTCGGCCAAGGGGGATGGAGCCCGGTCGGTATCAATAGTCTTCCATGACAGTGTCAGCCAAACCCACAAAGTCCCTATCCTCTCTCTCTCGGGGTCTCTGCGCTGCTGGGTAATACCTATCTCCACTAACACTTCCTCTATTATTCCCACTATTTCCTCCAGGACCTCCTCTTCCTCTCGCTCTGCCTCTATAATTACTGCTAAATCCTGCCCTAGGTCTGTCTCTCTCTCTCTCTCATGTTGTTCCCTCTGTGGACACTCACTTCTCCAATGCCCTTCTTCCCTACAATACGCGCATTGGTTCCTACCTAATGGCTCCCTATTCCACTTATTCTCGCCTTTCTCCGTTCCCCTATATATTTCCTTTTCCCTTCTATCTACGCCTGCGATAGCTACCACTAACATATCTGCTTTCCTTTGCATTTTTCGCTCTTCTTCCTTTTTCGTCTCCGTCTCCCTATTCATATAGACCTTATTTGCTATCTCCATTAGTTGGGTTATAGACATCCCTACAAACCCTTCTAACTTCTGTAGCTTGCACTTTATATCTCCGTAGGCCTGGCTGACAAAGGCAGAGTTAACCATCCGGGAATTCTCAGGAGCCTCTGGATTAAAGGGGGTATACAACCGGTATGCCTCCAGTAATCGATTATAAAAGGCACTGGGCTATTCATCACATTTCTGCAATACCTCAGCCGTCTTAGACATATTAATCGCCTTTTTCCCTCCGGCTTTCATGCCAGCAATAATAGCGTCCCTGTATGCTTTTAAATGGGCCACGTCTGCGCCATTGACATTCCACTCCGGATCAGCATTTGGATAATGGGCTGCGGCCCATGCTGCTGGGTTGGCCTGATTTTGTGTACGGGCCACTTCTTCCAGCGCTTTAATTGCCGCTTGGTTTATCCGTGTCCTTTCCACGTTATTAAACAATGTCATAAGCAATTGCTGGCAATCAGCCCAAGTGGGATTATGCATCTGGATTATAGAGGTAAACAAATCTGTCATGGCTTGAGGTTTATCGGTGTATGTGGAGTTATGGGTCTTCCAGTTAAATAGATCAGTTGTAGTGAAGGGAACATAAACGAATACCGGATCAGCGTGTTGTAACTGGCCTTCACCGTTAATATGTGTCGGGCCCGGTGTCAGTCGGAGAAGCATTTGATAATGTCGGGGTTGGAGGGTACCGGTCAGTTGTCGGGTTAGAATGGGGCTTCGTTTAGAAATGGCAGTTAGGGGTTCCGGTCGAGGGGTAGTAAGACGAGGGGAAGGGGATGCTTTTTCTTTACTGGAGGGGAGATCAGTAAGTAAAATATTCCGAGCCGGGCTGGGAGAAGCCTGACCAGGAACTAGAAATGACGTCAAATCTGTATAGGTGGGGTTAACAGAGGTAGGTACCGGAAGGGGAGGGTTTAAAACAAGAGGGCTGGACTCTGAGCTAGAGGAGGGGGTAGGTGGGGACAACGGGGCAAGGGGAGTAGTGTTACCAACAGCACCTCCTCTTCCTCTTCCTGTGGAGGAGTAAGGGGGCGGCATGGGGATCTCTGACTCAGGGGGCGTATCCAAAATGGGCGCAATTACGGCCTTAGTGGACAAGCGAGTTCTGGCCACCATGAGGCGACATTGTTCCTCGTGGCATACCCGGATCCATTTTGGCAAGTCATTTACGGCCTGCTTACAACAGTCAATGTACAGAAACTGGCCGTAAAGTTCAGGCCTACCTGATACAGCCACGTGTACACGCTGCACCAGTTTAGGATCCATTCCCTACTACATAAGGTAGTCAGGCGTGTTGGAGACATCTTTACCCCAAAATCATACACATTATATCCCTTTTTTAAAGTTTTTTAACATACATCCTAAGGGATCCATAACCGTTGAATCTGACGCACCCATACTTAACAATGAAGCGTCGTCTCCAACAGAAACCAAACAAACACACTTCCAACGGTCACACCTGTAGCCTTGGCAACAGCACCACGTGGTACAGTTACTAGGCGAAACGCACACAACAAAACACACAGGGAATTCCCGTACGCACACAGCTGTTACACCAGTCACTAAATAACTATTACTGTACCTTTTGGCGAAACTATACAATCACCCACGTTATAATTCTCAGTATCTGAATTACCCGTCCATAACACACCCCAGTAACATCGCCTTTACAAACAGTAGTTATAGTACGGTTAGCATAGGTTAGAGTACAATTTAAAGTCACAGTTCAATTAGTAGTGGTTATGGTGTTAAACATACAATGATGTAGAATTATTAAAAATCTTTATTGAACTTGTACTGAATTATTGTACTAACTCCATTTTAACCTCACACTGTAACAAACCCTCCATTTTGTCCTCATTACCTGACAGATTCTCCATCTTAAACTACATTACATGACAGAATTTCCCAGCAACATTCAATACAATGAACAGAGACTGTATTTTCTATAAAGACATAGCTGACTCCGGAATTATTGAATCTCCTGTAACATGCAACAAAGTATAACCAAGGCCAGAGCCAAGGCCATGAGAACACTGTACTAATGAAATGTTCTATTCATAAAAGAACTTTGCACCTGACCACAAGATTGACATCGCTGACTGTGTAAAATGACGCTCAAGCCCCCCTTTCCACCGAGTAAAACTCATGCTGGGAAAAATGGCGCCTGAGCCTTCTGTCCACACCCTTGTCCAGAACAATACCACCTCCCGGTGGGAGGACACCCAGCTAGTCACTCAAACCCCTGAGCCAATTAATAATATTGATGGGTGGACACTGATATAGTCACATAACATTTAATCCAATTAATGATGTTTATTTGTTATTATCTGATATTCAATGATGATGTCATTTTGCATTTAAAAAGGCCTGCATAACTGTTTTCCAACCAGATTGCATTAAATTTTCTGAAGTGCTTTTAACCTGAACTCCATGTGTCAGTGTGAGCTTACTTCTGCGTATACGCAATTTAATCATCTCAGATTTGGACAGGAACAGATAGACATTTAAACATATTTGTTTATTTCTAAATTAATCTACATCAATTTGGCGCTTTCCAACGTGGGGCATCGGGCTATGGCCTCTGGCCGGTGAGCCGTCCTAAGGAAGATGCTGTTGGACGGGGGAATCCTGGGGGTAGGAAAGGAGACTGATCACCTCCAGGTACACGGTAGAGACTTCTGCAGAGCCACCGGTATGTTCCGGCCCCTTTGATTGACCCGTCCACGTGTCTGTGACTGCTTCCCGGGAGGACATCAAAGACAGGTAATATCTTGCCCGGTGTCTCGTTACTCACTTGTTTACCTGCATTTTAGTCTATCTGTTGCCTGGGTGTGTTTGAATTGTTTGCCTGTTTCCCCATTTTGAGATAAAGGGGGGGTGGACCTGCAGGGGATTTGCCTGGGGTTCTGTCTTGCTTGTTTTCCCCTTTTTGGGATAAAGGGGGGTGGACCTGAGGGGACTTGCCTGGGTCTTCAGTATATCTGTCTATCTGTTTGTATTTTACCCCTTTTTGGGATAAAGGGGGGTGGACCTGAGGGGATTCGCCTGGGTCTTCTGTTGCCTGTTTTACCCCTTTTAGGAACCACGGTGCTGTGGTTGTAGGGAAAAAGGGGGGTTGACCTGTGGATGTGTTCCTGGGGGTCATCTTTTCCTGTTTAACTCTTTTAGGAGCCTCATGGCTGGGGCTGTAGGGAAAAAGAGGTGTGTTGGATCTGTGGAGATTGTGTAGACTCATAGTTTCCTGGGGATCCTTCTTGTGTCACTTTGATAGCCTAGCTAGCTTCTCTGTGCACGTTACTCTGCTTGCAGAGTGGTGGTACCCTCCAGCTTTGAGCGCTGAGCTGGAGCCATTCCAATTTTTTATTTGTGGTGGATGAATTCGGGCAGGCATTGCTGTTTTCATCGCCACGGAGTAGTGAGACTTATAAAGTGGGTTTTTATAGGGGCACTACAAGGGTGAGGGTAGCGCAGACACTATTAGTGGGCTGCTGTGTCGAGGGAGGCTGGCGGAACTCGGACCGGTGTCAGTTGTTTTCCGCGGCCGCAGGTAGTGGAGACACTACGGGATTGAGGGAGGTGACTTTGGAGTAAGCACACGAGTAAAGGAAAGGAATTACTGTTGATTTCATTTGAACTGTGATGCATGCACTGTATTTCAATTGTACTGTTGTTTTGTTTGTGTAATTAGGAGTTATTTAAACTCCTGTGTCTGTCTCTAAGGATTTTTCCTTGCCTTTTCCCTTTTCTATACTTCCTATATTATTATTCTATCCTCTCCTATTTCTATTGTGAGAGAAGTGACTGGTCACACACTTCTCACCTCGCTCCAATTAGTGACTAGTCTACGTTTTGGGAAGACGCACTTGGGGGGGACCCACCCCTCTCGAGTGTCAGTCCACCATTGTAGACACTGTTTAAAACCTTTTTCCCCTATATCTGGGACGCCTGTATAGGAGGGGAATGGAACAGGGTTAGAAAAGCCCAATAAGGGCTGGCTAGCGCGTGTGATCTAGTTGAAGATAGAGATTGCTAAAGTGTGTAAAATTGCTGTGCCTTCATGTGGTAGATTACTGACAGAGAAGAAAGCAAGCTTACTGGTACAGAGTAACAATGCTATTCAGCAGGAAGGTTGGGCTGAGGAAGAACTAGATCACAAAGGGTTAAGAATATATGTATATTATAATTGTTTTTGTATTTTGTGTTAGCCGTTACCCTGGTAGAGGGTGGGGGTTTTGTATTGAGTTTCACTGAGAGACTTATTAAATGTTGTGTTTTTGTGTCTCTTTGCTTTTGCAATAATTGTAACGTAACTGTCTTTCCAGCACTGACATGGTTAAAATGTCATGCTTGCAGCCCCCCAACCTCTTGTTTCTCTCCCTCTCTCCCCCCCCCCCTCTTGCTTCTGGTCTCTGTGTGCGGAGGTTCGGGGGGGAGGAGGGAGGGGGTGGCATGCTTGCGATTCAGGTCTGTCTCTTCAGTGTTACGTAGAGTTGTTCAGAAGCTACTGTTAAGACTCTAGAAAAATATTCTAATTGTGTATTTTGCTACTTACATAGGAGTGAGGTTTCTAGGGTTTGTGTGTTGTTGCTGCTGCCATTTGTGCGACGCCAGCAGGTTCCGTGGCGTTGTATATGTATTTGGACGTGTTGAGTGATTAATAGCTGGTGAATGATGGGGGAGGTTGGTTGCATCCCGTGAGTTTATTTTTTGCACCATGTTATTTCAAAGCTTCACGGGCTGTTAAATGTATAATGCTTTCATTTGTCAGCTGAAATGCCCTAAAAGAAAATGGCCCCTAGAACAAAAGAAGGTTGTCCTTAGTACCCACGCCTCCTCCTGCCCTCACTCTGCCCTTACCATATCAGTGAGGTCATATCCGCCCGTGTATTGTGTCATGCTCATCCTATCTTAAAGACATGCTGTCTTCCTTAATTCCCATATATTATGAACAAAAAAGTTACAATTACTAAAATTATCCTACTATTAGTTTCCCTATATCAGGAAAGTGTCTGAGACAAGTAATGGTTAATATGTAGATAGAATATATATGTCTATCGTTTCACGTATAAGTAACAAGTGTGTTTTAGCTTTGTGTACAAAGATTGATAACATGCTGAAAGAAGGGTTATCTTAACCCCTTAAGGACAGACGACGGATATATTCCGTCATGATTCCCTTTTATTCCAGAAGTTGTGTCATTAAGGGGTTAAAGAACATTTACTAAAAGAAAGTTCTAATAAACCAAGATTTCTTGAACAAATGAATAAGCCAAGTTTAAAGACTGACTAACATAATTTTTGTTGTAAGCCCAGATATTTTATTATTGCATATGCATAGGAATTGAGACTTTGGGCATTATAGTATATTAATTCTAGATCTGTTACTAGCAGCAAGTGCCTATCCCACGCATGCTTAAAACGCTTCTACTGAGTTAACCTCTACCACTCCAGTTGGAAGGCTATTCCATGCATCCACTACCCTCTCAGTAATGTAATACTTCCTGATATTTTTTTTTTTATTTTTTTTTTAAACCTTGGTCCCTCTATTTTTGAGACTATGTCCACTTGTTATGGTAGTTTTCCTTCTTTTAAATATAGTCTCCACTTTTACTGTGTTGTTTCCCTTTATGTATTTAAAATGCTTTTATCATCTTTTCACCAAGCTATACCTGTCAAGATCCTTTCACCTTTCCTGGTGAATTTTACCCTGCAATCCATGAACCAGTTTAATAGCCCTTCTTTGAACTCTCTCTAAGGTATCCATATCCTTCTGAAGATATGGTCTCCAGTACTGTATCCAGTACTCTGCACTTCCCTCTTCCTACTGCTAATACCTCTCCCTATGCAACCAAGCATTCTGCTAGCATTCCCTGCTGCTCTATTACATTGTACATTGTCATTAACAGCCAGAAACTGGAGAACAAGAAATGTGAATTAATGTATAGCCATTTATAAGCTTAACAAAATCTCCATTATCTTTTCCATTTATTTTCCAGAAGACAATGTTATTTGTCTATTTCGTATGTTTTAAAGATACATTATCAGTGAAGAGTAGAATAAATTTTATCCCATTTGCGAGACATAAAAATTTGGATAATGTATATTTGTGATATAAGTAGGAATTACATTTTGAGATGTTAGATATAAATTATTAAATTAAGAACGAGAGTCAGGGATAGCGTCTGTCTCCGCGGGCACAAGACCCCGTGTGGAGAAGTGGTGGGCAAGCCATCATGGGCCACCCATGGGAGTGAAACGTTCGAGGCTTGTGGAGACAAGATGAGCATGTTAGCCTTTTATTATTTTTCTCTAGGGAAAGCTTAGGGCCAGTTAATAGTTGTTGTACATGGGCTATTTGCAGCCTCCATTGCATTTCTACCTAGTCTTGATTTCTGATGTCTCCTCCATTGCTACATCACCTGTCTGCTCCCTTACCTGCCCACCCCCGCTTATTCCTCCCACCGATCCCTCCCCTTCATCTGCAGTCCCCCACTTTCCCCTACTGCCCCTCCCTCTACTCCACCTTCTCCTCCTCCTACTCCTTCTTCCTGCTCTTACTCCTCCCTCCTCTTCCTACTCCTCCCTCTACTCCACTTTCTCCTCCTATTCCTTCCTCTACTCCACCTTCTCCTCTCTCCTCCTACTTCTCCTCTTCTCCTCCTCCTCCCTCTACTCCACCTTCTCCTCTCTCCTCCTACTTCTCCTCTACTCCTCCTCCTCCTCCTCCCTCTACTCCACCTTCTCCTCTCTCCTCCTACTTCTCCTCTACTCCTCCTCCTACTCCTCCCTCTACTCCACCTTCTCCTCTCTCCTCCTACTTCTCCTCTACTCCTCCTCCTACTCCTCCCTCTACTCCACTTTCTCCTCCTCCTACTCCTTCTTCCTGCTCTTACTCCTCCTTCTTCTTCCTACTCCTCCCTCTACTCCACTTTCTCCTCCTACTCCTCCCTCTACTCCACCTTCTCCTCTCTCCTCCTACTTCCCCTCTACTCCTCCTCCTACTCCACTTTCTCCTTCCACTCCACCTTCTCCTCTCTCCTCCTACTTCTCCTCTATTCCTCCTCCTCCTCCTCCTACTCCTTCCTCTACTCCACCTTCTCCTTCTCCTACTCCACCTTCTTCCCTCTCACTCTATCCACTACTCATTCTTCCATCTCCCCACCACCATATCTATATCCCTTATATGCTTCCTCCCTTCTTATTCCTTACCAATTTCCTCCACCCATAGACAACTCTGCCTCTACCTGACAACATTATATTTTGAAGAAAGTTGCTCGGGCCACTCTTCCGCCACTTCCCAGGGGGGAATACCACACTAACGAATAATTGGTCCTGACCCAGATTCCCATGGAAGTAAGACACCTGTAAGGGAGGTGGCTGTCCCTCATGTTTTTTTTTTTTTTTTCTTCACTAAGTCCCCAGAAATCTCATGAAAGGAACCTGACTCATTAGAACAAAACATGAACAATCAATTCACAACTCTCTACAGAGGGGGGTCAGCAAGAGAACTGTAAATAGAAAGACAAATACCCCCCAATCTCACACAGAAATAGGTGAGGAAACCTCTCCTACTGCTCCTCATGGTTGCTTTGAACAGATGAAAGAAGAAACAAGACACCTTTCAACAGAGCATGCAGTAGCTTTACCAGATCCTGACTCCACTCTGTTTGCGGATAATGAGGAAAGGTACCATACTGGATTTGCTGTTGCTACAGAAGATCAGGTACGTCAAGCATCTTCACTTTCCTCACCCACATCTGCTCAAGACGCTGATTGACAGCCTTCTCAGTGGCATACAAAATGCCTGAAGGAAGACATGCCAATACCCACACTGACTCAAGATATGCCCTGGGTGCAGCACATTATTTTGGATCAATCTGGAAGATAAGAAGCACCACTCAGCTGACCAAAAAGCTGCCAACCAAGCCACAAGTGCACCAAGGGAAGTGGACAGAAGGGTGTCCGCTAAAGAAACTTCTATACTCACCATGTAGATCCTACCCACAGATTTCAAACTTCTGAAAGAATGACAAACAGCTGCTGACCCTGAAGAAATACAAAGCTGGAAAAACAGAAAGGGGCAACCCTTGAAGACGGGCTGTACTCCAACACTCTCAAGCTCTGTTTACCCAAAAACATGTACCGGGCAGTGAGCCCATGGAACTTTATACCTATCCAAGACCCTCATGAACTCTTTGATCTCTAAATACTCCTAAGCACCTAGCTAACTCTCAATATCCCTTTCAAGAATCCAGGTGACAAAGAGCTACTGGGTCAAATATGCACTAGTTATAATAGACATTTTGTCAGAATGGCCAGAAGCCTAGCCGGTCATCAATGTGACAACCAAGACCATATACCCAGTAGTGCATTGTGAAAGTTGCAGAGATCACTCAGTGGATGCATTGTTCCAGATTCAAGACTCTCTCTCTCTGCAACATGAGAAGTGACATTTGTTGATTTTGACTCTAAAGAAAAAATTACTTGTTAAATAAAAAGATACCAGCAAGTAGGTGTTTGATGGCCATAATAATGCCTGACCACCTGCCATCGATGGAAAGCCGAGGACCCCAAAAGGAGACCTCGTGAAGCTAAAGAGATCCAAACGCCAAGCTCCCTCAGGATTATTTGCCCATCCTGAGTTTGTGGTGATATTAATATTGACTAAATGATCCGAGTCCACCTACGCTGATGTAGCGTGGGACAGGTTTAATACTACAATGCATAAGCAAATGCGCCCTAGCCAAGGTTATTATGTCCATACACATAATACATGACAAGGTATTCTTGACACACCACATTCATGCTTCAGAACATAAAGAGGAGCACCCCTCTAAAGGGAAAGTTTGACACATATATATATATATATATATATATTGATGCCATAGGTGTGCCAAGGGGGGTACCTAATAATAATAATAATATTTTGATTTGCATTTATTATATCTATTGCAACCAACAACGTTTACCTGTCACCATGACTTGTTGTGCCTATATTCCAGATAACACAGGTCCATATGGTAATGTAAGCTTGTCTATTCATGATGTCCCTCTGAAGAACTAAGAAGACTTTAAGAATCGTTACTTCATAGGGTTTTGTGCCTTTGGGCTAACCTGTCTTCTGGAACTAACCAATAAAGTTTATCTTTTAGAATATTAACATTTCATAGGGGGGACTGATGTAGAATTATTAAAAATCTTTATTGAACTTGTACTGAATTATTGTACTAACTCCATTTTAACCTCACACTGTAACAAACCCTCCATTTTGTCCTCATTACCTGACAGATTCTCCATCTTAAACTACATTACATGACAGAATTTCCCAGCAACATTCAATACAATGAACAGAGACTGTATTTTCTATAAAGACATAGCTGACTCCGGAATTATTGAATCTCCTGTAACATGCAACAAAGTATAACCAAGGCCAGAGCCAAGGCCATGAGAACACTGTACTAATGAAATGTTCTATTCATAAAAGAACTTTGCACCTGACCACAAGATTGACATCGCTGACTGTGTAAAATGACGCTCAAGCCCCCCTTTCCACCGAGTAAAACTCATGCTGGGAAAAATGGCGCCTGAGCCTTCTGTCCACACCCTTGTCCAGAACAATACCACCTCCCGGTGGGAGGACACCCAGCTAGTCACTCAAACCCCTGAGCCAATTAATAATATTGATGGGTGGACACTGATATAGTCACATAACATTTAATCCAATTAATGATGTTTATTTGTTATTATCTGATATTCAATGATGATGTCATTTTTCATTTAAAAAGGCCTGCATAACTGTTTTCCAACCAGATTGCATTAAATTTTCTGAAGTGCTTTTAACCTGAACTCCATGTGTCAGTGTGAGCTTACTTCTGCGTATACGCAATTTAATCATCTCAGATTTGGACAGGAACAGATATACATTTAAACATATTTGTTTATTTCTAAATTAATCTACATCAACAACATAGACGACAGTTATTAGTAGTTATTTACAGTATCAGTAGTTATTATACATGGTTATAGTACCGTGCGCTATAATACAGTTACACACTATTCACACTCTCGCTAGACGGCAGAGCTCACGCTATCTAGCAAGATATACACTCTACTACAACAATCTTTAACACATTTACAATTCCCAACTAATCTATTGGCCAGTACCTCGATGGACTACCTAAAACTATTTACATCCGTTTTGGTTAGCCACGCTGCCCAAGCACCACATATAGCGAACTAGAGGGCAGAAATTACAACAATACCCTCTTAGTCTATCTACTCTATCAAAAGTCTAGTGGGTTCCAAATTTACACGCCTTCCCACTATGCCAAGATAGGTTGAGAGCTAGCAAACGATAATGTACACCAGAGTCTGCTTAGTCTCCCGGTCCCTCCGACCTAGCGAACGTAATATACACCCTAGAACGCTAGTCTAGACAAGACACCGGTGTCCGGCTTGGGCTATTTAAACAGGACCCAGCCTGACTCCAATACCAAAATTAAACGGGCTGACTACAGGGCGTTTAATTACGAGCGGTGCGCTTTCGCTCCTTCCCTCCACTGGAGGGGGCCAATTCCATACACAAATAACCCCTTATGGGCCTACCGCACAATACCCCTAGTGGGTCCACCGTCTAAAACAGTAGTCGTCTTACCTCCTCGTTCCTGAACCTGAGTTCACACTCATCGACGGGGACACCCCAGCACTTACTACGTAGAGGCCGATGATCTCCTGGACAACAGACCAGTGGCGCAGAGACGAAAGGAGGTCCACGCAGAAGTTCAGGGGTGCAGCCGTAAAGAGCGTGGGCAAAGATAGACCGTCTCACGCCTGTGCTTCTCAGCTACCGTTGAACGATGAGCTTCCCGGCCAATGCACCAAATGATACCGGAGAAACTGACGGAAGCCGAGCACAGAGAGATGGACACAGGTTTCTTCAGGAAGGAAGAGATTCTTTATTCGATTCACCGACCGAGACTCAGAGGGACTAATGTCACCAAAATACAACAATATCTGAGCCCGGAACATACAGTGTAGGTCCCTTATATAGGCATATAACTCCACCCATAATCAGCTCCACCCACATATACTCTCAACCAATCAACCGAACAAAGACTAACTTCCTGTTTGACCACATGGCTTGCCCAGCACAATGGAGGAGGGGAATACTATATCCTGTATTCTTGCACATGCTCCGTACACTACTGATTGTATCTTTGCCACGTGCAACCAACCGACCGATACATCAATATATGCACGTACACATACCACGTGGCAATCTCGGCCTACTAAATTTGTTTTTACCGAGATTCCACCACAGTAGCGTACCATTTTAGGGGATTTGTAATTAATTACCCTACCTGCCTAATACATAGTAATACCTAATACCTTACAAACACCCCAATCCCAACTTCCACCCACAGAAAACCCTATAGCCAACCCAAAGATTTAAATAAAATGACTAATTGCAGTGCTAAAAGGGTTATATATATATATTTATTATGTATAAAATAATCATATTGCACACTGATCACTTATACAGTACACTTATCAGACAGCATGGAAGGGGTTAAAACAATAAAAACTGCTGTAGATGACAAAACGGATCAAGCTAATTTTGTCAACTTAAATAAAATTTTCAATTGTACCAAGGTACTAATCACCCTAATCAGACTGGTCACAGGATTAATACCAAACAGTACCAAATGTGTTAGCACTCAATTTGATTCTAGTTGCAGGTATCATGGTCCCTCATAGACCAAAATATGAAATATACAAATACAAAAAAAATATACCACACTCAATATAAAGAAAAAAATGCAGATTTATTAGCTGTAGCGGTACTTACCTTATCCGGGGGCCGGACGCGGTCCTCTCTTCAAGCCGCGCGCGGTCCTGCGGCTGCACAAGCCGCGCGCGGCTCGTCCGACTGTTCAGACAGGAAGGCGGGCAGTGACCGCGAGAAGCGGTCACGTGTCCCGCCTGCAGCTAAGAGCGCGCCGCGAATCTCGGGCGCGCTCTTAAAGAGACAGTGGGAGCCTAAATTGCAAAAAGGCTCCCATTGGCTCCTGTCATGCCAATCACCCCATACACTTACCTGTTGGGGGAGTGGAAGTGACAGGAGCCAATCACATTAGTTTGAAGGCTACTTATACTTACCCTTTTCCCTTAGTTCGTTGCCCTATCGTGGTTTCTGCTACAGTTCCCTTTAGTGCTTGTTGTGTTCAGTTGTGTTTCTCCGTATTTGACCTTGGCTTTGTATTCTGACTTCGTTTTCGCTTTATCCTATTCTGTACTGTTTGCCGGCTTGCTGATTCCTGTGTACCAGTCCCCGGCTAGTTTTCGTTTACGCTGTCTCTTTGTGCCCTTGACCTCGGATCGTTCCTGACTCTGTTTTATCCTATTACGTCGAGTCCGGCCACTCTAAGGTCCGGTAGACGTATCTCTCCTCTGTACTGTCTTCTGTTAGGCTGGATCCTGCGTGTAGGGGTATATACTCGTTACATTACGATAGGGCCATGGACCCCGCAGATTTAGCTCAACAGATGGCGACCCATGAGGCTAGATTTGTAGAGCAGGATCACCGTATGGATCAAATAGCTCAGGCTCTCCAGACGCTCTTAGCTAGAACCATTCCAGCAACCGCACCTAACCCTCCTGCACCCCTGCTTCCTGAAGCATCGACTATGCCTAACGCTACAGCACATTTAACGCCTCCTCCTAGGTATGGAGGGGATTCTAAGACATGCAGAGGGTTCATTAACCAAATAGAGTTTCATTTTGAAATGTATCCACGTTCATTTCCCACAGAGAGGTCTAAAGTTGGGTTCTTTATGCACCAACTTACCGACAAAGCACTTGAATGGGCAAACCCTATTTGGGAGGCTAATGGACCTATGGTGCATAACTTTCACAGTTTCCTAACAGCTTTTCGCAGAACTTTTGATACTATGAAAAGGTCTATGAATGCCGCTAGAGCATTAATGAGGGTTAAACAGGGTTCTAGGTCTGTGGCTGATTACGCTATACAGTTTCGTACCCTTGCCTCACAGGTCGATTGGACCAATAATGGGTTAACTACGGCCTTCATGGAAGGTTTATCAGACTCTATATTGGATGAGGTAGCAGCTAAGGAGCTTCCTATTGCCTTAGAGGACCTTATTGACTACCTCATCGATATAGATAATAGGATTCGTGACAGGCTCTATACTAAGAACAGGAATAGACGTTTTGTTACACCTATTCAACCCAGAGTTAATATACCGGAGAGTGTTAAAGTATCTGAAGAGGAACCTATGCAATTAGGGGTTGCCAAACTCTCAGATACTGAGAAATTACATAGGAGAAGGGAGGGACTCTGCCTATATTGTGGTAAGAGAGACCATATGGTAAAGGAGTGTCCTCTGCTCCCGGAAAACTCTCGCACCTAAGACCTTATAGGGGACTGGCCTTGGGTGTGATTTCTAAGTCTCCTACATTGCCTCCTAACCGACTGCTTCTCCCTGTTTCTTTACATATGGGAGAGAGTTGTATAGTTGAAAACATAGACGCCCTGGTTGATTCTGGGGCAGCCGAGAACTTTATAGACTCTGGTTTTGTAAAGAGAAACAATATTCCCATCAGAGAGAAGGAGATACCCTTGGCCGTTGAGGCCATAGATGGTAGACCATTGATATCTCCTGTTGTTACTCACGAGACTGCACCGCTACACATGTACACAGGGGTTCTACACTATGAAACCATTCGGTTCCAGGTCATCACCTCTCCCTCTTCACAGTTGGTGTTAGGGTATCCATGGTTACGTGCCCACAATCCCATTTTTGACTGGGAGACAGGGCAGATAAAATCATGGAGTGAAGCCTGCCATGAGTCATGTACTATTGAAGTCACGCCTGTGAATTCTATTAACGTTCCTACTGTTCCTCCTTTATCTACGACAATACCCTCTCAGTATTTAACTTTAAAGACTGTCTTTGATAAAAGAGAGGCTGACAAATTACCGCCTCACAGACCCTACGATTGTGCTATTGATTTGTTGCCTGGTACTATACCTCCTAAGGGCAGGGTGTACCCCCTATCGGTTCAAGAAAACCGTGTCATGGAGGAGTACATTAAAGAGTCATTAGACAAGGGATTTATTAGAAGATCCTCTTCTCCGGCTGGAGCGGGGTTCTTCTTTGTATCAAAGAAAGAAGGTGATTTAAGACCTTGCATTGATTATAGAGGTCTTAACAAGATCACCATCAAAAATGCTTACCCTATACCTCTAATAACAGAATTGTTTGACAGGCTCAAACATGCTACGGTATTCACCAAATTAGATCTTAGAGGAGCATACAATTTGATACGTATTAAAAAGGACCACGAATGGAAGACAGCCTTTAACACTCGGTCAGGTCATTATGAGTATACCGTCATGCCATTTGGGCTTTGCAATGCCCCAGCAGTGTTCCAAGAATTTATTAATGATGTCTTAAGGGACTTTATTCACTCATTTGTTATTGTGTACTTGGATGACATTTTAATATATTCTACTGACATTCACGCTCATCACAGACATGTTACAACAGTTCTGAAGACCCTTCTTGCTAATGGTCTTTATTGCAAATTAGAAAAATGTCTATTCGACCAGTCCGAGGTCCAGTTTTTAGGGTATTTGATTTCCGCCGAGGGTTTTCGGATGGATCCCCAGAAGCTCGCTGCAGTCATAGAATGGCCTCTGCCGCAAGGTCTGAAAGCCATCCAGCGTTTTCTGGGTTTCTCTAATTATTATAGACGTTTTATCAAAGGTTTTTCGTCTATAGTAGCGCCTATTACTCGTATGACTAAAAAGGATGGCAATACATGTGTCTGGTCTACTGAGGCACTTCAGGCTTTTGACTTTCTTAAAACTACGTTCGCCTCTGCCCCTATTTTACAGCATCCTGTCCCCTCATTGCCATATATACTTGAGGTTGATGCTTCCGATATAGGGGTAGGTGCTGTCTTATCCCAAAGAGAGTCTCCTGACAAGCCATTGCATCCTTGTGGCTTCTTTTCTAAACAAATGTCCAAGGCAGAGAGGAATTATGATGTGGGTAATCGCGAACTCCTTGCTATCATTTTAGCACTCAAAGAATGGAGACATTTGCTAGAAGGAACTAAGGATCCTATTCTCATATTTACAGATCATAAGAACCTATCCTACCTTAGCGAAGCTAAAAGATTGTCTTCAAGGCAGGCTAGGTGGTCACTGTTCTTGTCTCATTTTAATTATATAATCACCTATAGGCCAGGTGACCGGAACACCAAAGCGGACGCTCTGTCCAGACAATTCGAGACTATTGACAAACAGGAGATTGATGTCACTCCTGTCATTCCCCCAGACAGGATAATAGCAACTACTATATTGTCTATTTCCTCGTCCCTCTTGCAGGCCATACAAGCGAAACAAGGCATGGCACCCAGCGAAAGGCCTAATGATAAATTGTTCGTTGACATTCCCGAGAGACGGGATATTCTGTCACTTTATCACGATACTAAGACTGCTGGACATCCTGGTATTTCCAAAACAGTGTCAGCCGTTTCTCGGTATTTCTGGTGGGATACCTTACGTAAGGATGTTACTGACTATATAAGTGCTTGTACTACTTGTGCATGTATGAAAACCTCTCGTAGAGTTCCTTGTGGGCTGTTGCATCCATTGCCCATTCCCGAGAGACCTTGGTCTAATCTATCAATGGATTTTATTGTTGAATTACCCCCTTTGAATGGTAACACAGTCATCCTAATGATAGTAGATCGGTTTTCCAAAATGGCTCACTTTGTGTCTCTTCGCAAGTTGCCCACTTCCAAGGAATTGGCTCTTATCTTCGCTAGAGAAGTGTTTCGATTACATGGTATTCCCTTATCTATTGTATCCGATAGGGGTAGCCAATTTATTTCCAGGTTCTGGAAAGCCTTTTGTTCGGAGATGGGTATTTCCCTCTCATTTTCTTCCGCTTACCATCCCCAGTCTAATGGAGCTGCTGAACGTGCCAACCAGTCTCTTGAGCAGTACCTCCGTTGTTTTGTGTCTCACCATCAGGACAATTGGTCTGACCTGCTTCCTTGGGCTGAATTTGCTCGGAATAATGCCACTCATGATTCTTCCGGCAAAAGCCCTTTTTACGTTGTCTATGGCCAGCATCCCGTTGTTCTTCCGGCTGCATTCTCCTCTCAGGGCATGCCAGTTCTGGATGAGCATTTGGCTGGTTTGCGTAATACTTGGGAGCAGGTTCAGCGTTCTTTGGTGGACTCTGCTGCCCGCCAGAAGGCTCAGGCTGACAAGCATCGCAGAGCGGCTCCTTCCTATGTTGTGGGGGACAGGGTTTTGCTTTCCACACGGAATATTCGCCTCCGGGTGCCTTCTATGAAATTGGCTCCCCGCTTCATTGGTCCTTATCGCATTATACATAAGGTTAATCCCGTTTCTTATGCCTTGGGTCTGCCTAAGAATCTGCGTATACCCAATGTATTTCACACCTCTTTGTTGAAGCCTTACGTACGCAACCGCTATACCCGGCATACTCCCCCTCCCCCTCCTGTCTCTGTGGAGGGTCATGAGGAGTTCGAAGTATCTGCTGTTATTGACTCTCGTTTTCTTAGGGGTCGGCTTCAGTACTTGGTACATTGGAAGGGTTATGGGCCTGAGGAGCGCAGTTGGATTTCTGCGGATGCTGTTCATGCTCCCCGCCTTGTACGTTCTTTCCATTCACGTTTTCCTGCCAGGCCTGGTCCTGCCCGCCCGGAGGGCGTGTCCTCAGGGGGGGGTACTGTAGCGGTACTTACCTTATCCGGGGGCCGGACGCGGTCCTCTCTTCAAGCCGCGCGCGGTCCTGCGGCTGCACGAGCCGCGCGCGGCTCGTCCGACTGTTCAGACAGGAAGGCGGGCAGTGACCGCGAGAAGCGGTCACGTGTCCCGCCTGCAGCTAAGAGCGCGCCGCGAATCTCGGGCGCGCTCTTAAAGAGACAGTGGGAGCCTAAATTGCACTGTTTTGTGCATGGGACCATGTGCACAGTGGGGCAAAAATAAGACTTCCAGGAAATTCCTGAACCCCTGAACCTATCTGGGTGATGTTTGGATATGTTGTTCACCCAGATCGGGGCTATCAGGGAATGTGAAGATTTGTTGTATTTTAGGGTATTTTTTCGGGTTTGTGAAAATTTATGTTTTTTTTCTGCTTAGAGTTAATTGAGTTAGTCCATTGTCTTCGTTAATTATATTACAGGCAGAGGGGAGGAGTTGTGTACACTGTATGGGAGTGACTGAATTTAAAACTATGTTTTTATTGGCTTGTTGTTCCTGTGTCCCTGTGCCCCACCAGGTCCACCTGGGTGGTAACCTTGTGGGGAAAACGGTATAAAAGACCAAGCTGTTCAATAAACCCTCAGATCTGCTGAGTTCCTGTTTTACCCTCAACATAGAGCCTCGTCTATGTGTGGGGGAAAAGGCTGCATCTACACTGGGGGATTACTATATTCTGTATACTCCCCTGGGCTATAATCATTAAGCTCTTTTAAGAGCTTGATTCTGCTACTCTCTCTTGGAGGAGAGGTTCACCCACTGGAACCTGGTGCCTTGTCATAGGTCCAGGGAGGGTAGAGGACAGCGAGTTCCCAGTGAAGCTGCGGTGGTTCGTGGCATCTGCAGTGCTTATGATGTCTGGTGCAGTGCTGGTGGTCCTTGGTAAGCACTCGGAGGATCGATTGACGGAGGGTCCATCACACCTATATAATCAAGGTGCCACAATCAAAGTGCTAAACATGTGCGTAAAGTGCTAAAAAATAATCTATCCAAGTTCTAATGTACGTACAGTTGCAAGAAAAAGTATGTGAACCCTTTGGATTGATATGGATTTCTGCACAAATTGGTCATAAAATGTGATCTGATCATCATCTAAGTCACAACAATAGACAATCACAGTTTGCTTAAACTAATAACACACAAAGAATGAAATGTTGCCATGTTTTTATTGAACACACCATGTAAACATTCACAGTGCAGGTGGAAAAAGTATTAGTGTGTCATTGTGTGTGTCTGTGTCAAGGCTTTTGGAGATACTTTTATAACCATTTCCAGCTTTATGCAAGTCAACAATTGTAGGTCTTCTGAGAGCTCTTTTGTGCGAGGCATCTCACATCAGGCAATGCTTCTTGTGAAAAGTAAACCCAGAACTGGTGTGTGTTTTTTATAGGGCATGGCAGCTGTAACCAACACCTCCAGTTTCATCTGATTGATTGGACTCCAGTTGGCTGACATCTCACTCCAATTAGCTCTTGGAGATGTCATTAGTCTAGGGGTTCACATACTTTTTCCACCTGCACTGTGAATGTTTACATGGTGTGTTCAATAAAAACATGGCAACATTTAATTCTTTGTGTGTTATTAGTTTAAGCAGACTGTGATTGTCTATTGTTGTGACTTAGATGATGATCAGATCACATTTTATGACCAATTTGTGCAGAAATACATATCATTCCAAAGGGTTCACATACTTTTTCTTGCAACTGTATCTATGTACAACCAAATAAAATCACAAAATGCTAGGTAAATATGCAAATGAATACCACAATCAATAAAATTAATTCCTGCAAGGTAATTTCATAAAGTAGCTAGTTTACTGACTCCATAGTGCAACGTTTATTTAATCAGAGACCTTATTTAATTTAAAGTTAGATTTCATCCGTAATTATATTTAATGCAGCATATCTGTCACTGTACTTTGAGGTAAAGAAATCCATGCAGCAAGTAATGTAGAAAAAAATAATTTTCTTCCGATATGAAAAAAATATAATTACATACATATAGGAATATATGGGCACATAAAAGAGAAAAAATGGAAAAAAAAATAAAAAAAAATATACAAAAAAGGAAATAAGTATGAAAAAATGAATAACAGTCCATATGTAATTGTACATAATCCTCACAGGAATATGGATACGATCTCACCCATACTTGGTAGTCTTCCCACTCCTGATGAAAGGCAATAGAAGAATTGGTTGTGGAATTCCATCGCGGATGGTACATAGCTCAGTTCCTGTTCGTCGGTTTGCTGTTTCAATCAACTTGATAGAGAAAGTCCTGGGCCTAAAAGAGTTAAAAGTATATATTTTTTATATATATATATATATATATATATATATATATATATATATATATATATATATATATATATATAAATATCCATCCGAAATAGGCAGGAGCACTCACTTGTTAAAAGTCCAAAATGTATTAGAACATTTTGGACTTTTAACAAGTGAGTGCTCCTGCCTATTTTGGATGGATATATAATACTAGCCATGGCATGCTAGCACTCAATTTTACACTTAGGATTATATATATATATATATATATATATATATATCGTTTTCCAAGATACATGTTTTAGCAGTTAAAGGGCCACTATAGGCCCCCAGACAACTTAAACTCGTTGAAGTGGTCTTGGTACAGTGTCCCTATTGCTCTTAGTCCTGCAATGTAAAAATGTTTACATTGCAGCACTAAGACAGGTATCTTTAGGCAGGACCGGACTGGCCCACCGGGATACCGGGAAATTTCCCGGTGGGCCGCTGGCACCTGGGGCCGGGCAGACAGCTGGGTCTGCTGGTTGGCGGCCGCTGGCTGGGGAAGGTCTGCTGGCTGGCGGCCGCTGGCTGGGGAAGGTCTGCTAGCCGGCGGCCGCTGGCTGGGGAAGGTCTGCTGGCTGGCGGCCGCTGGCTGGGGAAGGTCTGCTAGCCGGCGGCCGCTGGCTGGGGAGGTCTGCTGGCCGGCGGCCGCTGGCTGGGGAGGTCTGCTGGCGGCCGCAGGGGGAGCAGGCTCTTCTGTCTCTGCTCCCCCGCCCTCGCGCGCAGCTTAATGAGACCAGGTCCGGAATATGACGTCATATTCCGGCGCCGGTCTCTTGCTAGCGCGGAGGGCGGGGGAGCAGAGACAGAAGAGCCTGCTCCCCCTGCGGCCGCCAGCAGACCTCCCCAGCCAGCGGCCGCCGGCCAGCAGGCCTCCCCAGCCAGCGGCCGCCGGCCAGCAGACCTCGCCGGCCAGCAGACCTCCCCAGCCAGCGGCCGCCGGCCAGCAGACCTCCCCCAGACCTCCCCCTGCGTCCACTAGCCCACCCAGCCGGTCACCAACAGGTAAAATATGTAATTCTGTCAGTGTCAGTGTGAGTGTATGTGTGAGTGTGTCTGTGTCATGGTGTGTGTGTGTGTGTGTGTACGTGTCATGGTGTGTGTGTGTCTGTGTCATGGTGTGTGTGTGTGTGTGTGTCTGTGTCATTGTGTGTGTGTGTCATTATGTGTGTGTCTGTGTCATTATGTGTGTGTGTGTCATTATGTGTGTGTGTGTCATTATGTGTGTGTCTGTGTCATTGTGTGTGTCTGTGTCATTATGTGTGTGTCTGTGTCATTATGTGTGTGTCTGTCATTGTGTGTGTGTGTGTGTGTCATTGTGTGTGTGTGTCATGGTGTGTGTGTGTGTGTGTGTCTGTGTCATGGTGTGTGTGTCTGTGTCATGGTGTGTGTGTGTCATTATGTGTGTGTGTGTCATTATGTGTGTGTCTGTGTCATTGTGTGTGTGTCTGTGTCATTGTGTGTGTGTGTCTGTGTCATTGTGTGTGTGTGTCTGTGTCATTGTGTGTGTGTGTCTGTGTCATGGTGTGTGTGTGTCTGTGTCATGGTGTGTGTGTGTGTGTGTGTGTCTGTGTCATGGTGTGTGTGTCTGTGTCATTGTGTGTCTGTGTCATGGTGTGTGTGTGTGTCATTATGTGTGTGTGTGTCATTATGTGTGTGTCTGTGTCATGGTGTGTGTGTCTGTGTCATGGTGTGTGTGTGTCTGTGTCATGGTGTGTGTGTGTCTGTGTCATGGTGTGTGTGTCTGTGTCATGGTGTGTGTGTCTGTATCGTGTGTGCGTGTCTGTATCGTGTGTGTGTGTCTGTATCGTGTGTGTGTGTCTGTGTCATTGTGTGTGTCTGTGTCATTGTGTGTCTGTGTCATGGTGTATCTGTGTGTCTGTGTGTATTTAAAAAGTGTTTTTACTCACCTTTTTTTTCTCCCCACGCCGTGCTGGTCTCCCCTCGACTGGGCCTGCCTCTATGGCTGAGATCATCAAGCATGATGATCTGAGCCAATCCAATGCTCTGCCATAGGATTGGCTGCAAAGGTGCTGCACACTGTGCAATCACGCTGTGCAGCACTGACACAGGAAGCACCTCTAGTGACTGTCTGAGTGACTGTCACTAGAGGTGTCACTAGGAAGCAATGTAAACACTGCATGTGAGTATGCGTAATGTATTATTAAATTAAAAGGACCAATATTATATATTAGAAAAAAAAAAATATATATATATATATATATATATATATATATATATATATATATATATATATATATATATATTACTCAACCATCTGGGGTGGCAAGGCATTGCCTTACATATTACATACGGCAATATATGGGGCAATGACTTATGGGGCTGGCATAGATTTTTTTTTTCCATGGCTGCTTTGTATCCCCAGTCCGGCCCTGTCTTTAGGTCGCATTAGGCCACCTAACTGATGCGTGGCGTCCTCATGCTTTTGCATGAGGACATCCAGTATCAATGAAAACCCCATAGGAAAGCATTGTTTCAGTGCTTTCCTATGGGGAGTGCCTAATGCGCTTGCAGTGCCTAGCCCCCATCCGGTGACATAGGAGGAGGCAGAGTGCCGACATTGGGGCTTGAATAGGGTTAATGACTAAAGGCTTTTTAACCCTTTGTGGGCCGGGAGGGCGTGAGTGAAAGGGTGGGAGTCACAGGGAAGGATTACATAATATGGTGTTAGGAATACAACTTTATAGATAGCTCAGTGTTGCAACACATCCATTGATGCTTTGTATTTCTATTCACAGTGTTTATAAATAGCTTTTAATGTGACTTACAAGAGACGATAGTAGCTAAAAAGCAGAGTAGTAATGTTATAATACTAATGTTAATAAGATATACTAGTCCCTCATCTCTCATAACATTACCATATATTACCACATGACAACCTTAGTGCTTGAACATAAATGCAGATAATGTACTACATAACTTCAACATAACAAAATGCTTACAATGTAAAGGCTATAACTATATATAATATAGTGTAAAAATGGGCAGTGAATAAATTGACTTGAGCAGTTGGTTTAAGAAAATACAACTGAATATTTTTTGTATAAATTCTTTATTTTTAAATTCTTTGAAGTTATGTATTGCTTTGAACATTTCACAATTGAATGCATCTTTCACTGTTCAGTACAATCTTCAGGTGTAACAAGAAGAAAAGAAAGGGAGTGTAACAGTACATAACATTAAATACATATAAGGGTTATTGGGTGAAGTGGAGTAATTTTTTATATATAGTGTGTACCACCCTTTCAGGGGTCTATTGTGTTCTGTTACAGACATCTCAACATACAGCAGCCCTATAAGCCAGTTTGCGGGTTGAGGTACAGATCATATCCTGTGTCATGTTCATTTGGAGGTTTAGGTGCTTTCAATTGCTTGGGGTTGTTGCCAATAGAGTATATGTTTATCGTTTACCATTAGTGTAGTGGAGCCCAGGAATAGGAGCGGTAAGGGAGTTTCACCCCTATCATAATTGGAAATCTCCCAGTTTATGTACTAAAGGAGAGGCAGTGGTATTGGTTAATTTCAGTATAAAATCACTTTGCAAGGTATGCAGTATGTGTACTGCACTCTCCATCAAATGTGAGTACATTCAGGGGTCAATGAGGGGTTCTGATTGGGTCCATGGCTACCTAGCTAATCCTGTTAGTTGGTGCCTATACTTGCTTTCCATAATCATCTGTCAATTCTGACAATTGGACTATACATGTTGGATGGGGGGGATTTTTTTCTATCTATGGAAGTAGGAGAGGGTAGAATATAGAGGTAGGAATGGAAGAGAAAGAGAAGAAAAAAAAAGGTAAAGGGAGGGGGGGATGAAGGAGGTGGAGCGGATAGATCCTCCTCTTCATTTCTCAGGGCACCGGAGGGAGTTCTGCAGTCCATGGATCCCAGATTTTATGGTGTCATGGATTAGGGCCGATAATTTGTCCATCTCCATGGCTTCCCAGATTTTCCTGAGTTCTTCTGGCAAGGAGGGGAGATCGTTGCTTCCCCAGTAGCGAGGTATGGTTCTCCAGGTGGCCAATTCGACTTTTGCAGTGAGTTTGTTTTGGGCTCTGGTTAAGGTTTCGTGAAGTTTGGACAGGAGCCACAAATTAATATTTTAAGTACACCTTACAATTAGACTTTTCTATCATGATACTCATGTTTCAGCAGTGATGAAGTGCACATTTTTAATCCAAGTATCAATTTTTTTTTTTAGTACCAACTTATAAACATGTACCAGTTAGTAGACTCAAAAGGTACAGGCTACTAATCTTTAATTGGCAATCCTCTTAGTACTTTAAAAAGCAACTCCGCTTGCCTGCTTCAAATCAATTAAATAGATTTTTCAAGGGTTTTGTAAACAATAATTTAACTATTTGCAAAGGAACAAAGATGCATTGTATGCATATGAGGGTTGATTGCATCTTGTTTTGGCAGATTAAATTACATTTAGGATATGGAAACACTGTGCCTCGTTTAGTTAGATACTGCAATTATTTAGACATATTAGATATTGATGTGTATTGCTTATACATGTATAAAAAAGAATATGTACTGGAAGTAACTAAAGATTGATCATGCAATGTGTAAGAATAAATAATTGAAAATCTTGAATAACAAAGTGACATCAAATCAAATTCATCTCATAACATATCCCCTGGTTGAATCATGCACATAATTTTAAAAGTAGTGGGATTTCAGACAAATCTTTGCCATACATGTTGACTAATTCATATTGAAATAAATGCAACCTAGCCTCACCCCTCCAGTTCTTTGACTGCTATTCTCACCAGGGCCGGACTGGGAAGAAAATTTGGCCCGGGCATTTTTTAATTACAGCGGCCCACTAAAAAGGGGGCGGGTCGATAGGGTGTGTTTTGTCATCACCAATGACAATCACGCCCCAACACAAAGTGAGCATGTTGGTTCAATGCTCTTCCAGGGTAGACCATGCGCAGAGCTCTGCTGAAGAGCTCTGGCATGAGAAAAATACCCTGTATTTGTTCTGCACAGCGCAAGCAAATTCAATAACATGCTTGCACTGTGTTTGCTTGAAATTTGTCTCTGGTGTCTCCATAGTTGGGATACCAGGAGACAAAAATGCTAGGAAAGCATATTGTGCAGTGCGTGTGAGGGTCCTTGTAATGGACCGTTTCAGCAGACAAGGGATTCAAATCCGTTTAGGCCATATGCCCCTTTCTGAGAGACAGGCACAGCTACTGCAGACCAAACTCCCGAACTGGATACAAAATAGCACTCCAAACTGGAACCTCACGAATAGCTGCAAGCAGACGAACAAGAAAAGCATACATCAGCTTACACTCCTAGCAATCAGTCTCCAACAGCATACAGTGAATCCCCCCCTAGAACGAGACAAGGCTCCGTGTTGAGGGTCAAGCAGTGGTCTGTTTATTCAGGGCTACCTGCCCCTGTATTTATGCAGGTCTCCCACCTGGTGGACACTCCCCTAGGGGACCAGATGGAAGACTGAAACAGCAGACAGACATGTATCACTTTCGTACACACAGCCACAATACTTTCCCACAATGCATCCTGGTTTCCTCCTCTCTGTCCTGGAGATAATTAATGAAGTAATTCAATTATCTCCCAGGACAAAGGCCAGACTCCATTATGCACATGGTGACACAGAAACAGTATATCACTTTAAAATACATACAGACATATTTTATACACAAAACACAGACATGTAACATAGCCCCAGATAGCTCAGGTCTGGGTGCACATTATTAGGTGAATGGCACCCAGACCACACAAATACATTTTAATTGCCATGGAGCCAAAGTCTTTAATTATGTGAACAGGCTCCATGGCATTGCTATCTGGGTTAGAACATTCACATAAAACACTGAATTTCCCTGCATTCACCAAATCCATACGAATGAGAACCAGGGGCTGGAGGTTCAGCGGTGCCTGCACGTAAAAGTGTCCGATTTTGGTGCATGAAAGCCGGGCAGAAAAGAGCTGGCTGCCTGGGGAGCTCCAGAACACCGCCACCTAGCGGCCGCAAAGTGTAACAGCAGGCATAAAGTTAACAAGCAATTAAGCTGCGGTTAACCGCAGCTTCAGGGAGGTAAATAGGAGGCACACTCCAGCTTCTGGGTGGCCAATTAACAACGCCGGCCGGCTTCCCACGGCTCTGGGGAGGTTGGTGAACGGCTGTTTGTTCGGTATATGAAATCTACCGAACTGCTGTGCAGAAAGGGAGAAATAAATCCTTCTGCACAGTAAAATTAACCCTTTAGCTGCCGGTCCATAATCCAAAGGCAGCAGGCGGGCAACCAGGCTCCTCCAATACAATGTGGCGAGATTGGTTTCGTCACAGTGCTGTGTGTGTGTGTGTGTGTGTGTGTGAGGGGTGCAGTGTGTGTGTGTGAGTGGTGTGTGTGTGTGAGTGATGGGTGCTGTGTTTGCGTGAGGGTGCGATGTGGTTAAGGCTGCTGTGTGTGTGGGAGTGGGTGCTGTGTTTGCGTGAGGGTGCTATGTGCGTCAGGGGTGCAGTGTGTGTGTGTGAGGGTGCTGTGAGTGTCAGGGGTGCAGTGTGTATGAGTGAGGGTGCTGTGAGTGTTAGGGGTGCAGTGTGTGTGTGTGTGTATGTGTGTGCTAGTGAGGGTCCTGTGAGTGTCAGGGGTGCAGTGTGTGTGTGCTGTGAGTGTCAGGGGTGCAGTGTATGTGTGCTGTGCATGTCAGGGGTGCAGTGTGTGTGTGTGTGTGTGTGTGTGAGGGTGCTGTAAGTGTTAGGGGTGCAGTGTGTGTGTGTGCTGTGAGTGTTAGGGGTGCAGAGTGTGCGTGTGCTGTGAGTGTAATGGGGTGCAGTGTGTGTGTGCTGTGAGTGTTAGCGGTGCAGTGAGTGTCAGGGGTGCAGTGTGTGTGCTGTGAGTGTTAGGGGTGCAGAGTGTGTGTGTGCTGTGAGTGTCATGGGGTGCAGTGTGTGTGTGTGTGTGTGTGTGTGTGTGCTGTGAGTGTGCTGTGAGTGTTAGAGGTGCAGTGAGTGTCAGGGGTGCAGTGTGTGTGTGTGTGTGCTGTGAGTGTTAGAGGTGCAGTGAGTGTCAGGGGTGCAGTGTTTGTGTGTGTGCTGTGAGTGTTATGGGGTGCAGTGTGTGTGTGCTGTGAGTGTGCTATGAGCGTTAGAGGTGCAGTGAGTGTCAGGGGTGCAGTGTGTGTGTGTGTGTGCGCTGTGAGTGTTAGAGGTGCAGTGAGTGTCAGGGGTGCAGTGTGTGTGTGTGTGTGTGTGCTGTGAGTGTTAGAGGTGCAGTGAGTGTCAGGGGTGCAGTGTGTGTGTGTGCTGTGAGTGTTATGGGGTGCAGTGTGTGTGTGTGCTGTGAGTGTGCTATGAGCGTTAGAGGTGCAGTGAGTGTCAGGGGTGCAGTGTGTGTGTGTGTGTGTGTGCTGTGAGTGTTAGAGGTGCAGTGAGTGTCAGGGGTGCAGTGTGTGTGTGTGTGTGTGTGTGTGTGCTGTGAGTGTTAGAGGTGCAGTGAGTGTCAGGGGTGCAGTGTGTGTGTGTGTGTGTGTGTGTGTGTGTGTGTGCTGTGAGTGTTAGAGGTGCAGTGAGTGTCAGGGGTGCAGTGTGTGTGTGTGTGTGTGTGTGTGTGCTGTGAGTGTTAGAGGTGCAGTGAGTGTCAGGGGTGCAGTGTGTGTGTGTGTGTGTGCTGTGAGTGTTAGGGGTGCAGTGTGTGTGTGTGTGTGTGCTGTGAGTGTTAGGGGTGCAGTGTGTGTGTGTGCTGTGAGTGTTAGGGGTGCAGTGCGTGTGTGTGTGTGTGTGTGTGTGTGTGTGCTGTGAGTGTTAGGGGTGCAGTGTGTGTGTGTGTGTGTGCTGTGAGTGTTAGGGGTTCAGTGTGTGTGTGTGTGTGTGTGTGCTGTGAGTGTTAGGAGTGCAGTGTGTGTGTGCTGTGAGTGTTAGAGGTGCAGTGAGTGTCAGGGATGCAGTGTGTGTGTGTGTGTGCTGCGAGTGTTAGGGGTGCAGTGTGAGTGTGTGTGTGCTGTGAGTGTTAGGGGTGCAGTGTGTGTGTGTGCTGTGAGTGTTAGGGGTGGAGTGTGTGTGTGTGTGTGCTGTGAGTGTTAGGGGTGCAGTGTGTGTGTGTGTGTGCTGTGAGTGTTAGAGGTGCAGTGTGTGTGTGTGTGTGTGTGTGTGTGCTGTGAGTGTTAGGGGTGCAGTGTGTGTGTGTGTGTGCTGTGAGTGTTAGAGGTGCAGTGAGTGTCAGGGGTGCAGTGTGTGTGTGTGTGTGTGTGTGTGTGTGTGTGTGTGTGTGTGTGTGTGTGTGTGCTGTGAGTGTTAGGGGTGCAGTGTGTGTGTGTGTGTGCTGTGAGTGTTAGGGGTGCAGTGTGTGTGTGTGTGTGTGTGTGTGCTGTGAGTGTCAGGGGTGCAGTGTGTGTGTGTGCTGTGAGTGTTAGGGGTGCAGTGTGTGTGTGTGCTGTGAGTGTTAGGGGTGCAGTGTGTGTGTGTGTGCTGTGAGTGTTAGAGGTGCAGTGAGTGTCAGGGGTGCAGTGTGTGTGTGTGTGTGCGCTGTGAGTGTTAGGGGTGCAGTGTGTGTGTGTGTGTGCTGTGAGTGTTAGGGGTGCAGTGTGTGTGTGTGTGTGCTGTGAGTGTTAGAGGTGCAGTGAGTGTCAGGGGTGCAGTGTGTGTGTGTGTGTGTGCGCTGTGAGTGTTAGAGGTGCAGTGAGTGTCAGGGGTGCAGTGTGTGTGTGTGTTGTGAGTTTTAGGGAGCAGTGAGTGTCAGGGGTGCAGTGTGTGTGTGTGTGTGTGCTGTGAGTGTTAGGGGTGCAGTGTGTGTGTGTGTGCTGTGAGTGTTATGGGGTGCAGTGTGTGTGTGTGTGATGTGAGTGTGCTATGAGCGTTAGAGGTGCAGTGAGTGTCAGGGGTGCAGTGTGTGTGTGTGTGTGTGTGTGTGTGTGTGCTGTGAGTGTTAGAGGTGCAGTGAGTGTCAGGGGTGCAGTGTGTGTGTGTGTGTGCTGTGAGTGTTAGAGGTGCAGTGAGTGTCAGGGGTGCAGTGTGTGTGTGTGTGTGCGCTGTGAGTGTTAGGGGTGCAGTGTGTGTGTGTGTGCTGTGAGTGTTAGGGGTGCAGTGTGTGTGTGTGTGCTGTGAGTGTTAGGGGTGCAGTGTGTGTGTGTGTGTGTGTGCTGTGAGTGTTAGGGGTGCAGTGTGTGTGTGTGTGTGTGCTGTGAGTGTTAGGGGTTCAGTGTGTGTGTGTGTGTGTGTGTGTGTGCTGTGAGTGTTAGGAGTGCAGTGTGTGTGTGCTGTGAGTGTTAGAGGTGCAGTGAGTGTCAGGGGTGCAGTGTGTGTGTGTGTGTGCGCTGTGAGTGTTAGGGGTGCAGTGTGTGTGTGTGCTGTGAGTGTTAGGGGTGCAGTGTGTGTGTGTGTGTGTGTGCTGTGAGTGTTAGGGGTGCAGTGTGTGTGTGTGTGCTGTGAGTGTTAGGGGTGCAGTGTGTGTGTGTGTGCTGTGAGTGTTAGGGGTGCAGTGTGTGTGTGTGCTGTGAGTGTTAGGGGTGCAGTGTGTGTGTGTGTGTGTGTGCTGTGAGTGTTAGGGGTGCAGTGTGTGTGTGTGTGCTGTGAGTGTTAGAGGTGCAGTGTGTGTGTGTGTGTGTGCTGTGAGTGTTAGGGGTGCAGTGTGTGTGTGTGTGTGTGTGTGCTGTGAGTGTTAGGAGTGCAGTGTGTGTGTTTGTGTGGGTGTGCTGTGAGTGTTAGGAGTGCAGTGTGTGTGTGTGCTGTGAGTGTTAGAGGTGCAGTGAGTGTCAGGGGTGCAGTGTGTGTGTGTGTGTGTGTGCTGTGAGTGTTAGGGGTGCAGTGTGTGTGTGTGTGTGCACTGTGAGTGTTAGGGGTGCAGTGTGTGTGTGTGTGTGTGCGCTGTGAGTGTTAGGGGTGCAGTGTGTGTGTGTGTGTGCTGTGAGTGTTAGGGGTGCAATGTGTGTGTGTGCAGTGAGTGTCAGGGGTGCAGTGTGTGTGTGTGCACTGTGAGTGTTAGGGGTGCAGTGTGTGTGTGTGTGTGTGCTGTGAGTGTTAGGGGTGCAGTGTGTGTGTGTGTGCTGTGAGTGTTAGGGGTGCAGTGTGTGTGTGTGCAGTGAGTGCCAGGGGTGCAGTGTGTGTGTGTGTGTGTGTGCACTGTGAGTGTTAGGGGTGCAGTGTGTGTGTGTGTGTGTGCTGTGAGTGTTAGGGGTGCAGTGTGTGTGTGTGTGCTGTGAGTGTTAGAGGTGCAGTGAGTGTCAGGGGTGCAGTGTGTGTGTGTGTGTGTGTGTGTGTGTGTGTGTGTGTGCGCTGTGAGTGTTAGAGGTGCAGTGAGTGTCAGGGGTGCAGTGTGTGTGTGTGTGTGTGTGTGTGCTGTGAGTGTTAGGGTTGCAGTGAGTGTCAGGGGTGCAGTGTGTGTGTGTGTGTGTGTGTGTGCGCTGTGAGTGCTAGAGGTGCATTGAGTGTCAGGGGTGCAGTGTGTGTGTGTGTGCTGTGAGTGATAGAGGTGCAGTGAGTGTCAGGGGTGCAGTGTGTGTGTGTGTGTGTGTGTGTGTGCTGTGAGTGTTAGGGGTGCAGTGTGTGCGTGTGTGTGCTGCGAGTGTTAGGGGTATCTGTGAGGCTGTGATGTGGGTGATTATATCCCCCCTCCCTGCTTACCTTATGCCTGGGAGGGGGATCCTGTTGCTGGCATCCATCCCTGGTGGTCTTAGTGGTGAGTGAACTCTAGCCTGTGAGGCTAGGGTTCACTCTCGCGAGACCCAGAGCGTTGCTGTGGCAATGCTCCGAATCTCACGAGAGGAACCCGGCGGAGTTGCAAGTTAGAGCTCCGCCGGGTTCCTCTGCTGGATGGCTGGCTCCCTCCCTCTCTCCCCGCCGGCGGCCGCAATATCCTGCATGTGGGCCGGTGAGGGAGATCTCTGATCTCCCCACCGGCCCGCCATGGAATACAGCGGGGCCGGCGCTCGGATAGTGCCGGCCCTTCAAAGACCAGCAGGGGAGATCCTGTGACCTCCCCTGCCAGCCTCGGCCCCATGGGCACCGCGGGCCACCGCGGGCCACCGCGGCCCACCGGGCATTTGCCCGGTGTGCCCGATGGCCAGTCCGGGCCTGATTCTCACTATCAACAATAGCATTCAAAACACATGTGGAACGTATTGATCTGTACTAGACTCCAATAGAAATGCTTTCTGTAAAATGTTATAGATTTTATTATTCTGATTTTGCCCGACTAAATGATTAGCACATGAAAAATAGATACATTAATCAGAGATTATTATACAAGTGCCTGGTTCTATTGTAGATTCGATCTAAGATATTATCAAATGCAAAAACTAAACAGACTAAGTGTATACACATGCATGTTGTTAGCAAGATTGATGGTTTGACTCAGTGCACATCTTGCTACTTGTATGCAAGTCTGGATGAATCCATCCAGGGTCCACACCTCTGTGGCAGGTGTGATCGAGTGGCTTCTCTGGAAGCTTGTATTGAAGATCTGGAAAAGCAAATTGCAACACTGAGCAAGATTGACAATCTTAAAAGGGATCTGCTGTTCCCTGAGTAGGGTTTAATTAGGACAGGCAGTGGAATAAGAGGAGATAAAACAGCTGGGTAACAGTTAGGTGAGGTAGCAGGAGGGAGGAAAGAGGAAATGTTTAGCTAGACCTGACTTTGTGCAGCTTAACAGATTTGTTAATTTGAGTGAAGATGTTCGAAGCTTCAGCTCAGGGGTAGCTTTACTAGAGGAAGCTTTTTATTCTAACAGTTGAGGGAAAAGCCCCTGTTGCATGGGTGGAGTTGAGAATTGAAAAAAGGCTAGACAGGTAGAATAGGTAGAGTACTCTATTATTAGAAGAGTAAAAAGGGTTGTCTGCCGCTCTCATTCTCTCAACTGGACAGTTTGCTGCTTCAAGGGTGCTCAGGTTTGGCTTGTTCCAGACAGAGTGGATGAATGATTGGGAGCAGCTGAAAATGACCTAGCTGTCATGGTCCATATTGGTACCATAGACAAAGTAACCCATGGTATTATTAAATGCATGCTTACTAATGCAAGAAGCCTGTAATGAACGCTGGTATTGCAGGTACCCGTTTTATTTTCTCCCGAACTGTTAGAGCCTGAGTGATTATAGCTTGCAGTTCGTGTGTTGATTCGAACGTTTCTTTGGCTAAGTACAGCATCCAAGTATATTCTCCCAGCAAAGTAGACAGGTACCCAAACATCAGCCTAAACTAGATGAAGGCTATAACAGGAATGCTTTATTCATGCTAACCGCCTGGTTTACATGCAGTGAATAATGCACAGGGTTTCAGTTGACATAATCCAGGGGCATTCCCCAGTGGACCTGAGAGGGGACAGTGACAAAATACATTCTGCAAGTACATTGGCTCTCAGGTCCAGGACACTCCTACATACAATTATATAATCCTTCTCCATGTATTGGGGAGATAATTGAGTCAAGCAATTTACTAAACTCAATTATCTCACAACACAAAAACCATATATTTTGATAAACTTAGAAAGTACCCCAAACTCCCTGGGAACCCCATACAAGTCATATCCCCTGATAGCCCTGATCTGGGAGACCAACATATTCAAAAAATCACACAGATAGGTTCAAGGGTTCAAGAGTTACATGGAGGTCTTAATTTGACTGACCGCACACAATGCTCCTACCCAGAAATAGTTCCATGAAATTGGGCTGTGCGGTCAGTCTATTTCAAAAGGTACAAAAAACAAACAAATCCATGAACGGTTTTCCTGGCTCATAGGTAGTGTTTGTTCCCTTAGTTCATGGGAACAAATCTACCAAATAGCGCTGTTTGTGAAAGGAAGCAGGCGTTTGTGTAGTTTGACCGGCGTTTGGGAAGTCAAGTGTCCGATTTTGGTTCCGGACACTCGATGACCAAGTACCATTGCCTCCTTTCATGCGAATAAGATGGCTGCCACTTTCTCTTGCACGTGGCATTTGACTATACGAACGGCGGCCACACAGAGAGAGCACTAAATTGGCGGTTTGCTTTGAAGTGAATGAGCCTGGGGGTGGTCGTGTTCGGTAGTTTTATCTACCGAACAGGGAAACACAAAATTACTGAAATAACAGGGGTAGTTTCTTCACAGAACCTAAATAACAAAATGGGGGAATAGAGACAATGGCATACACTAAGCAATATGACATAATAGGGATAACAGAAACATGACTGGATGAGACACATGATTGGGAAATTAACTTAAATGGTTATACGTTATTTAGAAAGGATAGCAAAACAAGAAAGGTGGTTGGGTATGCTTATATATAAACCACAAGTTCGAGCCAAATCTTAAGCAAGTGAAATGTGGCAAGTTAAATGTGGAAGCTTTATGGGCAGATACCTGCTTGGGGCAAAAGAAGGAAAATCAGTTATTGGTTGGGATATGTTATAATCCACCTAATGTTAATACTGATGATTAAGAACACCTGTTAGATCACCATAGGAAAGCTGAATATATGGGTAACAGTTAATTATTGGATATTTCAATTACCTTGACATAAATTGAGATAGAGGGACTAGTAGTTCAGCAAGGGGAATTATGATTTTGCACATGCTAAATTACACCTTCTTGTCACAACTGGTACAAGCACTAACTAGAAAGGATGTTTATCTGGATATGGTTATAACAAAGAATGTTGATATTTTGACCAACATTCAAGTATGGGAGCACTTGGGAAATAGTGATTACAATATGGCGTCTTTTGAAATAAACTCAAAAAAGCAAAAGCACACAGGGTATACTAAAACATAAAATTTAGAAAAGGCCAATTTCAATAAGATAATGCCAACTTTACAACATATTGACTGACATAAACTCTTTAGTGAAAAAGCACTGAGGACAAATGGAATATCTTCAAACAAATATTAGAAAGATACATTTCTCAGTATTAGTGATGTCACGAACATAACATTTTCGGTTCGCGAATGGCGAACACGAACTTCCGCAAATGTTCGCGAACCGGGTGAACCGCCATAGACTTCAATGGGCAGGCGAATTTTAAAACCCACAGGGACTCTTTCTGGCCACAATAGTGATGGAAAAGTTTTTTCAAGGGGACTAACACCTGGACTGTGGCATGCCGGAGGGGGATCGATGGCAAAACTCCCATGGAAAATTACACACTTTATGCAGAGTCTGGTTTTCCTAAATCACAATGGATATGAATTGACACCTGACATATGACATATTGACACCTTGACATATGGATTGACACCTGTCCTCAGAGACCCTGATACACACTGACACAGAGCAGAATAGGGACTGTTCCCCCTACATAGGGTCACTTGGCAGATATGGATTGACACCTGTCCTCAGGGACCCTGATACACACTGACACAGAGCAGAATAGGGACTGTTCCCCATACATAGGGTCACTTGGCAGATATGTATTGACACCTGTCCTCAGAGACCCTGATACACACTGACACAGAGCAGAATAGAGACTGTTCCCCCTACATAGGGTCACTTGGCAGATATGGATTGACACCTGTACTCAGGGACCCTGATACACACTGACACAGAGCAGAATAGAGACTGTTCCCCATACATAGGGTCACTTGGCAGATATGGATTGACACCTGTCCTCAAAACCCCTGATATACACTGACACAGAGCAGAATAGGGACTGTTCCTCCTACATAGGGTCACTTGGCAGATATGGATTGACACCTGTCCTCAGAGACCCTGATACACACTGACACAGAGCAGAATAGGGAATATTCACTAAATGCCAAACATTGTTATACAGGGGGATATTCAGTAAATAAGGATAAGGGGGGGACCTACTGTCCTCCCCCCCTGCCCCCACCCCTGCGTGGTGGGTGGGAACATAAATCACAATGGGGGGACCTACTGTCCTCCCGCCCGCCCCCACCCGTGAGCGGTGGGTGGGTGCCATAAAAATAATGAGGGGGGGACCTACTGTATGATGTTTAATCGATCAGGTAGTGTAAGGGTTACGCCCGCTTCACAGTGACAGACCAAACTCCCCGTTTAACGCACCGCAAACAACCGCAAACAGTCCATTTGCACAACCGCAAACTCCCCATTTGCACAAGGTTGGATACCAAGCTAGCCATGTCCTGTTCCTTGTCCTCACTGATGTCATTGAAGGTCTCTTCCTCCACCCAGCCACGTACAAAACCAAGGGTCCCCGAAAGGTGACAACTAGCCCCCTGGGACGCCTGCTGTGTTTGGTCTTCCACATCCTCAAAGCCACCTTCCTCTTCTGATTCCTCTTCTTCAGACTCCTCTCTCTGCATTGACTCTCTCTGCATTATTATAAGGTGTGTTAAGTAGTACTATTCTTATCAGTTTAATCCCTGTTACGAGTAGAGGACTATTTCCTTGTTTCGCCAAACCCCTTCAAAGATGGAAAAAGCGGTATGAGTGGAAAAAACGAGGAAATGTGGTCAGTTAGTGGTGCCAGCCCCACCGAGGGCTTGTACCCAGGTATGCTAATAAACTGAAAAAATAAAAAATCTCCCAAGAAGGAGATCTAAAACTGGCTTAGGAAAAGGTTAGACAACTATAATAAAGTTATACCTACAAATCCTATTGAGCATAGGTGTATAATAGAGGGAGAAAGGGAAAGCAGAGTAATGCTTCCTAATACCGTGGTTAGTACCCTTTGTTAAAGTAAATTGAGTAATGGACAAAAGTCTTTACTGTATCATTTATAAATAACAAAGGGATACTATACTCATTCCCCTATAGTGGCTAATTGTGTAATAATGGTAATACTATTACCTATTATATAATATTGCCAGGGGCAAGGAAATTCCCTCTAAATAGATGGGTATAGGCAGAGAGTATAGAGACCGGAGTGATGCTGTCATAAAAAGTGTCAATAAGGTTATAAAGTTAAATGTATCACAGACACACAGCCACCCTTTCTCTTAGCTAGTTTCCAGAAATGCTGGATAGGTAGAAGGGCTATAAAGACTCAGAGAGGTCTAAGAAGAATCCTCTAAACTAGCCCTAATCTCCGTAAACACCTTCAAGGGTGTTCTAAGCTAAAGCTCAATCTAAACGTTTAGATGACTGCCTGATTTCCCATCACAGATGTTGGCTATGAATAACACTGTGCAAGACAAAGAGTGGGTCTAAGTGCCCATAGTGCAGTAAAGTGTCCCTAGTGAAGTGAAAAAGAGAATAACGAGCTGGCGCCCTGTCAGGGGACGTGTATATGGCATCGATTTTAGGAACCCGGGAGATGGAAAAAGATGCTTGGTCGGTCCTCCTACTTCAAATTTGGGGCACTGCGCGTGCAATCTAATGTGCCACCAGATAGGACTGGTGTGTTAAGTAGTACTATTCCTATCAGTTTAATCCCTGTTATGTGCCTTTTTTTTGGATTTGGTTTTTGTAGCCACAGTGAAGCACCAGAGGCCCGAAAAACTAGGCATGTACACATGCCTGAAAAATTAGGTATTGTTGTAGCAGCGGCCAGAAAAATTGATGTTTGTTTCCCAGGCAGAAAGTGCCCTAAAACATTGTGGCTTGAACCCTAGTTGGTGGCGAATAAGTCACGCAAGTCAACTGGCATTCAGAGCTAAAATACAGCAACGTGTGGACCATTTTTAGCCCAAGGCAGCTCATCTCATCAGGCCTTTTTTAGTTGAATGTATCGCCCACTTTCAGTCCCTTCGGGATCCATCCCTCATTCATCTTAATAAAGGTGAGGTAATATAGACTTTTTTGACCTAGGCGACTTCTCTTCTCAGTGACAATACCTCCTGCTGCACTGAAGGTCCTTTCTGACAGGACACTTGAAGCGGGGCAGGCCAGAAGTTCTATCGCAAATTGGGATAGCTCAGGCCACATGTCAAGCCTGCACACCCAATAGTGAAGGGGTTCATCGCTCCTCAGAGTGTCGATATCTGCAGTTAAGGCGAGGTAGTCTGCTACCTGTCGGTCGAGTCGTTCTCTGAGGGTGGATCCCGAAGGGCTGTGGTGATGCGTAGGACTTAAAAAGCTCTGCATGTCCTCCATCAACAACACGTCTGTAAAGCGTCCCATCCTTGCCGGCATGGTCGTGGGAGGAGGAGGATTACTTTCACCTCTTCCACTGTTAGATTCCCGTTGTGCTGTGACATCACCCTTATACGCTGTGTAAAGCATGCTTTTTAATTTATTTTGCAAATGCTGCATCCTTTCCGACTTGTTGTAATTTGGTAACATTTCAGCCACTTTCTGCTTATACCGGGGGTCTAGTAGCGTGGACACCCAGTACAGGTCGTTCTCCTTCAGCCTTTTTATACGAGGGTCCCTCAACAGGCACGACAGCATGAAAGACTCCATTTGCACAAGGTTGGATGCTGAGCTACTCATTTCCCGTTCCTCGTCCTCAGTGATCTCAATGAAGGTATGTTCTTCCCCCCAGCCATGTACAACACCACGGGTACCATATAGGTGACAATGAGCACCCAGGGATGCCTGTTGTGGTTGGTCTTCCTCCTCCTCCTCCTCAAAGCCATATTCCTCCTCTGACTCCTCTTCCTCACAATCCTCTTCCAGCATTGCCGCAAGTCCAGCAAGCGATGCTGATAAGGCTGTTTCTGGTGGTGATGGTGTCCACAACTCTTCCTCTTCACGCTCATCTACGGCCTCATCCAGCACTCTTCACAGGGCACGCTCCAGGAAGAAAACAAATGGTATGATGTCGCTGATGGTGCCTTCGGTGCATCGACTAAGATTGTCACCTCCTCAAAAGGACACGAGCCTACAGGCATTGCGCATGAGCGTCTAGTAACATGGCAAAAAAATTCCCAGCTCTGCAGAGGCTGTCCTAGCACCTCGGTCATACAAATAGTCATCAACGGCTTTTTCTTGTTGGAGCAGGCGGTCGAACATTAGGAGTGTTGGGTTGTCACAAATCAACGTGTCGGGTTGTCGCAAATCAAGCGCCTCAATGGCATGTTGTTTCGCCACTGGATATCTGAAAAGTGTGCCATGGCCATGTAGGAACGCCTGAAATGGCCACACACCTTCCAGGCCTGCTTCAGGACGTCCTGTAAGCCTGTGTACTTATGCACAAAGCGTTGTACGATCAGATTACACACATGTGCCATGCACGGCACATGTGTCAACTTGCCCAACTTCAATGCCACCAACAAATTTGTTCCGTTGTCACAAACCACTTTGCCGATCTCCAGTTGCTGCGGAGTCAGCCACTTTTCCACCTGTGCGTTCAGGGCGGACAGGAGTGCTTGTCCGGTGTGACTCTCTGCTTTCAAGCAAGTCAAACCCAAGACGGCGTGACACTGCCGTATCCGGGATGTGGAATAGTACCTGGGTAGCTGGGGGGGTGCTGTTGATGTGGAGCAAGATGCAGCAGCAGAAGACGACTCAGCCAAGGAGGTTATGAAAGAGGATGGAGTAGGAGGAGTAGAGGAGGTGGCAGCAGGACTGCCTGCAAGTCGTGGTCGGTGTCACCAACTCCTCTGCAATGCCACGCATTCCTTGCTTGTCAGCCGTCAGCAGGTTTACCCAATGCGCAGCGTAGGTGATATACCTGCCCTGACCATGCTTTGCAGACCAGGTATCAGTGGTCAGATGAACCCTTGCCCCAACACTGTGTGCCAGACATGCCATTACTTCCTTTTGCACAATCGAGTACAGGTTGGGGATTGCCTTTTGTGAAAAGAAATTTTGTCCGGGTACCTTCCACTGCGGTGTCCCAATAGCTACAAATTTTTTGAATCCACCAGCTTGTATGGAAAAAGCTGGCGGGCTAATAGTTCAGACAAGCCAGCTGTCAGACTCCGGGCAAGGGGATGACTTTCTGACATTGACTTCTTACGCTCAAACATGTCCTTGACAGACACCTGACTGTGGGCAGATGAGCGGGAACTGCTCAAGGCGAGAGACGGAGTGGCGGATGGTTGAGAGGGGGCAAGGAGGACAGCAGTGGTTGATGAAGATGCTGGACCAGGATGTCACGGTAATATACCCCAACACGCAGGAATAGTTCAGATAGTCAAGAGACAAGAAACCAGGGTTCGTCTTACCGGACCTTAGAATGGCCGGACTTGGACGAGTATAAGGAAGACAGAGTCTAGAACAAGCCGAGGTCAAGGGAACTGAGAGACAGCGTAACGTAGAACAAGCCGAGGACTGGTACACAGAGGACAAAACAGCGGATAAGCAAGCAAGGATAAAGAGAGAGCGGAGTCAGGAACAAAGCCAAGGTCAAGCACCAAAAAACCAACTGAACGATACAAGCACTAAAGGGAACTGGACAGAAACCACGATAGGGCAAGGAGCAAAGGAAACAGGTGAGTATAAATACCCTAATGTTCACTTTGATTGGCCCCTGTCATATCCACGCCCCCAAAACGTGAGTGTATGGGGAACGTGGCATGACAGGGGCCAATGGGAGACTGATTCTAATTTAGTCTCCCACTGTCCCTTTAAGAGCACGCCCGAGACGCGCGGCGCGCTCTTAGTGTCGGGCGGGACACGTGACCGCTTCTCGCGGTCACTGCCCGCCTGACTGATCTTATCGTTGGCTGAGCCGCGCGCGGCTCGTGCAGGAGCAGGACCGCGCGCGGCGAGAAGACAGGACCCCGGCCGGCCCCTGAAGAGGGTAAGTACCGCTACAGTACCCCCCCTGAAGACACGCCCACCGGGCGGGGAGGAGCAGGCCTGGCAGGAAAACGAGCGTGGAAAGAACGCACAAGGCGAGGAGCGTGAACAGCGCCAGCGGAAATCCAACTGCGTTCCTCAGACCCATAGCCCTTCCAATGTACCAGATATTGGAGGCGACCCCGAAGAAAACGAGAGTCAATTATAGCCGCCACTTCAAATTCCTCATGGCCCTTCACAGAAACCGGAGGAGGAGGAGGGACATGCCGAGTATAACGGTTGCACAGGAGGGGTTTTAACAAGGAGGTATGAAACACGTTAGGAATGCGTAGATTCCTAGGAAGATCCAATGCATACGAGACAGGATTAACCACATGCAAGATACGAAAAGGACCAATAAAACGAGGGGCCAACTTCATAGAAGGCACACGAAGACGAATATTGCGAGTAGAAAGCCAAACACGGTCTCCCACAGCATAGGATGGAGCCGCCCTGCGATGCTTGTCTGCCTGAACCTTCTGGCGAGCAGCGGAAGCCACCAAAGAACACTGAACCTGCTCCCAAGTATTACGTAGACTAGCCAAATGTTCATCCAGAGCTGGCATGCCCTGCAAGGAGAACGCAGCTGGAAGAACCACGGGATGCCGGCCATAAACAACGTAAAAAGGGCTGTTACGGGAGGATTCATGAGCAGCATTATAACGAGCAAACTCAGCCCAAGGAAGAAGGTCAGCCCAATTGTTCTGATGGTGGGACACGAAACAACGAAGATACTGCTGTAGAGATTGGTTGGCACGTTCAGCAGCTCCATTAGACTGGGGGTGGTAAGCGGAAGAAAACGAGAGGGAGATACCCATCTCTGTACAAAACGTTTTCCAGAATCTGGAGATAAACTGGCTACCCCTATCGGACACGATCGAAGTGGGAATACCATGCAACCGAAACACCTCCCTGGCAAAGATAGAGGCAAGTTCCTTGGATGATGGCAATTTGACAAGAGACACAAAATGAGCCATCTTAGAAAAACGATCCACAATAATCAGGATGACAGTTTTACCATTAGAGGGAGGTAATTCAACAATAAAATCCATGGATATATTGGACCACGGCCTCTCGGGTATGGGCAACGGATGCAACAACCCACAGGGAACTCTGTGGGAGGACTTCATACTGGCACAAGTACTACAGGCATTAACGTAATCGGTGACGTCCTTGCGCAAGGAAGCCCACCAGAAATATCTAGAAACTGCTGAGAACGTCTTAGAAATACCAGGGTGTCCAGCAGTTCTAGTGTCATGATATAATGACAAGATGTCTCGTCTCTCCGGTATATCAACGAATAGCTTATCAGCAGGCCTCTCCCCAGGAGCCAAGTTTTGTTTAGCCTGAATAGCTTGTAAGAGGGAAGACGAAATAGAAAGAACAGTAGTAGCTATTATTCTGTCAGGCGGAATGACAGGGGTAACATCGATCTCGAGTTTGTCAGTAGTCTCGAATTGTCTGGACAGAGCGTCAGCTTTAGTATTACGATCCCCTGGTCTGTATGTGATTATGTAATTAAAACGAGACAAAAACAGAGACCACCTGGCCTGCCTAGAAGACAATCTCTTTGCTTCACTGAGATAGGAGAGGTTTTTGTGATCTGTTAAAATGAGGATGGGATCCCTAGTACCCTCTAGCAGATGTCTCCATTCCTTGAGCGCCAAAATGATAGCAAGGAGTTCACGATTGCCTACATCCTAATTCTTCTCTGCTTTGGACATCTGTCTGGAAAAGAAGCCACAAGGGTGTAACGGCTTTTCAGGTGAATCTCTTTGAGACAAGATAGCACCTACCCCTATCTCAGAAGCATCAACTTCAAGAATAAAGGGCAGTGAAGGGACAGGATGCTGTAAAATAGGAGCAGAGGCAAATGAAGCCTTCAGGAATTCAAAGGCCTCGAGTGCTTCTGGCTTCCAGACATGAGTATTACCATCCTTCTTGGTCATTCTGGTTATAGGTGCTACAATGGCAGAAAACCCTTTAATAAAACGCCTATAATAATTTGAGAACCCCAGAAAACGCTGAATGGCTTTCAAACCCTGAGGTAGAGGCCATTCCATAATGGCAGAAAGTTTCTTGGGATCCATACGAAAACCCTTGGCAGAGATTATATAACCCAAGAATTGGACTTCAGATTGATCAAATGAACATTTTTCGAGTTTGCAATAGAGACCGTTAACCAGAAGAGTTCTCAACACTAATTTAACATGCATGTGATGAGTCTGTAAATCAGTAGAATAAATTAATATGTCGTCCAAGTATACTATAACGAATGTATGTATATATTGACGTAGGACATCATTAATAAATTCTTGAAAAACTGCTGGGGCGTTACAAAGGCCAAAGGGCATCACAGTATATTCGTAGTGGCCACTCCTGGTATTGAATGCGGTCTTCCATTCGTGATCCTTTTTGATACGTATGAGATTGTAAGCACCCCTAAGGTCCAATTTAGTAAAAACTGTGGCCTGTTTAAGCCTATCAAATAGTTCTGTGATCAAAGGTATGGGGTACGCATTTTTGACAGTGATTTTATTTAGGCCCCTATAGTCAATACAAGGCCTTAATTCGCCATCTTTCTTAGATACAAAGAAGAAACCAGCCCCTGCCGGGGAAGAGGATCTTCTTATAAATCCCTTCTCTAAAGATTCCTTAATATATTCCTCCATAACCAGATTCTCCTGAGGAGATAAAGGATATATTCTCCCTTTGGGAGGCATCGTACCAGGTAGTAAATTGATAGCACAGTCGTAAGGCCTGTGAGGTGGCAATTTTTCAGCCTCCCTTTTATCAAAAACAGATTTAAGAGACAGGTACTGAGGGGGTATGACCGTAGGCACGGGAGGAATATTAGTAGAATTCAAAGGGGTTATTTTAACAATACAAGACTCTTGGCAAGAATCACTCCAAGAAACTATTTGTCCTGACTCCCAATCAATGGTGGGATCATGAGTACGCAACCAAGGATACCCTAACACGAGGTGAGAGGAAGGAGAAGTAATGATCTGAAACCGAATGGTCTCAGAGTGTAACACCCCTGTAGACATATGTAGTGGAACAGTTTCATGTGTGATAACTGGAGAGCATAAAGGTCTACCATCTATGGCCTCAACGGCCAAGGGTGTCTCCTTCTCTCTGGTGGGTATGTTATTCTCCTTGACAAAACTGAAATCAATAAAGTTTTCGGCCGCTCCGGAATCAACCAGGGCTAGTATATTCCCTACTATGCAGTTACTACCAAGGTGCAGGGAAACAGGGAGAAGTAATTTATTAAGAGGCAATTGTGAGGACTGTGATGTCACACCCAAGGCCAGTCCTCTATACGGTCTTAGGTGCGATAGTTTCCCGGACGCACGGGACATTCTTGTCTCATATGACCCCTCCTACCACAATAAAGACAAAGTCCCTCCTTTCTCCTATAAAGCTTTTCAGCGTCAGTAAGTTTGGCAACCCCTAACTGCATAGGTTCCTCCTCTGACCCTTTAGATCCCTCGGAAGTCTCAGCTCTAGGTGAGTTAACGGGAACAAAACGTCTATTTCTGGACCTGGTATATAACCTGTCACGGATCCTGTTATCTATATCGATAAGATAGTCAATCAGGTCCTCCAGGGGTACAGGGAGGTCCTTAGCTGCTACCTCATCCAACATAGTTTCAGACAGACCTTCCATAAACGCAGTAGTAAGCCCATTATTAGTCCAATCTACCTGTGAGGCAAGGGTACGGAACTGAATAGCATAATCGGCTACAGATTTAGATCCTTGCTTTATTCTCATTAGTGCCCTGGCGGCATTTTTTGACCTTTTAGTCGTGTCAAATGTTCTACGAAACGCTGTGAGGAAGCTATTGAAGTCGTGTACCATAGGCCCATTAGCCTCCCAAATAGGATTTGCCCATTTTAGTGCCTTATCCGTAAGCTGGTGCATAAGAAAACCCACCTTAGATCTATCAGTGGGAAATGAACGTGGGTACATTTCAAAGTGGAATTCCACTTGATTAAGGAATCCCCTACATGTCTTAGCGTCCCCTCCATACCTAGGTGGCGGGGTTAGATGTGCTGAAGCATTAGGCATATTAGCTGTGTCTGGTATAGGGTTTACAGGAGGCGCAGGTACAGGTACCGGAGCTGATCTGGATAACAGTGTCTGGATGGCTTGAGCCATTTGATCCATACGGTGATCCTGTTCTGCGAATCTAGCCTCATGAGTGGCCATCTGTTGTCCTAAACCTGCGGGGTCCATGGCCCTATCGTAATGTCACGGTAATATACCCCAACACGCAGGAATAGTTCAGATAGTCAAGAGACAAGAAACCAGGGTTCGTCTTACCGGACCTTAGAATGGCCGGACTTGGACAAGTATAAGGAAGACAGAGTCTAGAACAAGCCGAGGTCAAGGGAACTGAGAGACAGCGTAACATAGAACAAGCCGAGGACTGGTACACAGAGGACAAAACAGCGGATAAGCAAGCAAGGATAAAGAGAGAGCGGAGTCAGGAACAAAGCCAAGGTCAAGCACCAAAAAACCAACTGAACGATACAAGCACTAAAGGGAACTGGACAGAAACCACGATAGGGCAAGGAGCAAAGGAAACAGGTGAGTATAAATACCCTAATGTTCACTTTGATTGGCCCCTGTCATATCCACGCCCCCAAAACGTGAGTGTATGGGGAACGTGGCATGACAGGGGCCAATGGGAGACTGATTCTAATTTAGTCTCCCACTGTCCCTTTAAGAGCGCGCCCGAGACGCGCGGCACGCTCTTAGTGTCGGGCGGGACACGTGACCGCTTCTCGCGGTCACTGCCCGCCTGACTGATCTTATCGTTGGCTGAGCCGCGCGCGGCTCGTGCAGGAGCAGGACCGCGCGCGGCGAGAAGACCGGACCCCGGCCGGCCCCTGGAGAGGGTAAGTACCGCTACACAGGAGGAGGATGGCGGCTTTGAGTTTTTGAGTTTGTGTGCTGCTTGTACTTATGTGGTGATCCCATAGGCGTTTTTGATGTGCGATCATGTGCCTACGCAAAGCAGTTGTACCTATGTGGGTGTTGGACTTCCCACAACTCAGTTTCTTTTGGCACAGGTTGCAAATGTTGTCAGAGGCAGACACACAAAAAAAATTCCACACTGCTGAGCTCTGCAATGACGGCATTCTGGTGGTGGACACAGCATGCGTTGATTGGCGTGCTGTCGGGCTGACTCAGGGTGCCGATGCATGCTGTCTGACTGTGCCACTAGCTCCTTGCGACGACCTCCCCCTGCTTCCAACTCGTCTCCTCCTCCTCTCTGTCTCCCCATCTGAACGTTCGCCCTGTTCTTCTTCTTGCCGAGCGGACACCCACGTGACATCCATGGACGCATCGTCATCATCAACCACTTCACTTGTATCTGACAACTCAGCAAAGGAAGCAGCAGCGGGTACATCATCATCATCATCATCACACCGTACGTCCATGTGTGTAATGCTGCCTGACTGAGACATATCCCTGTTATCTACATCCTCTGGCAATAATGGTTACGCATCACTAATTTCTTCAAACGGATGTGTAAATAATTCCTCTGACAGATAAAGTGAAGCAGCTGTGGTGCTAGTGTTGGTGGTGGCAGCAGGCAGGTGAGTGGTATCTTGAGAGGTGCCCGAAGCTAAGCTGGAGGAGGATGGTGCGGCAAGGTTCCGAGCGGAAGCTGTAGAAGATTGGGTGTCCTGTGTTAGCCAGTCAACTATGTCCTCAGAACTTTTCAAGTTCAGGGTACGTGGCCTCTGAAAACTGGACATTATTCTAGGGCAAAAGGGAATCACAGCACCACGACCACGATGGCCCCTGCGGGGTGGCCTGCCTCTGCCTGTCATTTTTTTTTGGATTAGTGGTACTATGCGTGCAAGCTACTTTGAGACCAGATATGAGTGGCACTGTGCACTGGCAGAGATTGGCAGAGTACACACTTTAAGCCTGACACCCGCTTGCAGACAACTAACTGCTATTCAATCTATAACAGTGAAAAAAGTTTTTGGGTTTTTAAATGCAATCTATTGCGACACCAGATAAGAGTGGCACTGTGCACTGGCAGAGGTTGGCAGAGTACACGCTGTAGGGCTGACACACACTTATGAAGGACACTGACTGCTATTATATTACAGTCAAAAACTTTTTTTGTTTTTAAATGCACGCTATTGTGACACCAGATATGAGTGGCACTGTGCACTGGCAGAGTACACGCTGTAGGCCTGACACACACTTATGAAGGACACTGACTGCTATTATATTACAGTCAAAAACTTTTTTGTTTTAAATGCATGCTATTGTGACAGGAGTTATGAGTGGCACTGTGCACTGGCAGAGGTTGGCAGAGTACACGCTGTAGGCCTGACACACACTTATGAATGACACTGACTGCTATTATATTACAGTCAAAAACTTTTTTGTTTTTTAAATTCAAGCTATTGTGACACCAGATATGAGTGGCACTGTGCACTGGCAGAGGTTGGCAGAGTACACGCTGTAGGCCTGACACCCGCTTGAAGGACACTGACTGCTATTAGATTACAGTCAAAAACTTTTTTGTTTTTAAATGCACGCTATTGTGACACCAGATATGAGTGGCACTGTGCACTGGCAGAGGTTGTCAGAGTAGACCCTGTAGGCCTGACACACACGCTTGAAGACAACTAACTGCTATTCAATCTTTAACAGTGAAACATTTTTTTTTTTTTAAATGCAAGCTATTGTGACACCAGATATGAATGGTGGCACTGGGCAAGTGGGCACAGTATCCACTGTGAGCCTGACACAGAAGCTGGCAGGCAGGCAACTGCAATTAGATTACACAGGAAAAAAAAGCAGACTGATGTTCTAGCCCTAAAACTGGCTTTTTGGGGTGCTGTCCTTACAGCAGAGATCAGATGAGTCCTTCAGGACTGTAGTGGACACTGAATACACTATCCTAGCTATCCATTTCCCTATCAAATCAGCAGCATCTACACTTTCCCTCCTCTCACTAAGAATGCAGATTCAGAATGAATCTAAAATGGATGCTGTACAGGAGGTGGGAGGGTCTGGAAGGGAGGGTCTGGTGCGTATTGGCTGGAATGTGTCTGCTGACTGTGAGGCACAGGGTCAAAGTTTACTCAATGATGACGAATAGGGGCGGATCGAACCGCGCATATGTTCGCCCGCCGTGGTGAACGCGAACACGCTATGTTCACCAGTAACTATTCGCCAACGAACCGTTCGGTACATCACTACTCAGTATGTACCAGTGGTTAATAAATATGAAAGAGACCAATTGAAACCAATGCGGCTTAGTGGGAAAGTAAACCAAGAGATTACCAATAATAAAGGGCCATTTAATGCATTTAAATTTGACAAATTAAAGGCTTACTATATTTGAGATATAATTAAGCCAATAATGCATGCAAAAGGCAATAAGAGTGGCTAAACTGGAAAATGAGAAATTGATAGCCAAAGAGAGCAAAAACAAACCCCACAATTTTTTTAAAGTACATATAAATTCTTAAAATAACTAAATGAATGTGTAGGAACACTGAAAACCGAGATGGGTGTGTTAGTAAATTAAGTCCAGGAAAAAGCAGACATTTTAAATAACTATTTTTCCTCAGTATATATTAATGAGGATCCTATGGCAAAACATATGCAAATGGTTGCTGGAAAAAAACTTGAAGAAACATTGTGATTTAATGACTCAAAACGAGGTTCTACAGCAGCTATAGAAAGTTAATGTAAATAAAGCTCCAGGGCCTGACGTTATTTATCCTAAAGCACTTAAGGAGCAAAGTGTGGAAATAAGTAAACCTAAAGGAGGATGTTATGGCACTAGACAAAGTTTAGAGGCTGGCTACAAAATTGATAAAAGGAATGGAGCATTTAAGTTGAAGACTGATTAACAAATTTAAATCTCTTTAATTTGGAAAAAAAAGACATCTCAGAGGGAATATGATAGCATTATACAAATATATATTCAGGGACAATACAAACTATTGTCCAGAAATCTATTTATAAACAGGACTTTATCTAGCACACAAGGTCACACATTTAGACTGGAAGAAAAGAGAATTAGTCAAAGGCAAAGGAAAGAGTTTTTTTACAGAAAGAACAATAAGGATGCTGAATTCTCTGCCTGAAGAGGTGGTTGTATTAGAGTCTATACAGATGTTTAAACAGCAATTCAACAAATACTTGCAAAAACATAATACACAGGGATTTACTTTTTAATTAATGGGGTAATAGCTTCTTGATGCAAGGAGATATCTGACTATCGTTCTCAGGTCAAGTAGGAATTTTGTCCTAGTTTGAGTGTATTGAATGACTAAATGTTAACCCATACAATACCCTATCAATACGCTCATAAAGTTCCTAACATACAATACGCATTATTACACCATTATTAACTATATATAAAATGAATACATTATCCATGTAACAGAACTTTGCAGAGAGGCTGTCTGGCTAGCCTCTTACTCTCAAATGATGTTCCATTTGTGACAAAGTGACATTTTGTTCCATTTCTGACAAAGTGATTAAAGTATAGAAAAAGAGAGGTCTATTAAGAGTCAATCAATGCAACAAATGGATTTGTGTGTATGCATAAAGGTTTAAAAAGCATCGAGACCATAAAACAAGACTGGACATGTGGGCTACAAGGGTTAATCTTTATTGGTACTTGAAGGAATAAATCTGGGAAACCCTGAGATTCTTGAGATACAGATTAACATTGTTTAAAAATCACATATTTTACAAACAAATGTGCGATTGGGTCGTAGTATTAAAATAACCAATCATTTGTATGTTTATGTTGCGGTTGCCGGCTCGCGGCATGGCAAAGCTGTGCCCGACCGGCACAGTCTAGCCGACGGCACAAGCTTACCTGCTCACCGGCGAGCCGACATTCGCTTCTCCGCATCCTCCGACCGTCGCGCCCGGATCCAAAATGCCGCTGACCGCGTGGTCGCGCCTAAACTCAGCTCCGCCCCCAAAGTTTATACGGAAGTGCGCGTGACGCCACAACGTCGACGCGCACGCACGTTCTGGGGTCAGAGGTCGCCCTCTGACCAATCAACCTTTGAGAGGGATATTTAAATCCCTAGCTCACTCCAGTACCTTGCCCTGTCGTGGTTTCCTGTTCCTGCTTTCCTGAGAGTGCTTTATATTTGTGTATCTGATTTCCTGGTATCCTGATCTTGGCTTTTCCCTGGTTATTCTGAATTCTGGTTTCCCTGACTTGGCTTGTGTAAACGGTATTGTGTATTTTCTGGCTTCCTTGACCTTGGCTTTCCCTTTGACCATTCTCTGTCTCTAGTGTATTAGTCCGGCCATTCTAAGGTCCGGTTTACGCTCTGTCCTTTTATTTTCCTTTTCTTGTCTATGTATACATTACGACAGGGCCATGGATCCTGCAGAACTATGCAAACATATGATTGTTTGTGAGAATAGGGTGGAGGATATGGACCACAGGTTAGACCAATTTGCTCAGGCATTTCAGACCTTGCTCCAGAGGACTGCCTATTTAGAGGCACCTCCTGTGCCACCTGTGGTTCCGCCACCTGTAGTGACTCCCGTGCCACATAAACCACCGTCCATAACCCTTTCACCTCCCCCTCGTTATGGAGGTGATTCCAAAGAATTTAGAGGTTTTTTAAACCAAATTGAGTACCACTTCGAAGCTTCCCCTGGTTCATTCCCTACAGATAGATCGAAAATTGGCTATCTGATGAACCAATTAACAGGAAAGGCCTTAACCTGGGCTAACCCCTTATGGGAGAGTGAAAACGCAGTAGCCCGTGATTACAGTGTCTTCCTCACAGCATTTAAGGCTACTTTTGAACCTAAAGGCAGAGAAAAGAACGCTGCCAAAGCCCTTATGAGGATAAAACAAGGCAGTCGCTCTGTAGCCGATTACGCCATAGAGTTCAGAACACTGGCGTCCGAGGTTGACTGGACCAATAGTGGTTTGGTGGCTGCCTTCTCTGAAGGTCTAGCTGAGAGTATACAGGACGAGACCGCAGCTAGAGACCTTCCGGTTAATCTCAATGAGTTTATTGCGTACATGATAGATATCGATAACAGGCTCAGAGAAAGAGAGAAAAACAAACAACGTAATAGACGTCCTAACTTGTCCATAGCCCCTCGTTTCTCGAACCCAGTGGTGATTAGCCAAGCTCCACCTCCAGAACCTGAACCCATGCAATTGGGTATTGCTAAACTCACTGAGGCAGAGAGACAACACAGACGTAATGAAGGGTTATGTATGTATTGTGGTAAGAAGGGACATCAAAGATTTCCATGTCCGGTTCGGCGGCAAACTTGCACACCTAAGGCACGTACGGGGACCGACCTTAGGTGTGATGTATATGTCCCCTAAATTGACTAAGAACCGTTTCCTTGTCAGAGTTACCTTGTCTTTTAAGAAAAACGCTGTACAGTGTGAGGCTATGATTGACTCTGGGGCAGTGGAGAATTTCCTAGACAAAGAATTCTCTGCAAAGTATCTCCTGCCCTTAAGACAGAAAGAGAGACCTATAGCAGTCGAGGCTATTGATGGAAGGCCTCTTACCCAGCCTTTCATCACACATGAAACTCTGCCAATCACTTTCTCAGTGGGTATTCTTCACTCTGAAGAGATGGTTTTTCAAATCATATCTTCACCTACATGTCCGATAATACTCGGTTTCCCTTGGCTCCTGAAACACAACCCACATTTAGATTGGGTTGAAGGAGAGATTGTGAGTTGGGGTGAGAGATGCAAAGGTGTTTGCTTAAAGCAGATACCACAACCAATTGGTACCATCAATGTTCCCATTGCACCTCCCCTGACCACACAGATACCGCCGCAGTATTTGGATTTAAAGGAGGTGTTCAACAAGGCCCAGTCGGAGGGGTTGCCACCACATAGACCCTGTGACTGTGCCATAAATTTATTACCAGGTACTATGCCTCCAAAGGGAGGAGTTTATGCTCTATCCCCCCAAGAAAATCTTTGTTTAGAGGAGTATATAAAGGATGCTCTCAGAAAGGGTCATATCTGTAGGTCCTCCTCACCCGCCGGGGCTGGGTTCTTCTTTGTCTCTAAAAAAGAAGGAGACCACCGCCCATGTATAGACTATAGGGGTTTGAATAGGTTTAGGATAAAAAAATGCCTACCCTATTCCCCTTATATCAGAGTTATTCGACAGGTTTAAAGGAGCTGCTTGAGTCTTCACTATGCTCGATCTCAGAAGTGCGTACAACCTAGTCAGGATTAAGGACGGTCACGAGTGGATGACCGCATTTAATACTAGAATGGGACATTACGAATACCTGGTTATGCCGTTTGGATTATGCAATGCTCCAGCGGTATTCCAGGATTTAATTAACAATGTCCTAAGAGAGTACCTCCACATGTTCATTCTAGTGTACCTAGACGACATTCTCATCTATTCCCCAAACCTAGAGACACATCACGAACATGTGAGAGTAGTACTCAAAACCCTGTTAAAGAACGGTCTCTACTGTAAACTGGAGAAATGCCAGTTTGACCAAACGGAGATACAATTTCTTGGATATGTTATATTTCCGTCCGGTTTCCAGATGGATCCCCGCAAGCTGAAGGCAGTCTTACAGTGGCCGTTGCCCAAGGGCCTTAAAGCTACACAACGCTTTATGGGTTTTGCAAATTACTACCGCAAATGTATTAAAGGGTTTTTTTCTGTAATTTCTCCTATAACCAATCTAAGCAAAAAAGGAGCAAATTGCATATCTTGGCCCAAAGAAGCAAGAGAGGCATTTGAACAGTTAACATCTTTATTTTCCTCAGCACCTGTCCTGACCCATCCTGATCCAACCAAGCCATTTATTCTAGAAGTGGATGCGTCAGAAACAGGAGTTGGAGCCATTCTGTCTCAGAGAGAAAGTCCTGATACGCCTTTACATCCCTGTGGATTTTACTCTCGCAAACTCACACCTGCAGAGAAGAACTATGACATAGGGAATAGGGAACTTTTGCCCACTGTACTTGCCCTTAAGGAATGGAGGCATCTCTTGGAAGGTTCTATGATCTTTACCGATCATAAGAATTTGGCTTATATTGGGGACGCTAAGAGATTGTCCTCTCATCAGGCTAGATGGTCATTGTTCCTCTCCCAATTCAACTTCGTAATTACTTATAGGCCTGGGACTAAGAACACAAAGGCAGATGCACTTTCTAGACAGTTTGAGACAGATGAAGTTCCTGAACAGGAGGTATTTCCTATCATACCTCCAGAATGCCTCATTGCCACCACAGTTTCCGAAGTGTCTTCTCCACTCTTCTGTGCCATAATAGCAGATCAAACTCAGGTACCCGTGGGAAAACCTCTGGATAAACTGTATGTGTCACCTCCATTAAGAAAAAAGGTACTTGATTTATTGCATGATAAACTCACAGCAGGTCATCCTGGAGTCCATAAAACCCTCTCTGCTATCTCCAGGAGGTTTTGGTGGTCTACTCTTAGGAACGATATCAAAGATTATGTGGGGGCATGTCAAATATGTGCCGTTTCTAAAGTTCCTCCTAGATCACCTCCTGGATTGTTACAACCACTGCCCATACCTAATGCTCCATGGACCCATTTAGCCATGGATTTCATTGTGGATCTACCCAGTTCAAACGGGTTCCATACAGTCCTTATGGTCATCGATAGATTCTCGAAGATGGCACATTTTATTCCGTTTAAAAAATTACCATCTGCTCAAGATCTCGTTCAGATATTCTTGAGAGAGATCTTTCGGTTGCACGGTGTACCCAAAAGCATAGTATCTGACAGAGGTACCCAATTTTTTTTCTAGGTTTTGGTGTTCTTTTTGTAAACAATTGGGTATCAAACTCTCCTTTTCGTCAGAATATCATCCTCAAACAAATGGAGCAGCAGAGAGGGCTAATCCGTCTTTAGAATCCTATTTACGTTGTTTTATCAATGCCAATCAGTCTAACTGGTATGAGCTCTTACCCATGGCTGAGTTCGCCAGGAACAACGCGACTCATGAATCTTCTAATCATAGTCCATTTTTTGTAAATCAGGGTTATCACCCCACAGTTTTCCCTTCTGAATTCTCAGACACGGACATTCCTGCTTTAAACACCCCTTTAGAATCTATTCATGATACTTGGGATTCCGTTCATTCAGCTTTGAAAAAGGCTTCGATACGTGCGAAAGTCCAAGCTGACAAGAAACGGGGTGCCAATCCTTTCTATCATCCAGGTGACAAGGTGTGGATATCCACACGACATATCAAACTTAAGGTTCCTTCCATGAAATTTGCCCCTCGGTACATAGGTCCTTTTCGAGTCATCCGACGTATCAATCCAGTGACCTATTCCTTGGCACTTCCTGCCCATATGAGGATTGCCAATTCGTTTCATGTATCTTTACTCAAGCCCCTTACTTGCAATCGATACACTAGAATGTCCACACCTCCTCCGCCCTTGGTAGTGGGTGACCAGGAGGAGTATGAAGTTCGTTCTATAATGGATTCCAAAATGTCCAGAGGTATCTTGTCCTATCTTGTTGACTGGAGGGGATATGGTCCCGAGGAACGTTGTTGGGTTCCTGCTGACCGGGTTCATGCGCCCTGTCTTGTCCGGTCGTTTCACAACCGCTTTCCCCTCAAGACGGGTCCTTCCCGCCTGGTGGGCGGTCTTCGAGTGGCGGGTACTGTTGCGGTTGCCGGCTCGCCGCGTGGCAAAGCTGTGCCCAACCAGCACAGTCTAGCCGACGGCACAAGCTTACCTGCTCACTGGCAAGCCGACAGCCACTTCTCCGTGTCCTCCGACCGTCGCGCCCGGATCCAAAATGGCGCTGACCGCGTGGTTGCGCCTAAACTCAGCTCCGCCCCCGAAGTTTATACGGACGTGCGCGTGACTTCACTACGTCGACGCGCACGCACGTTCTGGGGTCAGAGGTCCCCCTCTTACCAATCAGAACTTTGAGAGGGATATTTAAATCCCTAGCTCACTCCAGTACCTTTCCCTGTCGTGGTTTCCTGTTCCTGCTTTCCTGAGAGTGCTTTATATTTGTGTATCTGATTTCCTGGTATCCTGATCTTGGCTTTTCCCTGGTTATTCTGAATTCTGGTTTCCCTGACTTGGCTTGTGTAAATGGTATTGTGTATTTTCTGGCTTCTTTGACCTCGGCTTTCCCTTTGACCATTCTCTGTCTCTAGCGTATTAGTCCGGCCATACTAAGGTCCGGTTTATGCTCTGTCCTTTTATTTTCCTTTTCTTGTCTATGTATATGTTACATAGTTTCTGCATGCTGGACCACACTAGTAGTCATGACAGTTTACCTGTTAAAAATCATTGCCCTATCTAATGGTTTTCTGGTTGGCCTGTCTGACCACAACTGCACATTTCCCTATGGGAACTTCTGGCAAACATGAGAGCTTTCCATTGCTTTACTGGGAAGCAGTGTTTGTGCTGTGTTGGCGCCAGTTACAGGAGCTGTTCAGCAATATCATGATAGCCTACACATTAAATTTCAATATTTGGTACAAGCAAAAATGATGGGAAAAAACATTCATTGTTACACAGATTATATTGTTTAGAATTGTTAAAAAAAATAAAAGACACAATGCTATAACAAACAAATACTGCATTCAACATACCCAAATAGTTTTAATTATTTTTCAATTACAAGTCCCTCAATCTCTTCCTAAGCAATATATTATTGAAGTTCCCTTTAAAATTCCCTGAAATATACTTTATTGCTTGAAATATTGAATTATATTTAAGGAATGTAAGATCAAAATCAATAGATTTGATCAAATTTAGAAAGGAAATGTCAAAACATAAAATGAACTATTAGTATTCTCTTTTTAAAACATTGATACAGACAAAAGAGCAATCCATTCAGGCTATTTCAAATCATCCTGACAATTAACAAGATAAGATAAAGCTGAAAAAGTCATAAATCACAATCAACTCATGAAAGAGAGAAAAAGGGTGCACAGACCATGAAGATTTAGTTAAATAGACACTGACAAAAAAAATGTAGTGTCTTTTTTTTAATTCTGAGAATTCTTTGTTTTGTGCAAGAGGCATGCAACCATATTTTAAATAAATAAATAAATAAAAAATATTCTTCTAGAAAATGTGTTGGCTGCCATACCTATTTTTTAATTTAAGAATTTTTCAGTGTCCCTCAACATTTTAATAAATTACCATAATCCTTTAGGTCAAGCATGTCAAACTTGCTTATGCGGCCCACAATGGATATACTTTCGGCCCACCTGCCCTGGGGCCACTTTGTGTTGTGGCTGTGACCAGCAGAAAGACAAGAAAGATATTTTCAGTCTGATTCTTGTCTTCCCTGCCACGGCCGATCATGCGCTCCCGCAGGTCAGCAACTCCCCCTTCCCTCCTGCTTGCAGGGCCAGAGGAGCGCCTGGCCTGTTTGAGCAAAGAAGAGCAAGGCTGGAATTGGAGACCGGGTGGCTCATCTTAAGGTAGGGGAAGAGAGGCTTGGGGGAACTTTCTGTGTAGTGTGCTAAACTGGGGAGGGGGCCGTTGTATTAATTTGAGAGAGAGAGGGGGAAGTGTAATAATTTGGGAGAGGGAGGGGGCAGTGTATTAAGGGAGCGAGTGGGGCAGTGTATTAGAGTGGTGGGAGAGGGGCAGTTTATTAATTTGGGGCAGGTAGAGGGGCAGGGTTAAATTGAGGTGAGGGCAGTCTATTAAATTGGTTGAGGGAGGGAGGTGTTTTAAATGGAGGGGGCAGTGTATTCAATTGGAGTGGAGGATGGAGAGGCAGTGTATTAGATTAAGGGTTAGTGTATTAGATTGGGTGGAGTGGGCAGTGTATAAGTGTGGAGGGAGGGGGGCAGTGTATTGGTTTTGGGGGCAATGTATTAAAATGGGGGGAGGGGGCAGTGTATTGGATTTGTGGGCAGTGTATTAGAATGGTGGGAGGGGGCAGTGTATTAGATTGGATCTGCATGGTAAGATGGTAATTGGCTGTGCAACTCTTTGCCACACATGCACAATAGCCTCCCAATGCTTTCCTATGAGAAAGAATTGGATTGGCTGAGATCATCAAAGGACTTCAAAATCAACAAGATAACGTAATTTGTATTTTACAGCTATGCAACAGCATACATTCACCATTTCAGTCTTATTACCAAACGTTTCTTAATATGTCAGGGTAGTTGGACTGAAACATTGATTATATGCAAATACATAACTCCTTAAAATAAATTCACTCTTTTGTTTACTTTGGAGCCCTACGAGCGTGAGGGTGTCCAGTGTTAGGCAACTTTTTTCATACTGTACTTCTTGAAATAAACCTAAGTTTCTATAACAAAGTTACCTTGTTTATTTGGCTCATGTTAGCCTTTGAGTTTGACATGCTTGCTTTTGGTGAATGAAACTTAAACGCATGATATAGCTTAAAAAACATTTATTTTATAACAGCTGTGATGGAAAGTCTCCTTTATAGATTCTGCCCTGCCATGTATGATTTTAGCAAAATGACAAAGTAAAAAATGAAACACAACAAAAAAATTATAGGAGTCAAATAGAGATTAGGATTCTCACTGCATAAGCTTAAAGGGACATACAAAATCTGATTTTTTTAATTTAAATCAGAAAGCAAATACTTTTACACAAACAAACAAAAGAAAATAACTCAAGAAACAATTGAAAATCATGAAGGAAACATTAACCCCTTCAGGACGGAGTCAATAGTGCACGTTCTGATCAAAACAAAACGTAAACAAAAACTAGAATGTGCGCTATATGTCTGTTCACCCGTAGTTCCCCTCTTTCAAATTAAATGCACCCACACTTATTATATATCATTTTGTTCAGGAGAAACAGGGCTTTAATTTATCATTAACTATTCATATATGGAACATAATTTATTATGAATAAAATTTAAAACAAATGTGAGAAAATACGATTTTATTTTAAATTTGCATTTCCGTCTGACATTTTAACTGTGAATGTCATAATACTGCGAAAAAATGCACATATTTGTAATCAGCGATGTGTCACGAGTACAACAGTACCACCCATTAACAGGTTTTATGTTGTTTTGGAAAGTTACAGGGTCAAATATAGAACATTCCATTTTCAAATTGAAATTTTCCAGATTAGTAATGTTACATTTGAGACGGTGTGGTAGCCAGGAATGAGAATTACCCCCATAATGGCATAGCATTTGAAAAAGTAGACAAGCCAAGGTATTGAAAGTGGGGTATGTTTAGTCTTTTTTAGTAGCCACTTAGTCACAAACACTGGCCAAAGTTAGCGTTCATATTTGTTTTTGTGTGAAAAAAGCAAAAAACTAATATTTGGCCAGTGTTTGTGACTAAGTGGCTACTAAGAAAGACTGGAGATACCCCACTTGCAATACCTCGGGTTGTCTACTTTTGCAAATGGTATGCCATCATGGGGGTAATTCTCATTCCTGGGCTACCATACGCTCTCAAAGGCAACATAACCAATCTGGCAAATGTCAATGTGAAAAACATGAAATGCAAGCCTTATATGTGACTCTCTAACTTTCCAAAACACCATAAAACCTGTACATGGGGGTACTGTTATTCTCGGGAGACTTCACTAAACACAAATATTAGTGTTTTAAAACAGTAAAACATATTACAACAATAATATAGACCATAAAAGTGCTGTTCGCTTTTAAAAAATGCAAAAAACTTCACTTTTACTTAAAATAGCATCGTTGTAATTCAATTTACCAGTTTGAAACACTAATATTTGAGTTCAGCGAAGTCTCCCGAGTAAAACAGTACCCCCTATGTACAGGTTTTATGGTGTCTTGGAGAGTTACAGGGTCAAATATAGTGCTTGCGAATTAAATTCTCTGCACTTTCTCCCTGTGTTGTCAGGCATGTCAATCAAATTTTAATTAATCAAATCACATAATTACGTTAAAAGATTATTTAAATATACACGTAGAATTTTAATATATATGCATTTATAGGTATTTAAATTCTACGTGTATACTAATGTAATCTTTTATGTAATTATATGTATTTATCTATATATATATATTTGCGGTTATTTGTATTTTATGTATAGATAGATATATAGAATGTAATTCTAAGTGTATTTTGTTACCGTTATATATATATTAATAACAAAATACAGTTAGAATGAAATTACATATGCATATATAATTTATATTAAATTTTGTTTCAATATTTTATTTATTTATTTTATTATTTTATTTATTTATTATTTTAATTATACGTATTTATATATAATATATATATGTACATCTATTATATATAATATATATACATATTATATATATGTAACGTCATTCTAAGTGTATTTTAATATTAATATATATACTTTGTATGACGTTACATATATATAATATGTATATATATTATATACATTATATACAATATATCTATATATATATATATATATATATATATATATATATATATATATATAAATATATTTAATTTATTTTTACACATGTTTTATTTATTTCTTTTTACTTTCCTACCAGCAGGGGGACTGTCTGATATTTTAGACAGTCCCCCTGCTGGCAGATCCATAGCCAGCTATAGGGGGCCATGTGATCGCTCTTTGAGGTGAGGTGAGTACACCTCTCCTCCTGGGGTCTTAAGCCGTTATGACGTACCATGCCATCGCAACGGCTTTAAAGCCCATTTAATGCGGGACGGCATGGTACGTCGTAATGGCGTTAAGGGGTTAATAAAAGTCCTATAAACTTTGTCAGTTTGCTTTCTCTGACAAACATTTCTCATCTAAGGGAGTTTTTTCAGCCTCCCTGCTTCTAATCCACTATGCCAGGTTCACATGAACTAGCACTAGCCATGCATGAGAAACTACATAAACACTTAGGACTTTTGCAAACAAAACAGCAAAGAATGCAGAGAATCAGTGAATCAGTGAAATTCATTGTGGAGATCAGTGTGTGTCTGTAACGGACCGTTTTGCTCACCAGAGGTTAAAAACCGTTTAGGCGATAATCCCCTTCCAGATAGACAAGCAGCTACTGCAATCACCAATATCCCGAACTGTAAACTGCATGAATTCATGAACTCCCGAACAAGAGACACACGAACACTGGAAGCAGCCAAACAGCAAAAGCCCTATGACCAGCTTACACTCCTGGCAATCTGCATACAATCAAATTCCCCCCCAAGAATGAGACAACACTTCACTTTGAGGGTTAAGCAGGAACTCCCTGTGCTGGCACACCCATCCTGGTTTTTATTACGGTCTTGCACATACAGGACCGCCCACAGGGAGGTATAAAATAGCCAATAAAATAACAGTTACAACCCACAGTAAAGTCCTTCCCTCTGCCTGTGATACAATTATCTTATACAATGGGAAATTTAATTTTCACAGGCAGAGAAATACAGTTTTTACAAATATACTATAACTTTAAAACTATACATCACATTCACATAAAAATTACATATTCAATCCATTCAGGGGAACAACATATTAAAAAATGGCATGAATCAGACCAGGGGTTCATAAGTTAGCAAAAGTATTTTTAAAACCCACTGCCAGCATGGCTTTCCGGCCCAAACCAGTTTCACAAGAGTCTGTGTCAGTGTCCCTGGGACAACACCCTGCTGGAGAACAATGGATCCGGGGGAGGGGAAGAGAAAGTGTCCAAAAAGTTTCAGTATGTCCATACACTGTTTCTAAAAAGTACAAATTTACCAGGGGCCATAGTCACAGGGCAGGAGGCGGGCAAGCAGCCCCCTCCAAAAGCTCATGGCAAACTCTGTTAAAGGGGTGAGTTTGCTACAGTGTCATTCTTTATTAAGGCTTTCGCTGTGCAGAGCATAGTGTGTCAATGAGTATATAGAGGGCACTGTGCAGGGCAGTGTGTGTCACTTAATAAATAAGTGATACATCATTCTGTGTGTCATTCAGTATACAAACCAGAAAGCACTGCAAGGAGATGACACACATGCAGACATATAATGCAAATGTATCACATTGTCTGTCTGTCCTGTCCCTGCCTCCCTACATAGGTTTACTGAACAGAGCTTCCACACACCAGAATGTCTTTCAGGATAGGCTTAACAAATATACTAAAACTGTAACTACAACAAGTTTTCTCCTGTTTACTATTCATCTGTGTGTTTGATGAACAGAATATTATATAGCAAAATATTGCTTAGGGAAATATAGCAAAATCCAGATCAGAAACAACTTTTTTAGCAAAACACATTTTACTCCTTTATATCTAGGTAGCAGTGCCAGCGTTTCCTGTAAGGCGACCTCAAAAACCGCCTGGGGTGCCACTTTGCAGGGGGTGGCTCGTCGGATCAGCAGTACTATATGTGCTGCCAGCGCGGCCTCCCTCAAGCTGCACCGCCTGAGCGCTGTATAGCAAGCCTCAGGTGGCACAGCACTGTTGTGTGGAAGGGGGAGAGATGCAACCGCGGTGACAGCAGGGCGCAGCCGTGTAACCGTACATGAGACCTGAGAGGCTTAGACAGCAAAATAGCTTTCTCCCTGCGGTCTGAGCTTACCTTCCTTGTAGAGTCTGCAGGAAGCTCAAGGTCGCACTGTGCGCCCGGACTGTACACCCCTCCCACCCTTGTGCACAGAGAGGGGGCAGAGTTGGATATGGAACAAGACCACTGAACGGTCACCAGCATTGCCTGCTGGGAGTCTGTCTGGGACAGTGAAGAAAGTGGCCTCCTGGAAAGTAGCTGCTTCCTGCTCCCTTAGGGAACTGGTGTTTACCTCCAGTCCCCAGAGCCTGTATTACACAATCAAGTCTGTATTACACCAATGAAGAAGATACAGACTGCAGGCAGAGACCATCATCTTCTTGTCCTCTGGTGGTAAGTAGACAATCCAATATTATTATTATTTAGTATTATTATTACTAAGGGCACTAATCACTAATTTACCTCACATTAAAAGGACACTATAGTCCTAGAACCACTGCAGTTTAAAGGGACACTATAGTCACCTGAACAACTTTAGCAGTTTTGGTGTATAGAACAAGCCCCTGCAGCCTCACTGCTCAATCCTTTGCCATTTTAGGAGTTAAATCCTTTTGTTTATGAACCCTAGTCACACTTCCCTGCATGTGACTTGCACAGCCTTCCATAAACACTTCATGTAAAGAGAGCCCTATTTAGGCTTTCTTTATTGCAAGTTCTGTTTAATTAAGATTTTCTTATCCCCTGCTATGTTAACGTAACAGGATACAGGTTTGTGTTCCTGATGCTATACTGTTCCTTTAAGCTGCTTTCCACCTCCACTTCACCGTGCTCACACCCGCCTAATGCAGAGATCTTCTGGCTCTTTGCTGATGTAGTGCCAGGTTAGGGCCAGGTAAGGTAAGAAGTCAAACAACTCTAATACGGTTTGACTAATTACATGGGGGGTGTCAGCCCACTATTCTTTTTAGTGGTAATAGTGCATAAAAAATGTCTCTTTAACGAAACATACATTTTGAACTATGTTTTAACAGGTTAATTCATAAAAGTGGGAATTTTTGGGAATCAAAGTGAACTTCACAATAGCCAGATGGGGGAAAAAACACCTAATTTCAGCCAATTGCCAGATTGCCTATTTTTACCTTGAAGGGAAAATATAGGCACTGAACCACTACAGCTTAATACAGTGTGAATACTGGCTTTTATGTGAAAAGTCCGTGTTTACACCCTGTAAAGATCAAAAACACAAATTCAGCGTCACCACAATCTGCATGGAAATGCTGAACGCTCCCCATAGATATGCATTTACTCAATGCATCTCTATTATGAGATGCTGACTAATCACAGTACGCAAATATCAGTGGGTCCTGGAAGCAGTGTAGGCAGTAAGTACTGCAATGAGCATGTTAATCTCCCATGTTAAATGTAGTGTAGGACCCACGGACATTGGGGTACTGTGACGTAGTGATGGAGTTAACATAATATCACCATATAGTGTAACTGAATCCCAATGTTTTTTTGCTAGTATAGGTGATTTTAAAGTAGCCTCATAAAATGTTAAACTGGATTTATTTTGTGCACTGTTCCGTAATCTGTATTTTGAGGCTGATACATTGTCACTTCAGTAGCGTGCCAACAGAGGGCAATAGGGATAGTCCATCCTGCGTGAAAATAAGAACAGGATACACAGAGTAACTCCCAGTCACATTTTGCTGCATGGACCCAGATAGAAGTTTTAATTACTTTGTTTGTGACTTTGTAATGTGACTTTGTGATTGTAATTGTGATTGACCATGTATGACTGTAGTTGACGGTGTATGTGTGTGACTGTGTGTAATTGTGTAATTATGTTGTAATGATGTATGATTGTGTGTCTGTGCAATAATGGGCTTAATTACAACTGTGACAGACCCCTTTGAACTGAGAGATACTATCCTGGAGAATTGCTTTCTGTCTCGTTTAGTTGTTGGACTTCGGTTACTTCTGGAACTGTACAGTATACGCACCCACGTGGGGAGAACAATGGGTCGCGCCCATTTTGACCGCACAAACTAATAGCTGAACACTATGGAACTCTCCACACAGTGAATTCCTACCTTTCCGGTAAACTACGTCCATGCTGTTCCACAGGTCCAGAGTACCGAACCAGAGACACCAGATGCACAAGAAAGATTTTGTTTATGTAATGTGGCTTTAGTGTAAATGGTACAAACGTGTATCTAGCGAACGGCTCATCCGATCTAGGTGATTTTCACATATATTGTTCCCCTAGATCTCCGTTCACTAATACAGCAAGTACAGTGCATTTTAATTAAATATTGTGTGTGTTATTAAAAGTGCAATAACTTGTAGAATATTCTGCCCGGTACAGTGGGAGGGATTCCCACTGTAAATGTATTATCTCCCCAGGATGTGGGGAGGAGTTTTGTACGGCATAAAAGCCCTGACTGCAGAATAAACAATCGTTCCTGTTTAACCCTCAACACAGAGTCTCGTCTCGTGCTTGGAGGGGATATTTATTAGCTGATTCGTATTCTCTTGGGACGTGTTTGTTGCAGCTGACTTCACCTTGGGGGGAAAGGACACCTTCTTGGCGGCGTAAACCCCTACTACACCGGGGTGCCGCTACAATTGGTGGCAGCGGTGGGATAGTTCTTTCACCCCAGAAGGACAGCTACCGAGAGCAATCAGGATGGAAGCCTATTATGGAAGTCTGAAATGATCTATGCTTAAAGACCTGTTGGAGAGCCGTGGTCGTTCGGCTAGTAACAAAAAGAAAAGAGACATTCTGGCAGAGTTGGTCGCATTGGATTTAGCCGAACAAAATGGCGAACCGAGTGTCTAACTAAATGCAGAACCAGAGACCACATTGGTCAGAACCCCCGAAGATGAGCCGGCCTGTTTTTGCGATGTTGTACATTTGCGACCAGGCCTCGTTTTACACTTTCGTGGTGTTTGTGTTTAACTGTAATTTTCCGCTCTCTCATTTACGGTTTCCATACAAATTATATATTGGGTTTTTTTTCAGGACAAGAAGGGCTTTCTTTTCATACCATTATTTGTATCATGTCATATATTTTACTTTGAAAAAAAAAATATGGTGAAAATTTTTTACTTGAAAAATCTTTTAATTATCTACAAAAGCTAATAAAAAAAACTGCTAAATAGATTCAAAATTTTGTCCTGAGTTTAAAAACACTTTTGTTTTGCAAGTTCTAGGGCTATAAGTACAAGTTGGAAATTGCTCTTTCAATATATATATTTTTTACATTTATCAATAGTGACATTGTAACACTGTTATCGATCCTAAATCCCTAATCACACCCCACATGTACATATTTTTTTTAAAGTAGACAATATGTATCAATATGGGGTATGTCCAGTCTTTTTTGTAGCCACTTAGTCACAAACACTGGCCAAAGTTAGCATTTATATTTGTTTGTGTGTTAAAAATGCAAAAACGCTAACTTTGGCCAGTGTTTGTGACTAAGTGGCTACTAAAAATGGCTGACCATACCCCATTTGCAATACCTTGGGTTGTCTTCTTTTGCAAATGGTATGCCATCATGGGGGTAATTCTCGTTCCTGGGCTACCATATGCTCTCAAAGGCAATATCGCCAATGCGACAAATTTCAATGAGAAAAAAAAAAGAAGTAAAATCAAGCCTTATATTTGACCCTGTAACTTTCAAAACACTATAAAACCTCTACATGTGGGGTACTGTTATACTCAGGAGACTTCGCTGAACAACAATAATAGTGTTTCAGAACAGTAAAACCTATCACAGCAATAATATCATCAGTGAAAGTGCCGTTTGTGTGTGACAAATGCAAAAAACTTCACTTTCACTGACCATATCATCGCTGTGATATGTTTTACTGTTTTGAAAGACTAATATTTGTATTCAGCGAAGTCTCCCGAGTAAAACACTATCCCCCATGTACAGGTTTTAGGGTGTCATAGAAAGTTACAGGGTTAAACACAGTGCTAGCAAATTAATTGATCTGGACTTTCGGCCTGGGTTCTCAGGCATGTCCGTCAAATTGCATGCAATAAAATTACTTAATTATGTAATAATATTACATAAATATGCACATAGAATTTAAATATATACATATTTATATATTTGAAGTCTATGTGTATATTTATGAAATTATTTATGTAATTATGTATATGGACATATGTATATTTCATATTATTTTTATTTATGTATACCTAGATATATATATATCATTTCATTCTAAGTGTATTTTGATATAAGTATATATATATTAATATCAAAATACCGTTAGAATAAAATTACATTTATTGTGATTTTCCACTTGCAGGGTGACTGCCTGTCAGCACAGACAGCACAGACAGTCCCCCTGCAGGCAGATACACAGGCACATATTGCGGTCATGTGATTAAGCGATCACGTGGCCGCGGGGTCCTGATATGCCGTGGGGAGACTGTCTGTGCAGACAGGCAGTCTCCCTGGGCCGGGTGAAATGCTGACCGCCGCCGGGGGACCGACGGCGATCAGGTGAGTACCCTAAGACCGTCCTCAAGGGGATGTTTCTGATGACGGTCCTGAACCGTCATCGGTCCTCAAGGGGTAAAACCACACTGACTTGTGATCACTGGATCCTAAACTTTCACCTGCAGTAATATCTGATACCAAATCTCCATTTGTTAACACTAAATCTTGTATGGCCTCCTTACGAGTTGGCTCCTCAACGACTTGTTTTAGAGACAAACCCATTAGGGAGCTTAGAATATGTGTGCTTCTGGCACAAGCAGCTATTTTGGGTTTCCAGTTCACATCCGGAAGATTAAAGTTACCCATGATGATAACTTCCCCCTTCATTGTTATTTTAGCTATTTCCTCAACTAGTAGATTATCTAACTCTTCTATTTGTCCTGGGGGCCTATACATCACACCTACACGAGTTACTGTGTGATTACCAAATTCTAACATAACCTAAGCTGACTCTATGTTCGCCTCACTAGCATTTATTAGACTAGATTTTATGTTATCCTTCACATACAGGGCCACCTCTCCCCCTTTCTTGCCTTCTCTGTCTTTTCTATATAAAGAATACCTGGGTATTGCTATGTCCCAGTCATTTTTCTCATTATACCAGGTCTCAGTAAAAGCCACTAAATCTAGATTTTCGTTTGCCATTATTGACACAAGTTTATGGATTTTATACCCTAAACTGCGAGCATTTGTAGACCTGACTACACTTATCATTTTTTAACACACTTGCTACAGGCACTTTCTGTCCTTGTTTTGGGGGGCAATGTTTTATCACCCTATTGCCCCCCCTCCTAGTTTAAATACATCCTAGCAAAACCCCTGAACTGCTCACTGAGAACACATCCTTGCTCCCAACAGCATTCAGCAAGCCATAAATTAAAGTCCCTAATATACATCTGCCTATCATTCTGAGTGTTATGCACAGAATGACAGTGTGGAAGCAACCTGCCGTATATCATTGGCAAAAACTTATTTTACCTTTGAAACCTCATTGCAAGTCAAGTCATTTGTCCTTCGATGAACAAGTACATCTAATTCCCCTTCCTGCTTTGCTTGCTTAACCATATTAAAAATATGTCTGCTGTCTCTGCAAGCAGTAGCTCCAGGAGGGCATCTCACAAGGCCACTATTGTCCAGCTCCACACCTCTTATTATACAATCTCCCAGCAATAACTGCTTTCTATCAGGCCTCACCTTGTCCTTTTTGTCAATGGTTGGTTCCACAAACTTAGTGCCTGAACCTGTCTCCACAACACCACTACACTTGGTGCCAGAGCCTGTCTCCACAACACCACTAAACTCTGGAAGTATTAAAAATGTATTATGTAGAGCCACAGACTGTGCAATATGCTTTTTATCCACAACTCTAAGTCTACTAGATCCCACAGTTATCCATATTATCATAGCATATGCATATTATATATAATATGCAAAACAATTTAATCACACTACATTTCAGTAGTATACATGCATACAATTATATCAACTATTAACTATTTTAAAATAATAATAATTATAATAATACACATCTTTCTATGTTCCTTTACTGTCCAGATTTAGTCTGATCTACTCATCTTTGGAGGTTTGTAGGGTGCAAATGGACCAATTACTTTAAAATAGAGTACAATGAAGAAACAAAAACAAATCATCATCAATATAATTTCTTTACTATGTAACACCTATACATTTGTTTAAGTTTTCTCCAATGTTCAATGATTTTTAAAGCATAACCCCCCCAAACAAAAATAGTATTTCAGAAAGATGAAATACTCATATTGACTGTGTTACAATTAAAAGGTATACAGAGACAAACTAAGGACTACATTTCTCTGTATATTTCCTATGCCTGACACTTGTAGACACTGAGTGGAACTACCTGAGTCTAAAAGTGTCAATTCCCCCTGTAGTCACCAGTCATGGATACATAGAATTGACTTTATCTGTGGAGGATATTTTTTCAAGTGTTCCTTTCTACTTTTCCTTATATGCTTATTATGGTTATGAGAGACAACCAAGCATACCTTTCCTCAAACCTGGATAAGAAAATATGTTGAAATCCTACTTTTTCAAATCAATAATGAGAATATTGGACTCAAAGTGAAGTATAAGTCATGCACTCATTGGAGCTTATACACTGATAGACTATAAGTTCTCTATTTTTTTCATCTGCCCCATTCAATTTAATGGCTTTAACTGTGTTTTCCCTTTTATGGCACTTGAAGTGATCAATAATATTTATTTACAGATAAGCATTACACTTTATAATCCCAAAAAATATCTATACAAATGTGGTATCACACCCACCTCCAATAAATTTGTACTCAACTAATAATGTATCCTGATATGTTAGTGTATAATACCTTCATTAGGAAACCTCCCAGTAGTCTCCTAAAACGCATTGTACAACCAGTAGCATGTGGATACAGTTATAAGCAGAGAGGGAAAAAAACATAAAAAAAATATAAATAATGTAATACACTAATAACAAATGTAACACTGCATTAAAATTGCACTTGGAGAAGATAAAGGGTGTATCAGCATGTTAAAGGTGCCTCCCCCGATGTATGGGGGATCCAAAGTTCACTGCCAATCTGAATCACCATCTCCAATAAAATAGGCAGACTCCAGCAGGCGTAGGTAAAAAAAAAAAAATATTTCTTTAAAATTACATAAAAACACCCAAATGGTCCAACACGTTTTCCCCTTGTTGGACATATTGTTTTATTCTCTCTGATTATTGCAATATCCCCATACTATTGGTTGTATAGTACTTTATAATCACATAGTGGTAGATTTATTAATGACTTTTTAAATGTTTCTTGAGAAACATTATCATTAATCATGGTTTTACAGTAGTAATTGTGTATATTGTGCACATATTTTTGGAATACTGTTTCACACTTTGTTTTAAATGTGTTTTGAATCTCAAATACTACTTTATATTTTTTACCACAAAGTAATTGAAGAAAAACCTACATCCCAACCTTGAAAACTCAGCTATATTCTGCTGTTTATATAAATCACAAAATGAGACTTTGAACGACGACTGCAAACAGTTTTTTGTTATGTTTACAGGTTATGCAATGGTGGGCAAAAAAACCCACCTCCATTTGCATTAAAATAATGTACTTCAATATAAATAAAATATATTTTAAACCAGAACCACAGAAGCAAACAAACAAACAAAAAAATACATGATATTAATGAGATGTTGATAGTGATATTGCTTCTGATTTTCTTTTTTTTTATATTCCTTAGTATCCAACTAATGTACAGTAATGTGATAAGATACTCAGCATGCAGATGTCTTCCTGAGGTCATTTTCCATAATAAGCCACACTCATTAAGCATAACATATTTTGACACCTCTTTCATTCATTGCAATTACTTTCTTTGTAATATCCTTAATATGCTTTAAAGGAAAACTAGGACAATTTTAATTAAAACAGTAAGTACTTTTTTTTATAGCATTTATAGTCTTCTTAGCTTTTTGACAAAAGTATGACCGTAGGTAATAGTAAAGAAGGCAACTAAAAAGAGAAACTACATAGATCTACAAGATCTTAGTTAAAGTCTAATAACAAAAGCCTACATAAAAAAAAAAAAAAATAAGTTAAAAAAAATAAAAATAAAACATATTTAAAGAAGGGGTAACATCATTGTATGTGACAAGAAGTTCTTGCATAGGTGCTTCATGTTCTAAAGCATGAATGCTGATATTTATTGATTGTGTTTAGTGATGTACCGAACTGTCCGCCGGCGGACAGTTCCCGGCGAACTTAGCGTGTTCGCGTTCGCCGCGGCGGGCGGACACATGCGCAGTTCGATCCGCCCCCTATTCGTCATCATTGGGCAAACTTTGACCCTGTGCCTCTCGGTCAGCAGACACATTCCAGCCAATCAGCAGCACTCCCTCCCTTCCACACCCTCCAACCTCCCTCCCAGCATCCATTTTCGATTCATTCTGAAGCTGCATGCTTAGTGAGAGGAGGGAAAGTTTAGCTGCTGCTGATTAGATAGGGAAATTGATAGCTAGGCTAGGGTATTCAGTGTCCACTACAATCCTGAAGGACTCATCTGATCTCTGCTGTAAGGACAGCACCCCAAAAAGCTCTTTTTAGGGCTATAACATCAGGATCACATTGGATACTGTGCCTACTTGCCCAGTGCCACCACTCATATCTGTTTTTACAATAGGTTAAGCTTTACATTTAAAATAAATCATTTTTTTTCACTGTAATAGAAGAGCAGTTGCCTGCCTGCCAGCTTCTGTGTCAGGTTGGATGCCTTGCCCATTTGCACAGTCAGTGCCACCACTCATATCTGTTTTAACAATAGGTTGTCACGTTTAACATTTGTTATGAAGGAACACAACTGCAGATTTCTTAGAGCTTGAATATTTCTTAGAACAATTAGAAGATATTGTGACTTTAAGTCTAGAATTACAGGCACTGTAGCTTTAAATAATAAACGATTGCTTAAGTCCAGAATTACAGGCACTGTAGCTTTAAATAATAAACGATTGCTTAAGTCCAGAATTACAGGCACTGTAGCTTTAAATAATAAACGGTTGCAATTAGCAGGTTCTGAATCATTTAGAGTCTGTTTGTTGAGTTAACAAGTTAGGTGATAAGCAATTACAATAGTTTGTTCCATTAGCATTTATCTGAAGCAAGACAGGTGCAGCTAACTTGAATAGTGGATAGGTTGAAGATAGCTGTAGCTGGGTTGTTTGATAATAAGACTTTGGTAACAGGCAATAAAGGCTTTAGATATGTAACTCTTATCACAGAGGTTTAATGTTACTTAGCTTCCGGTAAAGAGAAAACAGGTTCCCTAGTTCTCCTCAGAGGCGGTTATATCCAATGATATGTGTGTAGAGAGTTCAGGCTTTAGTCGAGGATGAGGAGAGGTGAAGGGGACGTGAGTAGTCTTCCAGTCCGGTCCTGTAACAGATGGCTTTCACAGAGAAGTTTGTAGCCGGTTCGTGAGTGCGGTACGTAGTTCAATAATCCAGCGTTTATCAGCTGGTGCGGTCGCATTAAGTAAGGAGACCGTGTCATAAGGGTGTGTGGCTAAGCTCCGTGGAACCCGGAAGTAAGAGGATACCAGAATTAAGGCATGACAGTACCCTCTCCGTAATGAGCAACCTCTGGGTGCGATTAACATGGTTTAGAAGGGTAGCGTTTGTGGAAAGCGGAAATTAATTTGTCAGCATGAATGACAGAGGAGTTTTCCCAAGTATCTTCATCAATTCCATATCCTTTCCATCTAATGAGGTATTGGAAAGAGCCACGATGAATCCTTGAATCCAGAATTTTTTAAATTTCGTATTCTTCTTCACCCTGGACTAATACAGGATCAGGAGAAGTAGTGACATCTCTATGGAAAGGGTCAGGATGATGAGGTTTAAGCAAAGACACATGGAAAACAGGATGGAGTTTCAAAGTAGGTGGAAGCTTCAATTTAACAACATTACGGTTGATAATCGATATTATTGGAAAAGGACCAAGAAAAAGGGAACTTAACTTCTTTGATGGACGGGTTGTGGAGAAGTTTTTTGAGGAAAGCCAGACAAGATCACCAATTACATAAGCGGGAGGAGGTTGTCTTTTTGTATCAAAAAACTTCTTTTGATTGGATGACGCCAATTCCAGATTTTCATGTAATTTCTTGAATAAAGAGGACATGTGAGAGATTTGATTCGAAACGGAGGGGTTAGATGAAGAAACTGTCTGAGCAGGAAATGAGGAGGGATGAATTCCATAATTGGAGAATAATGGAGTCATTTTGCTACTGGTATGAAAAGAGTTGTTGTATGCAAATTCTGCCATGGGTAACCATGTTATCCAATCATCTTGTAAGTGAGAACAATAACATCGTAGATATTGCTCTAAGCATTGGTTGACTCTTTCAGTTTGTCCATCAGTTTGAGGATGATATGCGGATGACAGTTTACGTTGGATATGAAGAGAAGCACATAATGCGTTCCAAAATTTGGAGATAAACTGAGTTCCTCGGTCTGAAATGATTTCGTCTGGCAGTCCATGAAGTTTCACTATATTGTCGAGGAATATTTTTGAGAGTTTAGAGGATGAGGGTAACTTCTTTAAAGGAATATAATGAGACATTTTCGTGAAGCGGTCCACTACCACTAAAATGGTGGTATGATGTTGAGAAGGGGGTAGTTCCACCAAGAAGTCCATAGAAATGGATTGCCAAGGCCTTTCAGGAATCGGTAGATTCAATAATTGACCGAATGGGTGATGATGTTCATGTTTGGATCTTTGGCAGGTAGAACAAGATTTAACATAAGATTCAATGGTTTTGTCTTGGCGAGGCCACCAATAGTATCTCTTAGACAATTCAAGGGTCTTTTTTATACCTGGATGACCTGCCAGAGGAGAATCATGAATAAATTTGAGTATTTTAGTTCTGAAAGCGGGAGGTACATAAATTCGGTCTTTGAAATAGTAGAGACCGTCTTTCTTCGATAGTTTAACTGATGTAGGAAGATTAAGAGTATCTTTACTTAGTCCTTTTATGTCGTCGAGAAGGGAAGATAAAGTCCCAACGACTGTAGGAGGAGGAAACTCCAGTTCGGTGTCAGAACAACACGAGGTTTTAGCTGGTTCTTTAGTAGACTGAAGAATTGGAATATGTTGCAAGCATGTTTTCTTGCAATAATCGGAATTAAAGGCAAGAGAAAAGGGAAACCATGAGATTTGAGGGTTGTGGTTCCTTAACCAGTTGATCCCTAATATAATAGGAAATAATGGTGATGAGATAACATCAAATATAAGATTTTCAGTATGAGTATGATTGATGGTTACTTTTAGAGGGATGGATTCATGAAGTATTGGTCCCGATGAAATGAGGGACCCGTCAATCACTCTAACAGGCACAGAAGTTCTTTTACGAACACAAGGAATTTTATTTTTTGTTACAAAGGCTGAGTCGATGAATACTCCATTTGCACCGGAATTGATGACAGCCTTAGTCATAATTCTTTTATTGTCCCACTGTAATACAAGAATGATAGGGGACATTTGAGTATTTGCTGTAGAGGGGAGTACACTTAGGATGGAAGAGGCATGAGGCGTTCAAAAAATGTGTAGCTATTGGGACACGGCAGTGGAAGGTACCCGGACGGAATTTCTTTTCACAAAAGGCAATCCCCAACTTGTACTCGATTGTGCAAAAGGAAGTCATGGCATGTCTGGCACACAGTGTTGGGGCAAGGGTCCATCTGACCACTGATACCTGGTCTGCAAAGCATGGTCAGGGCAGGTATATCACCTACACTGCGCATTGGGTAAACCTGCTGACGGCTGACAAGCAAGGAATGCGTGGCATTGCAGAGGAGTTGGTGACACCGCCACGAATTGCAGGCAGTCCTGCTGCCACCTCCTCTACTTCTCCTACTCCATCCTCTTCCATAACCTCCTTGGCCTAAAAAGGGGAGGTGATTCAACAATTAAAAATCTCTGCCATTTACACGTCCACTGATAGGAGACGCGGAAGGTATTAAACTGATATGAACAATACTAAACTCACCACTCCTATCTGGTGGCACATTAGCTTGCCCGCGCAGTGCCCCAAATTTCAAGTAAGAGGACCGACTAAGCATCTTCTTCCATCTCCCTGTTACATAAATCAATGCCATATCCATAGAAATTGTAGAGAATATCCAGGATAGTTTTACTGGGCCAAATCATGTCGCCTGTTGAACGAGGTGACCTTGCTCGGGTCCCAGGTGTGCGGTTCCTAAAATGGCTGCCATATACACGTCCACTGATAGGAGACGCGGAAGGTATTAAACTGATATGAACAATACTCCACTCCTATCAGTAGGTCCGTCCCATTGTGATTTATGCCCCCCACCCACCGCGCAGGGATGGGGGCCGGGGTGGAGGAAAGTAGGCCCCCCCATTGTGATTTATGGCCCCCACCCACCGCGCAGGGGTGGGGGCCGAGGGGGGGAGGACAGTAGGTCCCCCCATTGTGATTTATGGCCCCCACCCACCGCGCAGGGGTTGGGGAGGACAGTAGCTCCCCCCAGTGTGTATCATGGGCTTTGAGGACAGGTGTCAATCCATACCTGCCAAGTGACACTTTGTAGGGGTAACAGTCCCTATTCTGCTCTGTGTCAGTGTGTATCATGGTCTCTGTGGACAGGGAACAGTCTCTATTCTGCTCTGTGTCAGTGTGTATCAGGGGTTTTGAGGACAGGTGTCAATCCATATCTGCCAAGTGACCCTATGTAGGGGGAACAGTCCCTATTCTGCTCTGTGTCAGTGTGTATCATGGTCTCTGTGGACGGGGAACAGTCTCTATTCTGCTCTGTGTCAGTGTGTATCATGGTCTCTGTGGACGGGGAACAGTCTCTATTCTGCTCTGTGTCAGTGTGTATCATGGTCTCTGTGGACGGGGAACAGTCTCTATTCTGCTCTGTGTCAGTGTGTATCATGGACTCTGTGGACAGGGAACAGTCTCTATTCTGCTCTGTGTCAGTGTGTATCATGGTCTCTGTGGACGGGGAACAGTCTCTATTCTGCTCTGTGTCAGTGTGTATCATGGTCTCTGTGGACGGGGAACAGTCTCTATTCTGCTCTGTGTCAGTGTGTATCATGGACTCTGTGGACAGGGAACAGTCTCTATTCTGCTCTGTGTCAGTGTGTATCAGGGGTTTTGAGGACAGGTGTCAATCCATATCTGCCAAGTGACCCTATGTAGGGGGAACAGTCCCTATTCTGCTCTGTGTCAGTGTGTATCAGGGGTTTTGAGGACAGGTGTCAATCCATATCTGCCAAGTGACCCTATGTAGGAGGAACAGTCCCTATTCTGCTCTGTGTCAGTGTGTATCATGGTCTCTGTGGACAGGGAACAGTCTCTATTCTGCTCTGTGTCAGTGTGTATCAGGGTTTTTGAGGACAGGTGTCAATCCATATCTGCCAAGTGACCCTATGTAGGGGGAACAGTCCCTATTCTGCTCTGTGTCAGTGTGTATCAGGGGTTTTGAGGACAGGTGTCAATCCATATCTGCCAAGTGACCCTATGCAGGAGGAACAGTCCCTATTCTGCTCTGTGTCAGTGTGTATCAGGGGTTTTGAGGACAGGTGTCAATCCATATCTGCCAAGTGACCCTATGTAGGGGGAACAGTCTCTATTCTGCTCTGTGTCAGTGTGTATCAGGGATCATTAGGATAGGTGTCAATCCATATCTGCCAAGTGACCCTATGTAGGGGGAACAGTCCCTATTCTGCTCTGTGTCAGTGTGTATCAGGGGTTTTGAGGACAGGTGTCAATCCATATCTGCCAAGTGACCCTATGCAGGGGGAACAGTCCCTATTCTGCTCTGTGTCAGTGTGTATCAGGGATTTGAATATCTTTATTCAGATTCAAAAATTACAATTCCAGGAAAAATTTAACAAACATTTACAAGAACATGTTATGCACATCATAGAAACAACGTAAACCTCTTTAAAGCCACAAACTTAAGACAAAAAATACGTACACACAATGTGTAAGGGTTTGAAAGAATATTCTGAATCCTTACATGTTTACTTTATCGTTTGTTTGATTTTTGTGAACCATATATAAACTACAAGCAGCGTGAAAACTATAAAAACTCAAGTGGCCATGCTGATCAAATTAAATAGTATGCTATAAGGGTGATGTCACAGCACAACGGGAATGTAACAGGGGAAGAGGTGAAAGTCATCCTCCCCCTCCCACGACCCCGCCATATCTGCCAAGTGACCCTATGTAGGGGTAACAGTCTCTATTCTGCTCTGTGTCAGTGTGTATCATGGTCTCTGAGGACGGGGAACAGTCTCTATTCTGCTCTGTGTCAGTGTGTATCAGGGCAGGGCTTTGAGGACAGGTGTCAATGTTAGGTGATTTCTGCCCTTTATGGATTAAAAGCAGACTCTGCATCAACTGTGCAATTTTCCATGGGAGTTTTGCCATGGATCCCCCTCCGGCATGCCACAGTCCAGGTGTTAGTCCCCTTGAAACAACTTTTCCATCACTTTTGTGGCAAGAAAGAGTCCCTGTTGGTTTTAAAATTCGCCTGCCCATTGAAGCCAATGGCGGTTTGCGCGGTTCGCCGGTTCGCGAACATTTGCGGAAGTTCGCGTTCGCCGTTTGCGAACCGAAAATTTCGGGTTCGCGACAACACTAATTGTGTTTTGTTATCTGGGAAACAAGGCACTATTTTCTCTTAGATTGTTATACCTACTGTGGAAAAAACATCTTGATATCTTGCATCCAAGTATCTTGAGTAAAATAATACTGAAGTATTGTATTCAGCTCATTGGCGCTCATTTTATTGACCTTGAAAACTGATTTTTATATTAAGATATTGCAGCGCCTCTTGCTGGCAATGGTTGAATATGGCAGCTTAAAAGATCATTTCCATGATCCACCCAGCTATATCACAATTACCATATCACCATTTAGAGTAATTTTACAACACAGCTGGGTAGATTTTGCATTTATTGTTGTTGAAATTAACTCACTAACTAAAATAATTGAAAAACTGGAGGCAACAAGTAGGTCACTGAAAAAAAAAATCCAGAATAACAATTTTCAAAATTGGGTCTGTGGAAGTAAGATTATACAAACACTTTGTTACATATAACAAATATATCCATATTCTTGCATGTACATGAACACTTGCGTTTAAATTAGATCCATCTGATAATGCTTAAGGAATGAGTTACAGGAATACATGAACAATGACTGGAAAAAGAAAAATATCTAAATGAAACAGTCATAGATGTGAAGGGATTTGTCCTAACACCCCAAAAGATTTAATGGCTATTGACTACTTTTACTCAATTAGTAAAGCATCAACACAGAGGAATGCGAGACCAACGGAGGTGGTGGTTTGTTTGCACTATCTATATGTAATATCCATGATTGTAACATCAACAATGAAATGACCTGCCAAAGTAAATCATTTTGAGGTGCAGGTATTTTATGACTTGTCCCAGGCTAAGCTGTTAAAGAGATGCTCATTGAAGCTATTCACACAATTCTTAAACAAACATAATATAAGATATATGCAGGGCCGCCATCAGGGGGTGACAACCATAACGGTTGTCACGGGCCCGGCGGCCCTGGGGGGCCCGGCCCCCACTTGTGGGGCCCATCGGGTGGCCCACACACTTAGGGCCACCCGATGGGCCCCCTCCTTCAGGGGCCCGGTCAGCGCTGTGGCCGTGGTATAGCGCGACCGGGCCCCTTTAAAAAAAAAAAAAAAAAAAGCAGCCGCAGCAAGTGCTGCTGGGAGGAAGTGGTCACTTCCTCCCAGCTCACTCCGCGCGGGAGGAGCGCGCGCCCAGCCATGAAGAGGGAGAGCCAGGCAGTGAAGAGGGAGCCAGGCTGACTCCCATCATCCCCAGCCACCCTCCTGCAAAGAAAAGGTAAGAGACAGGAGGGTGGCTGGGAAATGAGCTGTGTGTGTGTGTCTGTATGCATGTATGTGTATGTATGTCTGTCTGTCTGTCTGTATGTCTGTCTATGTATGTGAGTGATTACTATGCCTATGCCTAAAAATGTCGAGAATAATAAATAAATAAAAATAAGGATAGGACTAAATTGGAATGAAGATAAAAATAAGAAGAAAATTAGTAAACAAAATGTGAAATAAGTAAAAAATAAGTGCTGTACCTATAAGTACTAAAATATTGCTGTAAGGAATAAAGGTAGATGTAAAGTGGGTAATAGAAAAGAGGAAAGGGTGGGTGAAGATACAGGTCTGAGATATAAGTAATCCTTTCATGTATGTCTGTCTGTGTATGTCTATGTATGTATGTCTATGTATGTATCTGTATGTATGTGTGTCTATGTATGTCTGTGTGTCTGTCTGTATGTCTATGTATGTCTGTCTGTATGCATGCATGTATGTCTGTATGTCTATGTATGTCTGTCTGTATGCATGCATGTATGTCTGTGTGTATATGTCTGTATGCATGTCTGTATGAATGTCTGTATGCATGTATGTCTATGTATGTATGTGTGTATGTATGTCTATGTATGTCTGTCTGGATGCATGCATGTCTGTGTGTATGTATGTATATATGTGTGTGTATGTCTATGTATGTATGTATGTATGTATGACTGCATGCATGTATATGTATGTCTGTCTGTATGCATGTATATGTATGTATGTCTGTGTATGTCTGCATGCATGCATGTATGTCTGTCTGTATGTATGTCTATGTATATATGTATGTCTGTATGTCATTATATATGTATATATGTATGTCTGTATGTCAGTATGAATGTATGTGTGCATATCATTATGAATGTGTGTATGTGTGTATGGATGTCTGTATGCATGTATGTCAGTCTGTGTGTATGTCTGTATGCCATTATGAATGTATGTCTGTATGGCATTATGAATGTATGTCTGTATGCCATTATGATGTATGTGTGTATGGATGTCAGTGTCTGTATGTCTATCAGTATGTATGTATGAATGTATGTGTGTGTGTATGTATGTCGGTGTCTGTATGTATGTATGTTTTTTTTATGTCCTCATGCATGTGTGTCTGTATGTATGTTAGTATGTGTCTGTCTGTCACTATGTATGTCTCAGTATGTGTGTGTCAGTATGTATGCATGTGTGTCTGATTCAGTATGTGTGTCTGTTGGTATGTATCTGTGTCCTTTTGTATCAGTGTGTGTTTGTGTCTGTGTGTGTATTCCTGTGGGCGGTATTTGGAGGCGGGGCCCAGACCCCGAGCTGAGTTAGGGGCCCCAAAATTTCTGGTGGCGGCCCTGGATATATGTGTTGTATACTCTTTAAATTGACTGTCATTGGAGGAGATAGGACATACACTCTATCAAATACAGAAGACACATTTGAGAAGAGATTTCGGGCTACTAAATATTGGAACCTTATCAATCACTGTCCAAGATGAGACTTCACCTAAATGAGATTTAACTACATCTAGATATAAATGGAATGTGCCTCCTATTTCAAACAAGAATTCACCAGACTGCATCTCATTGGCTCTCTGCATCTTTCAATTTTGACGTTTACTCATGATAAAGACCCAGATGGAGGGACTTAAATTCTGAGATACTTCAGAGTGACAGATGCCAAGGAGGCATGTCAGATATAGATCCTCGTAGAAGAAGCTCATTTGTTGAACATCTATTATCCTGTATCTTGAAGGTTGCTACATCCTAATGTCAAGAAACTTCTACACTCTTATATTATTAACCAGATTGTCTAATTTTCTAATTATCAACGAGGCTATTACTGTTGCTGGGGTTCAAAATAGTCAACCTAACTGTCACAATGTTAGTTAATGCATTCACATATTTGTAATATGAAAGTTAAGACAAATATATTATATGTAATAACTTTAAAGTTTTTGTTGCTATTTAGTTATATATTAATTGTTTTTCAACTTTTTCATATCCACCTACATAGAAATATAATAGTTCTAATGATAGGTATACCGGGGAGTAATTTTGCAACTATTATATTGCCCTTCTATGTTCTGCTTTATAATCATGATATATATATTGACCAAATACTGGTAGTGCTATAAATGTATTAATTGCAGCTGAATACCAAACACCGCAATGATATGGATTTATAAGAGACATCCAAATCAATAAATAAATCTGTAAAACTGATCCTTAACAAAATCTACAATTTTGAAACTCAAAAATATACAGCACTAGAGTCTTTGCAGTCCTCCTATACACATTTGGTGTAGATACAATGACACTTTAGTTACTTCTTTATTCTTCTGTAACAATGTGTCCAACAATATATTAAATGTGGTGTAGTATACAGGGCTGGACTTAGGCCATTAGGCGCCCTTTGCAAAAAGTCTTCACGGCGCCCCCCCCCCGCCGACCAAGTTGCCTATATACAGTCACACACACATGCACAGGCAGACAGTCACACAAACAGTTACAAGCAGACAGTCAGACACGCTCAGTTACAGGCAGACAGTCACACATGCTCAGTTACAGGCAGACAGTCACAGAGCCAAACACACCGTTAAAGGCAGACAATCACACACAGTTACAGGCACACAATCATAAACAGTTACGGGCACACACACAGTTACAGGTATACAGTCACACTAACAGTCACAAGCAGACAGTCACACATACTCCATTACAAGCAGTCATACATACTCGGTTACAGGCATGCAGACACTCACAAACTCAGTTAAAGACAGATAGTCATGCACAGAGGCACAGGCACACACACAGGCATGGAAGACAGTCACACACACAGACAGTCACACACACACACACACACACAGACAGAGGCAGTCACATAGAGAGACAGCCACAGTCACACAGACAGACACACACACAGACAGTCACACACACAGGCAGGCAGTCACACACACAGGCAGGCAGGAGACAGACAGTCACACACACAGGCAGGCAGACAGTCACACACACTCACACACACACAGGCAGGCAGTCAGACAGACAGTCACACACACACAGGCAGGCAGTCACACACTCACACACAAACATACACAGGCAAACAGTCACAAATAGCCAGGCAGTCACACACACAGACTTACCTCTTTCTATTATGGCTGGAAGGTGGAGTGGTGCAGTTCCTGTGCAGCAGTTACATGGGGCTTCGGGTAGGTATTGGCTCTGTCTCGCAATAAGCCCCGCCCCACCGCTCGTTAAGCTCCGCCCCCACTGGCACGATTTTTTTGTTATAGACCTGGGTGGAGAATAATTATTCCTCCACCCGGGTACATGTTTTAGCTCCCCTGACACGGCCATGTGCGAGCTGTGGCGGCCACATGGAGCCCTTGGTCCATGGTGCTCTGTGCAGCCGCGCAGCTCGCACACCCCTAAGGCCGGCCCTGGTACTATACAGTCTCCCAATAATCACTTATAACAAAAATTGGCTATGAGCTAAAGGCATGCATTTGTGTGCAAAGTTTTCCAAAATAAATTGGATTGTCTTCTCATACATTGCCTAAAAAGACAAAAAACGAGGATGCAAAGCATAATTCTCTTTATATAAGACATTATACATACACAATTAAACACCCATACTTTTTAAAATTGTAAGCTTATTCCTAAGACAAACAGCATGTAAATTATAATGAAAGAGATAGTAGCTGGTTAATGCTCTGACTTTAATGTCCCAATCACTGTCAAGTCTCCTTCTGGGGTTAAGAGATTGAAAGGTTACAAAAGCATCAGTGCTGTGAACACATTTTGTACTCCAATACTAAACTTTTGTTTAGTATTAGCACACAAAATCTGATTCATTTTCTTATGCATAATCATGAACACACACACACTTTGTTACATTCAACAACTTTTATCCATATTCATTCAGGTACAGGCGCACATGCATTTACTAAAGATCCATCTGATAATGCTTAAGGAATACGTTGCACAATTTATACTTGGGTATTCCGTGTTTGTTTAAACTTTAAACACTAAATTAAATGCTGGTTTCTTATTGTTTAAAGAGTTGCAGTATTCGAGGCAGTTGATTTTTACCAATGCAACACTACACCAGATACGTTGACTTACTCAGTTGACTTACTTTTGCAACACAGTTATTACATCCTTTTGAGATAGAATGTAGACTATTGTTACTTCAGGGGTTAACCAGAAGATTGTTGTAAATAAAAAAGGAACAGTCTGGGTACAAAAAGGATTTATTTTTTTTCTTACATATTTCTCACACATTAGCTACAATGGTCATGCGATGTGAGTTAGGCTATACAACATAAAGGAAAAATATTATATATATACTCATGTCTGGTGTCTGGTTTTTGATATTTACCACTTGTAGCTTTTTTTCCCTCTCTTTTTTATGAGGAAAAGTAAGTATTTTGTTATACTACAAACTCCCCCAATCCACTCCCAACCCCCCACTGTCAAAGTGGATAACCAAACCCTGCAACTTCCCTTAGATGTAGCAAATGCCTTTAACAATTATTTTGTCAGATGCTCTACTGCCCTGATTGCCAAGCTAATAAATGGTACACATCCTGAAACTACAAATGTGGATCAGGTCTTACTAAATTTGCAAAGGCCCAATATAGACAAGGTCATTTTTAGACCTGTATCTGTTAGTGTCATTGAAAACATCTTAATAATCTAAAAATGAAAAACCAGTCAGCACCTGACCAAATTCCAGCAATGCTGTTGAAGCTCAGTGCGCCGGCAATTGCTAAACCCGTCGCAACTCTAATTAATGAATCCTTGGTGTCTGGATACATACCCAAACTTTGGAAGACTGCGAGAGTAGTGCCTATCCATAAAAGTGGTGACACTACTTTGGTTTCTAACTATCGCCCTATATCATTGCTCCCGGTATTGTCAAAAGTCTTAGAAAAAATGTGTCCATACGCAACTATGTGAGTATTACCAACAATCAAACTATCTGACCCCTGATCACTTGGGCTTTCGCCAGAATCACTCCACTACAACTGCCCTCTTAAAAGTTTGCAATGACATCCAAACTGGCATGGAACAAGGAGACCTGACTGGAGCTATTTTCCTTGATTTTGCTAAGGCCTTTGACACAGTATACCACGACATTCTACTGCACAAACTCAAAAACTCAGGTATTGGTGATCATTCACTAAACTGGTTTCGATCGTATGTATCGGATCGCTCGCAATATGTGTCCATTTCTGACAGCAACTCCCTCCCTCTCCCAGTCACGTATGGTGATCCCCAAAGTTCCATTCTCGGCCCCCTACTATTTTCATTATTTATAAATGATCTGCCTAATGTCTGCAAATCCTCAAATGTACACATGTACGCAGATGACACCGTAATCTATGCGAGCAATTCCGATCTACCACAGCTTGAGGCTGTGCTCCAAGACCAGTTTACAGAGGTAGAAAAGTGGATCGCAAAAAACAAACTGTTCCAGAACACTGACAAAACTGTCACAATGATCTTTGGAGCAGTACCTAAATTACACAAATTACACAATTCCCACCTATCCATCAAAACAATTTCAAATGGCACACTGACCGTAGTCCACTCTTTCAAATACTTGGGTATGATGTTAGACCCCAATCTATCTTTTGGCCTGCACATAGAAAAGCTTAAAGAAAGTAGGCGTGATCCCAGGCTACAAAGCTTCAGGAGCGCCAAGAGAGGGAGTTCTGCAGATGTTGTTCTGCTTTAAAAAAATGGTCTAAAATTATTTAATTGCGGGTATCATTAAAAATATGATCCCAAATGAAAAATAAATAAACAAATAAAACTTAATATACCACCACCACTATATACACTGGGGTGGGTCTGTACCACAATATGTGCTAGTTGTATAAAGTGTAACTGGTGCCACAAAGGGATAGCTCTGCTGCTTGAGTGATGCTGTGTCGAAAAAAATCCCTCTAACCACAGAGGCACAGGCAAATAGCAGCTGAATGTGTCCCAGGCATCAACTGTAGAAAAAAATATATGATAAGTCTTAGATATCAGCTGATGAAAAACAAAATATCTCTGAGAGCCTGAAGAGATACTAAGTTACACAGTAGTATGCTGGAGATCCTTTGTATCAACCAAAGTATATAGGGCTGGCAAAGTCAGGGCCTGCTTTGAACACTCTAATTTTTTCAAAGTAAACGCTTCGGGCCCCCGGGACACTCAGTCAAGAGCATCGGGGGGGCGCCGAGAGGCAGGGGCTGGGACAGGCGGTAGCTCGCCTCGTGGCGGACCGCCAGCTCGATCCCAAGATCCAACTACGAGCTTTTTAACTGCAGCAACTTTAATATACGCTATTGGAGCTGGAATATTTGTTTATTTTGAAAAATAAATGCCACAAAGAATAACAAATTGTCATAAATAACAAATGAAAACAGTACGTACAAATACAAAACAAAAGGACCATGCAAGGCCAAGAACCAGCAAATACGAAACATAAACAGCATTCGAATCCATGCATAAGGAGGCATACACCCCCGAGGAAACGTTTCACGAGGGAACACATATACCCGAGACACACCCATCCCCAAGGTGCGCACACCCCAGAGGCATACACCCTCTAGATGCGCACACCCCAGAGGCTCACACCCCAGAGGCACGCACATCCCAGAGGCATACACCCCCCAGATGCGCACACATCCCAGAGGCACGCACATCCCAGAGGCATACACCCCCCAGATGCGCACACCCCAGGGACAAGTGCATCCCAGAGACATGCATCCCCCACAAAACAACATAACATATTTGCCTCATGAGGCTTCAACCCCTGTGAAGGGGAGGGGGGGAAACATAAAACATAAAACAGGATGCAGGACAAGGCACAAGGGGGAGAGCCCACCGATCTGACTTCATCCCACAGCCAGGTGACCCTCGTCAAAGAATAATAATAAAGAAATAAAAAAGACAAAGGGTACACATACACTAACAACGTCCTTAACATAACGTCTTTTCCACATAATCACCCATCACCCGTAGAACCCTCAAAACGCACCACCCCAAAGGAGTCCATCTCTCCGTCCATAAACACCCTTTGAACAACCCGCCACCCGCAAACCCACCACCCCAAAGGAGTCCATCTCTCCGTCCATAAACACCCTTTGAACAACCCACCACCCGCAAACCCACCACCCCAAAGGAGTCCGTCCCTCCGTCCATAAACCATTTCAGCAACACACCACCCAACAAGAAACAAAAAACAACTAACAATATACAATACACATTTACAAAATCCCTACAAATTCCCTACAGAAAGAAGGTACTCATCTTGTAAAAGTGTGGTAGCCTTCCATTAAAATCAAAAATGCATACAAAAATCTAAAGGGGGGGTGAAGAATAGAGACTGAAACCATACCCAAGACAAGGGCGCCCATGGATCGGCGGGTGGACCTTGAAATTTCGCCACAGACGCTGCCAAATTGTGGGATCCATGGAGGCCCTTTCCGAATTATAGATCCCGGAAAGCGCTCTCCGGATATCTACCACCACCACCTGTCAGGAAAGGTCTTTTCGCTGAAGGGAAACCTGACACCGTGCCATCCACGTGAAGTACTTGACGACTGAACTAACTAAATAAAATGTGCTCAAATTAAAGTTCCTCCCCCGTGAGTTGGACGTCCCGTACACCCACTCCGCGTAAGTCCAGCGGGATAGGCAGGGGATGCCCAAGGCGGCCGAGATCTCTTTGTAGACCAGTACGTTAAAGGGACACTTGAGGAGAAAGTGGTCCATGGACTCCACTCTCCCGGAACATTGCACCCAAGGACAACCGCGATCCGCGATGTTCCTGTACTTCAAGTTACCTCTAACGTAGAGTCTACCGTGGAAGGAGAGAAACGCCAAGTCTCGGAATTTCTCCAGAAGGCGCCTAGAGTTGAGGTTTTTCAACCCCGAGGCGAGAGTACTTGGCGGGCAGTCCCTCAATGCTAGCTGAACGCCAGAGTGGGTGGCCAGGACCCCCCCCGGCGAGAAGCCTCTTGGGAGAATCCCGAATCTCATCCACCGTGACGTTCCACCTGCGTAGAATTCCCACTCCCTCGATGACCGAAGTCGGGAGGTAATGAGAATGCCGGACTCTCATGCTCCTCACTCTCCCGCCGTGGAACCAGTCCACCAGGAAAGGTGCAACCCACTCCCTGAAAATACATACCCAGCCAGGCGGCTCGTCCTTCAGGAGAGCCCCAAAATTCCTTTTCAGGAAGGTGATATTGAAAAAGACGATGGGGTTGACCATGGCCAAACCCCCGTCCTTCCTGGCCAAGTAAGTGACCTCCCTCTTGATGAGGTTCAGCCTGTTCCCCCACAACATGCGGAAGAACAGTGCGAACATCCGAGCGTGAAGAGACCTGGGCAAAAGAAAGATGTTACTGACGTAACCGAATACAGTCAGCACATAGGTCTTGATCAGTTTCACCCGCTCTCTATAGGTCAGTTTCCATCGATGGCTCTCCTCCACCTTGCGGGAAGCTATGGCAAGCCTTTCGGACCAGTTCCTGAGAGCCAGATCCCCTGGTCCGAACACCACTCCCAAGATTTTAATTTCAGGTTGGGCCTGAGGGAAGCCGTCTGGAAGAGGAAACTGGTCCCCCTCGTTCCCGCACCAGAAAACTCTGCTCTTGTTCCTGTTGACCTGAGAGGAGGATGCGGCAGAGTACGCGTGAATCATGTCATCCACCAAAGCGGACTCCTGAGTCTTGGAGACCACGATGGAGATGTCATCAGCATAGGCTACCACCCGTAAAGGCCTCTCCGGAGCCCTGGCCACTCCTTGTAGCGTACTCCCGTCGATTGCCCTTATAAAGGGGTCGATCGTGAATACGTACAGGAGCGGGCTGAGGGGACAGCCTTGCCGGACTCCAGATCGGATCCCAAACGCTCTGCCTTTCCAACCGTTCACAAGAGCGAAGCTGTCGGCCCCCCTATAAAGGGTGATGATCCAATTGATGAATTTTGCCGGCAAACCATACTTCCGCAATACTGACCATAGATAGCGGTGATCAACCCGATCAAAGGCCTTGGACTGATCAAGTGCCAGAAGGTACATCCCCCTCCCCTCAGCCCTGCACCTCGAGAGCTTCTCTGACCTCGGTGACGGCATCGAAGACAGTTCGACCCCCAAGTGCACAGTACTGTGAGGTGGATAGGACGCTCCCCGCCAGGCCCTGTAATCGTTTCATCAAGATCTTTGCCAGGACCTTCCTGTCGACATTAAGGAGGGGTATGGGTCGCCAGTTCCCCACATGCGCAGTGTCGACTACGTTCGGCTTAGTCAGTAAGATCAGGGCAGAAGACCTCATCGAGGCTGGTAGTAAACCTTGAGCCAGGCTCTCATTATACACCTCGGTTAGATGAGGGTCCAAGAGAGTGCAGAACTGCTGGTAGAATTCAGCCGTCAGGCCATCGGGACCTGGCAACTTACTCTTGTTCTGCAGCATGATACTCTCTGTGACCTCTTCTATGGTGATCTCACCGACTAAGTCATCCAAAGGGAGGTCGTTATTCTCAGGGAGCGTGATCCCACTCAAGAAATCATCCACCCCGCTCCCACGGGACGTTTCCCCTTCGGCACATTGGGGTCTGCCCTTTCCGAGGAGTCCAATATAGTAGTCGCGGACCACCTTCAGAATCCCACGAGGAGATTCCTCGAGGATCCCGTCAGTGTTCTGCAGACCAGAGATGGTCTTGGTACCTTCCTTCCTCTTGCGACTAAGAAAAGGATCAGGCGAGTGGTAAGCCCCATGATCCCTCTCCTTTACAAGGGAGGCGTACCTATCGTATTGGAAACTCTTCATCAGGGACTTGACTGCCGCAATGTCCTCGGGGTCACCTCCCTGCGAGATCAGGACGTCTAACCTTGCGAGTAAGCTCAAGTACACCTTATATCTAGAGGACTGTATGTTCTGAGCGAGATTGCGAAAAAGCCTTCGAGTCCTGGCCTTCACCATCTCCCAACACTCAGACTTCACTTGACCAAAGTCGGCCAAGGTCATCTGGTCGTGGAAGAACTCCTTGAAAGCCTGCTGAACCCTCGGTTCCACCAGGAGGTCTGAATTGAGCCGCCATATCCCTCTGCCCTTAGATGGGGTGTTGCGGACATTCAACTCACAAGATAGAATGTGATGGTCGGAGAACTCCACCGGGAAATCCTCCTTAACAAAAATCCTATCTATTCTACTCTGACTACTACCTCGCTGATACGTGAACCCACCCGTGGGATTGGGAGTGTGGTGAATGTACGCATCTACCAATCCAGCCTGACTAACCATTCTATTTAAAAAAATGGAATCATACCCAAGCCTCTGAGTGGCGCCTCTCCTGTCCTGAGGCCTAGTGATGGTGTTAAAATCACCGCCAAACAGAATTTGCTTGGATGTATACAGGTAAGGCTCTATCTCGCTAAACAGGCACTTCCTCTCCCACTTGGTTTGGGGGCCATAGATGTTGATGATTCGGAGAGGCTGACTGCCCAGCGACACATCTAAAACCACACAGCGCCCTTTTTGCAGCTCAATGACCCTAGTGATGCAAGCATCGACTTCCTTGAACAGGATGGCAATCCCCCCATAGCTCTCTGTGGCTAGGGAGAAGTAGGAGGGCCCCCATCTCCAGTCCCGCTTTGCAGCGTGCAGGGCCGCAAGAGTTTCCAGCCGGGTCTCCTGTACTAGGATGACGTTGTACGGAGCCCGGCTGAGGTGGTCATAAACCAAAAAGCGGGCCCTGCTGGACTTTACGCTGTTTACATTCACCGTAGCCACAGAGAGTATAGGGAAACTAGCCATAGGAGCCATTTAAGCACAAGTAGACTTTCCCTTCTTTCTGCTCCCCCCCTCCACGACCGGACAGAACCTCTTCACGGAGACACCTGGGTAGAGGGGCCAATCGTCCCTCAGAGGCACCTCCTCACCAATCCCGACCCCCGCCACCTCCTCAGAAAGGTCCGCCATCTCCCCCTCCAGCACGCGGTCGCCCCAGCTGGAAGACAGTGCCTCAAATCGATAAGTCAGAGGCACTGGGGGCTCCTGCATAGCCAGGGAGGAGATGGTTCCCCTGCCTTGCCACCCTTTGTCGCAGCCCCCTTTTTCTGGGGCTTCTCCGCAGGGGGCCCGGCAGTCTTCCGAGTCGAGGGGGGAGCCGAGACCGTTGTCGGAGGAGGGGGGTGTCTAACCTTATTTTCGATAAGTTTCCACTTGGGGGGGGACCAGGGGACCAGACGTAACCAGGGGAATATGTACAGTGGAAGGGGGCCCAGGGGACCTAGGGACAACACCAGTGCTGGACGTGCCTACTCTATCCGATTCTAGGTGAGGGAGTGAGCCAACAACCGTCACTGGGGCCACAGATGGTACACTTGAGACCGGGGGAGGGATGGACGGCTGTCGGGGCCCGGAGACAGACGTGCTAGGGACGGAGGCACTCGATGGTCAGGCAACCACATCCCCTAACCCAGCTGAGTCCATCTCCACGGGCTCCAGACTCCAGATAGACTCGATGTTATGCTGGGCTTCGGGGCAGGTGCGATAGGAGTGCCCCGTCCCCCCGCACAGATGGCACCTGATCTCCAGGCAGGAGTCCCTAAGATGCCCCACAGCAACGCACAGTGCATTTTTGGACCGTACAGGCATTACTAAAATGCCTGTACGATCCGCACTTATGGCATGATGAAGGCTGGCCAGGGTAAAAGCACGATACCTTGTCAGCCCCGATAAAAAAGCTGTTAGGCATGTGCTGCGTGACACCCCGGATCTCCCTCAACGTCACCGGGACAGTCCACCCACCTGTCCAAATTCTATCCTCATCAAGTATCTTAACGGGGGGACTTTTTACGTCCCCGTATCTCCTGACCCATACCAGGATATCCGCTATGGGGATGGACTCGTTCCTCACCAAGAACGTCACTTTCTTGACCCCCTGGCGAGAAACGGGTATAGCGGTAAACCCGGCCCATCTCGACCCCTGCCGAGAGCTGGCCGCCTCCCACCCAGCCCAGAAACGGTCCAGGAGCTGCGACGTCATGAAAGAGACGTCGAACTCCCGGGTCCCTGAGGCGTGGATGAGGGTGAACAGATCGGAGGGAGAGAACCCCATGTCCTTCAGGCAAGACACCAGTACCCTCCTGTCAGGCACCCGGGTCTCGCCCTCCCAGGCCAGCCGTACCACGTTCCTCCTGCCCCCTGGAAAGGGGGCCTGAGGACGCGCAGCGGGGCCAGCCATAGTCAGACGAGGTGGTCTGGATGCCCAAGCATTTGGGACACTGGGTCCTGCCATATGGGACACTGGGGTCCGGGTTACTCTACTGGCAGAGTTATTACCGGAGACCCCGGTCACGGCACCCTGAGTGACGGCCAGGGTGTGCCTAGGGGCATAACCAAGTGAACTAGAACCAACTAAACCAACCGTGGCACCCTTAGCAGGGGTACCAACAACATTGCATACAGGATCAATATTGGCACCAGTATCAGAGGCTCCAGTACTAACATTTACAACAGAGGGGACCTTGGAAACAGAGGGATCGGGGGTACCAGGGTGATCGGAGGGGGCAAGGAGACCAGAAGGGGCAGAGGAGACCTGTAGGTCAGAGGGGGCAGCTGAAACAGAGGGGGCAGCTGAAACATTAACAGCCGGAGCCACCTGACTGCAGACGAATTGATTGTACACAGCATTCAGATCAGTGGGCTCAGTAACATAACCTGGTCCCTCATTCCCACCACCCCCAGCCAGCCCAGGACCCCCAGCAGAGCCCCCAGCAGAGCCTGATTCAGCTCCACCGGAAGCCCCACACAGAGATCCGGATGACTGAGCGTGATGGGAGACCACCGCGAGCCCGGCACCCGCGGGACACGCGCCGCGCGCACCCGCGTCACCCGCGGGACCCGCAGCACAGGCGCCCGCGGCACCCGCGGCACCCACGGCACAGGCACCCGCGGCAGACACGGCACCCGCAACCCCGCGGGCACCGGCACCATGCACGTCCGCGGCACCCGCGGCACGGGCACCCGCAGGACCCGCGGCACACGCACCCGCGGCACACACAGCACCCGCACCCCCAGGGGCACCGGCACCATGCCCGCCCACGGCACCCACGGGACCAGGGCACAGTGGGGAAACCAGGGGGCAGACATGGGGGCAGACATATGCACGGACACATCTTGCACACTAACAGTTAAAGGGGCACACACATCCAGTTCACCACAAGTTACACCAGACACAGACGAGACATCAACATATTGGGGACAGACATCACAAGGAAAGTCAGAGGGGGGGGAAGAGAGAGAGGGAATGGAAAGGGGTGAAAGGGAAGCCCCCTCCATGGGATCACTGGTGCCTGGCACAGCACCAGCGAGGTCGGTCTCCCTGTCACCATGGAGGGTGTTGGGGGGCCCAGAGGGATCGGCAGGGACAAGGTGGACAGACCCAAGGGAAGTTCCAGGGGCCTGCAGAGCTGGAAAATCCTCATCAGAGTACGAATACTCTGATGAGTACTCATCCTTCCCCACCGATCCTCCAGACTCCCTGCGGGTCCTGGCCTCTGGCTTGCGAGTAGCAGTATTCTTTTTCTTGGTCTTTTTAGATTTCCTCTTGTTAACCACGTTACTGTCTGCAGCCTCCTCTAGGTCAGAAACATTAAAGGCGAGCAGAGTCTCCTTAATAGGCTGCTGTTGCTGTTGTGCAGCGATTTGCAGTTTCCACTCGCCTCTGTTGTCAGATCCCCATTCCTCTTCTTCCTCTCTGGTCTGAGAATTTGGTTTAGTTGCACGGCCCCTAGTTGAGACCGGGGGAGGAGGGGGTCTCCCCTCCGGCAAGGTGGTCTGGTCACCTCCAGATTCAGCGCCAGACCCCCCACCGTCAGGGATATCCCTCTTACCCCCAAGAGACCCTTTAGTCTCTGTTTCATCACAGACTGGATTAGCTGGATCTGAGACTCCAGGTGCAGTAATTTGGAGTTGTATTGCTCCTCCAAAATTCGTTTTTCAGCAATTAGATTCTTAATAGGACCTCTTTTATTATTTGACAGTTTATTAGACTGAGCTCTCAGGTTTTTCAGCTCCATTTGCACAGCAGACAAACTGCAGTCTGTTTCCGTATGTGAACTTTTAATGCCTTTTAACAAAGCTAAAAGTTTCATCAGAGGGAGCCATTTAACAACTTTAACATTAACCCCTCCAGCCCCAGCTGCCTCAGCATAGGTGCATTGGGCTGGGGGATTATCCACTGCTTCAGCCATTCCAGCTTCTGAGCCCAGGGACCCCTCCAGGGCTACCTCCATGGGGGTCTCTACCATCTCAAGGGGGGGCGGGGGGGTTGCCCCAAAAAGCGGAGCCCATCTGCCACTTTGTCTTGGCAAAGGCTAAGAAGCCCTTTCAGCATAGTGATGTGGGAACGCGTAACCCCTGCATGCCCATGTGGGACCCCCACTCCCTTCCTCCATTCACTGTACCTTTTTGTAAGTCTTTCTTCCAGACACAGCAGCTTTTCTACTTGCAGCTTTGAGGTCCTAACCAGGACCTGGTGGTCAGTCCAGGATAAGGAGACTGCCTCAGGTAAATCTTCCACAGCAAATAAGTCCCCTTCAATCAGGGCCGGACTGACCCACCGGGACACCGGGAAATTTCCCGGTGGGCCGGCACACTAGGTGGCCGGTGCGCGGCCGCCTAGTGTGCACCAGCCCGGGCTGCAATTACAGGGTGACCGGCAGGAGGGGATGTGCTCCCCTCCTGCCGGTCACGGAATGTAGCGTGGCCGGGCAGGCAGACTGGGTAGGGGCAGTGGCACTGGGCCAGCCTCTTCTCCCCGAGGCTGGCCCTGCTTACACCCAGTGGGCAGGCAGGCTGGCCGGTGCGCGAGGGAGCACTCTCCCCTGAGTGCTTCCTCTTCAGCTCCCTCGCGCACCGCACTGATACCGGAGCCGGAAGATGACGTCATCTTCCGGCGCCGGTATCAGTACGCGGCACGCGAGGGAGCTGAAGAGGAAGCACTCAGGGGAGAGTGCTCCCTCGCGCACCGGCAGCCTGCCTGCCCGCCGGGTGACCAGCCCCCGGGAGCCCAGCAGCACCACTGGACCCCAGGGAATCCCATCAGCACTCCAAAAGGTAAGGAGGCTGGGGGGATTAAATTAAAAAAAAATGTGTTAGTGTGTGTGTGTGTGTGTTAGTGTTACTGTGAGTGTGAGTGCTTGTTTTAGTGTTACTGTGAGTGTGAGTGTGTGTGTGTGTTAGTGTTACTGTGAGTGTTAGTGTGTGTTAGTGTTACTGTGAGTGTTACTGTGAGTGTTAGTGTGTGTGTGTGTGTTAGTGTTACTGTGAGTGTTAGTGTGTGTTAGTGTTACTGTGAGTGTTAGTGTGTGTGTGTGTTAGTGTTACTGTGAGTGTTAGTGTGTGTGTTAGTGTTACTGTGAGTGTTACTATGAGTGTTAGTGTTAGTGTCAGTGAGTGTGTGTCTGCTAGTGAGTGTCAGTGAGTCTGTTACTGAGTGTGTTTGTGTGAGTGAGTCTGTTTGATGTCTGTTAGTGAGTGTGTTTGTCAGTGAGAGTGTATGTCTTGTAAGTGAGTGTGTATGTATGTCTGTCACTGAGTGTGTCTCTGTCAGTAAATGTGTGTGTCTGTTAGCTAGTGTGTATGCGTCTGTTCGTGAGAGTGTGTGTGTGTCTTCAGCACTTACCTTTCTCCAGCGCCGGACTCCGTTGGCACTGGGGATCCCTCCGCCGCTCAGCTCCGAATGCGCATGCACGGCAAGAGCCGTGCGCGCATTCAAACCGCCCATAGGAAAGCATTACTCAATGCTTTCCTATGGACGTTCAGTGTCTTAGAATCGCGGAAGCTCCTCTAGCGGCTGTCAGTGAGACAGCCGCTAGAGGCTGGATTAACCCTCAGTGAAACATAGCAGTTTCTCTGAAACTGCTATGCTTTTAGCTGCAGGGTTAAAACTAGAGGGACCTGACACCCATACCACTTCATTGAGCTGATGTGATCTGGGTGTCTGTAGTGGTGCTTTAACCCCTTAAGGACATGTCATGATTCCCTTTTATTACAGAAGTTTGGTCCTTAAGGGGTTAAGTGTGTGTGAATCTGCATGCACTGGTGTACATACCGCGGTCGCAGGGGTGGCAACCCTGCAACCCCTGCGACCAGGTGCCCGCCGCCATGTGTTGCGGCCCCGGCCTGCGCAGAGTAAGCATGCGGGGGGGGGGCCCAGGGATCAATTTTCGCACCGGGGCCCCATAGGTCATGTGTACGCCACTGGGTAGGGGAGCTTCTGTTCCCCTACCCGGTCTGACAGGAACCTGCAAGCGAGAACGCTCCTCCCGCGAGCAGGCAGGTTGGAGCATTGCCGTGCGTTACCATGGCAACGCTCCGACCTGCCTGCCGTTCTCGCGGGAGAAGAACGAAGTCAGCCTGCAGCCAGAGGAGCTGCAGGCTGAACAGCACGCACCACCACTGGACCACCAGGGATTGAAAAGTTCCCCCTCTCCCCTTGGCCCTGACCAAAGGTAAAGGGGGAGGGGATTAAAAAAAGTTTTTTTTATATAAATATATCAATGCTATAACCCCCCCCATACACACACTACACTCCTCCCCCCCACCAACAGCACCCCTCCACACAGAACCCCCCCACACACAGAACACCTTCAAACCTTCATGCACACAGAACTCCTTCATGCACGCAGAACCCCTCCACACATAAAAAGCACCCCTTCACGCACACAGCACCCCTTCACACACACAGCACCTCTTTACGCACACAGCACCCCTTCACGCACACAGCACCCCTTCACGCACACAGCACCCCTCCATGCACAAACAATTTCTTTCATGTTTGAGTGATAGTTTTCAGTTTTTTTCCTGCTTCCATATCTGTGCACTATGCTGGCGCGATGCATTACGGGGCTGGTATGGAATTTTTTTCCAGGGCTGCTTTTCATTCCCAGTCCGGCCCTGCCTTCAATCTGTTTCAGCCAGTCCTCCCATCCCCTGGTTGCAGGGGATGGAGACCCTGAAGCCATACTGCCTTTTTCCCAGTAGCAGTACAGGGGCCAAAACCAAACGAAACTGCCCAGAAAGCAAGCACCAAAATCGGAAACAAACAATCCAGACTACACCCGAAGCAAACCACCACACTCCCTCCAGCAGCCACTGCAGCAGAGCTCCTCCCACCTCAGTGGTTGGAGCTGGAATTACCGCGGCTGCTGGCACCAGACTTGCCCTCCAATAGATCCTCGTTAAAGGATTTAAAGTGTACTCATTCCAATTACAGGGCCTCGAAAGAGTCCTGTATTGTTATTTTTCGTCACTACCTCCCCGCGTCGGGGAAGCGTTTACTTTGAAAAAATTAGAGTGTTCAAAGCAGGCCCTGACTTTGCCAGCCCTATATACTGTAGCCTGGGATCACGCCTACTCTCTTTATCATTGTATATATATACAAGGGTTACCCCCTTTAGAGTTCTGCAGACACACTCTAGTTCCCCTTGTTGGGAACCCAGCACTCTTGCATCTAAACTTTATCCAAAACTAGGTGCCCTGTACAGAAACAAATCCTGCCTAAGCCCTTCAGTAAAGGAAAAGATTGTACAGCAAATGCTGATGCCAATCATTGATTATGGGGATGTAGTATATGCATCTGCATCGCAATCCCACATTAATAAACTCAACACATTGTATAACTCGTTCTGCTGATTTGTGCTACAATGTAATTACAGGACCCACCATTGTGACATGCTAAAAGAACTAAACTGGCTGTCGGAGTCTAAAGAACTAAACTGGCGGTCTGGAATCCAGACGCACCCTTCATCTTTCCAGCCTTGTGTTTAAGAGCTTTTCTGGGAAACTCCTACTCTATCTTCACGCAATGCTTTCCCCGGCTGTTCCCACTTCCTATAACCTCCGATCCAGTACCAACACTTTACTTAGTCTACCTCAATACAAAAAGAAAGCAGCCCGATCCTCCTTCGCCTACAGAGCACCGCATTTGTGGAACGACCTCCCGCACAAATTAAAATCTTCCCTAAGCTTAAAGTCCTTTAAGAGATCCCTCTCTATATACCTCAAAACAGAATGCACCTGTCATGGTTGATTATATATTTCCTACTTGTTCTATGTTAAATTTTGTATTTATTGTGTATTAATATTGTTTTTGTATTTTATTTTACCCTAATGTAACAATGCAATGATTTGTGGACCCAGGACATACTTGAAAACGAGAGAATCTCAATGTATCTTTCCTGGTAAAATATTTTATAAGTAAATGTTACTAATGAAAAACTGAGGGATTTTCTGAAGGACTTTTTTCTTACTCTTAATATCTCAATTGATCCTCACGATAAAAAAATGGATCGCTGCCATAGCATTTTTAAACCATCTAGTGTAAAGGACAACTCTCCGAGAGATGTAATAGTTGCTTTTCATTCATATAAATCTAAAAATATGATTTTGACAGCAATAAAAAAGCACAGACCTAGTGAAAAAATATAGAGAAATATACGCTCTCCCTGATCTCTCATATATCACAAGAAAAAAGAGAAGAAAATTTGTCCCGATTTTTCAAACATTAACAAATAACAATTTAAAGTTTAGATGGCGATATCCAACTTCGCTCCAGATTTTCTACCAAAACGAATGGCATACATTCAAAACTTATGCAACGGCAAAAGAATGGATCAAAGAATCTAAATTTACATAAACTTTAGTTTTGTTTTTGTTTTTATGTTTTTTTCCTTCTTCTTGTGTTGAAGAAAAAATAAAGAACCCACGATGTCACTAAATCATTTCATTACAGCGAAGAGAAAAATGGTATTAGAGAGTGAAAGAGATTAACAGGAAAAGAAAATAAAGGAGAAGAGTAGAGAGAGGAAAGAAATCACAATGAAAACTTCACTAAATTAACTTTTTAACAAATATACACTCTTAGAATTGAAAATAGTTCACTAGATACAGGTTATAGACCTAAAAAGCAATTTTTATAGAACGATTTAACACATGAAAATATTTTGCTATTAGCATTTTTCTCCTTTTTTTTATTTTTTATTATTAATTTTTGGGAATCAAATGTTTATTATAAAAGTGTGTAACATGGAAATTTATTGTATGGTTATCACAGCTATTTACATTGGGGTTATACATTTTACTCTATTTCTTCTATAATTAATTGTATATTAATACATTGTCTATCACATAAATAACATTTTTCCACAAAGTTAAACCCAATCTTTATAAAAACGAGTAAGACGTAATTAGATTCACATTTAACATGCGGTATTAGAAACACAAAGATGCATAGTTACATTGATAATATATATATATATATATATATATATATATATATATATATATATATATATATATATATATATATATATATATATAAACACATATAGATTAAATACCAATGCAAAGAGACGATGATGATGTTTTTTCTTTGTTCTATTTATATTTATTAATTTATTTTTCTTCTCTTTCTCCTCCCTCTCTCCCCTTTCCTTTCTATATTATTACTGGAGGGAGAGGAGCAAAGAATGGAAAAGGATGAAAAATATATTTTTTTTTTAAGTAGTGGTATTACAAAATATCACTAATTGAATTTGATTAAGTAAAGAAGCGAGGAAAAGGAGGAGGGGAGGGGGGAGGGAAGGAACAAGAGAAGAAAAGGTAGAAAATCTTTTAAGAATGGATATGGGAGCTTTTTGTTGTTATGAAGAATATTTGGTTAACGCTCACGATTTGATTCACTAAAAGTAAATATTTCATCACTTTATGTCTTTCATGATAACTGTAGGGAAGTGTTTAATTTTTAAATTAAGATGAGAAATAAGTAGCACATTAAAAAATAATTATAAGACACCTACATTCAGGAGCACTAAATATAAGACAACTCAGATAATTGTAGATACACACCACATTTCAAGAAAGGTAAAGGAAAGAGAAAAGATAAATAGGTTTCATATATGTTAACTTTATAAATATAGGCAAGCAATTAAAGCTATGTCTAACTTTAAAAAAGAAAAGAAAGAAAGAAAAAAGGGAAGGGAAGGGAAGGAAAGGTGGTAATTTAATTCAGAATATAAGTCAAAAGTGGGATATAACAAATATTAGATGAATATAAGAACTATTTTGTTGAAGAATCATAACATAGTTATAAAATAATGCAGACGTGGGAAAAAGAGAAATGGGGAAATGTTTTTTTTTTCAGAGAAATGTTTTTTTTTTTTTCAGATAATCTCCCTCCCTTTGGGTACTGTATTGGTACTTTGATGTTGGAGTCTTGTTGTACCCCAACACATGGATGGTGCAATTTTTGCATCGTTCTTTCTAATATGGTGTTTTTTAACATCTATAGATTTATGTTATAAATGTTGTTTCAATGTTAAAGAGTTTGGTATACAAAGTTAAAAAAATGGAAGTAAAATGGAAAGGGAAAGATTGACATATTAATAAATTAAATGATCAAATTAATATCCGTCAATGCCCAAGGGCTTAATTCCCCAAACAAGAGATCACTGCTGTCAGGCCTGGACTGGGAAAAAAATTCAGCCCGGGCATTTTTGGTTCACAGCGGCCCACTGAAAAGGGGGCGGGGCCAGATAGGGTGTGTTTTGTCATCCCCAATGACAAGCACACCCCATCTCAGTGAGCATGTTGGTTCAATGCTCTTCCAGGGCATGAGAAAAGGGCCCTGTATTTTTTCTGCACAGTGCAAGCAAATTTAATAACATGCTTGCGTTGTGTTTGCTTGAAACTTGTCTCAGTGGTTTCCATAATTGGGATACTCACTGTATCCCATTTATGGAGACACTATGTGTTTGCTTAAATAGAATCTAGTTTGTGCATGGGGGATCCAGAGTGTGTATGTCAGAAATGTAGTGTGTGTAGGTGGTGCAGCGTCTGTGTGTAGGAGATCTAGTGTGTGTTTGAAGGACTCAGGAGCGTGTATAGGAGATCTAGTGAGTGTGTGTGTGTGTGCGTGTGTAGAGGATTCAGAGTGTATATAGAGATCTAGTGTGTGTATATCTGTAGAGTTGGGTAGGAATCTAGTGTTTGTCTGGAATTTAATGTGTTTAGGGGTGCAGTATGTGTGTGAGGGGTTCTGTAGTATATATACATATATGTTTGGTGTGTAGTATTGTGTGTGTGTGTGCGTGGTGCAGCGTGTTTGGGGGCTGCTTTGTGTGTGTGCTTGGTGCAGCGTGTTTGGGGCTGCTTTGTGTGTGTGAGGTGTGCAGTGTGTGTGTGTGCTGTGTGTGTTAGGATGCTGTGTGAGGGTTGTGTGTGTGTGTTTTAGGGTGCTCTGTGAAGGTTCTGTGTGTGTGAGTGAGGGTGCTGTGTGTTGGGGCACTGTGTTAGGGTGCTGTGTGTGTTAGGGTGGTGTGTGCATTAGTGTGCTGTGTTAGGGTGCTGTGTGTTAGGGCGCTGTGTGTGTTAGGGTGATGTGTTAGGGCACTGTGTGTGTTAGGGTGATGTGTGTTAGGGTGCTGTATGAGGGTGATGTGTGTTAGGGTGCTGCATGAGGATGATGTGTGTTAAGGTGATGTATGAGGGTGATGTGTGTTAAGGTGATGTATGAGGGTGATGTGTGTTAGGGTGCTGTATGAGGGTGATGTCTGTTAGGGTGCTGTATGAGGGTGATGTGTGTTAGGGTGCTTTATGAGGGTGATGTGTGTTAAGGTGCTGTATGAGGGTGATGTGTGTTAAGGTGCTATATGAGGGTGATGTGTGTTAGGGTGCTGTATGAGGGTGATGTGTGTTAGGGTGCTGTATGAGGGTGATGTGTGTTAGGGTGCTGTGTTGGGGGAGGCAGGTAAATGCCAATATTGATGTCTTTTTTTTTTCAAAGTTTTATTATAAAAATAAATTGATTATACCCCCCCTCTCCCCACCCCTCCCTTCCCTTCTTACCCGTAGCCTGGAAGGGGGGGGGGCTGCTGACATCCATCCCTGGTGGTCCTCGTGGTAAGTGAACTCTAGCCCTTTGGGGCTAGAGTTCACTCTCGCGAGACCCGGCCGGTTGCCATGGCAACGGCCCGGATCTCGCGAGAGAAACCCGGCAGAGCTGCAAGTTAGAGCTCCGCCGGGTCCTTTCTCCAGACTGGCTGGCTCCCTCCCTCTCTCCCCGCTGGCGGCCGCATTTGACAGCATGTGGGCCGGTGAGAGAGATCCTTGATCTCCCCACCGGCCCTTCATGGGACACAGCGGGGCCGGCGCTCGGATAGCGCCGGCCCTGCATAGACCAAGTAGATCTCTCTGGCCTCGGCCCGTGGCCATCGCGGCCCACCGGGCATTTGCCCGGTTTGCCCGATGGCCAGTCCGGGCCCGACTGCTGTATAATACTCTACTAAAAGAAAAAGCTCAAATATCTTTCATTCAAGAGACTCACTGGAGGAGGCACGACAAACAGTACTGGAATTTTAAAAAAAAATTCCCCTGATAGCAGAATCTTCAAATTTAACAAAAAAAAAAAGAGGCGTTGCAATAATATTCTCAAATTTGGTCAAACATTTCTGTGAATATATGGAAACTGATCCTGAAGGCAGATTTATTGTTTGGGTAGGTAAGATAAATGAAAACCAATATACATTACTTAATATATATCTCCCTAATAGAGCTTCAGTAAAGTATCTGTCTAAAATATTGGCAAGGGTAGAAACAATACGTAAAGGAACATTATTAATTGCGGGCGACTTCAATTGTATAGCAGATCCAACATTAGATAAAAATCTAAAATTAGGTCAACAGATAGATAAAAATCTAGTTAAACAAGCTAGGTCTCTAAATAGACTAGCTAAAAGAAATGATATTTATGACATCTGGAAGTTGTTCCATCCTATGGAACGATGCTATACTCATATTTCTACAGCTCATAAAACTGCCGCAAGATTAGATATGTGTTGGGGAGATCTAGATTTAATTAATAAAGTAAAAAGTATTAATATCGAGGTTAACACTTGGTCAGACCTTGAGATCTCATTAACCCCTTAAGGACCAAACTTCTGGAATAAAAGGGAAGCATGACATGTCACACATGTCATGTGTCCTTAAGGGGTTAAAGAATATAAACAAAAGATTAATCAGAAAATCTTGGAAAGAGTAGAATTCAATTTAAAACGACTTAAAATTTAATATTACTACCGAAATAATAAAGTTGACAAAATACTAACTATCAGATTAAAGCAAAGTAAAGTTGAGAATAAAATTCATAAAATTATTGAAGGAGATAAAGATATAATAACTACAGAAGATATAGGGAACTCTTTTAGAAATTATTACGAGAAATTATATAATCTACAAGACTCTCTTAAAGATAATGTAATTGATAAGTACTTACATAAAATTAAAATTCCAAAAATTACACAACAACAAAAACAGAAACTAAATCAATAAATAATACAACAAGAAGTTGAGGAAGCGATAAATAATCTTCAAACAGCAAAATCCCCTGGCCCTGATGGTTTTGCCAATTTCTTTTTTAAAATGATGAAAAACATAATTTCACCTAACCTAACAGCAATGTTTAACGAAATCGTAAATACAGGTAATATAAGTAAAGAACTTTTAAGAGCCAATATCAAGCCTATTTTAAAACCAAATAAGGCTTTAACGGAAATTAAGAATTATAGGCCTATATCTTTAATTAATACTGATATAAAGCTATATGCTTTGATCCTTGCTCATAGATTAAACCTGGTATTACCAGATTTGATCCATGCCGATCAAATTGGATTCGTAAAAGGCCGACACTCTAGCGATAACTCAAGCAGGATTATAGATCTTTTTGAATATGCACACTCCTCAGAGACGCCCCTTCTGACCCTGTCGGTGGATTCAGAAAAGGCCTTCGACAGGGTTGGATGGGGATATATGATGAAGACCTTAACTGCATTCGGAATAGAAGGAAAAATGGCTGATGCTATTGGAGTCTTATATTCATGTCCATCAGCAAGAATAGTTAGCACAGATTTTTGCACTAAATTGTTTGATATCGCAAACGGTACTAGGCAGGGGTGCCCTCTATCTCCTCTTTTGTACATTCTGTCTATTGAGCCGTTGGCAATAGCAGTTAGAGAGAATGTTAATATAAAAGGCATTTCTATAGGAGATTCAGATCTAAAGATATGTCTCTATGCAGAGGATGTGCTCCTTACAATTATTGATCCCTGTAAATCCCTTAGTTACTTAATGCAGGAGATTCAGGAATTTGGGGAAATCTCAAACTATAAAATTAATGTTCAAAAAACTGCAGCACTTAGTATCAATTTGAATTCCTCACGTCATGGTTGATTATATATTTGCTACCTGTTCTATGTTAAATTTTGTTTATATTGTATATTAATATTGTTTTTGTTTCTTATTGTACACTAACTGTAACAATGCAACGATTTGTGGACCCAGGACATACTTGAAAATGAGAGAAATCTCAATGTATCTTTCCTGGTAAAATATTTTATAAATAAATAATACATCTGAATTGATTTTCAATTAATGTTCTATGACGTTATGAGAAGAAACTGAATTGGGAAGGAAGAGGAGAAAAAAAAGGTAAGAGGGAGAGGAGAAAAGAAAAAAGGAAATGGGAATAAAGATTCAAGATAAAAAATTAGGAAAAAATATATAATCTTTACCTTGTGAAATAACTGCAAGACTGCTCTAAATTATAAAGGGTGAACGTAGATACAGAAAGGATTTTTTTCTTCCTGCTAGCAAATTGAGATGACATCATGAGGATTTTTATGAGGATTTAAAAAAAAAAATGGAAAGAAAGAAAAGAGAAATGTAAGAGATCCTACTACCTACTACCTGTAAATAAAATCAATATTTTTTTCCATCAATCCTCTCTTTTTTTTACACAGAAATGCAGAATGGCAAATCAAATGAACATGTTCAGACATTGCGCTAGTCATTTTCTCTGTTAAATGTCCAGAAATAAGGATTTTTTCAAAATAGTTGATTGGTACAAATTAACCAAATTACAATTTCCCTAAATTGGGCTGACAACTTCCCAGAAATGTTCATCACTACCAGTGACTATTATTAGAGTATAGCAAGAATCAGCAGGAACACTACTCACCTATCAACAGCAGTGTGCAGTCCAGAGTTAAGGCCAGGGCGTGAGTGGGTTCATCCAATAGTTCAAATGTGTACAGTATATCGATTTGTTGAGTAGTTTAAATGCCATTAGGTGTTGGTTGTGTATGTGGGGTAACCCCAAAGGCAATTACCAGGTGTGCATGATTGCTGCTCAGCACAAACCCACCTGTGGACCTGATTGGCCATGCACATTACCTTTGACCACAAAAGTAATAACCTTGTTTGCATGATTGCTGCTTGGCACAACTTTTCCTGTCAGGACGGCAATTCTGCTCAGCATAACTTTTTCTGTCAGGATGGTAATCTTGCTCGACCCCACTTTTCTTGTCAGGACAGTAAATGCCATTAACCACATTTTTATGTGCGGATGAATACGTGACCCATTTATGGTTATTCACAAAATGTGTTTTGTGAATTCAGAACAAAGTCTTTCCTTGACTGAAATTCTTAAAGAGACACTATAGGCAAACCTTTAGTTATTAAACCTGTTTATTTTTGTGATTGGTTTTCTAAATATTGTGCAAAGATATATATATATATATTTTTAACTATTGATGATTACAAATGCAGTCAAAAATGCATTTTGGACTTAAATAGAGTTGTAGAACTTCACTTATAAGCCCAAATTGTATATTAATATCTCAGAATACCTAACTAATGCAAAGTTAAATTTACTTACTATTCCCTACACTGGCTCTCACCAAGAGAAGATAGACATTGTCCATGTCACTGTCCTCTCTTGCTTTGACTACTGTAATCTGCTTCTCAGTGGTCTAATGTGTTCCCAACTTGCCCCGTCACAGTCTATAATTAATACGGCGGCGAGGCTCATCTTCCTATCCGCCCGCACCTCCCACGCCTTCCCCCTTTGTCAGTCCCTACATTGGCTTCCCGTAAGATATAGGACTCAATTTAAGATCCTGATACTTGCTTACAAATCTCTACACAATGCTGCTCCGACCAACCTATCCTCACTAATACACAAATATGTCTCGTCTAGGCCCCTATGCTCTGCCCTACGTCTAACCTCTGTTCATACTCCTTCCTCTGATGCTCACCTTAAAGAATTCTCTAGGGCTGCACCGTTACTATGGAGCACCCTTTCCCTCTCTGTTAGACTCTCACCCAATTTCCACTCCTTCAAAAAATCTGTGAAAACTTACTTCTTTAGGAAAGCATATCAATTAAACTGTGAACAGCTTTCCCTCCCTGCACCCTGATTCCTCTCCTGAAACTGCCATCAAAACAAAACACTAAGCCCTGAACACAATCTACTTTTCTACCCTACCCTTACCTTTTGTGTCACTATACCCCACTCCCTTTGGCATGTAAACTCATTGAGCAGGGCCCTCAATCCCTCTGTTCATGTGTGTCCAACTCGTCTGGTTACAAAACTTGTCTGTTAGTCCACCCATTGTACAGCGCTATGAAACTTGTTGGCACTTTATAAATAATAATAATAATAATATCTAGAGCTCTGATTTGTTGCTGGGTATCATTAAGAAGATATGTCAACTATTTTCCCCTTCTAGACTGTGCAAGAAGAACCTACATAAATCATTCTGAATATTAAGCAAATAGGAAGTCAGTTGAATTCTACAGCTCTATTACAAATGTCCTCATTTTGACAGAAAAAAAAAACTGGCAAACTACAGTTAGAGGTTACTTTCCTTTGAGATCTCAAACTCATATATAAACAAGTAAAAATTAATACCGCAATCAGACACATTTACTATGTGTCAAAAAAAGATTTTGTTTCATTAGTTATAATGCAAGAAAATGAATTTTTTATTCAATTATATTTTTAGGAAAATCAAAAAAATACACAAAAATACAAAAATAGTTCCTAATGAGCGCTTAATATACAGAATGGTGCACAAACAGAAATCACATTTGATATAGTGTATGATAGCCTATCATACAAAAAGATAAATTCACATTATGTACAACAACCTCCTATATACACCCCTGTGCAGTAAGATCATAGTAAGTCATGATCAGTAGTTCATAGCTAGTCAGGTGGACCCACCCAGTATGTATAGCTATTCAGTTATTAAAGTCCACTGTGGTTGATCACTTAGTGCATTCTTGGCATCAGTTTAGGCACAGCAAAAAAAATCTTACTACCTTGACATTAGATCAGGTACAGCATTTTTTTTTATCTATCTATCTATCTATATCTATCTCTATATATCTATCTACCTCTATCTATCTACCTCTATCTATCTACATCTATCTATCTACATCTATCTATCTATCGATCTATCTAATCACATATTTCATTAAAAAGATAATTTTCTAAATGCTACCTTGTAGCAGACATTTTTAATGTCTCCATTACAATTGTAAATTTTTTGACTGTCATTTCTGCATGTTACATGTTGAAAACATTAAATAAATTACATTTTGGTAAAAAGTTAATATATTCTTTTAATTATGTGAAGTACATTTAGCATCCCAGCAATCCTTGCTCGATCAGATTTTGAACATTTGTCCATCCCAACTGCTGGTTATAATTATAGGTTCTTTTTACAATGAGCTTGACCAGCAGGGTAGCATTTTGCTCACTTTTCTTCACTGAATACCTTAATAGAAAATTGTACCCCAGGGAGCTGAGATCCCTCATGATGCATACTGCTGTGTTGTTTAATGTTATCCTCAAACCACATTTTACATTTTATTTTTTTATTTTATTACACAACATTGTTTCAAACCATTTAATCCTGCACATTGTCCTTTACTTCTCCTTCTCATGTACATCACAATACATTTGTGAAAAGAACAGACCAGGAAACAAATGATTATATGTGAACAATTATGATACTTTATGTATCTAAATTAGATTGCATTGAAAAGGATATGTGTGTAACATCTGTTAAGCTTTTTTTTTTTCTTCAGTGTTCTACAGTTAATAAATAAAGCTATACAAAATAATGAAATCAAGATCTATGCAGCATGAACTTGTATCTTCTATGCAAATGGCCATCTTATTTTTAGAATATTTTACAGTGTAAAAGGGAGAAATGGTTTGTTTTAATGAAAACTGGGGAATTTCAATTTATCTATGGTTACTTATCTAATTTGAAGAGAGCTTTCAGTGTTGTTTCATATCAGAATATAGTAGCAAGGAATGTATTGTGTAGGTAAAGACATGAATTAAGGTCTTTATTTTGTATAAAATGTTTAATTGTTCTGCTACAGTATTATTTTGAAAGACGTGCTACATGCAAATAAATGTTTTTATATGTTTGATGCTTTGGTATTTCCCATTTCAAGTCAGTAATATACATAATATTTTTAAATAAACTGATAATTTTTGGGAACTGGCAAGGGAATTACAGATTTAGGGAAAATACTTGAATTGGAGTTTTTGTTTAATACACTTATTTACTTTAGTTCTAAAATCAATATTTACTTTTAAGTTATTTTTTGTTAATATATATTTTCCTCCTTATTAAACGTTATACAACATCTTATGTTTATGTTTAATAATCACTTTAGACAAAGTTCAGAATTGAAATTGCTCTCCAAAATGCTAGCCCTGTTCAGTGAATTAAAACTTCACCTTTATTTAAAATATATTTTTTCCAATTGAATTTTGCATAGAGTTTTTCAGCAAAGAAGATAAGTACAATAGAACCTTAGATATTTTTGTCAGTGCAAAAAAGTGTACATGTTCGCAAGGATTGCATGCACAGGTGAAGTAAAATGATGGAAAAAAATACAGTATCATAACTGACACCTCCATCTGATGTAATCCAAGTAGTGAATGATCATTGGACATGTGCAACGGTTGAGTAGGAGCTAGCATAACATTTCGGAAAAAAAGGTCAAATCATTTGTAAGTGCTTTTAGCCCCAAACATGAGCCTAGTAGCATAATAGTACTGAATCATCCACTTAATCCCATGCAGGTGTGAAAGCAATGGATAAATAGGAAGTAACTTTAAAGGGACACTATGGTCACCAGAACAACTACAGCTTATTGAATGAGTATGAGTAGAATCATTACCTTTGGGCTTTTTGCTGTAAACACTGTCTTTTCAGAGAAAATGCAGTGTTTACATTACAGCCTAGTGATAACTTCACTGGCGACTCCTCAGATAGCTGTTAGAGATCCTTCCTGGGTTGTGGCTGCCTAAAATGCATCCAAACATTCAGTATCTCCTCCCTCTGCATGCAGACACGGAACTTTCCTCATAGAGATTCATTGATTCAATTCATTCTATCAAGAGATGCTGAATGACCAGGGCTGTATTTGAATCATGCTGGCTCTGCCTCTGATCTGCCTCATTGTTAGTCTCAGCCAATCCTATAGGAAACATTGTGATTGGATCAGGCCACCACTTCTGATGATGTAAGCAGACATATTTTTTTTCTGAGGCAAACCGCATGCAGATCTACAGCTTCAGGCTTGAATACAGTAAGATTTTGCTATAGTTATAGAGGCATGAGGAGTCGAGGGGGGCTAGATGGTGGTTTTAACAATATAGGGTCAGGAATACATGTTTGTGTTCCTGACCCTATAGTGATCCTTTAAGCCCTTCAGGACCGGCCTGTTTTTGCAATGTTGTACGTTAAGGACCAGGGCTCTTTTAACACTTTTGGGGTGTTTGTGTTTAGCTGTAATTTTCCTCTCTCTTATTTACTGTTCCCATACAAGTTATATATATATATTTTTTTCAGGACAAAAGGGGCTTTCTTTACATACCATTATTTGTATCATGACATATAGTATACTTAAAAAAAAAAAAATGGTGAAAAATTGAAAAAAAAAATGTTTTTTTTATTTTGCTTGAAAAATCTTTTACTTACCTACGAAAGCCAATGAAAAAAACTGATAAATAGATAAATATGTTGTCCTGAGTTTAAAAACACACAGTGTTTACATGCTTTTTTGCTTTTTTTGCAAGCTAAAGGGCTACAAGTAGTGTTGTCGCGAACCCGAAATTTTCGTTTCGCGAACGGCGAACGCGAACTTCCGCAAATGTTCGCGAACCGGCGAACCGCGCAAACCGCCATTGACTTCAATGGGCAGGCGAATTTTAAAACCAACAGGGACTCTTTCTGGCCACAAAAGTGATGGAAAAGTTGTTTCAAGGGGACTAACACCTGGACTGAGGGGGATCCATGGCAAAACTCCCATGGAAAATTGCACAGTTGATGCAGAGTCTGCTTTTAATCCATAAAGGGCAGAAATCACCTAACATTGACACCTGTCCTCAAAGCCCTGCCCTGATACACACTGACACAGAGCAGAATAGGGACTGTTCCCCCTACATAGGGTCACTTGGCAGATATGGATTGACACCTGTCCTCAAAACCCATGATACACACTGACACAGAGCAGAATAGAGACTGTTCCCTGTCCACAGAGACCATGATACACACTGACACAGAGCAGAATAGAGACTGTTCACCGTCCACAGAGACCATGATACACACTGACACAGAGCAGAATAGGGACTGTTACCCCTACATAGGGTCACTTGTCAGGTATGGATTGACACCTGTCCTCAAAGCCCATGATACACACTGACACAGAGCAGAATAGGGACTGTTCCCCCTACATAGGGTCACTTGGCAGATATGGATTGACACCTGTCCTCAAAGCCCTGCCCTGATACACACTGACACAGAGCAGAATAGGGACTGTTCCCCCTACATAGGGTCACTTGGCAGATATGGATTGACACCTGTCCTCAAAACCCCTGATACACACTGACACAGAGCAGAATAGAGACTGTTCCCTGTCCACAGAGACCATGATACACACTGACACAGAGCAGAATAGAGACTGTTCACCGTCCACAGAGACCATGATACACACTGACACAGAGCAGAATAGAGACTGTTCCCCGTCCACAGAGACCATGATACACACTGACACAGAGCAGAATAGAGACTGTTCCCCGTCCACAGAGACCATGATACACACTGATACAGAGCAGAATAGAGACTGTTCCCCGTCCACAGAGTCCATGATACACACTGACACAGAGCAGAATAGAGACTGTTCCCCGTCCACAGAGACCATGATACACACTGACACAGAGCAGAATAGAGACTGTTCCCCGTCCACAGAGACCATGATACACACTGACACAGAGCAGAATAGAGACTGTTCCCCGTCCACAGAGACCATGATACACACTGACACAGAGCAGAATAGGGACTGTTACCCCTACATAGGGTCACTTGGCAGGTATGGATTGACACCTGTCCTCAAAGCCCATGATACACACTGGGGGGAGCTACTGTCCTCCCCAACCCCTGCGCGGTGGGTGGGGGCCATAAATCACAATGGGGGGACCTACTGTCCTCCCCCCTCGGCCCCCACCCCTGCGCGGTGGGTGGGGGCCATAAATAACAATGGGGGGGCCTACTTTCCTCCCCCCCGGCCCCCATCCCTGCGCGGTGGGTGGGGGGCATAAATCACAATGGGACGGACCTACTGATAGGAGTGGAGTATTGTTCATATAAGTTTAATACCTTCCGCGTCTCCTATCAGTGGACGTGTATATGGCAGCCATTTTAGGAACCGCACACCTGGGACCCGAGCAAGGTCACCTCGTTCAAGCTGCTCTGGTTCCTTGATGAGCCAGCTGCCCATGAGTTAACATGTCCCGTGGAGAAGCACTCTGTCCTGTAAAGCCTCACCACAAAAAAAATTAAATAAATAACAGCACTCGGAGTGGTGAGTTTAGTAAATATTCATATCAGTTTAATACCTTCCGCGTCTCCTATCAGTGGACGTGTATATGGCAGCCATTTTAGGGACCGCACACCTGGGACCCGAGCAAGGTCACCTCTTTCAACAGGCGACATGATTTGGCCCTGTAAAACTATCCTGGATATTCTCTACAATTTCTATGGATATGGCATTGATTTATGTAACAGGGAGATGGAAGAAGATGCTTGGTCGGTCCTCTTACTTGAAATTTGGGGCACTGCGCGGGCAAGCTAATGTGCCACCAGATAGGAGTGGTGAGTTTAGTATTGTTCATATCAGTTTAATACCTTCCGCGTCTCCTATCAGAGGACATGTATATGGCAGCCATTTTAGGAACCGCACACCTGGGACCCGAGCAAGGTCACCTCTTTCAACAGGCGACATGATTTGGCCCTGTAAAACTATCCTGGATATTCTCTACAATTTCTATGGATATGGCATTGATTTATGTAACAGGGAGATGGAAAAAGATGCTTGGTCGGTCCTCTTACTTGAAATTTGGGGCACTGCGCGGGCAAGCTAATGTGCCACCAGATATGAGTGGTGAGTTTAGTATTGTTCATATCAAAAAAGTCCAAAGTACACAATGGTGTGGAATAGGTGGCGCTTATATAATCGTGTATATTTATATCAGAATAGCCGCTAAAACACTCTGTGGGCACTCCTATAAACCCACCACACATACAAGATCACCAAAAACAACAATGAAAACCTAAGTTTTCTATGAGTGTAGCGCTAGGTATAGTTAGAAATATAAAAGTGAAAAGTGCTTTAATTGCACTTACCCTCTTTTTCTCACTTGTATATATGAAAAGAAAAAAGAGAAAATATACAAATAATTGTGCAGTATATTAAAGTGGGTTAAATTAGATAGTGAATATGCCGGATATAGAATTGAATCCACTCACATTTTTTAGAGCCTTTTACAGATCTAAGGCTCTAAACTTCCTAGTGTCTGTGTCTTTTTTGGGTAGACCACACGACCCTTCTCTCCCGATATACGTGTGTGTATTTTCCTCCGTGTTGGGTAGAAAAAAAGGGGCACAGGTAATCCGATCTGAGCGTAGTATTTCAGATACTATAAATATCAAATGTGAATAAAATATGGTATTGCTCACCTTCTTTAGAGCCTTTGATAACCGGCTCTAAGTATATTAGCCTAGTGTCAATTTGTGGGGTGACACTACCCCTTTCTGGAATCACTCCAACAGGATGCAGCAAAGTAGGTTTAAGTATAAAATGTATATTTATTATAAAAAGAGAATTTCTAAAATTTGTATACACTATACTAGAAAATAAAAAATTAAAATACCATATGGATAATACAAATATAAATATAAGTTATTGCCAAAACGCGTTTCACCGTTACACGGCTTCCTCAGTCGGCTCCTGATCTTCTCCTGGGTGATTCCGCTTTATGTACCTTTAAATTGGCCGCCAAAAGTCTCGTAATTCTCAGTCCGGTGTGTTTCCAGTGACGTGGGCCGATGCCGTCGCGTCACTTCCTGTCTTTCTGACTACATTTCCCATGATGCTGTGTGTGTCCCGACATCATTTCCGGTTTTCGTCAGCGGTGTTGTGGGAGATCGAGTTCGTAGTGACATCGTTGAAAAGTTCATTTATAGTTCATAAACACATAGTTAGCATATTGTTAGTTGGGACAGGGATAAAAGGAGACAAATATAACTTAATTATTAAGAGATTTTACAGTTTAAAAAAATATGTAAAACTCAGTGATAAAATTGAAACAATAATGATAATAACAAAGTAAAAACACAGACTTGTCTGTATTTGATGTGTAGGTTTCTTTGTCTAAAATCATGTTATTATCTCTAAGGATTTAACTGTGGGGTATTCCTATAAAGACAAAACTGTTGGGTTGTCCTACATTTTAGACAGCATATGTTGGAGAGTCTCTCTTACTCATGATGATTCTTAATATTAAAAAGGATAAAAAATGATGAGAAATTAAAGGAAATGGCATAATTCGAAATCCGCATTTAAACCCAAAGGGGCTAAAGTATTTAAATTAAAAATCCACTTTGTCTCTGTTTTCCCTAGCTTTTTTATTTCATCTTCCCCTCTCCAGTTTAGAGTGACCTTTTGAATGGCTAAAAAGTTTAAAAATTGAGGATCATTGTTATGTACTTCTTTAAAATGATTTGACACACTGTGTTTTTCATACCCTTTCTTTATATTTCGTATATGTTCGTTTATTCTTACGTATAAAGGACGCTTAGTTCTGCCCACATATAGAAGATTGCAAGAACATTGTAGTAGGTATATAACTCTCTTTGAAAAACATGTAGTCATTTCCCGTATCTTATATTTATTTTCTTTCTTTGAGTCTAAAAAATCTGTAACATATCTTTTCGTACTCTTTGTATTTTTACAGGCTGAGCATAGTCCACAGCCAAAAAAACCTTTTTTTGGAAGAAAGGGGTGGATTTTTTGTCTTTTATATGGTTGTGTACCAATTTTTGTTTTAGGTTGGGTGCTCCCCTATATATAAATTTGGGGTTCTCCAGTAAAATAGAGTGCAGCATTGGATCATTTCTTAGCATTGGCCAGTGTCTGCTGATTATTCTTCTTATTCTCTGGCTTTCCTGATTAAAATTGCTAATAAATGGTAAAATATTGTGTTCTTTTGTGGTTTTGTGCTTGTATATCAATAGAGAGGATCTATCCATAGCTCCTATTTGTTTAATGGTGCTTGAAAGGGATTCTTCTTCATAACCTTTCTCTACGAATTGATTTTTAATTTTAATGGCTTGGGTTTCAAATGTATTTGTGTCTGTACAGTTTCTGCGGATCCTCATTAGCTGAGCTTTCGGGATATTTCTTAACCAGGGTGAAAAATGGCAGCTATTTAAAAAAATATAATTGTTCACATCCACTGGTTTAAAAAACGAATTCTTTTTACAGAAAGTCGGTACCGCTATGGGGACCAGGTTCGCTCCGAGTTATGCGAATCTCTTCATGGCATTCTGGGAGGAGAAGTTCATAAATCATAATGAGGACTGGAGAGCGAACCTGGTCTCTTATAAGCGGTACATAGACGACATATTTTTTATCTGGAATGGGTCAGAGGATCTTTTAAAGTCATTTTTAAACTTTTTAAACACTAATGACTGGGGAGTGAAATTAACCACTGAGTATAGCAAAACAAGCGTAAACTTCCTTGATTTAACAATTTTTATAGAAGGAGCCCAAATTAAGACAAAAACTTTTTTTAAACCAGTGGATTCCCCCCAGCCACGTACAACACCACGGGTACCAGATAGGTGACAACGAGCACCCTGGGATGCCTGTTGTGTTTGGTCTTGCTCCTCCTCCTCCTCCTCAAAGCTACAATCCTCCTCTGACTCCTCTTCCTCACAATCCTCTTCCAGCGTTGCCGCAGGTCCAGCAAGCGATGCTGATAAGGCTGTTTCTAGTGGTGATGGTGACCACAACTCTTCCTCTTCCTCTTCACGCTCATCTACAGCCTGATCCAGTACTCTTCGCAGGGCACGCTCCAGGAAGAAAACAAATGGTATGATGTCGCTGATGGTGCCTTCGTTGCGACTGACTAGGTTTGTCACCTCCTCAAAAGGACGCATGAGCCTACAGGCATTGCGCATGAGCGTCCAGTAACGTGGCAAAAAAATTCCCAGCTCCCCAGAGGCTGTCCTAGCACCCCGGTCATACAAATATTCATTAACAGCTTTTTCTTGTTGGAGCAGGCGGTCGAACGTTAGGAGTTTTGAATTCCAACGTGTAGGGCTGTCGCAAATCAAGCGCCTCACTGGCATGTTGTTTCGCCGCTGGATATCGGCAAAGTGAGCCATGGCGTGTAGGAACGCCTGAAATGGCCACACACCTTCCGGGCCTGCTTCAGGACGTCCTGTAAGCCTGTGTACTTATGCACAAAGCGTTGTACGATCAGATTACACACATGTGCCATGCACGGCACATGTGTCAACTTGCCCAACTTCAATGCCGCTATCAATTTTTTTCCGTTGTCACACACCACTTTGCCGATATCCAGTTGCTGCGGAGTCAGCCACTTTTCCACCTGTGCGTTCAGGGCGGACAGGAGTGCTTGTCCGGTGTGACTCTCTGTTTCAAGCAAGTCAAACCCAAGACGGCGTGACACTGCCGTATCCGGGATGTGGAATAGTACCTGGTGAGCTGGGGGGGTGCCGTTGATGTGGAGCAAGACGCAGCAGCACAAGAGGACTCAACCGAGGAGGTTATGGAAGAGGATGGAGTAGGAGGAGTAGAGGAGGTGGCAGCAGGACTGCCTGCAATTCATGGCGGTGTCACTAACTCCTCTGCAATGCCACGCATTCCTTGCTTGTCAGCCGTCAGCAGGTTTACCCAATGCGCAGTGTAGGTGATATACCTGCCCTGACCATGCTTTGCAGACCAGGTATCAGTGGTCAGATGGACCCTTGCCCCAACACTGTGTGCCAGACATGCCATGACTTCCTTTTGCACAATCGAGTACAAGTTGGGGATTGCCTTTTGTGAAAAGAAATTCCGGCCGGGTACCTTCCACTGCGGTGTCCCAATAGCTACAAATTTTTTGACCGCCTCAGACTCAACCTCAACCAGATTGTATGGTAAAAGCTGGCGGGCTAATAGTTCGGACAAGCCAGCTGTCAGACGCTGGGCAAGGGGGTGACTTGGTGACATTGGCTTCTTACGCTCAAACATGTCCTTGACAGACACATGACTGTGGGCAGATGAGTCACAAACACTGGCCAAAGTTAGCATTCATATTTGTTGTGTGTGAAAAAAGGAAATACTAAATTGAACACTCATTTTGGCCAGTGTTTGTGACTAAGTGGCTACTAAAAAAGACTGGATATACCCCATTTGTAATACCTTGGGTTGTCTTCTTTTGCAAATGGTATGCCATCATGGGAATAAAACTCATTCCTGGGCTACCATACGCTCTCAAAGGCAACATAACTAACCTGGCAATTTTCAATGTAAAAATATTTGACCCTTATATTTGACCCTGTAACTTTCAAAAACGCTATAAAACCTGTACATGGGGGTACTGTTATACTCGGGAGACTTTGCTGAACACAAATATTTGTGTTTCAAAACAGTAAAACATATCACAACAATTATATCATCAGTAAAAGTGCTGTTTGTGTGTGAAACATGCAAAAAAGTAATTTTCACTGACAATATCATCACTGTGATATGTTTTACTGTTTTGAATCACTAATATTTGTGTTCAGTGAAGTCGCCCAAGTAAAACAGTACCCCCCATGTACAGGTTTTAGGGTGTCATAGAAAGTTACAGAGTAAAATACAGTGCTAGCAAATTTAATTCTCTGGACTTTCGGCCTGGGTTGTTAGGCAGGTCCCTCAAATTGCAATCAATAAAATTACTTAATTATGTAAAAATATTACATAAATATGCATGTAGAATTTAAATATTTATATAATTATATTTATATAATTATTTATGTAATTTTTCAATATGGACGTATGTATATTTCGAATTATTTTTCTTTATATATATATATATATATATATATATATATATATACACCTATATATATATATATATATATATATAATTTAGTTAGAATAAAATTTCATATAGATATATAATATTTTTTAATTTGTATTATTTTTTTTATTGAATTTAATTTACTTATTATTTGTATTTTATAATAATAATAATAATAATACTATATATACCTATATATTATAGTTATTATATATATTATATATATATATATACATGTGTAATTTAATTATAACTGTGTTTTTATATTAATATCTGTATATATTAATATAAAAATACACTTAGTATGACATTATATATATGATATACAGACATATATTATATACATATATAACCCCTTCAGGACGGAGTCAATAGTACATGTTCTGATGAAAACAAAATGTAAACAAAAACTGGTATTTGCGCTATATGTCTGTTCAACCGTAATTCACCTCTTTCAAATTATATGCACCCACACTTATTATATATAATTTTGTTCAGGAGAAACTGGGCTTTAATTTCTCATGAACTATTCATATTTGAAACATAATTTATTATGAATAAAATAAAAAAAAACTGTGAGAAATTAAGATTAAAAAAAAAATTGTAGACATTTTAGCTGTAAATGTCATAATACTGTTAGCTTTAACTGCAAAAAAAAAACCACACATTTGGGTTCAGCAAAGTCTCACGAGTACAACAGTACCCCATTAACAGTTTTTATGGTGTTTTGGGAAGTTAAAGGGTCAAATATAGCACATTCCATTTGTAATTTTTTTCAAATTGAAATTTGCCAGGTGGGTTATGTTGCCTTTGAGACCGTGTGGTAGCCCAGGAATGAGATTTACCCCCATGATGGCATACCATTTGCAAACGTAGACAACCCAAGGGGTATGTCCAGTCTTTTATAGTAGCCACTTAGTCACAAACACTGGCCAAAGTTAGCGTTCATATTTGTTTTTGTGTGAAAAAAGCAAAAAACTAATATTTGGCCAGTGTTTCTGACTAAGTGGCTACTAGAAAATGACTGGACATACCCCATTTGAAATACCTTGGGCTGTCTACTTTTTTGACTCTCTAACTTACCAAATCACCATAAAACCTGTACATAGGGGATACTGTTATACTTGGGAGACTTCACTGAACACAAACATAAGTGTTTCAAAACAGTAAAACATATTACAACAATATCGTCAGTAAAAGTGCAGTTCGTGTGTGAAAAATGCAAAAAAGTCACTTTTACTAAATATATCATCGTTGTAATACAATTTATCATTTAAAACACTAATATTTGTGTTCAGCGAAGTCTACCGAGTAAAACAGTACCCCCAATGTACAGGTTTTATGGTGTCTTGGAAAGTTACAGGGTTAAATATAGCGGGTGCGAATTTAATTCTCTGCACTTGCTGCCTGGGTTGTCAGGCACGTCAATCAAATTTTTATTAATTAAATCACATAATTATGTTAAAATATTACTTAAGCATACATGTAGAATTTGTATATATATACATATATATGTATTTAAATTCTACGTGTATACTTATGTAGTTATTTATGTAATTATATATATTTATCTATATATAAATATTTGCAGTTATTTGTATTTTATATATAGATAAATATATATAGAATGTCATTCTAATTGTATTTTGTTACCAATATATATGTATTAATAACAAATTACAGGTAGAATGAGATTACATATGTATATGTAATTTATTTAAAAAAAATATATTTTATTTATTTATTTTATTATTTTATTGATTTACTATTGTAATTATACGTATATATAAACATAATATATATATATATATATATAAATATATCTTATATATATATATGTAACGTCATTCTAAGTATATTTTAAGATTAATATATGTACTTATATTAACATTAAAATACATTACGTATCACGTTACATATATATAAGATGTATATATATTAGATATATAATATATCTATAATATAATATATATATATATATATATATATACATATATACATTTATTTTATTTTAAAACATGTTTAATTATTTTTTTTTTACTTTCCCGCCAGCAATGGGACTGTCTGACATTTCAGACACTCCCCCTGCTGGCAGATCCACAGCCAGCTATAGGGGACCATGTGATCGCTCTTTGCCATGGTAGGGCTGCCTGGGCTGTCAGGCAGTCCTCCCGAAGACTATCGCGGTGGAGGTGAGTACCTCCAAGCTCCTGGGGCTGAAAGCCGTTACGGCGTTCTATGCCGCCACAGCGGCTTTAAAGCCCATTTAATGCAGGACAGCATAAAACGCCGTAACGGCGTTAAGGGGATAATTATACTTATTTTTATTAACATTAACATTTTTTTTTTTTTTTTACACTTGCTGGGAGACTGCCTGTCAGCACAGGCATTCCCCCTGCAGGCAGACACTTGGACACCTATCCCCCTGCAGGCAGTTTCCCGATACCGGGAGCCACTGATCGCAGCCGGGGGAACGACAGCAATCGGGTAAGTACATAATACAGTTGTGACGGTTCAGGACCGTCAGTGGTCCTCAACGGTAAAATACCGATGATGGTCCTAAACCGTCCGCGGTCACGAAGGGGTTAAGTAACTTAAAGACACCAGTCTTCCCTAACCATGCCCCTTGACATGCATAAAAAAATCACCCAAATAGCATTGTATACTGTCATGCATTTAAGTGAGAAATCTTCTGAGGGGATAAGACAGCTCAGGCTAGGAATAGATGTAGAATGAATATATAAACAGGTAAAAAAATACATAAAGGGACAAATACTTTTAAAGGAAACACAAAAGTAAATACAAGAAGCCAACTGGAATTTAAGACATTTATAATGATACATGCATGACGCAAACATGAAAATATGGCTCCTTTAAGCTTACACAATAACATACCGTGCAAGTCCTGTGCCCCTCTATGTGAACGTACAGCTGGAATCAGTTACAGTTTGTGCCCCCCTGATGCAACATGCAGATGCACTTGAGGACTTGCGCATTCTGATCCTTGTCACCCCTTCTCCTTGAAATTTCAAATATAACCTGTGAAGGCCTGCCACTGGCAGATCCTCTTACTCATGATTCTGAGTGGAGGCAAAGTGTGATCGGATGTGCATATGATGTGAGAATATGGAACCAGAATCCACACCACTGCTGTAACCGCTGATAATGCAACAGGCCTGAGATTGGAGGGGGCCAGATTGAATCGACCTACTATAGAAATCCTTCCTCCTTGGACTCTTTGAACTGCAAGGTTAAATACGACCCTGGTATGAGGCACCTGTCACAGGTGTAAGCCTATAATCTTTGCCTAAGTGAGGTGTTTTTATTCCTCATTCCAGGTCCCTATTTAACCTTGCAGAGAGTTGTAGGAGGAAGCATTTCCCAAGTAAGTAGAATAATCTCATAAGAGCAAGCATTAGGTTGCTAGAATAGGACCTGCCAGGATTATGGTACATTGACATTGTGACAATATATGATAATACACTGTAACTATACCCCAATTATTTTTGCCTTGGTGAGATGTTTTTAAATAAAACTACTACATTCGGTGAGCCTTGAAATTATGTGTAGTGAATGAGTGAGTGTTCTGGATCTTGTATGTTGTATAAATTGGCCCCAGCAGCACCCTTCAAGGTATACATGTTCAGGTGAGTGCAGTCCTCTTGGTAGTATATATATATATATACATATATATATATATATATATATATATATAGTGTTGTCGCGAACCCGAATGACTTCAATGGGCAGGCGAATTTTAAAAACAACAGGGACTCTTTCTGGCCACAATAGTGATGGAAAAGTTGTTTCAAGGGGACTAACACCTGGACTGTGGCATGCCAGAGGGGGATCCATGGCAAAACTCCCATGGAAAATTGCACAGTTGATGCAGAGTCTGCTTTTAATCCATAAAGGGCAAAAATCACCTAACATTGACACCTGTCCTTAAAGCCCAGCCCTGATACACACTGACACAGAGCAGAATAGAGACTGTTCCCCCTACATAGGGTCACTTGGCAGATATGGATTGACACCTGTCCTCAAAACCCCTGATACACACTGACACAGAGCAGAATAGGGACTGTTCCCCCTACATAGGGTCACTTGGCAGATATGGATTGACACCTGTCCTTAAAACCCCTGATACACACTGACACAGAGCAGAATAAAGACTGTTCCCTGTCCACAGAGACCATGATACACACTGACACAGAGCAGAATAGAGACTGTTCACCGTCCACAGAGACCATGATACACACTGACACAGAGCAGAATAGAGACTGTCCCCCCTACATAGGGTCACTTGGCAGGTATGGATTGACACCTGTCCTCAAAGCCCCTGATACACACTGACACAGAGCAGAATAGGGACTGTTCCTCCTACATAGGGTCACTTGGCAGATATGGATTGACACCTGTCCTCAAAACCCCTGATACACACTGACACAGAGCAGAATAGGGACTGTTCCCCCTACATATGGTCACTTGGCAGATATGGATTGACACCTACCCTAATGATCCCTGATACACACTGACACAGAGCAGAATAGAGACTGTTCCCCCTACATAGGGTCACTTGGCAGATATGGATTGACACCTGTCCTCAAAACCCCTGATACACACTGACACAGAGCAGATTAGGGACTGTTCCCCCTACATAGGGTCACTTGGCAGATATGGATTGACACCTGTCCTCAAAACCCCTGATACACAATGACACAGAGCAGAATAGGGACTGTTCCCCCTACATAGGGTCACTTGGCAGATATGGATTGACACCTGTCCTCAAAACTCCTGATACACACTGACACAGAGCAGAATATGGACTGTTCCCCCTACATAGGGTCACTTGGCAGATATGGATTGACACCTGTCCTCAAAACCCCTGATACACATTGACACAGAGCAGAATAGAGACTGTTCCCTGTCCACAGAGACCATGATACACACTGACACAGAGCAGAATAGAGACTGTTCACCATCCACAGAGACCATGATACACACTGACACAGAGCAGAATAGAGACTGTCCCCCCTACATAGGGTCACTTGGCAGGTATGGATTGACACCTATCCTCAAAGCCCCTGATACACACTGACACAGAGCAGAATAGGGACTGTTCCTCCTACATAGGGTCACTTGGCAGATATGGATTGACCCCTGTCCTCAAAACCCCTGATACACACTGACACAGAGCAGAATAGGGACTGTTCCCTGTCCACAGAGTCCATGATACACACTGACACAGAGCAGAATAGAGACTGTTCCCCGTCCACAGAGACCATGATACACACTGACACAGAGCAGAATAGGGACTGTTACCCCTACATAGGGTCACTTGTCAGGTATGGATTGACACCTGTCCTCAAAGCCCATGATACACACTGGGGGGACCTACTGTCCTCCCCCCCTCGGCCCCCACCCCTGCGCAGTGGGTGGGGGCCATAAATCACCCCACAGTGTTTGGTTCTAATGAGTGCAATGTAAATGGCTGCACAGGAGCTGGCCAACTGGAGAATTCAAAAGAGAAAACATTCACTGGAACTAATCGAGAAAGAGGAAAGACAGCCATACCAGATTCAGATGACAAAGCTGACACACAAGGGGTTAATTGAAATTGATACCGTGCCCAATCAGAACTTGACCCTAGAGGATCTGTCTGATTCTGTGTGGCAGCCTCAGGATTCTCAGCAGGATTGCATCTCAGAGAAAAGGGACACAACATCCCAACACAAGAGCCACCTTTTAGATCAGGACTGCCTTATATGCAAAGGGCTGATAAACCCCCCAGGTGATGCTGACTTAAGCCAATGGGTAATTACCAAGAAACCAGAGAAAATATGGAAACACCATATAACTAATGGCAATCGACATTCTTCATGCATTGAAAAGAAGAACAAGAAATTGCATGATCCAGATACTAGACTCACAGATCCAGCAGACTCAAGTGTGTGGAAGGGATTCCTTCACATGTTCTCTATAAAGCAGTTTAAAGTTACAGCCACACCAGAGTCTGGTTATAGCAGTCATCTTTGCCAGGATTTACCAAAAGTGTTAACATCCGAAGGATGCATTTTGCATGAGTCTGTTTGGGAATATGTGGATCGTATCTGAAGGATGCGCTGAAGGAAGGACTGACAGAGCCGCTTGAAGACAAGTAACTGCTATTCAATCTATAACAGTGAAAAACAAATTTTGGTTTTAAAAGCACGCTATAGAGACACCAAATATGATTGGCAACTGTCAAAGCACGCTGGAACAGGTCTACAGAGCACACGCTGAAGTAAGCCTGACACCCAGACGCTTGCAGACAACTAACTGATCTTCTATTACAGTGAAAAAAAATGATTTCTTTAAAATCTAAAGCTTAAGCTATTGTTAAAACAGATATGAGTGGTGGCACTGACTGTGCAAATGGGCAAGGCATCCAACCTGACACAGAAGCTGGCAGGCAGGCAACTGCTCTTCTATTACAGTGAAAACAAATTATTTATTTTAAATCTAAAGCTTAACCAATTGTTAAAACAGATATGAGTGGTGGCACTGGGCAAGTGGGAACAGTATCCAATGTGAACCTCACACAGAAGCTGGCAGGCAGGCAACTGCTCTTCTATTACAGTGAAAACAAAATTTTGGTTGTAAAAGCACGCTATAGAGACACCAGATATGAGTGGCAACTGTCAAAGTACGCTGGCAGGGTTGTGCAGGGCACACGCTGAAGGAAGGCCTGACAGAGCCGCTTGAAGGACACTGACTGTCTACTATTAGCTTACACTGGAAACCTTTTTTCTTTGTAAAAGCACGCTAAAGAGACACCAGATATGATTGGCAACTGTCAAAGCTTGCTGGCACAGGTCTGCAGAGCACATGCTGAAGTAGGCCTGACACCCAGACGCTTGCAGACAACTAACTGATCTTCTATTACAGTGAAAAAAAATGATTTCTTTAAAATCTAAAGCTTAAGCTATTGTTAAAACAGATATGAGTGGTGGCACTGACTGTGCAAATGGGCAAGGCAGCCAACCTGACACAGAAGCTGGCAGGCAGGCAACTGCTCTTCTATTACAGTGAAAACAAATTATTTATTTTAAATCTAAAGCTTAACCAATTGTTAAAACAGATATGAGTGGTGGCACTGGGCAAGTGGGCACAGTATCCAATGTGAACCTCACACAGAAGCTGGCAGGCAGGCAACTGCTCTTCTATTACAGTGAAAAAAATTTATTTTAAATGTAAAGCTTAACCAATTGTTAAAACAGATATGAGTGGTGGCACTGGGCAAGTAGGCACAGTATCCAATGTGAACCTCACACAGAAGCTGGCAGGCAGGCAACTGCTCTTCTATTACAGTGAAAAAAAATATTTATTTTAAATGTAAAGCTTAACCTATTGTTAAAACAGATATGAGTGGTGGCACTGGGCAAGTAGGTACAGTATCCAATGTGAACCTCACACAGAAGCTGGCAGGCAGGCACCTGCAATTACATTACACAGGAAAAAAAAAAAAAAAAAGCAGCCTGATGTTATAGCCCTAAAAAGGGCTTTTTGGGGTGCTGTCCTTACAGCAGAGATCAGAGGAGTCCTTCAGGATTGTAGTGGACACTGAATACCCTAGCCTAGCTATCAATTTCCCTATCTAATCATCAGCAGCTAAACTTTCCCTCCTCTCACTAAGCATGCATCTTCCGAATGAATCGAAAATGGATGCTGGGAGGGAGGTTGGAGGGTGTGGAAGGGAGGGAGTGCTGCTGATTGGCTGGAATGTGTCTGCTGACCGAGAGGCACAGGGTCAAAGTTTGCCCAATGATGACGAATAGGGGGCGGATCGAACTGCGCATGTGTCCGCCCGCCGCGGCGAACGCGAACACGCTAAGTTCGCCGGGAACTGTTCGCCGGCGGACAGTTCGGTACATCACTATATATATATATATATATATATATATATATATACACATATATACATATATACACACACACACACATAGTATTTATTGTATATATAGTATATATTTCTCCCAATATTTCCCCCAACATTTATTTGCAGAAAATGACAACTAGTCAAAATAAGAAAGATGCAATCATTTTAGACTTGAATAATGAAAAAAACAAACAATTTAATATACATTTCTAAGTAATGCAATACTAATGTTTAACTTGGGAAGAGTTCATAATTTAAAGGGACACTATAGTCACCTGAACAACTTTAGCTTAATGAAGCTGTTTTGGTGTATAGAACATGCCCCTGCAGCCTCACTGCTCAATCCTCTGCCATTTAGGAGGTAAATCCCTTTGTTTATGAACCCTAGTCACACCTCCCTGCATGTGACTTGCACAGCCTTCCATAAACACTTCCTGTAAAGAGAGCCCTATTTAGGCTTTCGTTATTGCAAGTTCTGTTTAATTAAGATGTTCTTATCCCCTGCTATGTTAATAGCTTGCTAGACCCTGCAAGAGCCTCCTGTATGTGATTAAAGTTAAATTTAGAGATTGAGATACAGTTATTTAAGGTAAATTACATCTGTTTGAAAGTGAAACCCATTTTTTTTTCATGCAGGCTCTGTCAATCATAGCCAGGGGAGGTGTGGCTAGTGCTGCATGAAAAGAAACAAAGGGATTTAACTCCTAAATGACAGTGAATTGAGCTGTGAAATTGCAAGGGAATGATCTATACACTAAAACTGCTTTATTTAGCTAAAGTAATTTAGGTGACTATAGTGTTCCTTTAATATTTGGTGAAATAGCTCTGCTTTTCAATTGTGTCTTGGCATGCTCTCCACCAGTTGTTCACATTGCTGTTGGGGGACTTTATGTTACTCCAAGAAATTCAAGCAGCTTGGCTATGTTTGATGGCTTGTGACATTTGATCTTCCCTTTTATCATATTCCATCGGTTTTGAATGGGGTTCAGTACTGGCGATTTGGCTGGCCATGCCAAGGTCTTGATGTAGTGGTCCTCCATCCACATCGTGATTGACCTGGCTGTGTAGCATAGAACATTGCCCTGATGAACAAGCCAATTCTCAGAGTTGGATAATATTGTTAGAACAGAGAGAAGTTAGTTTTCTTCACAGATAGCCTTGCATGTAGTCTGATTCATGCATCCTTCACACAGAAAATCTGCCCAATTCCAGCCTTGCTGAAGCACTCTCAGATTGCACATTAGCTAAAAGATGATGCTGCTTTTAGGCCTCTCCGGGTCTCTTTCTAACCATGTGATGGCCAGTTGTTAGGCAAAGCTGGACTGATAAGAGTAGATGACCTTACTCCTATTACAAAAAAATCCTTATGGTCTTTTGCAAATTTCATCCTGGCTCTTCTTTGCTTTTCATTGATGAAAGGCTTTTTTTTTTTTTTTTACAAATTCCTCCCTGGCCCTATGAGCCTGTTTTCAACTGTCCTCACCATTCACTTCACCTGAGCTGACATTTGCCATTCTTTTTGTGAAACACTTGATGTATTCCTAGAGTTTTTGAGTGTCATTGAAATGAGTTAATTGTCATCCCGGTCTGTGGACAGTCATTTTAGCCCTCTGCTGGTTCGTAACGTTGTTGTCCCCAATGTCTGTTGCTTGACCTTGTTGGTATGAACTGCCATCTTTGAAATTTTAAGGTTGTAAGATATCTGTTTCTTACTGTAGTCAGTAAAGTCAGAATTTAACCCTACTTTTCCTCACTTTGAACTTGGTTTTCAACTCTTTTGGCATGGTCAATAGTTACTTTTTATTCCAATTACATTTGAGGTACTACTTGCATGGTTTTGTCATCCAGCTGGTGCTATTGCAAGAGGATAGTGCTGATCACAGTATTGTTTTTTATATGTTAAGTCATTACCGTATATACTCGAGTATAAGCCGACCCGAATATAAGCCGAGGCCCCTAATTTTACCCCAAAAAACTGGGAAAACTTATTGGCTCGAGTATAAGACTAGGGTGAGAAATGCAGCAGCTACTGGTAAATTTCTAAATAAAATTAGATCCTAAAAAAAATATATTAATTGAATATTTATTTACAGTGTGTGTATAATGAATGCAGTGTGTGTGTATGAATGCAGTGTGTGTATGAATGCAGTGTGAGTGTATGAATGCAGTGTGAGTGTATGAATGCAGTGTGTGTATGAGTGCAGCGTGTGTATGAGTGCAGCGTGTGTATGAGTGCAGCGTGTGTATGAGTGCAGCGTGTGTATGAGTGCAGCGTGTGTATGAATGCAGTGTGTGTATGAGTGCAGTGTGTGTATGAGTGCAGCGTGTGTATGAGTGCAGCGTGTGTATGAGTGCAGCGTGTGTATGAGTGCAGCGTGTGTATGAGTGCAGCGTGTGTGTGTGTATGAGTGCAGCGTGTGTATGTGAGTGTGAGTGTGAGTGTGTGTGTGTGTGTGAGTGTGAGAGTGTGAGAGTGTGAGAGTTGCAGAGCCTTGGTGGGGGTGGGTGTTTTTTTTTGTATTATTTAAATTTTTATTAATTAAACAAAAATTGTATTATTATTAATTATTATTTTTATTTATTTAATTATTATTATTATTGTATTATTTTTTATTATTTAATTATTATTTTTTATTATTATTATTCATTATTTTTTTTTCGTCCCCCCTCCCTGCTTGATATATGGCAGGGAGGGGGGCTCTCCTTCCCTGGTGGTCCAGCATTGGCAGTTCAGTGGGGGGAAGGGGGGGGCTGGCAGAGCTGTAACTTACCTGTCCTGCAGCTCCTGTCAGCTCTCTCCTCCTCCGCGCCGTCCGTGCAGCTCCCTCTGTCAGCTCACAGTGTAAGTCTCGCGAGAGCCGCGGCTCTCGCGAGATTTACACTGGGAGCTGACCGAGGTGCTGAACGGACGGCGCGGAGCAGGAGAGAGCTGACAGGAGCTGCAGGACAGGTAAGTTACAGCTCTGCCAGCCCCCCTTTCCCCCAGTCTGTATTATGGCAATGCAAATTGCCATAATACAGACTATGACTCGAGTATAAGCCGAGTTGGGGTTTTTTAGCACAAAAAATGTGCTAAAAAACTCGGCTTATACTCGAGTATATACGGTAAATAAGATTTGATTCAGATGATCACTTACTACGTATCTCATTAAGTAGAATGATGTGTGTTTGTTGAATTGGCTGTCATACATGTAAAGATGCTGATTTAAGAAAACATTGAAGTTACATGTTAATTAAAATAAAAACCACTATCAAAGTGTATTAAAAAATATTGAACCAGTTTAAAATCTTATCCAAAAAATAAAATATTGAGGGTCATGTTCTCAAAAGTTTTATTTTTTTTGTGTTCACTAAATGTATTTATTTTAGGAAGCATTTATCAGTAATTCATTTAATCTTCTTCTAAATAATGATGCAAATGAATATAATGAAAACATTAATTTTATAATGAAGCTTTTAAAATTCCCCAAAACTCTGTCCATGACTAATGAACGAAGTAACTAGGCAGCAGAAATAAATAAATGAATGTTATAAGCTTTTAACACAAAAATTGAATCATTGGATTTGACAGCAGAAAAGAAAAATTACATTGCATTCCTTGTTGTCATTAACAGTAGCAAGATATCTATGCATAACAATATTCTTCTAAAATGAAAACAGCCCTATGAGCATACATTATTCGTAATAAAGAAACTAACATTGGTATTTGTTTCAATAATAGGTTGGGGTGAGATGATAACCAAAACATGATCAACATAGCTGATTTAACCCCTTAAGGACCGAGGACAGTTCAGGACCGTCATCGGCATTTTTGCATTGCCGACCGCTGACGGTCCTGAACCGTCCTAACGGTCGTATGTACTTACTCGATCGCCGTCGTTCCCCCGGCGGCGATCGGCGGTGCTCCTGGTGTGGGGAGACTGCCTGCAGCCCAGACAGTCTCCCCATGGCAGATTAGGACCCCTGGGGCCATGTGACCGCTCAACAGAGCGACCACATGGTCACAATAGGTGTCCATTTGTCTGCCTGCAGGGGCACTGTCTGTGCTGACAGGCAGTCTCCCTGCCAGTGTAAAATCATAAAAATAAAATAAAATTAATGTTAATTAAAAAAATAATAATTTATATATATATATATATATATATATATATATATATATATATATATATATGATATATAGACGTATATTATATTTATATAATATACGTCTATATATCATATATAATGTCATACTAAGTGTATTTTTATATTAATATGTACATATATTAATATAAAAATACACTTATAATTAAATTACACACGTATATATATAATATACATAATAACTATATATAATGTATATATATATATTATTATAAAATACTAATAAGTAAATTAAATTAAATAAAAAAATAATAATAAAAATAAAAAAAAATACATATCTATATGAAATTTTATTCTAACTGTATTTTGATATTAAATATATATATTTATATCAAAATACACTAAGAATGATATTGTATATATATCTATGTATATATAAATAAATAAAAATAATCTGAAATATACATATGTCCATATACAAATTACATAAATAACTATATAAATATACACGTAGACTTCAAATATATAAATATGCATATATATTTAAATTCTACATGCGTATTTATGTAATATTTTTTACATAATTAAGTAATTTTATTAATTGCAATTTGAGGGACCTGCCTGCCAACCCAGGCCGAAAGTCCAGAGAATTTAATTTGCTAGCCCTGTATTTTACCCTGTAACTTTCTATGACACCCTAAAACCAGTACATGGGGGGTACCGTTTTACTCGGGAGACTTCACTGAACACAAATATTAGTGATTCAAAACAGTAAAACCTATCACAGCGATGATATTGTCAGTGAAAGTGACTTTTTTTTCCATTTTTCACACACAAACAGCACTTTTACTGATGATATAATTGTTGTGATACATTTTCCAGTTTTGCAACACTAATATTTGTGTTCAGCAAAGTCTCCTGAGTATAACAATACCCCCCATGTACAGGTTTTATAGCGTTTTTGAAAGTTACAGGGTCAAATATATGGGTAAAATATTTTTACATTGAAAATGGCCAGTTTGGTTACGTTGCCTTTGAGAGCGTATGGTAGTCCAGGAATGAGAATTACCCCCATGATGGCATACCATTTGCAAAAGAAGACAACCCAAGGTATTGCAAATGGGGTATGTCCAGTCTTTTTTAGTAATCACTTAGTCACAAACACTGGCCACAATTAGCGTTTAATTTCATTTTTTACTTTTTTCACACACAAACAAATATGAACGCTAACTTTGGCCAGTGTTTGCGACTAAGTGGCTACTACAAAAGTCTGGACATACCCCATATTGAATACCCTGGGTTGTCTACTTTAAAAAAATATGTACATGTGGGGTGTTATTCAGAGATTTATGACAGATAATAGTGTTACAATGTCACTATTGATACATTTTAAAAATGTATGTTTTGAAACCGCAATATCCTACTTGTACTTATAGCCCTATAACATGCAAAAAATTAGCAAAAAGCATGTAAACACTTGGTATTTTTAAACTCATGACAACATTTTGAATCTATTTAGCAGTTTTTTTTATTCGCTTTTGTAGATGAGTAAAAGATTTTTTACATAAGTCAAAAAACATGTATTTTTTTCAATTTTTCATCATATTCTTTCATTTTTATTTTTTTAATTAAATTACTTGAGATTATATAAATAATGGTATATAAAAAAGCCCCTTTTGTCCTGAAAAAAACAATGTATAATTTGTATGGGAACAGTAAATGAGAGAGCGGAAAATTACAGCTAAACACAAACACCACAAAAGTGTAAAACGATGCCTGGTCGCAAATGTACAACATCGCAAAAATAGTCCGGTCCTTAAGGGGTTAAAAACATTTCCAGAAAAGCCAAGTTAGACAGAAAGGAAGAACTTAAAAATGAAAACACAAACTGGAAAAATGATCTGTCAGCTATGCTCTATGTTCAGCTACTTTTATCTTATATTTAAAATTCACTTTAAATTTACTCTGAATCTTCACTTTAGAAAATTACCCTCATTTTGTTTTCATAACTCAGGTATTTTGGCATATATTTTGGATATTGCCTTGGCTTTGGATTTGTAGTTTCTCTTTTACTCCTCATAGAGTGGGCAAACATTTGGCCCTGCTCTTTTAATGTGGAGATGTAGCTCGAGGGCCGACCTTAGGTCTTTGCTGAGGACATGCTGATCTCTGATGATCCAGTGTGCTGGGAATCTGGTCTGCAGTCAAACACACTCACATAGTTACAGACAGTCACATACACACAGACACACACACTTCCCCCTCAGTTTGCAGAAGTAACCAGGCAGGGGGTTCAGGCTGCATTCAGCTAGTTTTTGGGGAAGCAGGGACTCCTTCCTGCTTCTCCCTTAGTGTATAGCAGTAACCAGGCAGGGTATTCAGACTGAACTTAACTTTCTCTATAATGAAAAGAAGCAGTTGCCTCTTTCCATTATAGGCACTGACTGGAGGGAGGAGCAGAAGCCCTGCAGTCCATGGTGTCTAGTTTAAACATGTCTAAAGTCCATTACTAAAAATTACTAAAAAGACATATCTACCAGAAAAAGCAAATTAGATTTATTGACATCTCTTATGGTGAACTTATTTTTTTTTAGTCTCCACAATTTTTCGGAAAGGATCATGATTGCCTTAAATGTATATGTCTAGATTAAATATTTCTGAGAAAGACTGGTTAAATAGATATGTTCAACAAATATATGCTATGATTAATTGAAATAGACCAGAAACAGATTTTGCTCTCATTTAATCAAATTGATTTTACCAAATTTTTGCTTAAAGCCTGTCTTCTGTTTCTTTGCATTTTCTGTATTGCTGTAAATTTAAACCCTTGTGAAATATTATTATTATGTATTTCGAAATGTAAAGATAGATTATGTTTATTTTATATTCACAAAGAATATTACTGCAATGTTCTTGCATTTGTTTATTGAGTGGTAACTTGGTTTACCCATGTAGTGAAGACCTCAAGTACAAACTGAGAAATATGTTACATAGTTTGAATAACTAAAGATCAGTTGTTTTGTTATACGTGCTTTATCATTAATATGTAAAAGTTATTCCCTGTAGTGCTGCAGGACAAACAGGGTCTACTGCCAAAGTATTTTTTATTGGCCAAAAACTCATCTGGAATTAATTTAATATTATCTTTCTACTGGGATTTCTATCATATTTGGTAAGATAATGTTTGGGGAGTGTTCATGTAAAGTGTTGATAGTGGGACAGGAAACCCTAATCAATATTTAGTCCTCTATTCTTGCTGTTAAACAATTTGATCATTCTGGCTTCAAAAGTTTTTCTTACTTGTTTATTTTTAAAAACCCCTTTCAGTACTTTACATTTTTAGATCCTTCATTGAGTTGCCAGGCTGGGTAAAGTGGTGTCCCACAGGAGTGCAGTACAATTCTTCTTTGTGGTGTTTAATGGAGTGTCTGTGCATATTCATTCTGCAATTTAATTGCTGGGTGGTTTCCCCAATGTAGCATCCTAGGTGGCATGTGGTGCATTGAATCATGTTTTGTCCTGATGAAAGCTCCATGTGGGAGTTGAAACGTTGACTTCTTAAATGGATCGAATAAAAGTTACATTTATATATATATCTTTATCTTGAAAAAAAAATTTGTATACATTTAATGGATTAATTAAACACCATTTTTTCACTTACATGAAGACCTGTGAATGCATCCCGTTTTTCTTATTTCCCTATATATATATAATTTTATTCTAACTGTATTTTGATATTAATATATATATATATATATATATATATATATATATATATAAAATACACTTATAATGAAATTATATATATATATATATATATATATATATATTATGTATACGGACATATGTAGTTACATAGTTAGATAGCTGAAAAGAGACTTGCGTCCATCAAGTTCAGCCTTCCTCACACCTGTTTTTTGCTGTTGATCCAAAAGAGAAAAAAAAAAAAAAAAAAAACCCAGTTTGAAGCACAATTTTGCAACAAGCTAGGACAAAAAATTCCTTATTGACCCCAGAATGGCAGTCAGATGTATCCTTGAATCAAGCAGTTATTACCCTACATTGAAAGATTATATCCTTGAATATTCTGTCTTTGCAAGTATGCATCTAGTAGCTGTTTGAACATCTGTATGGACTCTGATAAAACCACTTCTTCAGGCAGAGAATTCCACATCCTGATTGTTCTTACAGTAAAAAAACCTTTCCTTTGCCTTAGACGAAATCTTCTTTCTTCCAGTCTAAACGCATGGCCTCGTGTCCTATGTAAAGTCCGGTTTGTGAATAGATTTCCACACAATGGTTTGTATTGGCCCCGAATATATTTGTATAATGTTATCATATCCCCTCTCAGGCGACGTTTTTCTAAACTAAATAGGTTTAAATTTGTTAACCTTTCTTCATAGCTGATTTGTTCCATTCCTTTTATTAATTTTGTAGCCCGCCTCTGCACTTTTTCTAGTGCCATGATATCCTTCTTTAGAACAGGTGCCCAAAATTGCATGTATATATTGTATTATTGTTATTTATTTATTTATATATATATATATATATATATATATATATAATTTCATTATAAGTGTATTATATATATATATATATATATATTAATATCAAAATACAGTTAGAATAAAATTATATATATATATATATAAAAATAAATAAATAAAAATAATACAATATATACATATGTCCGTATACATAATTACATAAATAATTTCATAAATATACATGTAGACTTCAAATATATAAATATGTATATATATTTAAATGTATATTTAAACACAGATATCAGTTTTACAATGTAACTTGGGTTAATTTTGAAAAAAAATGTTTTCAAAATAGCAAAGTGCTACTTGTACTTATAGCCCTATAACGTTGAAAAAAAAGCTAAGTACATGTTAACATTGGGTATTTCTAAACTCAGGACAAAATTTAGAAACTATTTAGCATGGCTGTTTTTTGGCAGTTGTAGATGCGTGACAAAGTCAAAGTTAGAAAAAGTGTGTTTTAATTATTTTTTTTTTACATATTTTATAAATTATATGATATGATCAAAATAATGGTATCTTTAGAAAGACCATTTAATGGCGAGAAAACGATATATAATATATGTGGGTACAGTAAATGAGCAAGTGGAAAATTACAGCTAAACACAAATACCGCAGAAATGTAAAAACAGCCCTGGTACCAAACAGTAAGAAAATTGAAAAGCGATCTGGTCACTAAGGGCTTAATTAACTTTTTAAAATTAGATTCCATGAGTACCGCCCGACCGGGGAAACCGCAGAGGCAGGAGGGAGACCCACAACACAACATGGGTTGAAAAATAAAAAGCTAAAGCCCGACAAACCTCACCTGGGCCATGACATCGGCGAACTCCTACGACAGGCTCAAAAAGCCAACAGGCCCAAAATGGCCCACTATCCTGAGGCCTACTCAGACCTGTCAGATGAACTGTCCCTGGGAGAAGAAGAGGACAAAATGTCGGCTAGGCTGACATTTGCCTCAAAACCTGACAGCCCAGACAAAGCTCCTGTCACAACGGCGGTGCATAAAGCCCTGCTGACGGACTTACAGAAAAATATCCTGGCCGACGTGGCAAACCTGCGCGCGGATCTCCAGGGCCTAACAGGCCTGATCAGTGTTGTGGAATCTACTACCAGGGAGCACGCAAACAACTAGCCTCTATGCAACAAACGATCCGTGGACTCCAAAGGCAGAACAAAATGTACGACAACCAATTTGCTACGATGAAAGACATGCGGTGCAAGCATAATCTAAAAATCAGGGGCATCCCGGAGGTCGTACCCACAGAGGGATTGCCACATATGCTGAGACGTCTCATGGTGGCATTATTATCCCCACGGCAGGCCAAGGCTATGTCCCTGGAGGACTTCTTCTGCATCCCTAAAGCGCCAAAGGCCCCTGCAGCAGCTCTGCGAGACCTGATAGTCCACATCTACAATGATAGGGACAAAGCGGCAATGCTCACAGCCCTCAAGGACCAGGATTATAACATTGAGGGAATGCAACTTACCTTCTATCCAGACCTCTCAGGAGGTACCCTGGCATGGTGGAGGTGCCTCAGACCATTCACTGCTCTCCTTCGGAAGAAAGGCACCCAGTACCACTGGTGGCTGACTCGTACACTGCTGATCCTCAACGGAGAAACCCATCACGAAGTCCATGACATGACAGAAGCAAAGGCCCTATTGTCCACATTAGGACTTCCGATGGACTCACTGACTCCAGACAGACCCCAAATGGCAGAACCTGCAGTTCAGCACTGGGACCCAGCGAAAGTGAAAGCATTCATACCGCGGAAGCCCCTTCCAGCTGTGTATGCATCGGTTACCATCTGAACCCCCGACTGAGATATGCTATGCCTACCTTCCTCAGTTATACTAAGTTATACTAAGTTATGCATATATGTTCTTCCCGTTTATTCCACACAGTAGGATTAATTCTCAACATAGCAACTCATCCACACTTCCTAAGAGCGGTCATCCATCCGACTGCATACCAGTACCCCCCCCCCACGATTGTGTCACTAGCCGGCCAACATAAGCAACTCCTTAGCCAGTCGTTGCACCCCTATACCCAGCAATAGTCCTAGTGACACCTATCTTTACCTGTAATACAGGCTTAGCAGATGGGTAATAAGTCTCCAGCATTGTATACTTACATAAACCACTTAAACGGCCATGTAAAACAAATTTATTTGCTCCACTCCGGGGCGGGTCAACTAGTGGTTCCTATCCTTATACTACGGGTATGTCCAACTCTCTTGCTATATAATATAAGCTCTGTTATGCCGCACATATCCTCTCCGACCAAAGCTATATCACTTTTACTTTAAAAAATTGCAGAAACTCCACTAGCCACGTTGTAAAAATGTATATCAATGTTTAGCCCGGGACTGCTGTTGTGGCACCACGGGCCCATTTGTTATAACTCGCAGAGAAAAAATAAAGAATTGAAAAAAAAATTAGATTCCATGTCTACTTTATGCTTTGTTTCCATAAAAGGATTGTATTTAAAATATATTATGTTCTATTTTTAGATAATCATGTGTAATAATAATTGCACAATTTGCTTATGTTTCTTAATCATTTTGTATGATATACAAAAAGGCTACCCTTTGCTCTAGCGCTAGCTAAAAAAAGCTTAATTAACTTAAAATATAGAATGCAAATAAGTCATCTAACATCTAAAATTTTCTTAAGTTGATGACTAAGCAAGCAAAAGTGCCCCAGTGATATGATCTATGACTTTTAACCAGAAGTTCAACTGGTATAAATTCTACAGTCTTGAGAGAATGAATTGTTGAATTTATAACTAAATCTTATTAAAATGTTTTTATAAAAACAATAATGAATATAGTAGAATAAAAATCCCTACTTTCATATGAAGCAACTCATCACATAATAGCTAGAAAACATACACTGCGCAATATCTCCACTACTGAGTTGAAATCTTAAAAAGTCAAACATATTCAGCTTCAGAGACATGTGCAATTAGCACACCAATAAATATTACTAGGAATATAATTTTTTTCTTGCTGTAAATACAAGCATAAGTATAAGTTACATTAAAAATTATTTATTGTCATTGAAACACAGTGAGATATACATAAACAGAGCTATTCACTTAACACAACACTCCACTACCCAAATAAAAAATAAAAATTTCACTTGTTGTGCAAAAAACAAAAAACAGGTATATTTCTTAAACAGTGTTACAGAACAGTGAATAGTAAGTATGACAGATATACTGTAGGGCAAGTTTATTTTATCATAGAAATGTGGTTTGTCGAGAGTCTGTCATTTTGCAATAGCCAGTGTGCAGGCTGGTCAAGAGATTGATGTTGAGCCTTGGCTTAGGGCCAGGACTCCCTTTAGGAGGGGTATAAAATGGCGATGAAAATTTAAATGGGTTGCTTTGGTAGAGTTCGATCAATAAGGTATCGCTACTAATAATTAAACAGGGAATTGAAATGAAAACAATAGTAGCAAGCAAATTAAAATAACGGTAATAATAGTGTGGATGAAAGACGGTATGACTGTCAAAGGTAGCTCAGCAGTCGGGGGTTAGTGTATTAGAGAAAGGTTGTGATGTTCTGTTGCCGTATGGAACATGATCAATTTGAGCAATAGCAGTGTAGAGTAGGGCGAACAAAGTTGTTACCAATATGTTTAAGTAAGTATAACCTTAGCTACAAGTGTGTCCATAGTCATAAGTACAATCTCAGGTTCTTAATAGTGGTTCATGGAAGGAGGTACTGTTTAGAAGGAGGTGGGTGTTGGTGGGATGTCAGGCCCCTGACCCACATAATCTAGGCAGGGTTTCCAACAGTTAAATTAGTTAAGGCATACGAGTCTGATAGGGAGTAGTTTAAATCCTCCATCACCCGAATGGATTCCACTTTTCCTATTCAGTCCCTTAGAATAAGGGCCAGTGGTTTATTCCAGTGTATGGGGGTCAATAGGTAGGCTGCAGTCAATGGATGGTTTACCAGTAGGCGTTGGCACTTGGGTATGTGGTTTGGGTATAGTAGAAAAAGTATGACTTGGGTGTATGTGACAACTTTATGTCTGATGAACAGATCTATGAGGGTAAGTATACATTTCCAGAAAAACTGGATCAAGTCACAGTGCCAACAGATATGTCCCCCTCTAGTTCATGTTATAAGTTTCCCCTAACCGAAATACGTTTCCTCAGTTCGGCAGCTGCAATCTACCGAACACCGACCGCCCCCATGGCTCATTAACTACAAACTAACCACAAACTCAACTGCTGTTTCACGAAAGCTTGTTAGCAACACTTGGTCGTCGAGCGTATGGAACTCAAAGTCGGATACATCCACTTGCGAACCTCTGTGTTCTTGTGTCGATGCCTGTTTCTGTTCCCGACAAGACAGTTCACACGAACCAGGTGAGAAATCGCTACCTATGAGCCAGGAGAACCGTTAAACATTTTCTTTGTTTTGGAACTCCCGAAAGTGACTGACCATTACCACTTTTTCTCTGGAACTAATTTGGACAGACGCCACATGTGTGGTCAGTCAAAACTTTACCCCAGTGGGGATTCTACTTGTGGGATCTGAGCACTATTCTTTGTCAGGGTCTGCGGTCCCCTCTTCCCCTACCTGTCGGCGAGCGGCGTCCTCTCTGCTTGACACGCCGCTCGCATCCTCCCCCTCTCCTCCCAGCGGCAGCATGTATAACGCTGCACGCTGGGAGACGGCACATTTATCTGAACGCCGGGGTCACTCACGTGACCCGGCGTTAAAGCAACAGCACAATAATCTTAATGATTCTTAATTCTTAATTGTCCAATCAGAATTAAGCACAAGAGTTATATACTCACCTTTCCTGTCTCTCAGTGCCCTGTTGTGGTCTTGTGTTACCTGTATTGCTGTTTGCTCGTATTTCTCTCTGGTTACCGATTCTTTGGCTTGTTATTCCGATTTTCCTGTTTTCTCCATTCCTTTGACCTCGGCTTGTTTATTGTTCTCCTGTTTTCTTGCTCCCTTTACTTGGCTTGTCTCCTGACTATTTTTAGTGTTCTTAACCCGGCCACTCTAAGGACCGGTATTGCACCCTTTCCTTCTGTGACCTGTTAGCGTGTTTGGTTCCCGAATCGTGACAATTTTGACACTGTAGGTGCTCAGATCCAGTAGTGGTATTAGGGAAGAGGCAGTGAATGTGCGTGGGTGTGTAGTGCCACCTAGAGATTATCTTGAAGTTACCTTCATGAGTGGTGTTGCTGACCGATGTGTGGAAGATATTGGAAAATAGTTATATTTCATGTCTGTAATGAGCTCCTCAGCCCAGTCAGACATGTATTTTGGATATATAGGTAAGCTATCGCATTGAATCATTTATTATAAGGTGGATAAATGTTTGGTTTTAATCGAGTGGGCACTGCAAAGTTTTTCAAAGGGTGAGAGATTCCTCTATAAGAACTGGCTACCTCTATAAGAAGTGGGTTCGTTTTGATTAGATGCGTGAGCTAGGAGTAGCTGCACTTATGTAGAGAGGTGTGTGAAGTTGTCAGGAGAAGGTCAGTGAGAGGTTTGAATCCCTGATTGGTGAGTATGGGCCCCAACATAAAGTATTTTGTCTGGTGGAAAGCTGAGAAAGAGGCTGCAGTGTGACCCGGACAAAACTGTGGGTTGTGGGTGAGAGGATATAAGGAAGAGGGATGCTTTGAGATGCTGGGAAGTGGTCTGAGCTGTTGTCAGATCTTCAGAGTGGTGAGAATGGTGGGGTGTAAAAGGGAATGAGGAGAGTTCTCCCTCTCTCCTGCCACAGCACCGTGTAAAGTGGTCTCTGGAATCTGAGGCTTTCAAGATGTACCCAATGTTTGTGGTTGTGGGGTAGTGCCCATTTATAGATCCTAGTGAGGATTGTTGCTTTGTGGTATGCATCCGGGTTGGGTATGCCTAGGCCGCCTTGTAGCTTGGGACTCATGAGGATTCGGAGAGAGGTCCTAGGGTGTTTAAGCAACAATAGGAATGTACTGAAAAGGTGTGTTATGGTCATAAAAAAGGAATTGGGCAAAGCAATGGGCAAGGTTTGCAACAAGTATAATATTGTGGGCAGTGTAGATTTTCACTCTTAGTGTGTATCGGGTAGGGACATGGATTGAGTTACAGAGTTGAAGGCTGATACAAAGGGTGTTGATAGAGTCTGTAGAAATATCTTAATAATAATAGTAATATTTGGCAGAGAAACCATCCGGACATGGGCTTTTTCTCAGTGGGAGATGGTGTACTACATTTTAGAATTGTTACCTTGAGATGGAAGCTTCCAGTGTCTCTAGGTCTATGGGGGGATTGTCTGGTGAATTATTGTGGAAAGGAATATAGCTATTTCTTTTTAGCAGGAGGTTCTTGTCTCAGATTATACACATTGGAATAAAATTTGTGGAAGACTGCAAGTATATCTGTGAGTTTGTAGGAGATTTCACCTGAGGATTGTTTTATTCAGGGGATGAAGCTGTTCTGTCGAGCATCCTGGAGCATACTAGCCAACAGGCAGCCACATTTCCCTCCCTGTGAATAAAATCTGTGTTTGGCCAGTGGTAATTTGCGTTTAGTCTGGGTATTAAGTAATTGCTGCAGCTCTGATCATTTGCTAATCAATTGTTTGTATGTCTCAAGGGAATGTGAAAGTTTGTGTTCACCCTCAAGTGATTCCTATTGCGTGAAGCAGGGAATTTACTTTGGATTCTCGTTGCTTTTTAGCCTTAGAGGCTAAGGCAATAAGATGGCCTCTGATGACTGGTTTGTGTGCTTCTCATGTGATAGTAGGGAATGTGGAAGGAAAATAGTTTTCTAGAAAGTAGTGAGTGAGGGTTTCAGTAGTTTGAGCTATCAGAGTTTGATCACTGAGCAGTAAGTAGTTGAGCCGACAACTTAGGGGGTAAGGAAGGGATTTGGATAGCAAGAGACAGGGGTGTATGATCGCACCAGGTATTAGAATCATAGCTGCAAGCATGTATCAAATGCAAGAATCGGTGAGGGAGAAAGAGCATGTCAATTCTGGAATATGTCCCTGCTGTATGTGAAGAATAAGAGTAGTCTCTGGACTGAGGATGGGAGATGCACCAACAGTCAAACAATTGTGCAGAATCTAGTAGTGAGTTTATTTGTTTCCTGGCTGAGGAGTGGTATGAGGTAGTGTCAGAGGTAGTGACTATTGTTGAGTCTAAGGAGATATTCCGGTTGCCCCCCATTATAAGGATACCCTCCTGGAATTCAATTGTCCTGAGATATTTTCAAAAGGCCTTACTCTGTATCTTTTGTGAAAAGATATAAATTGTCCAGAGTAATCATGCAGTGTCCAATTTGATCCTTAACTAAGTAAAGTCTGCCTAAGTCGTCTGATATGTGAGCTTTGTAGGTAATAGGTACTGTTGATGCAAGGAGAAATATCCCTTGCTCACAAGATTTTAGCATCACAGTAGAGGATCAAAATGCAAAGCACAATCATCAAAATATAAATAACTTTATACACATAAACTGTGGGATTAACTGGGAGGTATGTCAAGTTTAGAACTTGCAGTTTATCAAAATCATCACCGTCGGTGTCTATCCTATGGTGAGAAAAGAGAAAAACTCCTTCCCACCAGGATTAGCGTGACACCGCTTGTATGGAGGGGAGGTGAGGGGGGGGGGGGGGGGGGGGCGGTATGAGAATGGTCTAGCACCCTTCATGTGATAACTGTAAATTTCTACATGTTTGAGAAATTAAAGTAAAAGTTGTCAGATGTTCAGTTGAAGGGTTGGGGTGAGGTGGCTCCAGGAATGTTATTTATTTAGTTATTTAATTAAGTATATATTTATTTTTTTATATGAAGTCATTAAAAGAAGGGTTTATCACTGAAACCTGATGGTGTTTACGAAACACTGTGGTGTGTGAGAGTAGCGAATTACGAGGTAGTAATTGACTACTGCCATCAGAAGATGTACCTTGGAGCCATAACAGATGTGTATTGCCTTGGCTATGGCCGGAGCCATGAACTGCAATGGGACAGGTGGTTATCTTGGGAGGAGAAAAGGGAGGTAATGGGTAAGATTAGAGATGTGTGGAGTAAAAAGGGGGGATGGGTGGGTGGAAGAGAGGAGAGAGTGGAGGCATAGGCCACAAGAAAGGGGGAAAAGTGGGGGGAGGGAAGTGGGATGTGGGAGTGAGGTTAAGTAATAGTGATACAAATGGCAGACAGGGCTTTGAAGTAAAATCATTGTTATCAACCATGTTATACTTATCAAGCAAAGTGGTAGGAGAGGATACTGATGAGACATAGTCTGATAGGTGAGCAAGTCTGCCGAGTTCCCCCTTGGGCTGCCAGTCGGAGCGTTAGTGTGTGACAGAGTTTGTAGCGGTAGAGCTCTAAGTCCAGTGGGGAGTGTAATCAACAGCAAGCAGCAAGCAGACCGTGTAAGTCTGTCACAAAGGTGTATTGAGAAAGTGTCCTCCGATATATTCTTGGTAGCTTCATGCTGGCAGTTGAGGTCTTGATGTCATTAAGAAGCCGTATTACTATCAGAGTTCCAGCAAAATGTGGCAAGAAGTTGGACAGTCCAGGAAAAACTGTGTTGTACTGCATGGAAGAAAGATGGTTAAGCTGTAGATCTGAAAATAATAAAAGTACACTTCATGGGAGAAGTTGGGAGTAGGGAAGTTCATCTAGGAATGCCATGATCCTGGGACATTGCTTCCAGTAAACCAGTAAGAGGATTTGCAGCTCCCGGTTGTGGGTGTTAGATACAATGGGTTTTGTGTTTTTGTGGCTTCTGGTGAGTAGGCCCAGGTGAGGGCAGCCTGTATCCTGGTTGATGTTACCCGCTAGGTCTAATTATTTGTTTAATGAGAGGCATGGGGGGTCCTAGGAGGTGCAGATGGTTCTCCATGGTCCTGTTGATATCTTTTGGAGGGCGATTGGCAGCTTTGCTTCTGTTGGTGTTGGGCATTGCATATTGGTGATCCCGGTCTATAACAGCACGAGATGCGGATGTCGGTAGATCCAGTGCCCGTATGAAAGAGGTTACATCTTGGGCTGATGTAAGAGAGTAGGTAGTTCCTTCGTAGGAGGTGATGAGGGCAAAGGGGAATTCCCATCGATATTTCAGATTCCCGATGCAGAGATTTTCTGTGATGGGCTGCAAAGCTCATCTGGCTTGCAGGGTCACCCAGGAAAGGTCCAGAAAAACTTGCACAGATGAGTCATGAAATAGCAGAGGTTGGGAGGTCTGGCGCAGGGTCTGCATGGCCTCCTCCTTGTATATGAAATACTGCAGTCTGCAGACTACATCATGGGGCACTTCAGTAGTGCAGAATACATCATAGGGTGCCTCGTGGTCATATGGCTCTATGTGCTCTATCCATCCAGACCACTATCCTGGCCAACCTCTGTCAGGAGGCTTGCACTGGATAAGATTATAAAGTTCAGTCAAAGCGGCCATTAGGTCTTCCTGGTACCCCTTAATTCAGAGGTTATTTTGCCTCCCCAGTTATCCACATCATCATGGGATCTGTGTAGATGTTATAGGTAAAAGGTGTGGGAGTCTAGGGATGGTTGCAGTTGGTGTATTTGGGTCTGTAGGTATCCCCTATCATCTTCAAGTGTACTGACTTGATATCCCACCTGGCGGATGTCTGCACCAATGGAGTCCAGTTTTGTTTGAAACAACCATTCTAGTTTCCCCAACATATTAGCGATATCACTTTTAGAAGGCAGGTTTTAACAACTTCTTTATGATCGATATCAACTGAGAACTGAGAGAAGTAAATGTTCCGAGCCGTGTGTTCCGAGACATCTTGTGAAGATTCAGGCACCATGTTGTGGCTCGAGGTGCCTTGTTGAGAGTCTGCATTGCACGGAAATAATTTGTCAGAGCTCCTGATTTTCCAACAGTGTTCTTGTTCGCCGTGTGCTAAGTTAATAGTGATTTTTTGGGGTGCCCCATCGCTAGGTTAATGCCCGATGAGTAAGGATTGACAGTAGGCTTGCTTGGAGCGCTCTCAGAATGCGTCCATTTAGCTCAGAGGTTAGCTCCGCCCCCAAAACAGGTACATTTCTGTATGACTTTGTACTTTGTCAGGAATTTATATATATATATATATATATATATATATATATATATATATACATTATAATGCACTTAACAAGTAACGCCAAGCCTTCATAGCAAGCCAGTAACCTATCTCATGCTGATGAGTTGAAATAACAACAAAACAGCTGTCCATGAGTGGTTCACTGGCATTGCACCTCTTCCTGAGTTGTGTTTCAAAGCTGTTGTGTGCAGAAGAAACATTATCCAAGGAAACCATGCATAAAGTGGAAATATGAGGCAAAAATGTTTCTTCTTTATTGAGCTCATTTGCTTACACCTACGCAGAATCCCTTGCAGTAGTGAGATCACTGTGAAAGTGAGATTTCTGTGGTAAAAGCAAGTCTCATGGCTTGCCTGGTATGTGTATTTGTGTTTAACATTACATTAACTATCCACTTATTTCAGGTGGAAGGGGTTTTCATCCACACTTTTTTCCCCACCACAACTTATTTGGTATACAGGGAGTGCAGAATTATTAGGCAAGTTGCATTTTTGAGGATTAATTTTATTATTGAACAACAACCATGTTCTCAATGAACCCAAAAAACTCATTAATATCAAAGCTGAATATTTTTGGAAGTAGTTTTTAGTTTGTTTTTAGTTATAGTTATTTTAGGGGGATATCTGTGTGTGCAGGTGACTATTACTGTGCATAATTATTAGGCAACTTAACAAAAAACAAATATATACCCATTTCAATTATTTATTTTTACCAGTGAAACCTATATAACATCTCAACATTCACAAATATACATTTCTGACATTCAAAAACAAAACAAAAACAAATCAGTGACCAATATAGCCACCTTTCTTTGCAAGGACACTCAAAAGCCTGCCATCCATGGATTCTGTCAGTGTTTTGATCTGTTCACCATCAACATTGCATGCAGAAGCAACCACAGCCTCCCAGACACTGTTCAGAGAGGTGTACTGTTTTCCCTCCTTGTAAATCTCACATTTGATGATGGACCACAGGTTCTCAATGGGGTTCAGATCAGGTGAACAAGGAGGCCATGTCATTAGATTTTCTTCTTTTATACCCTTTCTTGCCAGCCACGCTGTGGAGTACTTTGACGCGTGTGATGGAGCATTGTCCTGCATGAAAATCATGTTTTTCTTGAAGGATGCAGACTTATTCCTATACCACTGCTTGAAGAAGGTGTCTTCCAGAAACTGGCAGTAGGACTGGGAGTTGAGCTTGACTCCATCCTCAACCCGAAAAGGCCCCACAAGCTCATCTTTGATGATACCAGCCCAAACCAGTACTCCACCTCCACCTTGCTGGCGTCTGAGTCGGACTGGAGCTCTCTGCCCTTTACCAATCCAGCCACGGGCCCATCCATCTGGCCCATCAAGACTCACTCTCATTTCATCAGTCCATAAAACCTTAGAAAAATCAGTCTTGAGATATTTCTTGGCCCAGTCTTGACGTTTCAGATTGTGTGTCTTGTTCAGTGGTGGTCGTCTTTCAGCCTTTCTTACCTTGGCCATGTCTCTGAGTATTGCACACCTTGTGCTTTTGGGCACTCCAGTGATGTTGCAGCTCTGAAATATGGCCAAACTGGTGGCAAGTGGCATCTTGGCAGCTACACGCTTGACTTTTCTCAGTTCATGGGCAGTTATTTTGCGCCTTGGTTTCTCCACACACTTCTTGCGACCCTGTTGACTATTTTGAATGAAACGCTTGATTGTTCGATGATCACGCTTCAGAAGCTTTGCAATTTTAAGAGTGCTGCATCCCTCTGCAAGATATCTCACTATTTTTTACTTTTCTGAGCCTGTCAAGTCCTTCTTTTGACCCATTTTGCCAAAGGAAAGGAAGTTGCCTAATAATTATGCACACCTGATATAGGGTGTTGATGTCATTAGACCACACCCCTTCTCATTACAGAGATGCACATCACCTAATATGCTTAATTGGTAGTAGGCTTTCGAGCCTATACAGCTTGGAGTAAGACCACATGCATAAAGAGGATGATGTGGTCAAAATACTCATTTGCCTAATAATTCTGCACTCCCTGTATATATATATATATATATATATATATATATATATATATATATATATATATATATATATATATTCACACACATGTTTATTTATGTTTTTAAACATTTTTGGGTAGACAGAATATAGTTCACGTCACTGTTTGTTTGACTGAATTTTGGTAGTGCAAAAATATTTGGGAAAGCATTTGGGATAGCCAGAACAGCATGAATACATTAAACTGTGGCTTTGCTGATATGCAAAAATAGCTGCAATATATTGCCTGGCCTAATTTGCTATACAACATCAGCCATTTTTGCAATGCCAATTTCTGGTTGTAAAAATTACATTATTATTTATCTGGAATAATAACAGAAATAGTAAGTGAGAGAACTTCGTTTTAGAATAATTGATTGTATTTTTCTTCTTTTGCTATCTTGTATTAATGAAAATTGGAGAGCAAGAGTTATTTCAATTTGTAAATAGTAGTCTTCCAAAAAGTATTTTTCCAAAAAGTAAAAGTAAAAATATTGTGAACAACTAGCCATGCACTCACCAATTCCACCCTAGCATCAATTCCCAATTGTTTTTATGTTTGATGTTAAGAAACACTGCACAGTGCTTGCATGCTTGCACAGCACACACTGGATTGAACACAGGTAGAAAACAATAACTAAAACAGGATTTTTCATTCTAGAAAAAAATCTACCAAAACAAACCAAAAACACTTTCAACAAGTGCATATTGCATGCTGGTCTCACACTAGGATCAATGATCGCAGCTAAGCAAAATATTGTTTTTTTTCTAACATCACTCTCCAAAAAATAATGATCTTCTTTATTCCAAATTTTTAACCAACACAATTACTTTTAACACTTGTAAGCTAGTCTCACGCTAGAATCAATGACCCAGGCTAGGGAAAATAATCTATTTCCTTACATTAGTCCTCAAAACATGGATTTTCTTTCTTCCCAATTAACAAAGAATTACTTTTAACAGGTGTAAATGGGTAAATAGTCTCACCATGCCAGTAAAGTGCCAATCTCTTGTCTTACATTTAAAGCTACTCTAGTGTTCCTGGAGGTACAGCAAAATCTGAAGTTTGTCTCACACTAGAAGGAATGGCCTAGGTAAAATTACTTTTTTTCCTGACATTACACTACCCAAAAGAAGACATTTCTTCCCTCCAACCAGATAACAAAATAACTTTTAACAACTGTATAGTGATAAAATTGTCTCACAGTAGGATGGATGACAAGATGCTTCCATTTGCTACTTCCTATCTCCCACTCAGTGTTTTCTCTAGTGTTTCTGGAGTTACTAGCTGCAAGATGCAGCGAAATGCCAAAGTTATTCTCACACTTCAATCAATGACCCAAAGCTGAGCAAAAGGATTTTCTTTCCTAATACAACAGTGTTGGGGTACTTTGCCTTCTGGCTCCTGGGGCACGCCCTCCTGGAGGTCTGCAGACAACCTATGACCTCTCTGATTGCACTTCCAGTTTCCCCAATGATCTGAATGCTGTCCACTGTGACTCCATCCCCTTTTATGACCGAGCCATGTGTGACTACTTCACCATGGCAAAGGCATCACACAATGTCAATTTTGGGAGTTTGGCTACCTACTTAATGATACACATTATAAACAGCTGGTTAGGACTTGGTTCTATGCCCTGTTGTGGTTCTATTTTGTTCCCAATATTTTGTTATATTTAGTACTGTCTATCTGGTTTTGAACTTGGCTAATACTGACTATTCTCCTCTCTGTAATCCTTTACTCAACTATTGCCTCTCGCTATACCCGATTTCTGTTTTCCCTGTATCTGGCTTGTTCTTGACTATTCTCCATTTGGTTATGTAAAGCCTAGTCACTCTAAGCACTGGTATACAGTATACATTTTATATTTCAGGATACACTCTGCATGTTAGGTCTCAATATCCTGAAATTACAATAGGCCCTGCAAAAAGTGTAATCCCCTAAGGGGCTACCTGTGATACATGATACATGATACAGATGAGGGAACCTGTGCTTTAAATACAAGCAGAATATAACTGTCACTATGTTAGCAGTTAGTGATCAAATGATGCCTGGACTGATCAAGTTTTCAAGAAGGAGGATGCTCCCTTCTGCAAATACATTCAGAAAGAGCTGTCCAACTGTGACTATGTTAGCAGTTAGTGATCAAATGATACCTGGACTGATCAAGTTTTCAAGAAGGAGGATGCTCCCTTCTGCAAATACATTCAGAAAGAGCTGTCCAACTGGCAAACTGTGCATCGGGGCTCCTCTCATACCTGTAGACACATTGATCTTGCTGTCAAGCTACTTTCAATTACAAGTACCATATTCATTTGCAGAAGGGAGGATCCTCCGCAAAAACACATTACAGAATTGTTTGTTAGCAGCACCATTTTTCAGTTTTTCTTTTTTGATTTTTTTTGTTAATTTACTTTAGTACTGATTTAGGTATACTGGGTCAAGCCAGTCTATTTAGTCAAGGTTTTCCTGTTTTAGACAGACAGAATCAAAATACATTATTGCATTTGTAGGAGATCTAGGAGACTAAGTAGCATTCAGATTGTAGAGTGCTCTCTCTCTCTCTCTCTCTCTCTCTCTCTCTCTATATATATATATATATATATATATATATATATATTTGTTAGCCTTCTTGTTACTCACTCAATATACATTATCCTTTTTAAACTTTGACTATTAAAGGTTAAGTCTTAATTTGTCAACATAATTATGCCTTGATTTTTTGGTCAGGGCATTTAGCCACTTTATGTTAATAGATTATCTTCATAACATTTAAATATATGTACTAGGTTAAAAGACCAATCACATACAAGTTAGAAAGATATTAACCAGGTTGTTGCAAACTGTATTGTATTGCAAACTCAAGCAATGTATCTTTGACTAATCACAAATCAATTTAGAATACATCCTTGAATGGCCCTTACCTAATGGTTTAAAGGTTATTCAAAGGAACAAGTTGGGGTGCCATGGATCACTGCTGCATGGGGCACACCATCTGATCTCCTTGAAGCTGCCAAGAGACCTAATGAGAGTCCTATGTGGTAGATTCGGGCGATCTTCTGAGCCACATGAAGCAGAAACCTGCAGTGTTTTATCACAACCCCGTACTCCCCTTCCATGGGCCGGCGGGGGTCATCACCCCTCATACTCACCTCAGCTTACTGTGCCAGTTTACATACTAGAAACTATTTCACCCACTGAGATGGCAACCGAGCTATCCTTGCATGAGGAAGGCCTGACACTGACCATGAAAGCTCCATGCAGCTCTAGTACGAGCTTCCACATGAGGTTGAAGGAAATCCTCAAGCATTTTTGGATGATGCTGGAGATCCATGCAGCTATTACAATGAGACTGCCCATTGGGGGTGAGGGAAAAAGCAAGAAACATGGAGAGAAGGGGCCCCCTCTGGGCCCTTGTAACCTCAAACACTGGTCCACCTGGACTGAAGGTCACAATGGATATGAGTGGGAGATTTTTACTTGATAGAAATACCTTGCAGATGAAATTATCCCAAGGGGGTTACACTTTTCAAAATTTCCCATGTTTGATGTAGAAAAAGAACATTTTATGGAAATTTGGTCTTCCGCCCTGAAGTCTTTTTCCATAACAATGATGAATATAATTATCTTGCAAAGAAAATATTATTTAAAAGAGATTGATACAATGATTAAAGAGATGCAAAATCATCTACAAATCTTTGTTGGAACAAAATACTTTGAATCAGTATCAGCAAAAGTGAGAATAAATTTGTAAAAGCTTGAAAATTCAATCATAACCAATACAAAAAAGACACATAAGAGAGATTTAGATGATTACACTAATAACAGAATCAGAAAAAATCCTAAAACCAATAAGAGGCATAAACAAGAAAATAGGAAGAATGAACCTAGAAATAGATTTAATGGTAACAATGTCAATCAGAAAAGAGAACTTTTAATTTCCCCAATAAAAATGTCCATTACGAGAGATCAATTGATAGGTCAAGAAACATTTTTGACATTGATAAGAACTGTAAAAGCACCAGGTCCCAGTTAAGGCAAAATATACGTAAAAACTAAAAAAAACTCTACTATAAATAAAGAAAAAGGCAGGAACGAAAAGTACAAGTAGAATAGAAAAAAGAAGAGATTCAAATTACCGTCCCTTCCAAATTCCATTGAAAAATCGATTTGAGCAGTTAAGAAGTGATAGAGACCAGGAAAACCCCAGATGGGGAAGGAGAGACCCCTTTAAAGAAACCCCAAGAAAAAGATTCAGAAAATCAGACGAAGAACACGACTAGTGAAAAACATTCCTAGAGAAAAAGAGGAAATAAATAAGAGTGATATATAAAAGTTTTTTTAAAAAAATTATTATCCCCAACCCAAGTAAAAGTTTTAACTAAGGGTTTTAAATTTGCCCCAGTTTGAGGTATATATGGATGTCAGTCATTTTATTAGGTAACTACGTCTTAAAAAATTTTTGAATAAAGAAGACACTTTGGTAACAATTGTTTTATCCACAAACATAGTAGAAGTGGAGACGGTAGGTTTTGTATACACTAATTTGAAAAATAAATCTAATTTTTATCCTCAGTTTTTAAAATCACAAAGCATTAATGCTTTTGAACAAGCATGCTAAGAGGAAATTTCTAAAGAAAAACTATAGAGTATTAAAAAAAGACCCTTTAATCATCATGAAAACTGCTGATAAGTGGTGATTTTAGATAAAAAGTGCCTATATTCAGGAAATTGAACAACAGCTATGAGATGTGGACACATAAAAAACTAAATAAAGAATGCATTATTGAAATTAAACATAATTATAGATTATTTTTACAGCAAGGACTTGATTCGAATATACTAGATAAGGGTGAATTTTCATTTTTATTAATGAAGTGCCCTAGAGTTCCAGTTATTTATATTTTACCCAAATTGCACAAGGACAGACAGATAGTATCAAATTAATTAGATTTTATCTTTTAGACTTATGGATATCCTTTATTCTAGAAGGCATCAACATTATTCTAACTACTAACTTTTTCTGGTTTGAGTGTGATTTTCTTCCTGCAAACAAGAGACATAGCTATGACTAAGTTCACGCCAAGTCACGCCAATCTGTTTATGCCTATTGGGAAAAATTTTTTTTAAAAACCAAATGTAAATAGCTGTATAGAAATTGGCAGCTACCACCATCCATCTCACCTGGCTAAAGAATACAGTATACCAAAGGGGCAATTTTTGAGAATGCGCATGAATTGTTCTAGCCAGTCAGATTTTATAGCACAATCAAATATTTTAAATGGCCAGTTTGTACAAAAAGGATAAACGATATTTAATTAAAAGCAAGAGATAAATACGATTTTACAGTTAGGTAGACCTTAACTTTTACAATATAAGAAAAGGGAAGAAAATTGACCCGACAATCAGATTCCCCTCTTTTTTTGATTTTTTCAAGCTAATAGGCACCCTTAAAAAGAGAATAAAACGTTGGCAAATATTAATGCAAGAACAGTTTTAAAATATACAGGTATGAAACCCAAATTTGTGTTTTGGGGCAAGAAATTTTAACTCAAAGTATTTTATATCATTCGACACAGAAAAAACGTATCATATAAAAATCCTTTATTACATGTCATATATATGGTTTTGCCAATAAATCTGCTGTCGAGACCTAAATCCGGATTCCCATCTGGTTCCTGATTTAAAGGGTGACCTCTAGGATGGTACTGCCCCCATCAACTTCGGGAGGGCGCTTGGAGAATGTGTGAAGTCACATACGTTGGTGAGTGCAACTTTTTATACTGGATAATTGTTATTAATTTGACAATATTACATATGTTACATTTATTTATATTTTATTAGGTACAGTAGGTGTATCCCACTTTATACTTTGTCTTTCTATCTACTATAAGAGATCATTATCTGGGAGGTGGTCTGCGGAAATCTAATTTTAACTTTTGAGCTAAGTATTAGTTGTATCTAATTGTACACACTGCTTTGTTGTAGGGTTTGTTTTATATAAATTCGAGTTCAACCTGAAATGAATCTCTAAGTCTAAAAAATAGTAATTATGTAAAAAATGAGAGGCACAAAAAACTGTGTCAATATATATTAAAACTGATAAATATTAATGCAAAGTGATAATGATAATTATGATTGCTAATATATAATTTTAGTTTATTATATTTTTTCTCTATTTTTTATTATGATGCATTTGGGCTTTAAAACAGCCAATTCTATACTTGGTAATGGCAGCAATAAAACAGTGAACTGTTACATTATTTTTGTATATATACAAACAACTTTGGCAAAAATTGCAGGAAGTTGATTGCGTATTGATAAGATGTGGTGATTGCTATTAGTAGCAGTAGATGGAAGTAACAGTAGGCTATTAAAAATATAGCCAAGCTTAGAAATATGTTGGCACTTAGAGACCACTACCAGTCCCAATAAGAGCAAAAGATTAAATAAGGCAAATTATGGGGTACTTGAGACAAGAATGGCAAAATGTTGCAAAAAAACAGAGCTCCAAAGGAGTCCCATTTTGTCATTTCTTCTATGTACCTTATTTTGTGCGTGGGTGACCATAGGTTATAGCTTGCCCACTGTCTTATTCACATTAAAGTAATTTCTAAGTTTCCTCTGAAACAATTTAAGTTATTTCTCTAAAAGTAAAGTTTTTCTTCTATGAAATACAGAAAACATGATTTATAATCACTAATCTTCTATCTCTTCCTAGAAAGGCATTGTAAATACACCGGATTAATTCACTGGATTAAGTCAACTATATGCATCAGGTGCAGCTCTGCAGAAGTTGAATGACACATTTAGCTGGAGGGTATATTGTAAGAAAGGTCTGCAATAGTAGCAAAAAATATGTAAAGTTCTAAAGAAAATAATTCAGCTTAAATTATGTTTGTAACATGTCTCTCTATGTAAATGTAACAAAATACAATTTATGTATTTATTATTATTTAAAGAAAACTGTACTGATTGCAAACAGTTCTGTAATATTAATGTGTAAAGACATTACCTTGTATTACATAATATAATTAGTAACATGATCTATGTCACACATATGGTATCACAGATTACTATGGATAAGATGTTAGAATAAAAATATTTGACTGCAGTCGTTTTAAAACATCACAGTGTATTACAAGAAAAAGGAAAAGGGCTGTGCCACAAAATCACAATAACAAGAGGCAATTCAAATAAGTATTGAAACACAATATAAAATGTATCGTCCCAACTTTTATATTTTGTTTCAATACTTGTTATTTGAATTTCTTCATGTTATTGTGATTTTAATGGCACAGCCTTTTTCCTTTTTATTGTGTAGCATTCTTTTAGATTTTCTAAAGGGCTGATAGGGATCCCCGTTGAGGGTGCTGCCTTTTTAACACTATTTGGTTATTTAGCGCTGAGCCATTTTATTTATTACTTGTAAAATTTGCCTTATTTACCTATAACATGCCTTAATTAGATTTAACCTCTGTCTTAGTTGTGTATTACATATATAATTTGTGCTTATTACATATGTAATCTACTAATATTAATGTGGCTCTATCACTAGAAAAAAACAAGAACTTTTAATAAAGATTACATTTTCATGAAATGCTCATAAAGACTGCATTGGAACTTCATTGGCAGTGAAATAATATCATAAGATAAAGTAGAACTACTTTGTCTTATAGTAAAATTTTCCGATTGACGAAACCTAAAAAGGTAGCACTACAGCCATTAAATTCCATCACTTTGCCTAGTCGCTAGTGTACTGCACAAATATATACATAATATTTATATTTTGCAGAACACTGATTCGCTCATTTATATGCCCTTTGGATCTGAATCTTGTTCTTGAAACAATTGCATCAACAAAATTTGGCAGGTAATCAGGGTGTGTATTCTACATCCTGACGTTCGTAGACTAGCTTGCGCTACATAACTTCCGGTGTCTGTCAATAGGAGAGGATTGTGTAAGTAATTGATGCTAATAGATTTCTCTATGGGCTGCCCCATAGAAAGGTTTTTCTTATTATCTAGGATTAGCTTGACAAAGGCCTCATTGTCAAGTCACAGAGCTTGATGGCCTCCTCGAGTGCTGGCACATCAACCCTGGATTGAATAGGATTGGAGGGCATCTGATGCAGCCATTTGGGAGCAGCTGGAAGGGAGGAGAGTCCCTGAGCGTTCATCCCCTTTAAGGTTTCACCTTGGGGCAGGCTGATCAGCATGATTGCAATAAAAAGATCACAATCATGTGGGTGTGTTCACATTGGTGGTTCTCCAGGGCCATAACCGTTCACCTATATGAGATAGAAAAACAAATGGGAAGCAACCTTCAAGGGAAAGAACTTCACATAAAGTTACCCTGAAGGACAGTTATTCAAAGAAAGGGGGGTGGGAGTTGGGAGTAGGGAAGTTCATCTAGGAATGCCATGATCCTGGGACATTGCTTCCCGTAAACCAGTAAGAGGATTTGCAGCTCCCGGTTGTGGGTGTTAGATACAATGGGTTTTGTGTTTTTGTGGCTTCTGGTGAGTAGGCCCAGGTGAGGGCAGCCTGTATCCTGGTTGATGTTACCCGCTAGGTCTAATTATTTGTTTAATGAGAGGCATGGGGGGTCCTAGGAGGTGCAGATGGTTCTCCATGGTCCTGTTGATATCTTTTTGAGGGCGATTGGCAGCTTTGCTTCTGTTGGTGTTGGGCATTGCATATTGGTGATCCCGGTCTATAACAGCACGAGATGTGGATGTCGGTAGATCCAGTGCCCGTATGAAAGAGGTTACATCTTGGGCTGATGTAAGAGAGTAGGTAGTTCCTTCGTAGGAGGTGATGAGGGCAAAGGGGAATTCCCATCGATATTTCAGATTCCCGATCCAGAGGTTTTCTGTGATGGGCTGCAAAGCTCATCTGGCTTGCAGGGTCACCCAGGAAAGGTCCAGAAAAACTTGCACAGATGAGTCATGAAATAGCAGAGGTTGGGAGGTCTGGCGCAGGGTCTGCATGGCCTCCTCCTTGTATATGAAATACTGCAGTCTGCAGACTACATCATGGGGCGCTTCAGTAGTGAAGAATACATCATAGGGTGCCTCGTGGTCATATGGCTCTATGTGCTCTATCCATCCAGACCACTATCCTGGCCAACCTCTGTCAGGAGGCTTGCACTGGATAAGATTATAAAGTTCAGTCAAAGCGGCCATTAGGTCTTCCTGGTCCCCCTTAATTCAGAGGTTATTTCGCCTCCCCAGTTATCCACATCATCATGGGATCTGTGTAGATGTTATAGGTAAAAGGTGTGGAAGTCTAGGGATGGTTGCAGTTGGTGTATTTGGGTCTGTAGGTATCCCCTATCATCTTCAAGTGTACTGACTTGATATCCCACCTGGCGGATGTCTGCACCAATGGAGTCCAGTTTTGTTTGAAACAACCATTCTAGTTTCCCCAACATATTAGCGATATCACATTTAGAAGGCAGGTTTTTAACAACTTCTTTATGATCGATATCAACTGAGAACTGAGAGAAGTAAATGTTCCGAGCCGTGTGTTCCGAGACGTATTGTGAAGATTCAGGCACCATGTTGTGGCTTGAGGTGCCTTGTTGAGAGTCTGCATTGCACGAAAATAATTTGTCAGAGCTCCTGATTTTCCAACAGTGTTCTTGTTCGCCATGTGCTAAGTTAATAGTGATTTTTTGGGGTGCCCCATCGCTAGGTTAATGCCCGATGAGTAAGGATTGACAGTAGGCTTGCTCGGAGCGCTCTCAGAATGCGTCCATTTAGCTCAGAGGTTAGCTCCGCCCCCAAAACAGATACATTTCTGTATGACTTTGTACTTTGTCAGGAATTTATATATATATATATATATATATATATATATATATTATAATGCACTTAACAAGTAACGCCAAGCCTTCATAGCAAGCCAGTAACCTATCTCATGCTGATGAGTTGAAATAACAACGAAACAGCTGTCCATGAGTGGTTCACTGGCATTGCACCTCTTCCTGAGTTGTGTTTCAAAGCTGTTGTGTGCAACAGAAACATTATCCAAGGAAACCATGCATAAAGTGGAAATATGAGGCAAAAATTTTCTTCTTTATTGAGCTCATTTGCATACACCTACGCAGAATCCCTTGCAGTAGTGAGATCACTGTTAAAGTGAGATTTCTGTGGTAAAAGCAAGTCTTATGGCTTGCCTGGTATGTGTATTTGTGTTTAACATTACATTAACTATCCACTTATTTCAGGTGGAAGGGGTTTTCATCCACACTTTTTTCCCCACCACAACTTATTTGGTATACAGGGAGTGCAGAATTATTAGGCAAGTTGTATTTTTGAGGATTAATTTTATTATTGAACAACAACCACGTTCTCAATGAACCCAAAAAACTCATTAACCCCTTAAGTCCGGCGGACGTATATTTACGTCCTTTTAAAAGCGGCTCTAAACGCCGCAGGACATAAATATACGCCCGCCGTTTTTTTTTAACTTACCCGGTCGCCGGTGGTCCCACGCCGGCGATCGCGTTTGGGGGGACTCCCAGGGAGCCCCCCCGAGGCAGATCTGCCTCCTCCGGTCCCTCCCGGTCATGTGAGAGTGAGGTCCTTGCGAGGACCTCACAATCACATGGCCGGTATAGCTGGCTCAGGCATTGCCAGCAGGGGGACCAACTGTAATGACAGTTGGTCCCCCTGCTGGCTGAAAATAAAATAAAATTAAGTTAAAAGTGTAAAAAAAATATATATATATATACTTAGATCATATATATATATTATATATATGATCTAAGTATATATATACACATATACACACATACACATACACCGTCTAGGTGTATTTTAATATTAATATATATATAATTATATATATATATATATATATATATATATTAATATAAAATTACACGTAGACTGATACTGATTAAATATATATATATATAATTATTGTTATATATATATTTATAAATAATATAAAAAAATAGATATGTAAATACGTAAAAAAATTAAATAAAAAAAATAATTAAAAATAAAATATTAAAAAATATATAGATGTGTTTTATTTCGTTCTAACTGTATTGTGATATTAATATATATATTTATATCAAAATACACGTAGAACGAAATAATATATATATCTATATACATAAATATATATGTATATATCACTATATATATACCTATATATAAATAAAAATATTTAAAAAAAAAAAAAATATATATATATATACGTATATATACACATATGTATATATATACATATATTAATTCTACACATATATTTATGTAATAATTTTACATAATTAGGTATCCTAATTAATTACAATTAGCGGGACCTGCCTGACAACCCATGCCGAAAGTATAAGGAATTTAATTTGCTAGCACTATATTTAACCCTATAACTTTCCAAGACACCATAAAACCTGTACATGGGGGGTACTGTTTTACTCGGGAGACTTCGCTGAAAACAAATATTAGTGTTTCAAAACAGTAAAATGTATTACAACCATGATATCGCCAGTAAAAGTGACGTTTTTTGCATTTTTCACGCACAAACAGCACTTACACGGACGATATTACTGCTGCAATACTTTTTACTGTTTTGAAACACAAATATTTGTGTTCAGCGAAGTCTCCCGAGTACAACAGTACCCCTCATGTACAGGTTTTATGGTGTTTTCAAAAATTACAGCGTCAAATATAAGGCTTGTGTTTCATTTTTTTCACATTAAAATTTGCCAGATTGCTTACGTTGCCTTTATGACCCTATGGTAGCCCAATAATGAAGATTACCCCTATGATGACATACTATTTGCAATAGTAGACAACCCAAGGTATTGCAAATGGGGTATGTCCAGTCTTTTTTAGTAGCCACTTAGTCACAAACACTGGCCAAAATTGGCGTTTTTTGCATTTTTCACACACAAACAAATACTAACACTAACTTTAGCCAGTGTTTGTGACCAAATGGCTACTAAAAAAGACTGGACATACCCCATTTGCAATACCTTGGTTCGTCTACTATTGCAAATGGTATGCCATTATGGGTGTAAATTTATTTCCTGGGCTACTATACAGTCTCAAAGGCAACGTAACCAATCTGACAAATTTCAATTTCAAATGTAACACGCTATATTTGACCCTGTAACTTCCCAAAACACCATAAAACCTGTACATAGGGGGTACTGTTTTACACGTGAGACTTTGCTGAATACAAATATGTGTATTTTATTGCAGTAAAAGCAAACCGTATTATGACATTGACAGTTAAAATGTCATGTAGAACTAAAATAATCAAAAAAAATCTTATTTTCTCCCATGTTTTTCATATTAAATTATGTTTCATAGCTAAATATTTGATATTAAATGAAAGCCCTGTTTCCCCTGAATAAAATGATATATAATAAGGGGGGGTGCATTTAATATGAAAGAGGTGAATTACGGTTTGACAGACATATAGCGCAAATGCCAGGTTTTGTTTACATTTTGTTTCGTTCACAACTTGTACATTTGGCTGCGGTGTTAAGGGGTTAATATCAAAGCTGAATATTTTTGGAAGTAGTTTTTAGTTTGTTTTTAGTTATAGCTATTTTAGGGGGATATCTGTGTGTGCAGGTGACTATTACTGTGCATAATTATTAGGCAACTTAACAAAAAACAAATATATACCCATTTCAATTATTTATTTTTACCAGTGAAACCTATATAACATCTCAACATTCACAAATATACATTTCTGACATTCAAAAACAAAACAAAAACAAACCAGTGACCAATATAGCCACCTTTCTTTGCAAGGACACTCAAAAGCCTGCCATCCATGGATTCTGTCAGTGTTTTGATCTGTTCACCATCAACATTGCACGCAGATGCAACCACAGCCTCCCAGACACTGTTCAGAGAGGTGTACTGTTTTCCCTCCTTGTAAATCTCACATTTGATGATGGACCACAGGTTCTCAATGGGGTTCAGATCAGGTGAACAAGGAGGCCATGTCATTAGATTTTCTTCTTTTATACTCTTTCTTGCCAGCCACGCTGTGGAGTACTTGGACGCGTGTGATGGAGCATTGTCCTGCATGAAAATCATGTTTTTCTTGAAGGATGCAGACTTCTTCCTATACCACTGCTTGAAGAAGGTGTCTTCCAGAAACTGGCAGTAGGACTGGGAGTTGAGCTTGACTCCATCCTCAACCCGAAAAGGCCCCACAAGCTCATCTTTGATGATACCAGCCCAAACCAGTACTCCACCTCCACCTTGCTGGCGTCTGAGTCGGACTGGAGCTCTCTGCCCTTTACCAATCCAGCCACGGGCCCATCCATCTGGCCCATCAAGACTCACTCTCATTTCATCAGTCCATAAAACCTTCAATCAGTCTTGAGATATTTCTTGGCCCAGTCTTGACGTTTCAGCTTGTGTGTCTTGTTCAGTGGTGGTCGTCTTTCAGCCTTTCTTACCTTGGCCATGTCTCTGAGTATTGCACACCTTGTGCTTTTGGGCACTCCAGTGATGTTTCAGCTCTGAAATATGGCCAAACTGGTGGCAAGTGGCATCTTGGCAGCTGCACGCTTGACTTTTCTCAGTTCATGGGCAGTTATTTTGCGCCTTGGTTTCTCCACACGCTTCTTGCGACCCTGTTGACTATTTTGAATGAAACGCTTGATTGTTCGATGATCACGCTTCAGAAGCTTTGCAATTTTAAGAGTGCTGCATCCCTCTGCAAGATATCTCACTATTTTTGACTTTTCTGAGCCTGTCAAGTCCTTCTTTTGACCAATTTTGCCAAAGGAAAGGAAGTTGCCTAATAATTATGCACACCTGATATAGGGTGTTGATGTCATTAGACCACACCCCTTCTCATTACAGAGATGCACATCACCTAATATGCTTAATTGGTAGTAGGCTTTCGAGCCTATACAGCTTGGAGTAAGACAACATGCATAAAGAGGATGATGTGGTCAAAATACTCATTTGCCTAATAGTTCTGCACTCCCTGTATATATATATATATATATATATATATATATATATATATATATATTCACACACATGTTTATTTATTTTTTTTAAAAATTTTGGGTAGACAGAATATAGTTCACGTCACTGTTTGTTTGACTGAATTTTGGTAGTGCAAAAATATTTGGGAAAGCATTTGGGATAGCCAGAACAGCATGAATAAATTAAACTGTGGCTTTGCTGATATGCAAAAATAGCTGCAATATATTGCCTGGCCTAATTTGCTATACAACATCAGCCATTTTTGCAATGCCAATTTCTGGTTGTAAAAATTACATTATTATTTATCTGGAATAATAACAGAAATAGTAAGTGAGAGAACTTCGTTTTAGAATAATTGATTGTATTTTTCTTCTTTTGCTATCTTGTATTAATGAAAATTGGAGAGCAAGAGTTATTTCAATTTGTAAATAGTAGTCTTCCAAAAAGTATTTTTCCAAAAAGTAAAAGTAAAAATATTGTGAACAACTGGCCATGCACTCACCAATTCCACCCTAGCATCAATTCCCAATTGTTTTTATGTTTGATGTTAAGAAACACTGCACAGTGCTTGCATGCTTGCACAGCACACACTGGATTGAACACAGGTAGAAAACAATAACTAAAACAGGATTTTTCATTCTAGAAAAAAATCTACCAAAACAAACCAAAAACACTTTCAACAAGTGCATATTGCATGCTGGTCTCACACTAGGATCAATGATCGCAGCTAAGCAAAATATTGTTTTTTTTCTAACATCACTCTCCAAAAAATAATGATCTTCTTTATTCCAAATATTTAACCAACACAATTACTTTTAACACTTGTAAGCTAGTCTCACGCTAGAATCAATGACCCAGGCTAGGGAAAATAATCTATTTCCTTACATTAGTCCTCAAAACATGGATTTTCTTTCTTCCCAATTAACAAAGAATTACTTTTAACAGGTGTAAATGGGTAAATAGTCTCACCATGCCAGTAAAGTGCCAATCTCTTATCTTACATTCAGGGCCGGTGCAAGGATTTTTGCCGCCCTAGGCAAAAGTAAAGTTTGCCGCCCCCCATCCCCCCCCCCGATATGACATCACAATGCCCCATGTTAACTAACGCAAGTGCTGCAGTGCCACCGTGTTTACATTAAAAGGCCTGCAGGGACAGGCTATAGACACCAGAACCACTACATTAAGCTGCAGTGGTTCTGGGGACTAAAGTGTCCCTTTAATGTGAGGTAAATAAGAGATTAGTGCCACGAATAATATACTAGATTGCCTACTTACAATCAGATGAGGATGGTGATGGGCTCTACCTGCAGTCTGGCTCCACTGGTCTGGTGTAGAACAGGCTCTCTGGAGGCTGTTTGTGTTCTGGGAGAACAGGAAGAAGGCTCCATTTTGTTAAGGCCCTTTGCACAGCTCAAGGTCTGGGCCCCAGGGTCCACCTTCATGTTCCACCAATTAGTTTGTTCACAGGAGTAGGGGATGTCCTGATATGTGTGTAAGGAATGCATTGTGTGAATCTGTGTTTGTATGTGTAAGGGCTGCAATGAGTGTTTCTCTGTATGTACGGGATGCAGTGTGTGCGTCTGTAAGGGGTGCATTGAGTGTGTGTAAGGAATGCATTGTGTGTTTCTGTGTGTGTAAGGGATGCATTGTGTGTAAGGGTTGAATTGCTTGTGTGTGTGTGTCTGTGTGTAATGCATTGTGTGTTTTTCTGTGTGCAAGGGGTGCATTGTGTGTGTGTGATGGATGTCAATCTCTCCCCCCTCCCTTGTCAGTCTCTTCTCCCCCTCTCCCTCCCTCGTCACTCTCTTCTCAACCCCCCTTGTCCCTCTCTTCTCCCCCCATGTCCCTCTCTTCTCCCCCCTCTTGTCCCTCTCTTCTCCCCCCTCCTCCCTTGTCACTCTCTTCTCCCCTGCGTGTCCCTCTCTTCTCCCCCTCCCTTGTCACTCTCGTCTCCCCCGTTGTCACTCTCTTCTCTTCTCCCCTCCCCACTCTCATTCCCCCTCCTAATCCCGTCAATTCCCCTCCCTGTCAATTTATGCCCCCCCTTTCAATTTATTCCCCCCACCCTGCCTGTCCATTTATTCCCCCACCCTGCCTGTCCATTTCCCCCCTCCCTGTCCATTTATCCCCCCCGTCCATTTATCCCCCCCCTCCCTGTCCATTTATTCCCTCCCCCTCCTGTCCATTTATTCCCTCACCCTCCCTGTCCATTTATTTACCCCCTCCCTGTCCATTTATTTCCCCCCCTCCCTGTCCATTTATTTCCCCCCCCCTGTCCATTTATCCCCCCCCTCCCTGTCCATTTATTCCCCCTTCCCTGTCTGTCCATTTATTCCCCCCTCCCTGTCTGTCCATTTATTCCCCCCACCCTGCCTGTCCATTTATTCCCCCCTCCCTGTCCTCCCCCCCTCCCTGCCCATTTATTCCCCCCCTGTCCATTTATTTCCCCCCCTCCCTGTCCATTTATTCCCCCCCCTCCCTGTCCATTTATCCCCCCCCCCTCCCTGTCCATTTATTTCTCCCCCCTCCCTGTCCATTTATTTCTCCCCCCTGCCTGTCCATTTATTTCTCCCCCTCCCTGTCCATTTATTTCTCCCCCTTCCCTGTCCATTTATTTCTCCCCCCCTCTTCATTGATTTCTCCTCCTCCCCTCCCTCTCCATTTATTTCTCCTCCCCCCTCCATTTATTTCTCCCCCCCTCCCTCTTCATTGATTTCTCCTCCTCCCCTCCCTCTCCATTTATTTATCTATCCCCCCCCTCCCTCTCTATTTATTCCCCCCACCCTCCCCTACCTCTATAGTAGCGTGGCCGAGCTCTGTATCATGGTCCGCGGGTACAGGGAGCTTTTGTTTCCTGTACCCGGCGGACTAACAGGAAGTGAACACCAGTGTTCTCTTCCTGTTAGTCCGTCCGAGTACAGGAGACAGATGCTCCCTGTACCGGCGGACTATACTGCGCTCGGTCACGCTACAGAGAGGGAGTGACAGGAGGGAGCGCTGTGCGCTTCCCTCCTGTCAGCCCCCTCCCTCTCCTCATGCTGTGCCTGGGCGGTGCGCCCTCATGGACGCACCAGCCCGGGCAAAGCTGCAGCCGCCTGAGGCTCTCTACAGAGCGCTCGGGCGGCTGCAGCATTAGGGGGGCCGGCGCTCCTGGCGGCGCCCCTTCCCAAGGGGCGCCCTAGGCGGCTGCCTAGTCCGCCTTACAGGTAGCGCCAGCCCTGCTTACATTTAAAGCTACTCTAGTGTTCCTGGAGGTACAGCAAAATCTAAAGTTTGTCTCACACTAGAATGAATGGCCTAGGTAAAATTACTTTTTTTCCTGACATTACACTACCCAAAAGAAGACATTTCTTCCCTCCAACCAGATAACAAAATAACTTTTAACAACTGTATAGTGATAAAATTGTCTCACAGTAGGATGGATGACAAGATGCTTCCATTTGCTACTTCCTATCTCCCACTCAGTGTTTTCTCTAGTGCTCCTGGAGTTACTAGCTGCAAGATGCAGCGAAATGCCAAAGTTATTCTCACACTTCAATCAATGACCCAAAGCTGAGCAAAAGGATTTTCTTTCCTAATACAACAGTGTTGGGGTACTTTGCCTTCTGGCTCCTGGGGCACGCCCTCCTGGAGGTCTGCAGACAACCTATGACCTCTCTGATTGCACTTCCAGTTTCCCCAATGATCTGAATGCTGTCCACTGTGACTCCATCCCCTTTTATGACCGAGCCATGTGTGACTACTTCACCATGGCAAAGGCATCACACAATGTCAATTTTGGGAGTTTGGCTACCTACTTAATGATACACATTATAAACAGCTGGTTAGGACTTGGTTCTATGCCCTGTTGTGGTTCTATTTTGTTCCCAATATTTTGTTATATTTAGTACTGTCTATCTGGTTTTGAACTTGGCTAATACTGACTATTCTCCTCTCTGTAATCCTTTACTCAACTATTGCCTCTCGCTATACCCGATTTCTGTTTTCCCTGTATCTGGCTTGTTCTTGACTATTCTCCATTTGGTTATGTAAAGCCTAGTCACTCTAAGCACTGGTATACAGTATACATTTTATATTTCAGGATACACTCTGCATGTTAGGTCTCAATATCCTGACATTACAATAGGCCCTGCAAAAAGTGTAATCCCCTAAGGGGCTACCTGTGATACATGATACATGATACAGATGAGGGAACCTGTGCTTTAAATACAAGCAGAATATAACTGTCACTATGTTAGCAGTTAGTGATCAAATGATACCTGGACTGATCAAGTTTTCAAGAAGGAGGATGCTCCCTTCTGCAAATACATTCAGAAAGAGCTGTCCAACTGTGACTATGTTAGCAGTTAGTGATCAAATGATACCTGGACTGATCAAGTTTTCAAGAAGGAGGATGCTCCCTTCTGCAAATACATTCAGAAAGAGCTGTCCAACTGGCAAACTGTGCATCGGGGCTCCTCTCATACCTGTAGACACATTGATCTTGCTGTCAAGCTACTTTCAATTACAAGTACCATATTCATTTGCAGAAGGGAGGATCCTCCGCAAAAACACATTACAGAATTGTTTGTTAGCAGCACCATTTTTCAGTTTTTCTTTTTTGATTTTTTTTTGTTAATTTACTTTAGTACTGATTTAGGTATACTGGGTCAAGCCAGTCTATTTAGTCAAGGTTTTCCTGTTTTAGACAGACAGAATCAAAATACATTATTGCATTTGTAGGAGATCTAGGAGACTAAGTAGCATTCAGATTGTAGAGTGCTCTCTCTCTCTCTCTCTCTCTCTCTCTCTCTCTCTCTATATATATATATATATATATATATATATATATATATATATATATATATATATTTGTTAGCCTTCTTGTTACTCACCCAATATACATTATCCTTTTTAAACTTTGACTATTAAAGGTTAAGTCTTAATTTGTCAACATAATTATGCCTTGATTTTTTGGTCAGGGCATTTAGCCACTTTATGTTAATAGATTATCTTCATGACATTTAAATATATGTACTAGGTTAAAAGACCAATCACATACAAGTTAGAAATATATTAACCAGGTTGTTGCAAACTGTATTGTATTGCAAACTCAAGCAATGTATCTTTGACTAATCACAGATCAATTTAGAATACATCCTTGAATGGCCCTTACCTAATGGTTTAAAGGTTATTCAAAGGAACAAGTTGGGGTGCCATGGATCACTGCTGCATGGGGCACACCACCTGATCTCCTTCAAGCTGCCAAGAGACCTAATGAGAGTCCTATGTGGTAGATTCGGGCGATCTTCTGAGCCACATGAAGCAGAAACCTGCAGTGTTTTATCACAACCCCGTACTCCCCTTCCATGGGCCGGCGGGGGTCATCACCCCTCATACTCACCTCAGCTTACTGTGCCAGTTTACATACTAGAAACTATTTCACCCACTGAGATGGCAACCGAGCTATCCTTGCATGAGGAAGGCCTGACACTGACCATGAAAGCTCCATGCAGCTCTAGTACGAGCTTCCACATGAGGTTGAAGGAAATCCTCAAGTATTTTTGGATGATGCTGGAGATCCATGCAGCTATTACAATGAGTCTGCCCCTTGGGGGTGAGGGAAAAAACAAGAAACATGGAGAGAAGGGGCCCCCTCTGGGCCCTTGTAACCTCAAACACTGGTCCACCTGGACTGAAGGTCACAATGGATATGAGTGGGAGATTTTTACTTGATAGAAATACCTTGCAGATGAAATTATCCCAAGGGGGTTACACTTTTCAAAATTTCCCATGTTTGATGTAGAAAAAGAACATTTCATGGAAATTTGGTCTTCCGCCCTGAAGTCTTTTTCCATAACAATGATGAATATAATTATCTTGCAAAGAAAATATTATTTAAAAGAGATTGATACAATGATTAAAGAGATGCAAAATCATCTACAAATCTTTGTTGGAACAAAATACTTTGAATCAGTATCAGCAAAAGTGAGAATAAATTTGTAAAAGCTTGAAAATTCAATCATAACCAATACAAAAAAGACACATAAGAGAGATTTAGATGATTACACTAATAACAGAATCAGAAAAAATCCTAAAACAAATAAGAGGCATAAACAAGAAAATAGGAAGAATGAACCTAGAAATAGATTTAATGGTAACAATGTCAATCAGAAAAGAGAACTTTTAATTTCCCCAATAAAAATGTCCATTACGAGAGATCAATTGATAGGTCAAGAAACTTTTTTGACATTGATAAGAACTATAAAAGCACCAGGTCCCAGTTAAGGCAAAATATACGTAAAAACTAAAAAAAACTCTACTATAAATAAAGAAAAAGGCAGGAACGAAAAGTACAAGTAGAATAGAAAAAAGAAGAGATTCAAATTACCGTCCCTTCCAAATTCCATTGAAAAATCGATTTGAGCAGTTAAGAAGTGATAGAGACCAGGAAAACCCCAGATGCGGAAGGAGAGACCCCTTAAAAGAAACCCCAAGAAAAAGATTCAGAAAATCAGACGAAGAACACGACTAGTGAAAAACATTCCTAGAGAAAAAGAGGAAATAAATAAGAGTGATATATAAAAGTTTTTAAAAAAATAATAATTATCCCCAACCCAAGTAAAAGTTTTAACTAAGGGTTTTAAATTTGCCCCAGTTTGAGGTATATATGGATGTCAGTCATTTTATTAGGTAACTACGTCTTAAAAAATATTTGAATAAAGAAGACACTTTGGTAACAATTGTTTTATCCACAAACATAGTAGAAGTGGAGACGGTAGGTTTTGTATACACTAATTTGAAAAATAAATCTAATTTTTATCCTCAGTTTTTAAAATCACAAAGCATTAATGCTTTTGAACAAGCATGCTAAGAGGAAATTTCTAAAGAAAAACTATAGAGTATTAAAAAAAGACCCTTTAATCATCATGAAAACTGCTGATAAGTGGTGATTTTAGATAAAAAGTGCCTATATTCAGGAAATTGAACAACAGCTATGAGATGTGGACACATAAAAAACTAAATAAAGAATGCATTATTGAACTTAAACATAATTATAGATTATTTTTACAGCAAGGACTTGATTCGAATATACTAGATAAGGGTGAATTTTCATTTTTATTAATGAAGTGCCCTAGAGTTCCAGTTATTTATATTTTACCCAAATTGCACAAGGACAGACAGATAGTATCAAATTAATTCGATTTTATCTTTTAGACTTATGCATATCCTTTATTCTAGAAGGCATCAACATTATTCTAACTACTAACTTTTTCTGGTTTGAGTGTGATTTTCTTCCTGCAAACAAGAGACATAGCTGTGACTAAGTTCACGCCGAGTCACGCCAATCTGTTTATGCCTATTGGAAAAAGTTTTTTTTTTAAAACAGATGTAAATAGCTGTATAGAAATTGACAGCTACCACCATCCATCTCCCCTGGCTAAAGAATACAGTATACCAAAGGGGCAATTTTTGAGAATGCGCATGAATTGTTCTAGCCAGTCAGATCTTATAGCACAATCAAATATTTTAAATGGCCAGTTTGTACAAAAAGGATAAACGATATTTAATTAAAAGCAAGAGATAAATACGATTTTACAGTTAGGTAGACCTTAACTTTTACAATATAAGAAAAGGGAAGAAAATTGACCCGACAATCAGATTCCCCTCTTTTTTTGATTTTTTCAAGCTAATAGGCACCCTTAAAAAGAGAATAAAACGTTGGCAAATATTAATGCAAGAACAGTTTTAAAATATACAGGTATGAAACCCAAATTTGTGTTTTGGGGCAAGAAATTTTAACTCAAAGTATTTTATATCATTCGACACAGAAAAAACTTATCATATAAAAATCCTTTATTACATGTCATATATATGGTTTTGCCAATAAATCTGCTGTCGAGACCTAAATCCGGATTCCCATCTGGTTCCTGATTTAAAGGGTGACCTCTAGGATGGTACTGCCCCCATCAACTTCGGGAGGGCGCTTGGAGAATGTGTGAAGTCACATACGTTGGTGAGTGCAACTTTTTATACTGGATAATTGTTATTAATTTGACAATATTACATATGTTACATTTATTTATATTTTATTAGGTACAGTAGGTGTATCCCACTTTATACTTTGTCTTTCTATCTACTATAAGAGATCATTATCTGGGAGGTGGTCTGCGGAAATCTAATTTTAACTTTTGAGCTAAGTATTAGTTGTATCTAATTGTACACACTGCTTTGTTGTAGGGTTTGTTTTATATAAATTCGAGTTCAACCTGAAATGAATCTCTAAGTCTAAAAAATAGTAATTATGTAAAAAATGAGAGGCACAAAAAAACGGTGTCAATATATATTAAAACTGATAAATATTAATGCAAAGTGATAATGATCAATTTTGCTAATATATAATTTTGCTTAGTTTATTATATTTTTCCTCTATTTTTTATTATGATGCATTTGGGCTTTAAAACAGCCAATTCTATACTTGGTAATGGCAGCAATAAAACAGTGAACTGTTACATTATTTTTGTATATATACAAACAACTTTGGCAAAAATTGCAGGAAGTTGATTGCGTATTGATAAGATGTGGTGATTGCTATTAGTAGCAGTAGATGGAAGTAACAGTAGGCTATTAAAAATATAGCCAAGCTTAGAAATATGTTGGCACTTAGAGACCACTACCAGTCCCAATAAGAGCAAAAGATTAAATAAGGCAAATTATGGGGTACTTGAGACAAGAATGGCAAAATGTTGCAAAAAAACAGAGCTCCAAAGGAGTCCCATTTTGTCATTTCTTCTATGTACCTTATTTTGTGCGTGGGTGACCATAGGTTATAGCTTGCCCACTGTCTTATTCACATTAAAGTAATTTCTAAGTTTCCTCTGAAACAATTTAAGTTATTTCTCTAAAAGTAAAGTTTTTCTTCTATGAAATACAGAAAACATGATTTATAATCACTAATCTTCTATCTCTTCCTAGAAAGGCATTGTAAATACACCGGATTAATTCACTGGATTAAGTCAACTATATGCATCAGGTGCAGCTCTGCAGAAGTTGAATGACACATTTAGCTGGAGGGTATATTGTAAGAAAGGTCTGCAATAGTAGCAAAAAATATGTAAAGTTCTAAAGAAAATAATTCAGCTTAAATTATGTTTGTAACATGTCTCTCTATGTAAATGTAACAAAATACAATTTATGTATTTATTATTATTTAAAGAAAACTGTAGTGATTGCAAACAGTTCTGTAATGTTAATGTGTAAAGACATTACCTTGTATTACATAATATAATTAGTAACATGATCTATGTCACACATATGGTATCACCGATTACTATGGATAAGATGTTAGAATAAAAATATTTGACTGCAGTCGTTTTAAAACATCACAGTGTATTACAAGAAAAAGGAAAAGGGCTGTGCCACAAAATCACAATAACAAGAGGCAATTCAAATAAGTATTGAAACACAATATAAAATGTATCATCCCAACTTTTATATTTTGTTTCAATACTTGTTATTTGAATTGCTTCATGTTATTGTGATTTTATGTGGCACAGCCTTTTTCCTTTTTATTGTGTAGCATTCTTTTAGATTTTCTAAAGGGTTGATAGGGATCCCCGTTGAGGGTGCTGCCTTTTTAACACTATTTGGTTATTTAGCGCTGAGCCATTTTATTTATTACTTGTAAAATTTGCCTTATTTACCTATAACATGCCTTAATTAGATTTAACCTCTGTCTTAATTGTGTATTACATATATAATTTGTGCTTATTACATATGTAATCTACTAATATTAATGTGGCTCTATCACTAGAAAAAAACAAGAACTTTTAATAAAGATTACATTTTCATGAAATGCTCATAAAGACTGCATTGGAACTTCATTGGCAGTGAAATAATATCATAAGATAAAGTAGAACTACTTTGTCTTATAGTAAAATTTTCCGATTGACGAAACCTAAAAAGGTAGCACTACAGCCATTAAATTCCATCACTTTGCCTAGTCGCTAGTGTACTGCACAAATATATACATAATATTTATATTTTGCAGAACACTGATTGGCTCATTTATATGCCCTTTGGATCTGAATCTTGTTCTTGAAACAATTGCATCAACAAAATTTGGCAGGTAATCAGGGTGTGTATTCTACATCCTGACGTTCGTAGACTAGCTTGCGCTACATAACTTCCGGTGTCTGTCAATAGGAGAGGATTGTGTAAGTAATTGATGCTAATAGATTTCTCTATGGGCTGCCCCATAGAAAGGTTTTTCTTATTATCTAGGATTAGCTTGACAAAGGCCTCATTGTCAAGTCACAGAGCTTGATGGCCTCCTCGAGTGCTGGCACATCAACCCTGGATTGAATAGGATTGGAGGGCATCTGATGCAGCCATTTGGGAGCAGCTGGAAGGGAGGAGAGTCCCTGAGCGTTTATCCCCTTTAAGGTTTCACCTTGGGGCAGGCTGATCAGCATGATTGCAATAAAAAGATCACAATCATGTGGGTGTGTTCACATTGGTGGTTCTCCAGGGCCATAACCGTTCACCTATATGAGATAGAAAAACAAATGGGAAGCAACCTTCAAGGGAAAGAACTCCACATAAAGTTACCCTGAAGGACAGTTATTCAAAGAAAGGGGGGGGGGAGTTGGGAGTAGGGAAGTACATCTAGGAATGCCATGATCCTGGGACATTGCTTCCCGTAAACCAGTAAGAGGATTTGCAGCTCCCGGTTGTGGGTGTTAGATACAATGGGTTTTGTGTTTTTGTGGCTTCTGGTGAGTAGGCCCAGGTGAGGGCAGCCTGTATCCTGGTTGATGTTACCCGCTAGGTCTAATTATTTGTTTAATGAGAGGCATGGGGGGTCCTAGGAGGTGCAGATGGTTCTCCATGGTCCTGTTGATATATTTTGGAGGGCGATTGGCAGCTTTGCTTCTGTTGGTGTTGGGCATTGCATATTGGTGATCCCGGTCTATAACAGCACGAGATGTGGATGTCGGTAGATCCAGTGCCCGTATGAAAGAGGTTACATCTTGGGCTGATGTAAGAGAGTAGGTAGTTCCTTCGTAGGAGGTGATGAGGGCAAAGGGGAATTCCCATCGATATTTCAGATTCCCGATGCAGAGATTTTCTGTGATGGGCTGCAAAGCTCATCTGGCTTGCAGGGTCACCCAGGAAAGGTCCAGAAAAACTTGCACAGATGAGTCATGAAATAGCAGAGGTTGGGAGGTCTGGCGCAGGGTCTGCATGGCCTCCTCCTTGTATATGAAATACTGCAGTCTGCAGACTACATCATGGGGCGCTTCAGTAGTGAAGAATACATCATAGGGTGCCTCGTGGTCATATGGCTCTATGTGCTCTATCCATCCAGACCACTATCCTGGCCAACCTCTGTCAGGAGGCTTGCACTGGATAAGATTATAAAGTTCAGTCAAAGCGGCCATTAGGTCTTCCTGGTCCCCCTTAATTCAGAGGTTATTTAGCCTCCCCAGTTATCCACATCATCATGGGATCTGTGTAGATGTTATAGGTAAAAGGTGTGGGAGTCTAGGGATGGTTGCAGTTGGTGTATTTGGGTCTGTAGGTATCCCCTATCATCTTCAAGTGTACTGACTTGATATCCCACCTGGCGGATGTCTGCACCAATGGAGTCCAGTTTTGTTTGAAACAACCATTCTAGTTTCCCCAACATATTAGCGATATCACATTTAGAAGGCAGGTTTTTAACAACTTCTTTATGATCGATATCAACTGAGAACTGAGAGAAGTAAATGTTCCGAGCCGTGTGTTCCGAGACGTATTGTGAAGATTCAGGCACCATGTTGTGGCTCGAGGTGCCTTGTTGAGAGTCTGCATTGCACGAAAATAATTTGTCAGAGCTCCTGATTTTCCAACAGTGTTCTTGTTCGCCATGTGCTAAGTTAATAGTGATTTTTTGGGGTGCCCCATCGCTAGGTTAATGCCCGATGAGTAAGGATTGACAGTAGGCTTGCTCGAAGCGCTCTCAGAATGCGTCCATTTAGCTCAGAGGTTAGCTCCGCCCCCAAAACAGGTACATTTCTGTATGACTTTGTACTTTGTCAGGAATTTATATATATATATATTATAATGCACTTAACAAGTAACGCCAAGCCTTCATAGCAAGCCAGTAACCTATCTCATGCTGATGAGTTGAAATAACAACGAAACAGCTGTCCATGAGTGGTTCACTGGCATTGCACCTCTTCCTGAGTTGTGTTTCAAAGCTGTTGTGTGCAACAGAAACATTATCCAAGGAAACCATGCATAAAGTGGAAATATGAGGCAAAAATGTTTCTTCTTTATTGAGCTCATTTGCATACACCTACGAAGAATCCCTTGCAGTAGTGAGATCACTGTTAAAGTGAGATTTCTGTGGTAAAAGCAAGTCTTATGGCTTGCCTGGTATGTGTATTTGTGTTTAACATTACATTAACTATCCACTTATTTCAGGTGGAAGGGGTTTTCATCCACACTTTTTTCCCCACCACAACTTATTTGGTATACAGGGAGTGCAGAATTATTAGGCAAGTTGTATTTTTTAGGATTAATTTTAATATTGAACAACAACCATGTTCTCAATGAACCCAAAAAACTCATTAATATCAAAGCTGAATATTTTTGGAAGTAGTTTTTAGTTTGTTTTTAGTTATAGCTATTTTAGGGGGATATCTGTGTGTGCAGGTGACTATTACTGTGCATAATTATTAGGCAACTTAACAAAAAACAAATATATACCCATTTAAATTATTTATTTTTACCAGTGAAACCTATATAACATCTCAACATTCACAAATATACATTTCTGACATTCAAAAACAAAACAAAAACAAACCAGTGACCACCTTTCTTTGCAAGGACACTCAAAAGCCTGCCATCCATGGATTCTGTCAGTGTTTTGATCTGTTCACCATCAACATTGCACGCAGAAGCAACCACAGCCTCCCAGACACTGTTCAGAGAGGTGTACTGTTTTCCCTCCTTGTAAATCTCACATTTGATGATGGACCACAGGTTCTCAATGGGGTTCAGATCAGGTGAACAAGGAGGCCATGTCATTAGATTTTCTTCTTTTATACCCTTTCTTGCCAGCCACGCTGTGGAGTACTTGGACGCGTGTGATGGAGCATTGTCCTGCATGAAAATCATGTTTTTCTTGAAGGATGCAGACTTCTTCCTATACCACTGCTTGAAGAAGGTGTCTTCCAGAAACTGGCAGTAGGACTGGGAGTTGAGCTTGACTCCATCCTCAACCCGAAAAGGCCCCACAAGCTCATCTTTGATGATACCAGCCCAAACCAGTACTCCACCTCCACCTTGCTGGCGTCTGAGTCGGACTGGAGCTCTCTGCCCTTTACCAATCCAGCCACGGGCCCATCCATCTGGCCCATCAAGACTCACTCTCATTTCATCAGTCCATAAAACCTTAGAAAAATCAGTCTTGAGATATTTCTTGGCCCAGTCTTGACGTTTCAGCTTGTGTGTCTTGTTCAGTGGTGGTCGTCTTTCAGCCTTTCTTACCTTGGCCATGTCTCTGAGTATTGCACACCTTGTGCTTTTGGGCACTCCAGTGATGTTGCAGCTCTGAAATATGGCCAAACTGGTGGCAAGTGGCATCTTGGCAGCTGCACGCTTGACTTTTCTCAGTTCATGGGCAGTTATTTTGCGCCTTGGTTTCTCCACACACTTCTTGCGACCCTGTTGACTATTTTGAATGAAACGCTTGATTGTTCGATGATCACGCTTCAGAAGCTTTGCAATTTTAAGAGTGCTGCATCCCTCTGCAAGATATCTCACTATTTTTGACTTTTCTGAGCCTGTCAAGTCCTTCTTTTGACCCATTTTGCCAAAGGAAAGGAAGTTGCCTAATAATTATGCACACCTGATATAGGGTGTTGATGTCATTAGACCACACCCCTTCTCATTACAGAGATGCACATCACCTAATATGCTTAATTGGTAGTAGGCTTTCGAGCCTATACAGCTTGGAGTAAGACAACATGCATAAAGAGGATGATGTGGTCAAAATACTCATTTGCCTAATAATTCTGCACTCCCTGTATATATATATATATATATATATATATATATATATATATATATATATATATATTCACACACATGTTTATATATTTTTTTAAAATTTCTTGGGTAGACAGAATATAGTTCACGTCACTGTTTGTTTGACTGAATTTTGGTAGTGCAAAAATATTTGGGAAAGCATTTGGGATAGCCAGAACAGCATGAATAAATTAAACTGTGGCTTTGCTAATATGCAAAAATAGCTGCAATATATTGCCTGGCCTAATTTGCTATACAACATCAGCCATTTTTGCAATGCCAATTTCTGGTTGTAAAAATTACATTATTATTTATCTGGAATAATAACAGTAATAGTAAGTGAGAGAACTTCGTTTTAGAATAATTGATTGTATTTTTCTTCTTTTGCTATCTTGTATTAATGAAAATTGGAGAGCAAGAGTTATTTCAATTTGTAAATAGTAGTCTTCCAAAAAGTATTTTTCCAAAAAGTAAAAGTAAAAATATTGTGAACAACTGGCCATGCACTCACCAATTCCACCCTAGCATCAATTCCCAATTGTTTTTATGTTTGATGTTAAGAAACACTGCACAGTACTTGCATGCTTGCACAGCACACACTGGATTGAACACAGGTAGAAAACAATAACTAAAACAGGATTTTTCATTCTAGAAAAAAATCTACCAAAACAAACCAAAAACACTTTCAACAAGTGCATATTGCATGCTGGTCTCACACTAGGATCAATGATCGCAGCTAAGCAAAATATTGTTTTTTTTCTAACATCACTCTCCAAAAAATAATGATCTTCTTTATTCCAAATTTTTAACCAACACAATTACTTTTAACACTTGTAAGCTAGTCTCACGCTAGAATCAATGACCCAGGCTAGGGAAAATAATCTATTTCCTTACATTAGTCCTCAAAACATGGATTTTCTTTCTTCCCAATTAACAAAGAATTACTTTTAACAGGTGTAAATGGGTAAATAGTCTCACCATGCCTGTAAAGTGCCAATCTCTTGTCTTACATTTAAAGCTACTCTAGTGTTCCTGGAGGTACAGCAAAATCTAAAGTTTGTCTCACACTAGAATGAATGGCCTAGGTAAAATTACTTTTTTTCCTGACATTACACTACCCAAAAGAAGACATTTCTTCCCTCCAACCAGATAACAAAATAACTTTTAACAACTGTATAGTGATAAAATTGTCTCACAGTAGGATGGATGACAAGATGCTTCCATTTGCTACTTCCTATCTCCCACTCAGTGTTTTCTCTAGTGCTCCTGGAGTTACTAGCTGCAAGATGCAGCGAAAAGCCAAAGTTATTCTCACACTTCAATCAATGACCCAAAGCTGAGCAAAAGGATTTTCTTTCCTAATACAACAGTGTTGGGGTACTTTGCCTTCTGGCTCCTGGGGCACGCCCTCCTGGAGGTCTGCAGACAACCTATGACCTCTCTGATTGCACTTCCAGTTTCCCCAATGATCTGAATGCTGTCCACTGTGACTCCATCCCCTTTTATGACCGAGCCATGTGTGACTACTTCACCATGGCAAAGGCATCACACAATGTCAATTTTGGGAGTTTGGCTACCTACTTAATGATACACATTATAAACAGCTGGTTAGGACTTGGTTCTATGCCCTGTTGTGGTTCTATTTTGTTCCCAATATTTTGTTATATTTAGTACTGTCTATCTGGTTTTGAACTTGGCTAATACTGACTATTCTCCTCTCTGTAATCCTTTACTCAACTATTGCCTCTCGCTATACCCGATTTCTGTTTTCCCTGTATCTGGCTTGTTCTTGACTATTCTCCATTTGGTTATGTAAAGCCTAGTCACTCTAAGCACTGGTATACAGTATACATTTTATATTTCAGGATACACTCTGCATGTTAGGTCTCAATATCCTGACATTACAATAGGCCCTGCAAAAAGTGTAATCCCCTAAGGGGCTACCTGTGATACATGATACATGATACAGATGAGGGAACCTGTGCTTTAAATACAAGCAGAATATAACTGTCACTATGTTAGCAGTTAGTGATCAAATGATACCTGGACTGATCAAGTTTTCAAGAAGGAGGATGCTCCCTTCTGCAAATACATTCAGAAAGAGCTGTCCAACTGTGACTATGTTAGCAGTTAGTGATCAAATGATACCTGGACTGATCAAGTTTTCAAGAAGGAGGATGCTCCCTTCTGCAAATACATTCAGAAAGAGCTGTCCAACTGGCAAACTGTGCATCGGGGCTCCTCTCATACCTGTAGACACATTGATCTTGCTGTCAAGCTACTTTCAATTACAAGTACCATATTCATTTGCAGAAGGGAGGATCCTCCGCAAAAACACATTACAGAATTGTTTGTTAGCAGCACCATTTTTCAGTTTTTCTTTTTTGATTTTTTTTGTTAGTTTACTTTAGTACTGATTTAGGTATACTGGGTCAAGCCAGTCTATTTAGTCAAGGTTTTCCTGTTTTAGACAGACAGAATCAAAATACATTATTGCATTTGTAGGAGATCTAGGAGACTAAGTAGCATTCAGATTGTAGAGTGCTCTCTCTCTCTCTCTCTCTCTCTCTCTCTCTCTCTATATATATATATATATATATATATATATATATATATATTTGTTAGCCTTCTTGTTACTCACCCAATATACATTATCCTTTTTAAACTTTGACTATTAAAGGTTAAGTCTTAATTTGTCAACATAATTATGCCTTGATTTTTTGGTCAGGGCATTTAGCCACTTTATGTTAATAGATTATCTTCATGACATTTAAATATATGTACTAGGTTAAAAGACCAATCACATACAAGTTAGAAAGATATTAACCAGGTTGTTGCAAACTGTATTGTATTGCAAACTCAAGCAATGTATCTTTGACTAATCACAAATCAATTTAGAATACATCCTTGAATGGCCCTTACCTAATGGTTTAAAGGTTATTCAAAGGAACAAGTTGGGGTGCCATGGATCACTGCTGCATGGGGCACACCATCTGATCTCCTTGAAGCTGCCAAGAGACCTAATGAGAGTCCTATGTGGTAGATTCGGGCGATCTTCTGAGCCACATGAAGCAGAAACCTGCAGTGTTTTATCACAACCCCGTACTCCCCTTCCATGGGCCGGCGGGGGTCATCACCCCTCATACTCACCTCAGCTTACTGTGCCAGTTTACATACTAGAAACTATTTCACCCACTGCGATGGCAACCGAGCTATCCTTGCATGAGGAAGGCCTGACACTGACCATGAAAGCTCCATGCAGCTCTAGTACGAGCTTCCACATGAGGTTGAAGGAAATCCTCAAGCATTTTTGGATGATGCTGGAGATCCATGCAGCTATTACAATGAGTCTGCCCCTTGGGGGTGAGGGAAAAAGCAAGAAACATGGAGAGAAGGGGCCCCCTCTGGGCCTTTGTAACCTCGGACACTGGTCCACCTGGACTGAAGGTCACAATGGATATGAGTGGGAGATTTTTACTTGATAGAAATACCTTGCAGATGAAATTATCCCAAGGGGGTTACACTTTTCAAAATTTCCCATGTTTGATGTAGAAAAAGAACATTTCATGGAAATTTGGTCTTCCGCCCTTAAGTCTTTTTCCATAACAATGATGAATATAATTATCTTGCAAAGAAAATATTATTTAAAAGAGATTGATACAATGATTAAAGAGATGCAAAATCATCTACAAATCTTTGTTGGAACAAAATACTTTGAATCAGTATCAGCAAAAGTGAGAATAAATTTGTAAAAGCTTGAAAATTCAATCATAACCAATACAAAAAAGACACATAAGAGAGATTTAGATGATTACACTAATAACAGAATCAGAAAAAATCCTAAAACCAATAAGAGGCATAAACAAGAAAATAGGAAGAATGAACCTAGAAATAGATTTAATGGTAACAATGTCAATCAGAAAAGAGAACTTTTAATTTCCCCAATAAAAATGTCCATTACGAGAGATCAATTGATAGGTCAAGAAACATTTTTGACATTGATAAGAACTATAAAAGCACCAGGTCCCAGTTAAGGCAAAATATACGTAAAAACTAAAAAAAACTCTACTATAAATAAAGAAAAAGGCAGGAACGAAAAGTACAAGTAGAATAGAAAAAAGAAGAGATTCAAATTACCGTCCCTTCCAAATTCCATTGAAAAATCGATTTGAGCAGTTAAGAAGTGATAGAGACCAGGAAAACCCCAGATGGGGAAGGAGAGACCCCTTAAAAGAAACCCCAAGAAAATGATTCAGAAAATCAGACGAAGAACACGACTAGTGAAAAACATTCCTAGAGAAAAAGAGGAAATAAATAAGAGTGATCAGGGCCGGACTGGGAAAAAAATTAGGCCCGGGCATTTTTCAATCAGAGCGGCCCCCTAAGGGGGCGGGGCCAGAGACGGTGTGTTTTGTCATCACTAATGACAAGCATGCCCCCTCTCAAAGTGAGCATGTTGGTTCAATGCGCAGAGCCCCGCTGAAGAGCACTGGCATTAGAAAAAGGCCCTGAATTTGTTCTGTGCAGCGCAAGCAAATTTAATAACATGCTTGCGCTGTGTTTGCTTTTAAATTGTCTCTGGTGTCTCCACAAGTGGGATACCAGAGGACAAAAGGGCCAGGAAAGTGTATGGTGCATATGTTTAGAGCGTGCTTGTGGGATTGCGTGTGTGTAGAGTGTGGTGTGGTATTGTGTAAATAGGTAAATTTCATTTGTGTTTGTGGTGTAATATGTGTGGCTAGGGGCTGTAGAGAGTGTGTATATAGGGGGCATAGTGTTATAGGGGATGTAGCGAGTGTGTGCATACGGGCTGTAGTGTGTGTGTATAGGTGACGTAGTGTGTGTAGGGGTTGTAGAGAGGGTGTGTTTAGAGAATGTTGTATGTGTTTGCTGACAAGGAATGTAGTGTGTGTGTGTAGGAGATCTAGTGTGTAAAGGACCCAGTGGGTATAGGAGAGTGTGTGTGTGTGTGTGTGTGTGTGTGTGTAGAGGCTTAAGAGTGCATATAGGGTAAGGGATCTAGCGTGTATCTGGAGCGTAATGTGTGTAGTGGTGCAGTGTGAGGGGTGCTGTAGTGTGTGTATATATATATATATATATATATATATATATATATATTTGGACGTATTGTATGTGTGAGGGGCGCAGTGTGTGTATGTAAGAGGGGTGCTGTATGTGAGGGTGTTTTTATGTGCCGTCACATTCTAGGTTTCTAATTTTCTTTGTCTGTTAACTCACTGAGGGTTATTTTATATATTAGACAAAGAAAATTAGAAATCTAGAATGTGACGGCACATAAAAACACCCTCAGACACACACAGCACCCTCAGACACACACAGCACCCAAACACACACAGCACCCAAACACACACAGCACCCAAACACACACAGCACCCAAACACACACAGCACCCAAACACACACACAGAACCCTGGGGGTGCTTTGTGTGTTTGGGTGCTGTGTGTGTGTCTGGGGGTGCTTTGTGTGTTTGGGTGCTGTGTGTGTTTGGGTGCTGTGTGTGTTTGGGGGCTGTGTGTGTTTGTGGGAGCTGTGTGTGTTTGTGGGGGCTGTGTGTGTTTGTGGGGGCTGTGTGTGTTTGTGGGCTGTGTGTGTCTGTGGGGGCTGTGTGTGTCTGTGGGGGCTGTGTGTGTCTGTGGGTGCTGTGTGTGTCTGAGGGTGCTGTGTGTGTCTTTGGGTGCTGTGTATGTTTGGGTGCTGTGTATGATTGGGTGCTGTGTATGTTTGGGTGCTGTGTGTGTCTGAGGGTGCTTTGTATGTCTGGGGGTGCTGTGTGTGTTTGGGTGCTGTGTGTGTTTGGGTGCTGTGTGTGTCTGGGGGTGCTGTTTGTGTTTGGGTGCTGTGTGTGTGAGTGTGAATGTATATTTTATTTAAATATATTTTGTATTAAGAAAAAAACAAAAAGTTATATCCCCCCCCTTCTTACCTTTATCCTGGGAGGTCCATTCTGCCTGGGGGGAGGAGGGGGGGTCCATTCTGCCTGGGGGGAGGAGGGGTGCCGTGCTGCCATTCTTCCCTGGTGGTCCTGTGGTGAGAGTGAACTCTAGCCCCCTGCAGGCTAGCGTTCACTCTCGCGAGATCTGAGCGTTGCCGCGGTTACCGCGGCAACGCTCAGACCTCGCGAGAGGACCCGGAGGAGCTGCTGGCTAGAGCTCCGCCGGTCCTCTCTCCTGCCTCCCTCCCTCCCACACTCCCCAGCCGGCGGCCGCACCTGAGTGTCTCTGGGCCGGTGAGGGAGATCTTTGATCTCCCCACCGGCCCATGGAGGAACTATGCAGGGCTGGCGCTCGGGTAGCGCTGGCCCTGCAGGGGCTGGCAGGGGAGATCATGTAATCTCCCCTGCCGGCCTCGGCCCCACGGTCATCGCGGCCCACCGGGCATTTGCCCGGTGCGCCCGATGGCCAGTCCGGGCCTGAGAGTGATATATAAAAGTTTTTTTTAAAAAAATAATTATCCCCAACCCAAGTAAAAGTTTTAACTAAGGGTTTTAAATTTGCCCCAGTTTGAGGTATATATGGATGTCAGTCATTTTATTAGGTAACTACGTCTTAAAAAATATTTGAATAAAGAAGACACTTTGGTAACAATTGTTTTATCCACAAACATAGTAGAAGTGGAGACGGTAGGTTTTGTATACACTAATTTGAAAAATAAATCTAATTTTTATCCTCAGTTTTTAAAATCACAAAGCATTAATGCTTTTGAACAAGCATGCTAAGAGGAAATTTCTAAAGAAAAACTATAGAGTATTAAAAAAAGACCCTTTAATCATCATGAAAACTGCTGATAAGTGGTGATTTTAGATAAAAAGTGCCTATATTCAGGAAATTGAACAACAGCTATGAGATGTGGACACATAAAAAACTAAATAAAGAATGCATTATTGAAATTAAACATAATTATAGATTATTTTTACAGCAAGGACTTGATTCGAATATACTAGATAAGGGTGAATTTTCATTTTTATTAATGAAGTGCCCTAGAGTTCCAGTTATTTATATTTTACCCAAATTGCACAAGGACAGACAGATAGTATCAAATTAATTCGATTTTATCTTTTAGACTTATGGATATCCTTTATTCTAGAAGGCATCAACATTATTCTAACTACTAACTTTTTCTGGTTTGAGTGTGATTTTCTTCCTGCAAACAAGAGACATAGCTATGACTAAGTTCACGCCAAGTCACGCCAATCTGTTTATGCCTATTGGGAAAAGTTTTTTTTAAAAACCAAATGTAAATAGCTGTATAGAAATTGGCAGCTACCACCATCCATCTCCCCTGGCTAAAAAATACAGTATACCAAAGGGGCAATTTTTGAGAATGCGCATGAATTGTTCTAGCCAGTCAGATTTTATAGCACAATCAAATATTTTAAATGGCCAGTTTGTACAAAAAGGATAAACGATATTTAATTAAAAGCAAGAGATAAATACGATTTTACAGTTAGGTAGACCTTAACTTTTACAATATAAGAAAAGGGAAGAAAATTGACCCGACAATCAGATTCCCCTCTTTTTTTGATTTTTTCAAGCTAATAGGCACCCTTAAAAAGAGAATAAAACGTTGGCAAATATTAATGCAAGAACAGTTTTAAAATATACAGGTATGAAACCCAAATTTGTGTTTTGGGGCAAGAAATTTTAACTCAAAGTATTTTATATCATTCGACACAGAAAAAACTTATCATATAAAAATCCTTTATTACATGTCATATATATGGTTTTGCCAATAAATCTGCTGTCGAGACCTAAATCCGGATTCCCATCTGGTTCCTGATTTAAAGGGTGACCTCTAGGATGGTACTGCCCCCATCAACTTCGGGAGGGCGCTTGGAGAATGTGTGAAGTCACATACGTTGGTGAGTGCAACTTTTTATACTGGATAATTGTTATTAATTTGACAATATTACATATGTTACATTTATTTATATTTTATTAGGTACAGTAGGTGTATCCCACTTTATACTTTGTCTTTCTATCTACTATACGAGATCATTATCTGGGAGGTGGTCTGCGGAAATCTAATTTTAACTTTTGAGCTAAGTATTAGTTGTATCTAATTGTACACACTGCTTTGTTGTAGGGTTTGTTTTATATAAATTCGAGTTCAACCTGAAATGAATCTCTAAGTCTAAAAAATAGTAATTATGTAAAAAATGAGAGGCACAAAAAAACGGTGTCAATATATATTAAAACTGATAAATATTAATGCAAAGTGATAATGATCAATTTTGCTAATATATAAATTTGCTATATGTTTCCTCTATTTTTTATTATGATGCATTTGGGCTTTAAAACAGCCAATTCTATACTTGGTAATGGCAGCAATAAAACAGTGAACTGTTACATTATTTTTGTATATATACAAACAACTTTGGCAAAAATTGCAGGAAGTTGATTGCGTATTGATAAGATGTGGTGATTGCTATTAGTAGCAGTAGATGGAAGTAACAGTAGGCTATTAAAAATATAGCCAAGCTTAGAAATATGTTGGCACTTAGAGACCACTACCAGTCCCAATAAGAGCAAAAGATTAAATAAGGCAAATTATGGGGTACTTGAGACAAGAATGGCAAAATTTTGCAAAAAAACAGAGCTCCAAAGGAGTCCCATTTTGTCATTTCTTCTATGTACCTTATTTTGTGCGTGGGTGACCATAGGTTATAGCTTGCCCACTGTCTTATTCACATTAAAGTAATTTCTAAGTTTCCTCTGAAACAATTTAAGTTATTTCTCTAAAAGTAAAGTTTTTCTTCTATGAAATACAGAAAACATGATTTATAATCACTAATCTTCTATCTCTTCCTAGAAAGGCATTGTAAATACACCGGATTAATTCACTGGATTAAGTCAACTATATGCATCAGGTGCAGCTCTGCAGAAGTTGAATGACACATTTAGCTGGAGGGTATATTGTAAGAAAGGTCTGCAATAGTAGCAAAAAATATGTAAAGTTCTAAAGAAAATAATTCCGCTTAAATTATGTTTGTAACATGTCTCTCTATGTAAATGTAACAAAACACAATTTATGTATTTATTATTATTTAAAGAAAACTGTAGTGATTGCAAACAGTTCTGTAATGTTAATGTGTAAAGACATTACCTTGTATTACATAATATAATTAGTAACATGATCTATGTCACACATATGGTATCACCGATTACTATGGATAAGATGTTAGAATAAAAATATTTGACTGCAGTCGTTTTAAAACATCACAGTGTATTACAAGAAAAAGGAAAAGGGCTGTGCCACAAAATCACAATAACAAGAGGCAATTCAAATAAGTATTGAAACACAATATAAAATGTATCGTCCCAACTTTTATATTTTGTTTCAATACTTGTTATTTGAATTGCTTCATGTTATTGTGATTTTATGTGGCACAGCCTTTTTCCTTTTTATTGTGTAGCATTCTTTTAGATTTTCTAAAGGGTTGATAGGGATCCCCGTTGAGGGTGCTGCCTTTTTAACACTATTTGGTTATTTAGCGCTGAGCCATTTTATTTATTACTTGTAAAATTTGCCTTATTTACCTATAACATGCCTTAATTAGATTTAACCTCTGTCTTAGTTGTGTATTACATATATAGTTTGTGCTTATTACATATGTAATCTACTAATATTAATGTGGCTCTATCACTAGAAAAAAACAAGAACTTTTAATAAAGATTACATTTTCATGAAATGCTCATAAAGACTGCATTGGAACTTCATTGGCAGTGAAATAATATCATAAGATAAAGTAGAACTACTTTGTCTTATAGTAAAATTTTCCGATTGACGAAACCTAAAAAGGTAGCACTACAGCCATTAAATTCCATCACTTTGCCTAGTCGCTAGTGTACTGCACAAATATATACATAATATTTATATTTTGCAGAACACTGATTGGCTCATTTATATGCCCTTTGGATCTGAATCTTGTTCTTGAAACAATTGCATCAACAAAATTTGGCAGGTAATCAGGGTGTGTATTCTACATCCTGACGTTCGTAGACTAGCTTGCGCTACATAACTTCCGGTGTCTGTCAATAGGAGAGGATTGTGTAAGTAATTGATGCTAATAGATTTCTCTATGGGCTGCCCCATAGAAAGGTTTTTCTTATTATCTAGGATTAGCTTGACAAAGGCCTCATTGTCAAGTCAAAGAGCTTGATGGCCTCCTCGAGTGCTGGCACATCAACCCTGGATTGAATAGGATTGGAGGGCATCTGATGCAGCCATTTGGGAGCAGCTGGAAGGGAGGAGAGTCCCTGAGCGTTCATCCCCTTTAAGGTTTCACCTTGGGGCAGGCTGATCAGCATGATTGCAATAAAAAGATCACAATCATGTGGGTGTGTTCACATTGGTGGTTCTCCAGGGCCATAACCGTTCACCTATATGAGATAGAAAAACAAATGGGAAGCAACCTTCAAGGGAAAGAACTCCACATAAAGTTACCCTGAAGGACAGTTATTCAAAGAAAGGGGAGGGGGGGGAGTTGGGAGTAGGGAAGTTCATCTAGGAATGCCATGATCCTGGGACATTGCTTCCCGTAAACCAGTAAGAGGATTTGCAGCTCCCGGTTGTGGGTGTTAGATACAATGGGTTTTGTGTTTTTGTGGCTTCTGGTGAGTAGGCCCAGGTGAGGGCAGCCTGTATCCTGGTTGATGTTACCCGCTAGGTCTAATTATTTGTTTAATGAGAGGCATGGGGGGTCCTAGGAGGTGCAGATGGTTCTCCATGGTCCTGTTGATATCTTTTGGAGGGCGATTGGCAGCTTTGCTTCTGTTGGTGTTGGGCATTGCATATTGGTGATCCCGGTCTATAACAGCACGAGATGTGGATGTCGGTAGATCCAGTGCCCGTATGAAAGAGGTTACATCTTGGGCTGATGTAAGAAAGTAGGTAGTTCCTTCGTAGGAGGTGATGAGGGCAAAGGGGAATTCCCATCGATATTTCAGATTCCCGATGCAGAGATTTTCTGTGATGGGCTGCAAAGCTCATCTGGCTTGCAGGGTCACCCAGGAAAGGTCCAGAAAAACTTGCACAGATGAGTCATGAAATAGCAGAGGTTGGGAGGTCTGGCGCAGGGTCTGCATGGCCTCCTCCTTGTATATGAAATACTGCAGTCTGCAGACTACATCATGGGGCGCTTCAGTAGTGAAGAATACATCATAGGGTGCCTCGTGGTCATATGGCTCTATGTGCTCTATCCATCCAGACCACTATCCTGGCCAACCTCTGTCAGGAGGCTTGCACTGGATAAGATTATAAAGTTCAGTCAAAGCGACCATTAGGTCTTCCTGGTCCCCCTTAATTCAGAGGTTATTTCGCCTCCCCAGTTATCCACATCATCATGGGATCTGTGTAGATGTTATAGGTAAAAGGTGTGGGAGTCTAGGGATGGTTGCAGTTGGTGTATTTGGGTCTGTAGGTATCCCCTATCATCTTCAAGTGTACTGACTTGATATCCCACCTGGCGGATGTCTGCACCAATGGAGTCCAGTTTTGTTTGAAACAACCATTCTAGTTTCCCCAACATATTAGCGATATCACATTTAGAAGGCAGGTTTTTAACAACTTCTTTATGATCGATATCAACTGAGAACTGAGAGAAGTAAATGTTCCGAGCCGTGTGTTCCGAGACGTATTGTGAAGATTCAGGCACCATGTTGTGGCTCGAGGTGCCTTGTTGAGAGTCTGCATTGCACGAAAATAATTTGTCAGAGCTCCTGATTTTCCAACAGTGTTCTTGTTCGCCATGTGCTAAGTTAATAGTGATTTTTTGGGGTGCCCCATCGCTAGGTTAATACCCGATGAGTAAGGATTGACAGTAGGCTTGCTCGAAGCGCTCTCAGAATGCGTCCATTTAGCTCAGAGGTTAGCTCCGCCCCCAAAACAGGTACATTTCTGTATGACTTTGTACTTTGTCAGGAATTTATATATATGTATGATCATATAATGTGACTAAATCCCCATTTTTTTGCCTAGATTAGGTGTTTTTAAAAAAAACTTTTACAAACTAATAAAATCTGTCAACATTGAGGTTGCTGTTTAGTGGATAGGAGAGTGCGCTGGATCTTGTGTATTTATTATATATATATATATATATATATATTATAATGCACTTAACAAGTAACGCCAAGCCTTCATAGCAAGCCAGTAACCTATCTCATGCTGATGAGTTGAAATAACAACGAAACAGCTGTCCATGAGTGGTTCACTGGCATTGCACCTCTTCCTGAGTTGTGTTTCAAAGCTGTTGTGTGCAACAGAAACATTATCCAAGGAAACCATGCATAAAGTGGAAATATGAGGCAAAAATGTTTCTTCTTTATTGAGCTCATTTGCATACACCTACGCAGAATCCCTTGCAGTAGTGAGATCACTGTTAAAGTGAGATTTCTGTGGTAAAAGCAAGTCTTATGGCTTGCCTGGTATGTGTATTTGTGTTTAACATTACATTAACTATCCACTTATTTCAGGTGGAAGGGGTTTTCATCCACACTTTTTTCCCCACCACAACTTATTTGGTATACAGTATATATATATATATATATATATATATATATATATATATATATATATATATTCACACACATGTTTATTTATTTTTTTTTAAATTTTTGGGTAGACAGAATATAGTTCACGTCACTGTTTGTTTGACTGAATTGTGGTAGTGCAAAAATATTTGGGAAAGCATTTGGGATAGCCAGAACAGCATGAATAAATTAAACTGTGGCTTTGCTGATATGCAAAAATAGCTGCAATATATTGCCTGGCCTAATTTGCTATACAACATCAGCCATTTTTGCAATGCCAATTTCTGGTTGTAAAAATTACATTATTATTTATCTGGAATAATAACAGAAATAGTAAGTGAGAGAACTTCGTTTTAGAATAATTGATTGTATTTTTCTTCTTTTGCTATCTTGTATTAATGAAAATTGGAGAGCAAGAGTTATTTCAATTTGTAAATAGTAGTCTTCCAAAAAGTATTTTTCCAAAAAGTAAAAGTAAAAATATTGTGAACAACTGGCCATGCACTCACCAATTCCACCCTAGCATCAATTCCCAATTGTTTTTATGTTTGATGTTAAGAAACACTGCACAGTGCTTGCATGCTTGCACAGCACACACTGGATTGAACACAGGTAGAAAACAATAACTAAAACAGGATTTTTCATTCTAGAAAAAAATCTACCAAAACAAACCAAAAACACTTTCAACAAGTGCATATTGCATGCTGGTCTCACACTAGGATCAATGATCGCAGCTAAGCAAAATATTGTTTTTTTTCTAACATCACTCTCCAAAAAATAATGATCTTCTTTATTCCAAATTTTTAACCAACACAATTACTTTTAACACTTGTAAGCTAGTCTCACGCTAGAATCAATGACCCAGGCTAGGGAAAATAATATATTTCCTTACATTAGTCCTCAAAACATGGATTTTCTTTCTTCCCAATTAACAAAGAATTACTTTTAACAGGTGTAAATGGGTAAATAGTCTCACCATGCCTGTAAAGTGCCAATCTCTTGTCTTACATTTAAAGCTACTCTAGTGTTCCTGGAGGTACAGCAAAATCTAAAGTTTGTCTCACACTAGAATCAATGGCCCCCTCCATTTATTTCTCTCCCCCCTCCCTCTTCATTGATTTCTCCTCCTCCCCTCCCTCTCCATTTATTTATCTCTCCCCCCCCCTCCCTCTCTATTTATTCCCCCCACCCTCCCCTACCTCTATAGTAGCATGGCCGAGCTCTGTATCATGGTCCGCGGGTACAGGGAGCTTTTGTTTCCTGTACCCGGCGGACTAACAGGAAGTGAACACCAGTGTTCACTTCCTGTTAGTCCGTCCGAGTACAGGAGACAGATGCTCCCTGTACCGGCGGACTATACTGCGCTCGGTCACGCTACAGAGAGGGAGTGACAGGAGGGAGCGCTGTGCGCTTCCCTCCTGTCAGCCCCCTCCCTCTCCTCATGCTGTGCCCGGGCGGTGCGCCCTCATGGACGCACCAGCCCGGGCAAAGCTGCAGCCGCCTGAGGCTCTCTACAGAGCGCTCGGGCGGCTGCAGCATTATGGGGGCCGGCGCTCCTGGCGGCGCCCCTTCCCAAGGGGCGCCCTAGGCGGCTGCCTAGTCCGCCTTACAGGTAGCGCCGGCCCTGCTTACATTTAAAGCTACTCTAGTGTTCCTGGAGGTACAGCAAAATCTAAAGTTTGTCTCACACTAGAATGAATGGCCTAGGTAAAATTACTTTTTTTCCTGACATTACACTACCCAAAAGAAGACATTTCTTCCCTCCAACCAGATAACAAAATAACTTTTAACAACTGTATAGTGATAAAATTGTCTCACAGTAGGATGGATGACAAGATGCTTCCATTTGCTACTTCCTATCTCCCACTCAGTGTTTTCTCTAGTGCTCCTGGAGTTACTAGCTGCAAGATGCAGCGAAAAGCCAAAGTTATTCTCACACTTCAATCAATGACCCAAAGCTGAGCAAAAGGATTTTCTTTCCTAATACAACAGTGTTGGGGTACTTTGCCTTCTGGCTCCTGGGGCACGCCCTCCTGGAGGTCTGCAGACAACCTATGACCTCTCTGATTGCACTTCCAGTTTCCCCAATGATCTGAATGCTGTCCACTGTGACTCCATCCCCTTTTATGACCGAGCCATGTGTGACTACTTCACCATGGCAAAGGCATCACACAATGTCAATTTTGGGAGTTTGGCTACCTACTTAATGATACACATTATAAACAGCTGGTTAGGACTTGGTTCTATGCCCTGTTGTGGTTCTATTTTGTTCCCAATATTTTGTTATATTTAGTACTGTCTATCTGGTTTTGAACTTGGCTAATACTGACTATTCTCCTCTCTGTAATCCTTTACTCAACTATTGCCTCTCGCTATACCCGATTTCTGTTTTCCCTGTATCTGGCTTGTTCTTGACTATTCTCCATTTGGTTATGTAAAGCCTAGTCACTCTAAGCACTGGTATACAGTATACATTTTATATTTCAGGATACACTCTGCATGTTAGGTCTCAATATCCTGACATTACAATAGGCCCTGCAAAAAGTGTAATCCCCTAAGGGGCTACCTGTGATACATGATACATGATACAGATGAGGGAACCTGTGCTTTAAATACAAGCAGAATATAACTGTCACTATGTTAGCAGTTAGTGATCAAATGATACCTGGACTGATCAAGTTTTCAAGAAGGAGGATGCTCCCTTCTGCAAATACATTCAGAAAGAGCTGTCCAACTGTGACTATGTTAGCAGTTAGTGATCAAATGATACCTGGACTGATCAAGTTTTCAAGAAGGAGGATGCTCCCTTCTGCAAATACATTCAGAAAGAGCTGTCCAACTGGCAAACTGTGCATCGGGGCTCCTCTCATACCTGTAGACACATTGATCTTGCTGTCAAGCTACTTTCAATTACAAGTACCATATTCATTTGCAGAAGGGAGGATCCTCCGCAAAAACACATTACAGAATTGTTTGTTAGCAGCACCATTTTTCAGTTTTTCTTTTTTGATTTTTTTTGTTAATTTACTTTAGTACTGATTTAGGTATACTGGGTCAAGCCAGTCTATTTAGTCAAGGTTTTCCTGTTTTAGACAGACAGAATCAAAATACATTATTGCATTTGTAGGAGATCTAGGAGACTAAGTAGCATTCAGATTGTAGAGTGCTCTCTCTCTCTCTCTCTCTCTCTCTCTATATATATATATATATATATATATATATATATATATATATATATATATTGTTAGCCTTCTTGTTACTCACCCAATATACATTATCCTTTTTAAACTTTGACTATTAAAGGTTAAGTCTTAATTTGTCAACATAATTATGCCTTGATTTTTTGGTCAGGGCATTTAGCCACTTTATGTTAATAGATTATCTTCATGACATTTAAATATATGTACTAGGTTAAAAGACCAATCACATACAAGTTAGAAAGATATTAACCAGGTTGTTGCAAACTGTATTGTATTGCAAACTCAAGCAATGTATCTTTGACTAATCACAAATCAATTTAGAATACATCCTTGAATGGCCCTTACCTAATGGTTTAAAGGTTATTCAAAGGAACAAGTTGGGGTGCCATGGATCACTGCTGCATGGGGCACACCATCTGATCTCCTTGAAGCTGCCAAGAGACCTAATGAGAGTCCTATGTGGTAGATTCGGGCGATCTTCTGAGCCACATGAAGCAGAAACCTGCAGTGTTTTATCACAACCCCGTACTCCCCTTCCATGGGCCGGCGGGGGTCATCACCCCTCATACTCACTTCAGCTTACTATGCCAGTTTACATACTAGAAACTATTTCACCCACTGAGATGGCAACCGAGCTATCCTTGCATGAGGAAGGCCTGACACTGACCATGAAAGCTCCATGCAGCTCTAGTACGAGCTTCCACATGAGGTTGAAGGAAATCCTCAAGCATTTTTGGATGATGCTGGAGATCCATGCAGCTATTACAATGAGTCTGCCCCTTGGGGGTGAGGGAAAAAGCAAGAAACATGGAGAGAAGGGGCCCCCTCTGGGCCCTTGTAACCTCAAACACTGGTCCACCTGGACTGAAGGTCACAATGGATATGAGTGGGAGATTTTTACTTGATAGAAATACCTTGAAGATGAAATTATCCCAAGGGGGTTACACTTTTCAAAATTTCCCATGTTTGATGTAGAAAAAGAACATTTCATGGAAATTTGGTCTTCCGCCCTGAAGTCTTTTTCCATAACAATGATGAATATAATTATCTTGCAAAGAAAATATTATTTAAAAGAGATTGATACAATGATTAAAGAGATGCAAAATCATCTACAAATCTTTGTTGGAACAAAATACTTTGAATCAGTATCAGCAAAAGTGAGAATAAATTTGTAAAAGCTTGAAAATTCAATCATAACCAATACAAAAAATACACATACGAGAGATTTAGATGATTACACTAATAACAGAATCAGAAAAATTCCTAAAACCAATAAGAGGCATAAACAAGAAAATAGGAAGAATGAACCTAGAAATAGATTTAATGGTAACAATGTCAATCAGAAAAGAGAACTTTTAATTTCCCCAATAAAAATGCCCATTACGAGAGATAAATTGATAGGTCAAGAAACATTTTTGACATTGATAAGAACTATAAAAGCACCAGGTCCCAGTTAAGGCAAAATATACGTAAAAACTAAAAAAACTCTACTATAAATAAAGAAAAAGACAGGAACGAAAAGTACAAGTAGAATAGAAAAAAGAAGAGATTCAAATTACCGTCCCTTCCAAATTCCATTGAAAAATTGATTTGAGCAGTTAAGAAGTGATAGAGACCAGGAAAACCCCAGATGGGGAAGGAGAGACCCCTTAAAAGAAACCCCAAGAAAAAGATTCAGAAAATCAGACGAAGAACACGACTAGTGAAAAACATTCCTAGAGAAAAAGAGGAAATAAATAAGAGTCATATATAAAAGTTTTTTTTAAAAAATTATTATCCCCAACCCAAGTAAAAGTTTTAACTAAGGGTTTTAAATTTGCCCCAGTTTGAGGTATATATGGATGTCAGTCATTTTATTAGGTAACTACGTCTTAAAAATATTTGAATAAAGAAGACACTGTGGTAACAATTGTTTTATCCACAAACATAGTAGAAGTGGAGACGGTAGGTTTTGTATACACTAATTTGAAAAATAAATCTAATTTTTATCCTCAGTTTTTAAAATCACAAAGCATTAATGCTTTTGAACAAGCATGCTAAGAGGAAATTTCTAAAGAAAAACTATAGAGTATTAAAAAAAGACCCTTTAATCATCATGAAAACTGCTGATAAGTGGTGATTTTAGATAAAAAGTGCCTATATTCAGGAAATTGAACAACAGCTATGAGATGTGGACACATAAAAAACTAAATAAAGAATGCATTATTGAAATTAAACATAATTATAGATTATTTTTACAGCAAGGACTTGATTCGAATATACTAGATAAGGGTGAATTTTCATTTTTATTAATGAAGTGCCCTAGAGTTCCAGTTATTTATATTTTACCCAAATTGCACAAGGACAGACAGATAGTATCAAATTAATTTGATTTTATCTTTTAGACTTATGGATATCCTTTATTCTAGAAGGCATCAACATTATTCTAACTACTAACTTTTTCTGGTTTGAGTGTGATTTTCTTCCTGCAAACAAGAGACATAGCTATGACTAAGTTCACGCCAAGTCACGCCAATCTGTTTATGCCTATTGGGAAAAGTTTTTTTTAAAAACCAAATGTAAATAGCTGTATAGAAATTGGCAGCTACCACCATCCATCTCCCCTGGCTACAGAATACAGTATACCAAAGGGGCAATTTTTGAGAATGCGCATGAATTGTTCTAGCCAGTCAGATCTTATAGCACAATCAAATATTTTAAATGGCCAGTTTGTACAAAAAGGATAAACGATATTTAATTAAAAGCAAGAGATAAATACGATTTTACAGTTAGGTAGACCTTAACTTTTACAATATAAGAAAAGGGAAGAAAATTGACCCGACAATCAGATTCCCCTCTTTTTTTGATTTTTTCAAGCTAATAGGCACCCTTAAAAAGAGAATAAAACGTTGGCAAATATTAATGCAAGAACAGTTTTAAAATATACAGGTATGAAACCCAAATTTGTGTTTTGGGGCAAGAAATTTTAACTCAAAGTATTTTATATCATTCGACACAGAAAAAACGTATCATATAAAAATCCTTTATTACATGTCATATATATGGTTTTGCCAATAAATCTGCTGTCGAGACCTAAATCCGGATTCCCATCTGGTTCCTGATTTAAAGGGTGACCTCTAGGATTGTACTGCCCCCATCAACTTCGGGAGGGCGCTTGGAGAATGTGTGAAGTCACATACGTTGGTGAGTGCAACTTTTTATACTGGATAATTGTTATTAATTTGACAATATTACATATGTTACATTTATTTATATTTTATTAGGTACAGTAGGTGTATCCCACTTTATACTTTGTCTTTCTATCTACTATAAGAGATCATTATCTGGGAGGTGGTCTGCGGAAATCTAATTTTAACTTTTGATCTAAGTATTAGTTGTATCTAATTGTACACACTGCTTTGTTGTAGGGTTTGTTTTATATAAATTCGAGTTCAACCTGAAATGAATCTCTAAGTCTAAAAAATAGTAATTATGTAAAAAATGAGAGGCACAAAAAAATGGTGTCAATATATATTAAAACTGATAAATATTAATGCAAAGTGATAATGATCAATTTTGCTAATATATAATTTTGCTTAGTTTATTATATTTTTCCTCTATTTTTTATTATGATGCATTTGGGCTTTAAAACAGCCAATTCTATACTTGGTAATGGCAGCAATAAAACAGTGAACTGTTACATTATTTTTGTATATATACAAACAACTTTGGCAAAAATTGCAGGAAGTTGATTGCGTATTGATAAGATGTGGTGATTGCTATTAGTAGCAGTAGATGGAAGTAACAGTAGGCTATTAAAAATATAGCCAAGCTTAGAAATATGTTGGCACTTAGAGACCACTACCAGTCCCAATAAGAGCAAAAGATTAAATAAGGCAAATTATGGGGTACTTGAGACAAGAATGGCAAAATGTTGCAAAAAAACAGAGCTCCAAAGGAGTCCCATTTTGTAATTTCTTCTATGTACCTTATTTTGTGCGTGGGTGACCATAGGTTATAGCTTGCCCACTGTCTTATTCACATTAAAGTAATTTCTAAGTTTCCTCTGAAACAATTTAAGTTATTTCTCTAAAAGTAAAGTTTTTCTTCTATGAAATAGAGAAAACATGATTTATAATCACTAATCTTCTATCTCTTCCTAGAAAGGCATTGTAAATACACCGGATAAGAAAGGTCTGCAATAGTAGCAAAAAATATGTAAAGTTCTAAAGAAAATAATTCAGCTTAAATTATGTTTGTAACATGTCTCTCTATGTAAATGTAACAAAACACAATTTATGTATTTATTATTATTTAAAGAAAACTGTACTGATTGCAAACAGTTCTGTAATATTAATGTGTAAAGACATTACCTTGTATTACATAATATAATTAGTAACATGATCTATGTCACACATATGGTATCACCGATTACTATGGATAAGATGTTAGAATAAAAATATTTGACTGCAGTCGTTTTAAAACATCACAGTGTATTACAAGAAAAAGGAAAAGGGCTGTGCCACAAAATCACAATAACAAGAGGCAATTCAAATAAGTATTGAAACACAATATAAAATGTATCGTCCCAACTTTTATATTTTGTTTCAATACTTGTTATTTGAATTGCTTCATGTTATTGTTATTTTATGTGGCACAGCCTTTTTCCTTTTTATTGTGTAGCATTCTTTTAGATTTTCTAAAGGGTTGATAGGGATCTCCGTTGAGGGTGCTGCCTTTTTAACACTATTTGGTTATTTAGCGCTGAGCCATTTTATTTATTACTTGTAAAATTTGCCTTATTTACCTATAACATGCCTTAATTAGATTTAACCTCTGTCTTAGTTGTGTATTACATATATAATTTGTGCTTATTACATATGTAATCTACTAATATTAATGTGGCTCTATCACTAGAAAAAAACAAGAACTTTTAATAAAGATTACATTTTCATGAAATGCTCATAAAGACTGCATTGGAACTTCATTGGCAGTGAAATAATATCATAAGATAAAGTAGAACTACTTTGTCTTATAGTAAAATTTTCCGATTGACGAAACCTAAAAAGGTAGCACTACAGCCATTAAATTCCATCACTTTGCCTAGTCGCTAGTGTACTGCACAAATATATACATAATATTTATATTTTGCAGAACACTGATTGGCTCATTTATATGCCCTTTGGATCTGAATCTTGTTCTTGAAACAATTGCATCAACAAAATTTGGCAGGTAATCAGGGTGTGTATTCTACATCCTGACGTTCGTAGACTAGCTTGCGCTACATAACTTCCGGTGTCTGTCAATAGGAGAGGATTGTGTAAGTAATTGATGCTAATAGATTTCTCTATGGGCTGCCCCATAGAAAGGTTTTTCTTATTATCTAGGATTAGCTTGACAAAGGCCTCATTGTCAAGTCACAGAGCTTGATGGCCTCCTCGAGTGCTGGCACATCAACCCTGGATTGAATAGGATTGGAGGGCATCTGATGCAGCCATGTGGGAGCAGCTGGAAGGGAGGAGAGTCCCTGAGCGTTCATCCCCTTTAAGGTTTCACCTTGGGGCAGGCTGATCAGCATGATTGCAATAAAAAGATCACAATCATGTGGGTGTGTTCACATTGGTGGTTCTCCAGGGCCATAACCGTTCACCTATATGAGATAGAAAAACAAATGGGAAGCAACCTTCAAGGGAAAGAACTCCACATAAAGTTACCCTGAAGGACAGTTATTCAAAGAAAGGGGGGGGGAGTTGGGAGTAGGGAAGTTCATCTAGGAATGCCATGATCCTGGGACATTGCTTCCAGTAAACCAGTAAGAGGATTTGCAGCTCCCGGTTGTGGGTGTTAGATACAATGGGTTTTGTGTTTTTGTGGCTTCTGGTGAGTAGGCCCAGGTGAGGGCAGCCTGTATCCTGGTTGATGTTACCCGCTAGGTCTAATTATTTGTTTAATGAGAGGCATGGGGGGTCCTAGGAGGTGCAGATGGTTCTCCATGGTCCTGTTGATATCTTTTGGAGGGCGATTGGCAGCTTTGCTTCTGTTGGTGTTGGGCATTGCATATTGGTGATCCCGGTCTATAACAGCACGAGATGTAAATGTCGGTGGATCCAGTGCCCGTATGAAAGAGGTTACATCTTGGGCTGATGTAAGAGAGTAGGTAGTTCCTTCGTAGGAGGTGATGAGGGCAAAGGGGAATTCCCTCATGGCTTGTCTCCTGATATTTCAGATTCCCGATGCAGAGATTTTCTGTGATGGGCTGCAAAGCTCATCTGGCTTGCAGGGTCACCCAGGAAAGGTCCAGAAAAACTTGCACAGATGAGTCATGAAATAGCAGAGGTTGGGAGGTCTGGCGCAGGGTCTGCATGGCCTCCTCCTTGTATATGAAATACTGCAGTCTGCAGACTACATCATGGGGCACTTCAGTAGTGCAGAATACATCATAGGGTGCCTCGTGGTCATATGGCTCTATGTGCTCTATCCATCCAGACCACTATCCTGGCCAACCTCTGTCAGGAGGCTTGCACTGGATAAGATTATAAAGTTCAGTCAAAGCGGCCATTATTTCTTCCTGGTCCCCCTTAATTCAGAGGTTATTTCGCCTCCCCAGTTATCCACATCATCATGGGATCTGTGTAGATGTTATAGGTAAAAGGTGTGGGAGTCTAGGGATGGTTGCAGTTGGTGTATTTGGGTCTGTAGGTATCCCCTATCATCTTCAAGTATACTGACTTGATATCCCACCTGGCGGATGTCTGCACCAATGGAGTCCAGTTTTGTTTGAAACAACCATTCTAGTTTCCCCAACATATTAGCGATATCACATTTAGAAGGCAGGTTTTAACAACTTCTTTATGATCGATATCAACTGAGAACTGAGAGAAGTAAATGTTCCGAGCCGTGTGTTCCGAGACATCTTGTGAAGATTCAGGCACCATGTTGTGGCTCGAGGTGCCTTGTTGAGAGTCTGCATTGCACGAAAATAATTTGTCAGAGCTCCTGATTTTCCAACAGTGTTCTTGTTCGCCGTGTGCTAAGTTAATAGTGATTTTTTGGGGTGCCCCATCGCTAGGTTAATGCCCGATGAGTAAAGATTGACAGTAGGCTTGCTCGGAGCGCTCTCAGAATGCGTCCATTTAGCTTAGAGGTTAGCTCCGCCCCCAAAACAGGTACATTTCTGTATGACTTTGTACTTTGTCAGGAATTTATATATATATATATATATATATATATATATATATATATATATATATATATATATATTAGAATGCACTTAACAAGTAACGCCAAGCCTTTATAGCAAGCCAGTAACCTATCTCATGCTGATGAGTTGAAATAACAATGAAACAGCTGTCCATGAGTTATTCACTGGCATTGCACCTCTTCCTGAGTTGTGTTTCAAAGCTGTTGTGTGCAGCAGAAACATTATCCAAGGAAACCATGCATAAAGTGGAAATATGAGGCAAAAATGTTTCTTCTTTATTGAGCTCATTTGCATACACCTACGCAGAATCCCTTGCAGTAGTGAGATCACTGTTAAAGTGAGATTTCTGTGGTAAAAGCAAGTCTTATGGCTTGCCTGGTATGTGTATTTGTGTTTAACATTACATTAACTATCCACTTATTTCAGGTGGAAGGGGTTTTCATCCACACTTTTTTCCCCACCACAACTTATTTGGTATACAGGGAGTGCAGAATTTTTAGGCAAGTTGTATTTTTGAGGATTAATTTTATTATTGAACAACAACCATGTTCGCAATGAACCCAAAAAACTCATTAATATCAAAGCTGAATATTTTTGGAAGTAGTTTTTAGTTTGTTTTTAGTTATAGCTATTTTAGGGGGATATCTGTGTGTGCAGGTGACTATTACTGTGCATAATTATTAGGCAACTTAACAAAAAACAAATATATACCCATTTCAATTATTTATTTTTACCAGTGAAACCTATATAACATCTCAACATTCACAAATATACATTTCTGACATTCAAAAACAAAACAAAAACAAACCAGTGACCAATATAGCCACCTTTCTTTGCAAGGACACTCAAAAGCCTGCCATCCATGGATTCTGTCAGTGTTTTGATCTGTTCACCATCAACATTGCACGCAGAAGCAACCACAGCCTCCCAGACACTGTTCAGAGAGGTGTACTGTTTTCCCTCCTTGTAAATCTCACATTTGATGATGGACCACAGGTTCTCAATGGGGTTCAGATCAGGTGAACAAGGAGGCCATGTCATTAGATTTTCTTCTTTTATACTCTTTCTTGCCAGCCACGCTGTGGAGTACTTGGACGCGTGTGATGGAGCATTGTCCTGCATGAAAATCATGTTTTTCTTGAAGGATGCAGACTTCTTCCTATACCACTGCTTGAAGAAGGTGTCTTCCAGAAACTGGCAGTAGGACTGGGAGTTGAGCTTGACTCCATCCTCAACCCGAAAAGGCCCCACAAGCTCATCTTTGATGATACCAGCCCAAACCAGTACTCCACCTCCACCTTGCTGGCGTCTGAGTCGGACTGGAGCTCTCTGCCCTTTACCAATCCAGCCACGGGCCCATCCATCTGGCCCATCAAGACTCACTCTCATTTCATCAGTCCATAAAACCTTCAATCAGTCTTGAGATATTTCTTGGCCCAGTCTTGACGTTTCAGCTTGTGTGTCTTGTTCAGTGGTGGTCGTCTTTCAGCCTTTCTTACCTTGGCCATGTCTCTGAGTATTGCACACCTTGTGCTTTTGGGCACTCCAGTGATGTTGCAGCTCTGAAATATGGCCAAACTGGTGGCAAGTGGCATCTTGGCAGCTGCACGCTTGACTTTTCTCAGTTCATGGGCAGTTATTTTGCGCCTTGGTTTCTCCACACACTTCTTGCGACCCTGTTGACTATTTTGAATGAAACGCTTGATTGTTCGATGATCACGCTTCAGAAGCTTTGCAATTTTAAGAGTGCTGCATCCCTCTGCAAGATATCTCACTATTTTTTACTTTTCTGAGCCTGTCAAGTCCTTCTTTTGACCCATTTTGCCAAAGGAAAGGAAGTTGCTTAATAATTATGCACACCTGATATAGGGTGTTGATGTCATTAGACCACACCCCTTCTCATTACAGAGATGCACATCACCTAATATGCTTAATTGGTAGTAGGCTTTCGAGCCTATACAGCTTGGAGTAAGACAACATGCATAAAGAGGATGATGTGGTCAAAATACTCATTTGCCTAATAATTCTGCACTCCCTGTATATATATATATATATATATATATATATATATATATATATATATATATATATATATATATATATATATATATATATATATATATATAACGGAAGATTCAAAGATAGCACTCCAGGGACTTGATAAAATGTAACTTTTATTTTACTCACTAAAACATCAAAGGTGTCAACGTTTCAGCTTGATCCCCTCAAGCTTTCGTCAGGACATACTGTGCAGACAAATAAACCCACATATATACCATACAGATAACGATAACTCACCACACTTGTGAAGCCTCTGACTCCATGGTCATCACCATGGTGACATATATCAACAATAATACAAGTGCAACCATACACATAGATCGTGCAATTAAAAAATATTCAATTAGACTATTTTACGCTAGGGGAATCAATTACTTAAACATTAGTCACACTGGCAGCATTGAATAGTAACTACTGCAATGAATATCCTTCATAATGTATAAACTGGACTCATAGAAAGCAGGGCTGAAAACCAACAGGAATACTAGAGACTCTGAGAAAGTTCAGACAAAACTAATCGAAAAACATTCAATTAAACTATTTTACGCTAGGGGAATCAATTACTTAAACATTAGTCACACTGGCAGCATTGAATAGTAACTACTGCAATGAATATCCTTCATAATGTATAAACTGGACTCATAGAAAGCAGGGCTGAAAACCAACAGGAATACTAGAGACTCTGAGAAAGTTCAGACAAAACTAATCGAAAAACATATTTAAACATCATTATAAGGGCATATGTCCCACTGGAATTCACTCCACAGAAGATTGCTAGGATAGGGGTAGATCGCCTAACTGATTCCAAAATAGACTTCACAATTAAACTCACTGGAGATTGGCCAGTTACTAGATAATAATAACTACTAATGATCTCAAAATTGATCACAATGGCCACATAGAACGGTAACTGATGCACTATATTCGATTTCTTAGTATATACAACGGACTCCAACAAAGCCAATACGAGATAACAAGATAATCTAACAAAAGGGTGACACACCAATGCATGAGCACCTGTATCACCAGAGTTAACAAAATCAAAGTTGTTTAAGATAGGGGTGGATCACCTAAGTGGTTCCAAATAGACTACCCAATTAAACTAATACTGACTAGTGTAGTTACTAGAAATAAACTAGATACTCCTAATATGAAATACTAAACAGAGCTGCAACTGTCTCATATAGTAAAAACCCATACATTTCAAACCTCTGTATCATCATCATAATGAGTTACAATTCTGAGGCACATGGAAACTATTAAGATTTTTCAAAGTAATGAAGGTCCTGTGCCAGTGCCACTATGGACAAAAGGGAGGATTGCCTATCCCCCAGGGTGGGCATCCACATCCCGCCCCATATTCGTGACATATTCCAGGATCAACATAGTTATGAGAGAAAACATGGTTATGAGAGAAACATAGGTATGTATGCCTATCCCACAGGGTGGGCATCACATACCCCATCTCCAAAAAAGATTAATTGGATAGCACAGAAAATGAAAAATTATAAAAATGCAGTCAAGGTATATTTCTCATTCAGACCCTCAGGGTATACTGTTCTCAGAGTTCTGATCCAATATAGTTCACGTTGTAGTAACATTTTCTTGCGGTCCCCTCCCCTCCTGGGTGGAGGTACATGGTCGATTGCCATGAGTTTCAGAGTCGGTAGAGTGTGGCCTCTCTCCAAGAAATGTTTGGCCACCGGTAAGTCTGATTTCTGATCCCTATACGCCACTCGTATGTTGGATCTATGATTGCGAATACGTTCGCGCAAGGGCAGGTCCGTCTTGCCAATATAAGTAAGTCCACAGGGACAAGTAAGCCTGTATATTACATAATCAGTGGTGCAGGTTAGCCGATGCCTAATGATGTACTTTTTTCCTGTATGAGGATGAGCAAAGAATTTTCCCGATAACATGTGTCCGCAAGTGACACAACCTAAGCACTTATAACAGCCCAGATTTATAGAGCCTTGTTTCTGCTCGTAACAGTGTATAGGATCTGTCTTAACTAACAAGTCTTTCAGATTTCGATTTCTCCTATAACACATCATAGGTGATTGGCGAAATGGTTCTGGTAAAGAAGTGTCGTTCCTCAAAATTCTCCAATTTCTATCAATCATCCGTTTGAATTTTGGAGATGCTGTAGTGTAAGTGGTTGGAAAAACCAGTCTCCTTGTTGATACAGTGTTTGACTCGACTTGTGTTGAGTAGCACCTATCTAAGGCTTTATGGAGTGTCTGTTCACTGTAACCCCGTTGGTGAAACTTATCCCACATTAGTTTCAATTGTTCCTCCGCTTTACTGGGATCTGAGTTGTTCCTCATCACCCTCAAAAATTGTGAATATGGTAAGGATTGTTTGAGGGCATTGGGATGGAAACTATTCGCCTGAAGTAAAGTGTTGCGGTCCGTAGTCTTGGAGTAGAGTGTATATGCCAACTTGGTACCTTCTCTAATGATCCGTACATCCAGAAAATCCACTGAAAGCGGGTCTGCTGTCATAGTGAGTTCTACATTCGGTGTACAAGAATTGATATATTGGACCATAGATTCTGCAGTGCTGTTGTCTCCCTTGATGATCATGAAAATGTCATCGATGTAGCGACCGTATAGTAAAATAATATCTTTAAATGGCTCCAATATATATTGAGTTTCAAATTCAAACATGAATCCATTCGCATACATTGGAGCCATGGCCGCTCCCATAGATGTTCCTGCTGACTGCCTGAACCAATCAAATTCAAAACGAAAATAGTTCTGAGTCAGAACCAATTCCAGAATTTGCATAACGTATTCGATTGGGGGGCCCCTGTATTTGTCTGAAGATGAAAGAATCCGTTCCATGGCTTGGACTCCCCCTGAGTGGGGTATGATAGTGTATAAGCTCTTCACATCACACGTAACTAGTGATGTCAGCCCAACTGGTAAGGAAATCTTGGAAATCATATCAATGAAACTTGGAGTATCCTTGATGTATGTTGAAAGGTTTTGAATCGTTTCCTTAAATAGGAAATCCAGCCATTTAGCCAGTGGTTCTAGGATGCCTCCCACCGCCGACACAATTGGTCTCCCAGGAGGGTCCTGAAGGTTCTTATGCACCTTGGGGAGTGTATAGATTACTGGGGTCCTCGGGTTTGGTTGATGTAAAAATTCCCAGAGGTCCTGATCGATAAAATTCTGTTCCAGACCCTTCAGTAGAATGGCGTCAATTAAAAGTTTCACTTGAAGCGTAGGATCGCCTTTCAATTTCAGATAAGTCTGGGAATCAGATAATTGTTGGATAATTTCCAATCTATATTTAGCATAGTCTTGAATAACGATTCCCCCGCCCTTGTCTGCTGATCTAATAACAATGTCTTTGTCCATAGCCAAAGACTTAATGATCTGTCGATCCATTTTGGAACAATTTGAATGGTAGGAATGAGTAACTTTTAGATGGTCCGTTGTTTCCTTTTGTACAGACCTTAAAAAACTTTTTATAGAGGCTTGATTCGGCAGGGGATCAAAGGTAGTTATTATTATCTAGTAACTGGCCAATCTCCAGTGAGTTTAATTGTGAAGTCTATTTTGGAATCAGTTAGGCGATCTACCCCTATCCTAGCAATCTTCTGTGGAGTGAATTCCAGTGGGACATATGCCCTTATAATGATGTTTAAATATGTTTTTCGATTAGTTTTGTCTGAACTTTCTCAGAGTCTCTAGTATTCCTGTTGGTTTTCAGCCCTGCTTTCTATGAGTCCAGTTTATACATTATGAAGGATATTCATTGCAGTAGTTACTATTCAATGCTGCCAGTGTGACTAATGTTTAAGTAATTGATTCCCCTAGCGTAAAATAGTTTAATTGAATGTTTTTCGATTAGTTTTGTCTGAACTTTCTCAGAGTCTCTAGTATTCCTGTTGGTTTTCAGCCCTGCTTTCTATGAGTCCAGTTTATACATTATGAAGGATATTCATTGCAGTAGTTACTATTCAATGCTGCCAGTGTGACTAATGTTTAAGTAATTGATTCCCCTAGCGTAAAATAGTCTAATTGAATATTTTTTAATTGCACGATCTATGTGTATGGTTGCACTTGTATTATTGTTGATATATGTCACCATGGTGATGACCATGGAGTCAGAGGCTTCACAAGTGTGGTGAGTTATCGTTATCTGTATGGTATATATGTGGGTTTATTTGTCTGCACAGTATGTCCTGACGAAAGCTTGAGGGGATCAAGCTGAAACGTTGACACCTTTGATGTTTTAGTGAGTAAAATAAAAGTTACATTTTATCAAGTCCCTGGAGTGCTATCTTTGAATCTTCCGTTGTATTTTGGCTGACAAGCACCGGGCATTGGACTACGGATCAGGTGGAGTGCAAGATTATTTGGTTTTTTTTTTTTTTATATATATATATATATATATATATATTCACACACATGTTTATTTATTTTTTTTAACATTTTTGGGTAGACAGAATATAGTTCACGTCACTGTTTGTTTGACTGAATTTTGGTAGTGCACAAATATTTGGGAAAGCATTTGGGATAGCCAGAACAGCATGAATAAATTAAACTGTGGCTTTGCTGATATGCAAAAATAGCTGCAATATATTGCCTGGCCTAATTTGCTATACAACGTCAGCCATTTTTGCAATGCCAATTTCTGGTTGTAAAAATTACATTATTATTTATCTGGAATAATAACAGAAATAGTAAGTGAGAGAACTTCGTTTTAGAATAATTGATTGTATTTTTTTTCTTTTGCTATCTTGTATTAATGAAAATTGGAGAGCAAGAGTTATTTCAATTTGTAAATAGTAGTCTTCCAAAAAGTATTTTTCCAAAAAGTAAAAGTAAAAATATTGTGAACAACTGGCCATGCACTCACCAATTCCACCCTAGCATCAATTCCCAATTGTTTTTATGTTTGATGTTAAGAAACATTGCACAGTGCTCGCATGCTTGCACTGCACACACTGGATTGAACACAGGTAGAAAACAATAACTAAAACAGGATTTTTCATTCTAGAAAAAAATCTACCAAAAAAAACCAAAAACACTTTTAACAAGTGCATATTGCATGCTGGTCTCACACTAGGCTAAGCAAAATATTGTTTTTTTTTCTAACATCACTCTCCAAAAAAATAATGATCTTCTTTATTCCAAATTTTTAACCAACACAATTACTTTTAACACTTGTAAGCTAGTCTCACGCTAGAATCAAGGACCCAGGCTAGGGAAAATAATCTATTTCCTTACATTAGTCCTCAAAACATGGATTTTCTTTCTTCCCAATTAACAAAGAATTACTTTTAACAGGTGTAAATGGGTAAATAGTCTCACCATGCCAGTAAAGTGCCAATCTCTTGTCTTACATTTAAAGCTACTCTAGTGTTCCTGGAGGTACAGCAAAATCTAAGGTTTGTCTCACACTAGAATCAATGGCCTAGGTAAAATTACTTTTTTTCCTGACATTACACTACCCAAAATAAGACATTTCTTCCCTCCAACCAGATAACAAAATAACTTTTAACAACTGTATAGTGATAAAATTGTCTCACAGTAGGATGGATGACAAGATGCTTCCATTTGCTACTTCCTATCTCCCACTCAGTGTTTTCTCTAGTGCTCCTGGAGTTACTAGCTGCAAGATGCAGCGAAAAGCCAAAGTTATTCTCACACTTCAATCAATGACCCAAAGCTGAGCAAAAGGATTTTCTTTCCTAATACAACAGTGTTGGGGTACTTTGCATTCTGGCTCCTGGGGCACGCCCTCCTGGAGGTGTGCAGACAACCTATGACCTCTCTGATGGCTCTTCCAGTTTCCCCAATGATCTGAATGCTGTCCACTGTGACTCCATCCCCTTTTATTATCTAGCCATGTGTGACTACTTCACCATGGCAAAGGCATCACACAATGTCAATTTCGGGAGTTTGGCTACCTACTTAATGATACACATTATAAAAAGCTGGTTAGGGCTTGGTTCTATGCCCTGTTGTGGTTCTATTTTGTTCCCAATATTTTGTTATATTTAGTACTGTCTATCTGGTTTTGAACTTGGCTAATACTGACTATTCTCCTCTCTGTAATCCTTTACTCAACTATTGCCTCTCGCTATACCCGATTTCTGTTTTCCCTGTATCTGGCTTGTTCTTGACTATTCTCCATTTGGTAATGTAAAGCCTAGTCACTCTAAGCACTGGTATACATTATACATTTTATATTTCAGGATACACTCTGCATGTTAGGTCTCACTATCCTGACATTACAATAGGCCCTGCAAAAAATGTAATCCCCCAAGGGGCTACCTGTGATACATGATACATGATACAGATGAGGGAACCTGTGCTTTAAATACAAGCAGAATATAACTGTCACTATGTTAGCAGTTAGTGATCAAATGATACCTGAACTCATCAAGTTTTCAAGAAGGAGGATCCTCCCTTCTGCAAATACATTCAGAAAGAGCTGTCCAACTGTCAAACTGTGCGTCCGGGCTCCTCTCATACCTGTAGATACATTGATCTTGCTGTCAATTACAAGTATCATATTTATTTGCAGAATGGAGGATCCTCCGCAAAAGCACATTACAGAATTTTATGTTAGCAGCACCATTTTTCAGTTTTCCTTTTTTGATTTTTTTTGTTAATTTACTTTAGTACTGATTTAGGTATACGGGGTCAAGCCAGTCTATTTAGTCAAGGTTTTCCTGTTTTAGACAGACAGAATCAAAATACATTATTGCATTTGCTAGGAGACTAAGTAGCATTCAGATTGTAGAGTGCTCTATATATATATATATATATATATATATATATATATATATCACTGCCCGACTGTGTTGGAGATACTGTCTCATATCATGCACTAAAGGGGATTCAGAACAATTAAAGCTCCAGGACATAACATTACCCACTGCATGCTTGTATTCTGTCTCACCTGCAATACTGAACATTTAACTCCAGTGTATATACTTTAATTTGTCTTATCTTTATTTTTTATTTTTATTTATTTTCTTTACCTGTAAATAGTTTAGTATGAATTTAATTTTCATTAATTTTCATTTTATCTTCATCATTACCTAAAAATATTTCTGTTTAAATTTCCACTGATAGTGTTGCTTTCAACACTCATTTGAAAATATTTTTTTTTATATTCCTATATAGTGGATTCATCACATTAGCCTATTTGTTAGCCTTCTTGTTACTCACCCAATATACATTATCCTTTTTAAACTTTGACTATTAAAGGTCTTAATATAAAAAAGTCTTAATTTGTCAACATAATTATGCCTTGATTTTTTGGTCAGGGCATTTAGCCACTTTATGTTAAGAGATTATCTTCATGAATGTGTTATTGTCTATTTAGACATTTAAATATATGTACTAGGTTAAAAGACCAATCACATACAAGTTAGAAAGATATTAACCAGGTTGTTGCAAACTGTATTGTATTGCAAACTCAAGCAATGTATCTTTGACTAATCACAAATCAATTTAGAATACATCCTTGAATGACCCTAAACTAATGGTTTAAAGGTTATTCAAAGGAACAAGTTGGGGTTCTATGGATCACGGTTGTATGGGGCACACCATCTGATCTCCTTGAAGCTGCCAAGAGACCTAATGAGAGTCCTATGTGGTAGAGGCGGGCGATCTTCTGAGCCACATGAAGCAGAAACCTGCAGTGTTTTATCACAACCCCGTACTCCCCTTCCATGGGCCGGCAGGGGTCATCACCCCATCATACTCACCTCAGCTTACTGTGCCGGTCTACATACTAGAAACAATTTCACCCACTGAGATGGCAACTGAGCTATCCTTGCACGAGGAAGGCCTGACACTGACCATGAAAGCTCCATGCAGCTCTAGTACGAGCTTCCACATGAGGTTGAAGGAAATCCTCAAGCATTTTTGGATGATGCTGGAGATGCATGCAGCTATTACAATGAGTCTGCACCTTGGGGGTGAGGGAAAAAGCAAGAAACATGGAGAGAAGGGGCCCCTTCTTGGCCCTTGTAACCTCAAACACTGGTCCACCTGGACTGAATGGATATGAGTGGGAGATTTTTACTTGATAGAAATACCTTGCAGATGAAATTATTCCAAGGGGGTTACACTTTTCAAAATTTCCCATGTTTGATCTAGAAAAAGAACATTTCATGAAAATGTGGTCTTCCGCCCTGAAGTATTTTTCCATAACAATGATGAATATAATTATCTTAAATATTATTTAAAAGAGATTGATACAATGATTAAAGAGATGCAAAATTATCTAGAAATCTTTGTTGGAACAAAATACTTTGAATCAGTATCAGAAAAAGTGAGAATACATTTGTAAAAGCTTGAAAATTCAATCATAACCAATAAAAAGGACACATAAGAGAGATTTAGATGATTACACTGATAACAGAATCAGAAAAATTCCTAAAACCAATAAGAGGCATAAACAAGAAAATAGGAAGAATGAACCTAGAAATAGTTTTAATGGTAACAATGTCAATCAGAAAAGAGAACTTTTAATTTCCCCAATAAAAATGCCCATTAAGAGAGATCAATTGATAGGTCAAGAAACATATTTGACATTGATAATGTGGTGGAATCTCAGTAAAAATAAATTTACTAGGACAAGATTGCCACGTGGTATGTGCAGGGCCGGATTAACATAGGGGCTGATGGAGCTGCAGCTCCAGGCCCAGGCCCATGGAATAGGCCCATTGAAAAAAAAAAAAAAATTTTTTTTTTACATTTTTTTTTTTTTTTTTTTTACACACACACTACTCTTAGGTTTGCCATCTGACTGGTATTTTACTGGCACAGATGGTATTTGAGACTGCCTGGCCGTGCCGGTATTGCAGTAATACTGGCAATACAAATGCAGGTCTTTTTCTCAGAATAAGTGGAGATTACTCTGCAATTCCAGCACCGGCCAGTAGGGGGTCACTGTGTGTGGAGAGAGGCAAGGATAGGAAGTTACAGCATATCCCCATAGACATATAATACCTAGACGCCGCATTGACCTCGGGGGGCCATGAAATGCGGGCGCCATTTTGGGCCGGTCACCCAGTGTGGTATTATATGTCTATATATTAGGACTTCTGTCCCTAATTTTTTTTTAATTTACTTTGCCTTAGTGACAAATCTCACTTTAGTAAATAGTGATGTGATTGTTTGTTCTCCTATTCTCTTTATGCTATCTCCATGCGGACTTCAAAGTGCAAAAGACAGAGCTGACAATAATAAAGAGTTGTAAATATCTACATTTTATTTTGCACAGTTCCAAAATCCATATTAGTTAAAAATAGGTGAAAAGTAAATACATTACAAATCAGGCAAAGATCCAGTCCCAGTTTAAAACATGTATATTAAGATGATAGATTGTGGGGTTAGTTCACTAAACTTATAATTTTAGCAAACCTAAATCCGAATGCAACGCATAGTTTCAATCAGGAAATTCAAATAATTTCAATGTATTGAGTAAACTTAGTCGATAACGTAAATAACCACAGAGGTCTTAAAGCAGCAAATGTCAGTTAATTTTATTTAATATCCCAGGATTAAACATCATGCTACTGGATCTATACACCCTCCAGGTGGATTTTAAGACTAACCATGTTTACTTTGAGGACCTTGCTCTGCAGATCATAGACATGTGTATGCTGCAGATCACACTGTGACCGATCCAAGTCAATGCGGCGTCTAGTATTTTATGTCTATGCATATCCCTGCCTCTCTGTACTACTCACTGATCCGTGGGGACCAGCAACACAGCACAGAGTCCAGACAGCAGCTCGACAGCTCAGATAAGTGAGGGATGGGGGGGAAAGGCAGCAGGGACACATGGGGACACTGAGACACTAGGGGACACATGTGGACACTGAGACACTAGGGGACACATGTGGACACTGAGACACTAGGGAACATATGGGGACACTGAGACACATGGGGACACAGACACTAGGACACATGGGGACACAGACACTGAGACACTTGGGGACACTGAGACACATGGGGATGCTGAGACACATGGGGACGCTGTTTCTCCCAGTGTCCCCCATCTAGTGTCTCAGTGTCCCCAAGTCTCCCAGTGTCTGTGTCCCATGTCTCTGTGTGCCTAGTGTCACCATGTCTATGTCCACAACTGTCCCCATGTCTCCCAGTGTCCCCAAGTGTCTGTCTCCCAGCCAGTGTCCCCTAGTCTCCCAGTGTCCCATAGTCTCCCAGTGTCCCATAGTCTCCCAGTGTCTGTGTTCCCATGTCTCTGTGTCCCTAGTGTCTTAGTGTCCCCAAATGTTTCAATGTCCCCATGTCTCCCAGTGTCTGTGTCCCTAGTATCTGTGTCCCCATTTCTCCCAGTTTCCCTAAATGTCTGTGTCCCCATGTCTCCCAGTGTCCCCGGGTCTCTGTGTCCCCAGGTCTCAGTGTCCCCATGTCGCTCAGTGTCCTAGTGACATGGGGACACACTGAGACATTGGGAGAAATGGGGACACTGAGACACTGGGAGACTAGGGGACTGGGCGACATGGGGACACTGACACTGTGATACATAGGGACACTGAGACACTGGGTGACTTGCGAGACTGAGACACTGGGAGCAATCCATCTATACAGCAGAATCAAACTGTGAGTAGTTTGTTGGTGATTTTACAGATGTCACTCTGATGTCACTCCTTGTGATTATTCAAAGGATTAAGGCTAGTATTTTGTTCCAAGAAAGGTGGCAACCTTAACTACTCTTCACATACTCTTGCTTAAAGTAGCACTATAGGGTCAGGAACACAATCATGTATTTCTGACCCTATTATGTTAAAACCACCACCCTGCCCCCTTGTTGCCTCCCTAAGTATAGTAAAATATAACTTGTATTCAAGTCTGCAGCTGCTGGCTCTGCCTCTAAACTGACTGTCTGCTGACATCATCAGAAGTGGTGGTCTGAGCAAATTACAATACTTCCCCATAGGATTGTCTGAGACTGTCAACTAGGCAGATCAGGGGCAGAGCCAGCACAAGTCATAGCCCTGGCCAATCAGCATCTCCACATAAAGATAAATTGAACCAATGCATCTCTATGAGGAAAGTTCAGTGTCTGCATGCCGAGGGTGGAGACACTGAATAGCAGTGCTGCACACTAGGCAGTAATGCCCCAGGAAGCACCTCTAGCAGCCATCTAAGGAGTGGCCAGTGGAGTTATTTTCTCTGAAAAGACAGTGTTTACTGCAAAAGGCCTGAATGGAATGATTCTACTAACCAGAACAAATACAATAAGCTGTAGTTGTTCTGGTGACTATAGTGTCCCTTTAAGTTTGGAAGCTTAAGAGGGATGTATGGGAACAAAACTTGTGTGGACTGGCTGACAATAAAATTAGTTTAGGTAATGCAGACGTTGGTCTCTCTAACACTGTGACATGTCCCCATTCATCTTCTTTGGACAGACATGCCCCCTTTTTGGGCATGTTCTCCCCTTTTGGCAGGTCTGGTCATGTGATTCGCACCGGTGGCCACCCTTTTATCCCGCCCATTGACTGCCTGCTTCACTGGACACTGCTGTTAAGGGTTATGGATTTAATTGAAAGATATAAATTAGAGAGATATTAGCATAGAGTATGTGTTTTCTTGTAGCTGCATCCTATGAGTTTCCCTCCAGCACCATCTCCATCAGATACATGACGCTTGGGAGGTATGATTGTTTTAATGTTTTTGGTCGATAAGATTCCGTAATTAGGCCCATCATAATTGTCAGCACCAGGCCCAGTGTGCTCTTAATCCGGCCCTGGGTATGTGCACTTGCATATGTTGATGTACCAGTTAAGTCATTTACACGTAGCTAAGATACAATCAGTAGAGTAAGGAGCATAAGTAGGAATACAGGATATACGAGTATTTCCCCTCCTCCATTGTGCTGGGCAAGCCATGTGGTCAAACAGGATTTTAGTCTCTATTTGGTTGATTAGATAAGAGTATGTGTAGGTTGAACTGATTATGGGAGGAGCTACATGCCTATATAAGGGACCTACACTGTATGATCAGGACTCAGACTTTGCTGTTTTTTGGTGACATTAGTCCCTCTGAGTCCCGATCGGTGAACCGAATAAAGAATCTCTTCCTTCCTGAAGAAACCTGTGTCCATCTCTCTGTGCTTGGCTTCCGTCAGTTTCTCTGGTATCATTTGGTGCATTGGCCGGGAAGCTCATCGCTCAACGGTAGCTGAGAAGCAGAGGCGTGAGACGGTCTTTGCCCACGTTCTCTACGGCTGCACCCCTGAACTTCTGCGTGGACCTCCCTTCGTCTCGGCGCCACTGGTCTGTTGTCCAGGAGATCATCGGCCTCTACGTAGTAAGTGCTGGGGTGTCCCCGCAGATGAGTGTGAACTCAGGTTCAGGAACGAGGAGGTAAGACGACCGCTGTTTTAGACGGCGGACCCACTAGGGGTATTGGATACCGATTGTGCGGTAGGCCCATAAGGGGTTATTTGGAATCTGCCCCCTCCAGTGGAGGGAAGGAGCGAAGGCGCACCACTCAATTAAACGCCCTTTAGTAAGCCCGTTTAATTTTGGTTTGGAGTCAGGCGGGGTTCTGGTGTAAATAGCCCTAGCCGGACACCGGTGTCTTGTCTAGACTAGCGTTCTAGGGTGTATATTTTGTTCGCTAGGTCGGAGGGACCGGGAGACTAAGCGGCGTCTGTGTAAATTCAGTCCTCTAGATCTCAACCTATCTTGGCTAAGTGGGAAGGCGTGTAAATTTGGAACCCACTAGATTTTTGATAGAGTAAATAGACTAAAAGGGTGCTGTTGTAAATTACGCCCTCTAGTTCGCTATATGTGGTGCTTGGGCAGTGTGGCTAACCAACACGTATGTAGATAGTTTTAGGTAGTCCATCAAGGTACTGGCCAATAGATTAGTTGGGAATTGTAAAGATTGTTGTAGTAGCGTGTATATCTTGCTAGATAGCGTGAGCTCTGCCATCTAGCGAGAGTGTGAATAGTGTGTAACTGTATTATAGCGCACAGTACCATAACCATGTATAATTACTGATACTGTAAATAAGTACTAATAATTGTCGTCTATGTTGCATGTTTTAACACCATAACCACTAGTAATTGTACTGTGTCTTTAAATTGTACTTTAACATATGCTAACTGTACTGTAACTACTGTTGGTAAAGACGATGTTACTGGGGTATGTTATAGACGGGTAATTCAAATATAGGGAATTATAGCATGGGTGACCATATAGTTTCGCCAAAGGGTACAGTATTAGTTACTTAGTGACTGGTGTAACAGCTGTGTGTGTACGGGAATTCCCTGAGTGTTTTGTTGTGTGTGTTTCACTTAGTAACTGTACCACGTGGTGCTGTTGCCGAGGGAACGGGTGTGACCGTTGGTAGAGTGTTTGTATAGTTTCTGTTGGAAACGACGCTCCATTGTTTAGTATGGGCGCGTCAGATTCGACGATTTTGGATCCCTTAGGATGTATGATAAAGAATTTTAAAAAGGGATATACAGTATGTGATTTTGGGGTAAAGATGTCTCCAGCACGCTTGATTACATTGTGTAGTAGGGAATGGCCTACTTTGGTTGCCGCATGGCCGCCACGTGGCAGTTTGGATCCTAATCTGGTACAGCGTGTACACCTGGCTGTATCAGGTAGGCCTGAACTTTACGGCCAGTTTCCATATATTGATTGTTGGAGGCAGGCCGTAAAAGACTCGCCAAAATGGATCCGAGTGTGCCACGAGGAACAATGTCGCCTCATGGTGGCCAGGACTCGCTTGTCCACTAAGGCCGTAATTACGCCCATTTTGGACACGCCTCCTGAGTCTGAGATCCCTATGCCGCCCCCTTACTCCTCCTCCACTGGAAGAGGAAGAGGAGGTGCTGCTGGAAACGTTCCTCCCCTTGCCCCGTTGTCCCCACCTACTTCCTCCTCTAGCTCAGAGCCCAGCCCTCTTGTTTTAAACCCTCCCCTCTCAGTACCTACCTCTGTCAACTCCACCTACCCAGATTTGGCGCCATTTCTAGTTCCCGGTCAGGCTCCTCCTAGCCCGGCCCGGAATATTTTACTCACCGACCTCCCCCTCAGTAAAGCGTCCCCATCCCCTTGTCTTACTACCCCTCGACCGGAACCCCTAACTGACGTTCCTAAACGAAGCCCCATACTAACCCGACAATTGACCGGTACCCTACAACCCCGACATTATCAAATGCCACTTCGACTGACACCTGGCCCGACACACATTAACGGTGACGGCCAGATACAATATGCTGATCCAGTATTCGTTTATGTTTCCTTCACAACTACTGATCTATTTAATTGGAAGACCCATAACTCCTCATATACCAAAAAGCCTCAAGCCATGACGGATTTGTTTACCTCCATAGTCCAGACACATAATCCCACTTGGGCTGATTGCCAGCAACTGCTTATGACATTGTTTAATAACGAGGAAAGGACAAGGATAAACCAAGCGGCAATTAAAGCGCTGGAAGAAGTGTCCCGTACACAAAATCAGGCCAATCCGGCAGCATGGGCCGCAGCACATTATCCAAACACTGATCCGGAATGGAATATCAATGGCGCAGATATGGCCCATTTAAAAGCATACAGGGACGCTATTATTGCTGGCATGAAAGCTGGAGGAAAGAAGGCGATTAACATGTCTAAGACGGCTGAGGTATTGCAGAAATGTGATGAATCGCCCAGTGTCTTTTATGACCGATTATTGGAGGCATACCGCTTGTATACCCCCTTTAATCCGGAGGCCCCTGAGAATTCCCGGATGGTTAACTCTGCCTTTGTTAGCCAAGCCTACGGAGATATAAAGTGCAAGCTACAAAAGTTAGAAGGGTTTGTAGGGATGTCCATAACCCAACTAATGGAGGTAGCGAATAAAGTGTACATGAACAGGGAAACAGAGACAAAGAAAGAGGAAGAGCACAAGATGCTTAGAAAGGCAGATATGCTAGCGGTAGCAATCGCAGGCGTAGATAGAAGGGAAAAGGAAGTATATAGGGGAACAGATAGAGGCGATAGTAAGTGGAATGGGGAACCCCTGAGTAGAAATCAGTGTGCATACTGTAGGGAAGAAGGGCATTGGAGAAGTGAGTGTCCGCGAAGGGAACAGTATGAGAGAGACAGACCTAGGGCAGGATATGGTAATTATAGAGGCAGAGCGAGAGGTAGAGGAGGTCCTGGAGGGAATAATGGTAGCAATAGAGGAAGTGTTAGAGAAGACAGGTATTATCCAGCTGCACAGAGATCCCGCGATAGAGAAGATAGGGACTTTGTAGGATTGGCTGACACGGTCATGGAGGACTATTGATACTGACCGGGCTCCATCCCCCTTGGCCGAGCGGAGCCTATGGTCGATGTATCAATAGGGGGAAAAAGGAGTGCGTTCATGATCGATACTGGTGCTGAACATTCGGTGGTGACTGACCTAGTTGCTCCTCCATCCGGAAGAACTATCACCGTAATAGGAGCAACTGGAAGGAGTGCTGCTAAACCGGTTCTTAAAAGTCGACTCTGTACATTGGTGTGGTGTATCACCAAATTAATATAAATATTACACAAGGTTCGTCTACATTAAAAGGTATTTATTTAGAAGGCAACACACAATACTATAACACACAGCCCAGACCCACGGAGCAACAACCCTTTTAAATCTATCTATCTATATAGTAATCCCTTTCCCCACACGTTTGATCTCACCCACGGTTAGGCCTTCACATCTAGTAATGGCTCACTGCTGCAAGTCCAACATCACATCCACCAAGGAAGAAAAGGAAGCAATAGAGTGTAACATGGTTCACCAAGATAGCACATGGCGTCTGCACATCTGCTCAGTAGAACAGCCAAAAAGGAACAGAGAGAAATGAAGATAGAGAGGAGTGGCTATCTCTCTCCTGACTTGTAAAGGTATTGAATTACCTACTTAACATATCAAAGGGTAAAGCTTATCCCCCTGTAAGAAAGATCTACATGAACTTGATCACATGACCCCTGGTCACCATGTTAGTTTGATGACAGAATGTCACCACATTCCCTCACTTTTTCTTCTCTTATGTTGAGCACATTTAAAAATAATAATATTTCCCTCTTATCTATCTAAACTATGAGATCTGAAGTAGGAAAGGGGAGCACAGGAATTAGTGTGAGTGAGATGAGTAAGGTAAAAGAAAACAGTCAAATAGGGGTTGCATCACCCCACATTCCCCCACTTTTTCTTCATCTATGTTGCTCCGTTATCTAGTTATCCCTCTAGTACAAGAGAACCTAGTGGGAGCAAAAACCTGATATACAGGAGAAATTCAACCCACCGTCCCTCCGGAATAGTTCCCTCAGCGACATAAGTTCTCCTGTACTTTCCTATGGCTGTCAATTCACATTTTATACAAATTTGTCAAAAAAACAAAACAAAACAAAAAAAAAGAAATTTAGGTCAATGTGTGAATTTGTCAAAAAAAAAAAACAAAACAAAATTTAGGTCAATGTGTGTGTGTGTGTGTTAAATATGTATGTATGTGCAATGTACTAGTGGCAGAGTTTGTAGAGTGTGTAGGACTGGATGTGATATTTGCGGAATTCCATATTCTTAATCCAGTTCCGACTCCTCCCAGAAGGGCTGCAAATATGTCCAGTTTTTCCTGACTCCCTGCTTTGCCTAAACCACTGCCGCCGTTGTTCCGGACACCTTGGAAGAATAGAAGGATTATTAAAATGTAGACTAATCTTTTTAAACTGACTCCCTTATTTGGAGTATCTTCTGCCCGCATTGCCTGTCTCCCATCCCTACTGTGATACAGCTTATACTTATCCATCCTGTAACAAGGATCCACCACAATCTTCTGTTGACACACATCATCATCCTAATGCAGCTTTGCCTTGCTCTGTGGGAACACTAGATCTCATCATTAGAAATGTATAGCTATATGGGAGACTGGAAAACTCAGAGAAAGAATCAAAACAAAAGAAAAACAAACATACATACAGATGTAGAGAGATACAAAAATTATGAGACTTATTGATTGCTGGGACCCCCCAATTAAACAATCTTTTCCTCCTCTCTCATCTGTTCCCTCAGTGCTTTCACATCTGCCTCCAATCTTTCAGTCTGTCTCTTTAGGTCCCAGTAGTCTCTATTCCCTTCTTTATTCCTCCAATTATCCCAGTCCCGTCTATTGGTCTGATGCTCATCCCATCTATGGTTCCTTCTCCAATTATTCTCCCAATAACTGTTCCTGTTGTTTCTCCGTTTTTCTCCCCAATTGTGATTATCTGTCCTTTTTAGCCTCTCCCAGGTATTTTTATTATTCCAATTATTATTGATTACCTTAGGCCCCTCCCATCTATTTCTCCAATTCTCTCCCATTACATTACTTCCATTAGCACTGTCCCTATTCCTATGGTCCCTCTGTGGATCTCTCCATCTTTTGTGAAAGTCCTGTTTTGGTCTCCAGTTCTCATTATCCCTCTTGTTCTGGGGTACATCCCACCTCTGGCTTCTCCATTTACCATTTATATCTCTACCAGAGTCAACCTTGAATGTTCTTATGGCCGAAACAGAGAAGGCCTGTTCTGAGGAAGGATGCTTGATCCACCAATTGTCAGCTCTAGTTAGTACCATTTCTAAGTCTGCTAATGTTGGATCAAAAAGCCTCACAAATTCTTGACACTCCCAGGGAAGGGCTTCCATTACTTTAGCAATGTGTTCTGGTGAGCCCAAGACCAGAGGCTGTTGAGGTTGGCGTAGCGTATACCAGAACAATATCCTTTGAGCTACCTCTCTAGGACCATCTGCTGGCCTCATCTTAATATCAGCTATTTCTTTCTCAATGCTAAGTAAATAGAAATTTGTTGCAGCAATTCTTCCTGCCTGATCAGACACACTGTTATTAAATCCAAATAGTCTGCTAGCCAAAGGACCCATAGCATATTCTAACAGTTCTGTCCATTCTTCTAAGTTAAGACCTCCTTTTTTCGCTCTATTTGCTCCCCTCATAAACCAATGTGTAAAGGTGTTAAAGTCGTCAGTTGGCATACTTCCCCACCATTTCTGGAAATTATCTTTGTCTGTGATTGACATAGTCCTTGTCTGTCTAGAGAAGCTAGTAGGCATTTCTCTTACATTAAAATGTTCAGTTATTATTATAGGGGCTTGTGGGACACAATTCACAATTGGCACATTTCCATTGTGTTTTGTTCCCACTACTGGTTCTTTAATAAAATACGACTGGCCTGGGCATACTCTAGGAATCTCCTTATCCCATTTATTTGTGTTTTCTTTAATTTTCATTTTATATTCCATGACTAGGTCTTGGAGTTCAGTGATCTTAGCACTATATGCATCTCTCTGTTGTTCTATTTCCTTTAATTCTTTCTCCAACCCCTCAATCATTTTGTTTGTTCTTAGGGCAGCTATTTTAAAACAATCTCTTTCATCAAGAGCATCTTCCATTTTATTAGTGGTTACTAAATTAGCTTGCTGCAATTCGAGTACCATGCTTGCCAAACCCCCTATTGCAGCAACAACCGCTTGTCCCACCAAGCTTTTCCTTTTCTTAATATTGCACTTTTTATTAGTAACAATCTGTGTCAAAACATCCATAAAACCTTCATATTTTCCACAATTGGGGCCTGCTGGTTCTGGAAGCTCATATGGTCCACCATGTTTGTCAATGTCATTCTTGAAGTACTCTAGTACTTCTACAGAAAAATACTTAGTACCCAGAAATGACATTTTAAAACTGAGCTCTCCCTGAGTCTTTAACAATGGGATTAATTTAAAAAAAAACTGAAACTGGCTCCAAAGAGATTAAACCATTTGAGAAACTTAATTACATTAACCTATTCAAACAAACTCTTGTCTTTTAAGAAAAAAACTTCACAGTTTCAATACAACAAATGCCCACAGAAAGCAAAACACAAAACCACCCTTTTGCCTTTGTTTAAGTGCAGTAGGGGGGAGGAGGAGGGAGTTACAAATAAACAGAATGACTTAAAGGAAGAGATGGGAACTGGAAAATACCTGACTGTAACTTCAGCACAATGATAATTCCCAACCATATAACAATTTAACATAGGCACCTTTACTTCATAATATTTACCTCAAATACAAACTGTTCATTTTCTATTAAACACACTCCAGTGTAAAAATGGAAATGTTAACCTGGCTAAACAGTAGCCAACACACTGTATTAGCCCCAATACCTTATCATGTAAACACAATGCAAATTATATTTACCTTAGTATGGTGAAGGTAATACTTGCTAATTAACTTCAAAACCAGTAAATTAGCCCAAATTAGCATATTAAAATATAATAGCAAGTCTTGGAGGGTAGGAGTTATACCTAAACTAGATTATTCAAGACACACAAAAAAAGTATAAAGTATGGAAGCCTATAGTGTATTAAAATGCAGGCCTGAAAAAAAATTAAACATTTTTATTTTTTTTAGGCCTGTACTATGATAGCCAAAACACAACAAAACTCAACTCAAATATATGAAACACACAAAAAACAATAGTATGTTCAACATTGAGGCCTATGCTGGTAGTGTATTAAAATAAAATAAAATGAAGGCCTGAGAAAACACACAAAAAAACTAATCAGCATTCGAATACAAAAAGAAACCGCATGGAAGCCTACTATAGTGTGTTAAAATGCAGGGCTAGGCCTGTACTCTGATAATGAAGGCCTTAAAAACTACTAGGCCTGAACTATGGTAGTCTAAACACAACAAACTCAGATATTTGAAACACGCAAAAAGACTAATACTCTATTCAAAATTGAGGCCTGATGCCCAAGCTTGTATAAAGAATCAAATCAGCATTCAAATACAAAAAAGAAGCAGCATGCAAGCCTATTATAATGCAGGGCTAGGCCTGTACTCTGATAGCCAAAAACCCAATAAAACTCAACTCAGATATTTGAAACATATATTCAAAATTGAGGCCTGATGCCTAATCTGGTACATTAAAATGGAGGCCTGATGCCTAATCTGGTACATTAAAATGGAGGCCTGATGCCTAATCTGGTACATTAAAATGGAGGCCTGAACTAGACTCCAAACACAATCAGCCCTGGATTTCCCATGCAGAGGATAATTAAACAAAGTACTTTTTTTTTTTTCCTCCCTCCCCAAAAAGTAAATCTGACTATCTATTAATGTGTTATTACCTCATAAATAACCTTTTGTAGAAGTCTAAAATTCGTTGGTCGCCATATGTGGTGTATCACCAAATTAATATAAATATTACACAAGGTTCGTCTACATTAAAAGGTATTTATTTAGAAGGCAACACACAATACTATAACACACAGCCCAGACCCACGGAGCAACAACCCTTTTAAATCTATCTATCTATATAGTAATCCCTTTCCCCACACGTTTGATCTCACCCACGGTTAGGCCTTCACATCTAGTAATGGCTCACTGCTGCAAGTCCAACATCACATCCACCAAGGAAGAAAAGGAAGCAATAGAGTGTAACATGGTTCACCAAGATAGCACATGGCGTCTGCACATCTGCTCAGTAGAACAGCCAAAAAGGAACAGAGAGAAATGAAGATAGAGAGGAGTGGCTATCTCTCTCCTGACTTGTAAAGGTATTGAATTACCTACTTAACATATCAAAGGGTAAAGCTTATCCCCCTGTAAGAAAGATCTACATGAACTTGATCACATGACCCCTGGTCACCATGTTAGTTTGATGACAGAATGTCACCACAATTGGGAGGCCACGTAGTAAAACATCAATTCCTTTATATGCCTGAATGTCCAGTCCAACTGTTAGGACGTGATTTGTTGTCAAAACTACAAGCGCAGATAAGTTTTCTACCAAATGGAACAACATCTTTAAAGTTCAATGGACCTTCAGGTATAATGACAATATCTGTACCAAAGGAAGAAGAGTGGCGACTTTATACAGCGTTGACTAGCCAAAACCCTAAGAGTGATGAATCCTTGTTTAATATACCAGGAGTGTGGGCAGAGAACAACCCACCAGGACTTGCTCGCAATATCCCACCAATTCGAATCGAACTGAAACTTGGGGTCTATCCAGTGAGCTTAAGGCAATATCATATCCCACAAAAGGCCAAGAAGAATATGCAATCGTATTTGGATAAGTTCATACGGTATGGTATCCTAAAATTCTGTACTTCCCCCTGGAACACCCCATTGTTGCCTGTTCAAAAGCCCGGTACAGATGAGTATCGCCCTGTGCAGGACTTGAGAGCAGTCAATGATGCGGTCGTAAGTATACACCCAGTTGTGCCCAATCCATATAACCTGCTTGCTTTAATTCCGGGCGGGGCTACCTATTTCACTGTCTTAGATCTCAAAGATGCCTTCTTTTGCCTTCGAATTGCTGCGGAAAGCCAGTGTATCTTCGCATTCCAATGGGAAAATGCTGTAACGGGCTCGAAACGCCAGATGACTTGGACAAGACTGCCCCAAGGGTTTAAAAATTAACCCACCCTATTTGGATCAGCTTTAAGTCAAGACTTACTGGATTTCAAGTCCATCCCAGGAGAGTGTGTACTATTGCAATATGTAGATGATTTGTTGATAGCGGCAGTTACAAGAGAAATATGTCAGCAAGCAACACATGATCTACTACACATTCTCTGGAAGGCAGGATACAAGGTGTCCAGGAAGAAAGCTCAGTTGTGTCAGCCAACTGTCAAGTATCTGGGATTCCATATCTCTGAAGGTCAAAGGATAATGGGGCCAGAGAAAAAAGAAGCTGAATGCCAAATACCAATACCCAAGAATAGAAGACAAGTGCGGGAATTCTTGGGGGCAGCAGGCTTCTGTAGGATATGGATTCCCAGTTATGCGATATTGGCGAAACCTCTTTATGCAGCTATAAAAGGTACAGAACACGATCCCTTCCTGTGGACCCCTGAACAGCAAAAGGCATTTGAAGATGTGAAGAAGGCTTTGATGAGTGCCCCAGCATTAGGTCTACCTGATCATACACGTCCATTCTACTTATATGTACACGAGCAAAGAAGAATGGCTGTGGGAGTATTGACACAGTACTTGGGATCATGGCAAAGACCTGTTGCATATATGTCCAAACAACTGGATGCAGTGGCCAGTGGTCTTCCACCTTGTCTAAGAGCTGTAGCTGCCGCCGCCCTGCTGGTAGCTGAAGCTGATAAGCTCACTCTGGGTCAGGAACTCTACGTGCGAGTCCCGCACGCAGTACAAACGTTGCTAGACTATAAAGGCAATCATTGGTTTAGTAATAGCCGCATGACTAAGTATCAAGCTATGTTGTGTGAAAACCCAAGAGTGCATTTAGAGACTGTTAATACCTTGAATCCAGCTACCCTTTTGCCACAACCTACTGAGAGTCAACATGATTGCCTGGAGGTGATGGATGAAGTGTTCTCAAGTAGACCGGACCTTCGTGATTTTCCTATCCAGAACCCTGATGTCCAGTATTATACGGACGGCAGTAGTTATGTGAAAGAAGGGATTCGCTATGCAGGATAGGTGATAGAAGCTCGGCCATTGTCAAAAGGAACATCGGCACAGAAGGCAGAATTAATTGCACTAACACGAGCGTTACAATTGGCAGAAGGTTTAAGAGTGAACATCTACACGGACTCCAAGTATGCGTTTTTAACCACTCATGCCCATGGAGCTTTGTATAAAGAAAGAGGACTATTAAATTCAGAGGGTAAAGAAATTAAGTACGCAGCTGAAATATTGCAACTACTGGAAGCCGTGTGGGAACTGAAAGAAGTTGGTATTATACATTGTCGGGCGCATCTGAAAGGAGATGGTGACGTAACCAAAGGAAATTGGATGGCAGATAATGCAGCTAAGCGTGCCGCTGAATCAGGAAGACAGGAATATGTGGAACATATAGCTGCACTTATACCGACTCCACTGTCTCAATGGACTCCAGTTTATACAGCTCAAGAAGAAGAGTGGTTAAAGACAGAAGCTGGGAAATACCTGGAGAACAAATGGTATCAGTTAGAAGATGGAAGAATAGTCATTCCAGCATCACTAGCTGTAGAAATTGTCCAGAACTATCACAACGGGACACATTCTGGAAGAGATAGTATGGAAGAATCTCTCAGAAAACATTTCTACATACCAAGATTGTCCAACTTGACTCAAGCCATTGTACGAAGATGTGTAATATGTGCTAAGAATAACGCAAAGCAAGGACCAGTGAAACCACCGGGAGTCCAGTATATGGGGGGACTCCCTATGTCCGATCTTCAAATAGACTATACGGTAATGCCTAAATCCGGCGGACATCGCTACCTACTAGTAGTTGTGTGTACCTACTCAGGTTGGGTAGAAGTATGTCCCACTCGTACAGAGAAAGCAGGAGAAGTTGTGCGATTCCTGTTGTGAGAAATAATACCCCGATATGGACTACCATGTTCTATAGGATCGGATAATGGTCCAGCCTTTGTTCACCAGTGCCTACAACAACTGACTCATATGCTTGGTATTAAGTGGAAGCTTCATACGGCATATGAGTTCTGGGAAAGTGGAAAGGATGAACAGAACCATTAAGAACCAATTGGCAAAGATGTGTCAAGAAACTCAACTTAAGTGGAATGTTATTTTGCCTATAGCTCTGTTACGTATTCGTAGTACACCTACCAGAAGGATGGGTCTCTCACCTTTTGAAATCATGTATGGGCATCCACCTCCCGTACTTGGTAACTTAAGGGGGGATTTGAGTCAGTTGGGAGAAGGAATTACCCGGCAGCAGGTTGTAGAGTTGGGTAAACCTATGGAGGAGGTACAGAAATGGGTACAAGATAGATTACCTGTGAATATTTATCCCCCTGTTCATAGCTATCATCCAGGAGATCAAGTGTGGATTAAAGAGTGGAACAGTATACCGTTAGGGCCTAAGTGGAGGGGTCCTTATGTTGTTCTTTTGTCTACCCCTACAGCAATAAAGGTGGCTGAAGTGACTCTGTGGATTCATCACTCCAGGGTTAAACCAGCAGCAGTAGATTCTTGGCAAGCTATACCAGATCCAGAGAATCCCTGCAAGATCCGGTTAAAGCGCATGACTCAGTCGGAGTAACTAGGAGATATTGGGATTACAAGTGTGTTTAAAGAGATCAGTAAGTGAGTGTTTTGTCGGCCATAATAAAGCCAGACCACTCACCCACGTGACATAGCCAGGGTGTCTCGAAAGGACCTCTGTGAAGGGAAGAGAGGACCTGCAGAACTCCATTCCTTGCAGCCCTTACTTCCTGGAAGCTGAGGTGCCATCGCACGGACGAAGACTGAGGATGAAGACGTCGAAAGAAGTGCTCTTGATAATGTGTATTTTTATGTTTTTTATTATTCAGGAAGGTAGAGGTACCGACACACCTAGCTGTGAGCTTTGCATTAAGACTACTATAACAGGTAATCATATTTCCCAGACCCTAATTTGGCATTCACAATATGAATGTAAAGGATATGTATCAAGGTGTAGATACTTAGGTATAGAGTATAGTGTATGCCATTTAGCAGTAGGCGAACCTAAGTGCTTCAATCCAGAGTATCAACCCCGTACAATTTGGTTGACCCTCCGGAATGGAGACTCACAGGGGACCCTAATAAATAAAACAGTATTAAAAACCGTACATTCTTTGGGTGTTCTGCTATTTGATGCATGTAAGGCGATATCAAGTGGTAGAAAACCGTGGAATGTATGCGGGGATCTTAAGTGGAAGAGAACGTATGGGTCTACCGATAAGTATATTTGTCCCAGTAGTAAAAATAAGTACGTAAGTCCAAAATGCCCAGATAGGGATTATAATTATTGCCCATATTGGTCTTGTGTGGGGTGGGCAACTTGGGGACAGACAGTAGATAAGGATATGATTGTTACTAAGTTGCCTACCAAACCGTATTGTAAGTCTATGGAGTGTAACCCAGTCCATATACTTATTAATAATCCTGAACAATTTTTAGATAGGTTTGGTAACTTATTTGGGTTCCAGATATATGGGACGGGTTTGGATCCTGGGACAATATTATTTATAGGGATAGAGACCGATACCATAGCATCCCAAACTCATCAGGTTTTCCATTCTTTTTATGAAGAGATGAGTGTAGAAAATAAGATCCCCCATAATGCTAAGAACCTGTTTATTGATCTAGCCGAGAGTATTGCTGGTAGTCTTAATGTGACCAACTGCTATGTGTGTGGAGGTACTAATATGGGGGACCAATGGCCCTGGGAAGCAAAGGAGGTAATGTATTCTGGTTCTGAGACAATTGAACAGATAACATCTTCTCAAGCCGATTATCAAATGAGTGTTAGAGGTAAATCTGAGTGGCGATTAAAGACCTCCATTATAGGTTATGTTTGCATAGCAAGAAAATGAATAATGTTTAACACATCTGTAGGAGAACTACAAAGAATACAACCTGGTGGTCGGCTTCAAATGTCTCAGAACCACCTAACCTGTTTGCAACTTATGCCAATTTAAAGGATGTGTGGTTTGATCTATCTATCACATCTAGTTGGAAAGCCCCAGCAAATTTGTACTGGATCTGTGGTAAGAAGGCCTATTCAGAGTTACCACAGGACTGGGAAGGGGCATGTGTGTTAGGTATGCTCAAACCATCCTTCTTCTTGTTGCCTATTGAAACAGGAGAGACTTTGGGAGTTAAAGTATATGATGTGAATCATAGGAAGAAAAGGGGACCCCTAGATATAGGTACCTGGGAAGATAATGAATGGCCTCCCCAGCGTATCATAGATTATTATGGGCCAGCCACTTGGGCAGAAGATGGTACTTTCGGATATAGAACCCCAATATATATGCTCAACCGCATTATAAGGGTACAGGCAGTGGTTGAGATAATTACCAATGAGACATCACAAGCGCTCAATCTCCTAGCGAAACATAATACTAGGATGAGGACAGCCGTTTACCAAAATAGATTAGCCTTGGATTACCTATTGGCAGTAGAGGGAGGTGTATGTGGGAAGTTTAACCTAAGCAATTGTTGTCTTCAAATAGATGATGAAGGGCAAGCAATAGCTGAGCTTACTAGCCATATGGTTAAACTAGCGCATGTGCCTACCCAGGTATGGAAAGGGTATAATCCAAGTAGTTGGTTTGGTAATTGGTATGAGCAGTTTGGAGGACTTAAGGCATTGGTAGGTGGAGTCATGCTAATTTTGATGCTGTGCCTTCTCCTACCATGTCTGATTCCTTTGGTAGTTAGGTCTGTGCAGAGCATTATAGAGAATATAGCAGAGAGAAAGGCTGCTGCACAGATAATGGCTATATATAGGTATGAGGCTCTAAATCAGGGAGAACTAGTACAGGAAGAGGAATGTTGAGGGATTCATATCGTTAGGGAGTCGCAAAGTCTGGTCTGGTTCATAGCAACCTGAGGTGTAAGCAAACTATGGTTAAGTGATGCATCTGGAATTGTGAAATATCAGAAGCATCAAAGGGGGGAATGTGGTGGAATCTCAGTAAAAATAAATTTACTAGGACAAGATTGCCACGTGGTATGTGCACTTGCATATGTTGATGTACCAGTTAAGTCAGTTACACGTAGCTAAGATACAATCAGTAGTGTAAGGAGCATAAGTAGGAATACAGGATATACGAGTATTTCCCCTCCTCCATTGTGCTGGGCAAGCCATGTGGCCAAACAGGATTTTAGTCTCTATTCGGTTGATTAGATAAGAGTATGTGTAGGTTGAACTGATTATGGGAGGAGCTACATGCCTATATAAGGGACCTACACTGTATGATCAGGACTCAGACTTTGCTGTTTTTTGGTGACATTAGTCCCTCTGAGTCCCGATCGGTGAACGAATAAAGAATTTCTTCCTTCCTGAAGAAACCTGTGTCCATCTCTCTGTGCTTGGCTTCCGTCAGTTTCTCCGGTATCATTTGGTGCATTGGCCGGGAAGCTCATCGTTCAACGGTAGCTGAGAAGCAGAGGCGTGAGATGGTCTTTTCCCACGTTCTCTACGGCTGCACCCCTGAACTTCTGCGTGGACCTCCCTTCGTCTCGGCGCCACTGGTCTGTTGTCCAGGAGATCATCGGCCTCTACGTAGTAAGTGCTGGGGTGTCCGAATAAAGAATCTCTTCCTTCCTGAAGAAACCTGTGTCCATCTCTCTGTGCTTGGCTTCCGTCAGTTTCTCCGGTATCATTTGGTGCATTGGCCGGGAAGCTCATCGTTCAACGGTAGCTGAGAAGCAGAGGCGTGAGATGGTCTTTTCCCACGTTCTCTACGGCTGCACCCCTGAACTTCTGCGTGGACCTCCCTTCGTCTCGGCGCCACTGGTCTGTTGTCCAGGAGATCATCGGCCTCTACGTAGTAAGTGCTGGGGTGTCCGAATAAAGAATCTCTTCCTTCCTGAAGAAACCTGTGTCCATCTCTCTGTGCTTGGCTTCCGTCAGTTTCTCCGGTATCAATAAGAACTATAAAAGCACCAGGTCCCAGTTAAGACAAAATATACCTAAAAACTCAAAAAACTCTCCTATAAATAAAGAAAAAGGCAGGAACGAAAAGTACAAGTAGAATAGAAAAAAGAAGAGAGTCCAATTACCGTCCCTTCCAAATTCCATTGAAATCAATTTGAGCAGTTAAGAAGTGAAGGGACGAGGAAAACCCCAGATGGGGTAGGAGAGACCCCTTAAAAGAAGCCCCAAGAAAAAGATTCAGAAAATCAGACGAAGAACACGACTAGTGAAAAACATTCCTAGAGAAAAAGAGGAAATAAATAAGAGTGATATATAAAAGTTTTTTTAAAAAAATAATTATCCCCAACCCAAGTAAAAGTTTTAACTAAGGGTTTTAAATTCGCCCCAGTTTGAGGTATATATGGATGTCAGTAATTTTATTAGGTAACTACGTCTTAAAAAATATTTAAATAAAGAAGACACTTTGGTAACAACTGTTTTATCCACAAACATAGTAGAAGTGGAGACGGTAGGTTTTGTATACACTAATTTGAAAAATAAATCAAATTTTTATCCTCAGTTTTTAAAATCACAAAGCATTAATGTTTTTAAACAAGCATGCTAAGAGGAAATTTCTAAAGAAAAACTATAGAGTATTAAAAAAAAGACCCTTTAATCATCATGAAAACAGCTGATAAGTGGTGATTTTAGATAAAAAAAAAGTGCCTATATTCAGGAAATTAAACAACAGCTATGAGATGTGGACACATAAAAAACTAAATAAAGAATGCATTATTGAAATTAAACATAATTATAGATTATTTTTACAGCAAGGACTTGATTCGAATATACCGTATATACTCGAGTATAAGCCAACCCGAATATAAGCCGAGGCCCCTAATTTTACCCCAAAAGACTGGGAAAACTTATTGACTCGAGTATAAGACTAGGGTGGGAAATGCAGCAGGTACTGGTACATTTCTAAATAAAATTAGATCCTAAAAAAATTATATTAATTGAATATTTATTTACAGTGTGTGTATATAATGAATGCAGTGTGTGTGTATAAATGCAGTGTGTGTGTATGAATGCAGTGTGTGTATGAGTGCAGCGTGTGTGTATGAGTGCAGTGTGTATGAGTGCAGTGTGTGTGTATGAATGCAGTGTGTGTATGAATGCAGTGTGTATGAATGCAGTGTGTGTATGAGTGCAGTGTGTGTATAAATGCAGTGTGTGTGTATGAATGCAGTGTGTGTATGAGTGCAGCGTGTGTGTATGAGTGCAGTGTGTATGAGTGCAGTGTGTGTGTATGAATGCAGTGTGTGTATGAATGCAGTGTGTATGAATGCAGTGTGTGTATGAGTGCAGTGTGTGTATGAATGCAGTGTGTGTATGAATGCAGTGTGTGTATGAGTGCAGTGTGTGTGTGTGTGTTGCAGAGCCTTGGTGGGGGTGGGCAATTTTATTATTATTATTTTTTAAATTATTTTAATAATTTTTTTTATTATTCTTTTTATTTTATTTTATTAATATTTTTTAATTATTATATTTTATTTTATTTTTATTTATTTTTTTTCGTCCCCCCTCCCTGCTTGATACATGGCAGGGAGGGGGGCTCTCCTTCCCTGGTGGTCCAGTGGCATTGGTAGTTCACTGGGGGGGAGGAGGCTGGCAGAGCTGTTACTTACCTCTCCTGCAGCTCCTGTCAGCTCCCTTCTCCTCCGCGCCGGTCCATGCAGATCCCAGTGTAAGTCCCAGTGTAAGTCTCGCGGCCGCACTATGACCCTGCGGCTCTCGCGAGATGTACACTGGAAGCTGACCGAGGTGCTGAATGGACCGCCGCGGAGGAGGAGGGAGCTGACAGGAGCTGCAGGAGAGGTAAGTAACCGCACACAGCCCCCAGTCTGTATTATGGCAATGTAAATTGCCATAATACAGACAGTGACTCGAGTATAAGCCAAGTTGGGGTTTTTCAGCACAAAATAATGTGCTGAAAAACTCGGCTTATATTCGAGTATATACGGTACTAGATAAGGGTGAATTTTCATTTTTATTAATGAAGTGCCCTAGAGTTCCAGTTATTTATATTTTACCCAAATTGCACAAGGACAGACAGATAGTATCAAATTAATTTGATTTTATCTTTTAGACTTATGGATATCATTTATTCTAGAAGGCATCAAAATTATTCTAACTACTAACTTTTTCTGGTTTGAGTGTGATTTTCTTCCTGCAAACAAGAGACATAGCTGTGACTAAGTTCACGCCGAGTCACGCCAATCTGTTTATGCCTATTGGAAAAAGTTTTTTTTTTAAAACAGATGTAAATAGCTGTATAGAAATTGACAGCTACCACCATCCATCTCCCCTGGCTAAAGAATACAGTATACCAAAGGGGCAATTTTTGAGAATGCGCATGAATTGTTCTAGCCAGTCAGATCTTATAGCACAATCAAATATTTTAAATGGCCAGTTTGTACAAAAAGGATAAACCATATATAATTAAGAGCAAGAGATAAATAAGATTTTACAGTTAGGTAGACCTTAACTTTTAGAATATAAGAAAAGGGAAGAAAATTGACCCGACAATCAGATTCCCCTCTTTTTTCGTTTTTTTTCAAGCTAATAGGCACCCTTAAAAAGATAATAAAAAGTTGGCAAATATTAATGCAAGAACAGTTTTAAAATATACAGGTATGAAACCCAAATTTGTGTTTAGGGGGCAAGAAATTTTAACTCAAAGTATTTTATATCATTCGACACAGAAAAAACGTATCATATAAAAATCCTTTATTACATGCCATATATATGGTTTTGCCAATAAATCTGCTGTCGAGACCTAAATCCGGATTCCCATCTGGTTCCTGATTCAAAAGGTGACCTCTAGGATGGTACTGCCCCCATCAACTTCGGGAGGGCACTTGGAGAATGTGTGAAGTCACATACGTTGGTGAGTGCAACTTTTTATACTGCATAATTGTTATTAATTTGACAATATTACATATGTTGCATTTATTTATATTTTATTAGGTACAGTAGGTGTATCCACCTTTATACTTTATCTTTCTATCGACTATAAGAGATCATTATCTGGGAGGTGGTCTGTGGAAATCTGATTTCAACTTTTGAGCTAAGTATTAGTTGTATCTAATTGTACACACTGCTTTGTTGCAGGGTTAAATATAAATTTGCTTTGTTTATTATATTTTACCTCTATTTTTTATTATGATGCATTTGGGCTTTAAAACAGCCAATTCTTTACTTGGTAATGGCATCAATAAAACAGTGAACTGTTACTTTATTTTTGTAGATAAACAAAAAACGTTATCAAAAATTGCAGGAAGTTGATTGCGTATTGATAATATGTGGTGATTGCTATTAGTAGCAGTAGATGGAAGTAACAGTAGGCTATTAAAAATATAGCCAAGCTTACAAATATGTTGGCACTTAGAGACCACTACCAGCTACTTATTATTATTTCATAGAAGTCCCAATAAGAGCAAAAGATTAAATAAGGCAAATTATGGGGTACTTGAGACAAGAATGGCAAAATTTTGCAAAAAAACAGAGTCCCATTTTGTCATTTCTTCTATGTACCTTCTTCTATGTACCTTATTTTCTGCGTGGGGTGACCATAGGTTATAGCTTGCCCACTGTCTCATTCACATTAAAGTCATTTCTAAGTTTCCTCTGAAACAATTTAAGTTATTTCTCTAAAAGTAAAGTTTTTCTTGTATGAAATACAGAAAACATGATTTATAATCACTAATCTTCTATCTCTTCCTAGAAAGGCATTGTAAATACTCCAGATTAATTCACTGTATTAAGTCAACTATATGCATCAGGTAGCAGCTCTGCAGAAGTTGAATGACACATTTAGCTGGAGGGTATATTGTAAGAAAGGTCTGCGATAGTAGCAAAAAATATGTGAAGTTCTAAAGAAAATAATTCAGTTTAAATTATGTTTGTAACATGTCTCTCTATGTAAATGTAAAAAAACACAATTTATGTATTTATTATTATTTAAAGAAAACTGCAGCGATGGCAAACTGTTCTGTAATATTAATGTGTAAAGACATTACCTTGTATTACATATTATAATTAGTAACATGATCTATGTCACACATATGGTATCAAAGATTACTATGGATAAAATGTTAGAATACAAATATTTGACTGCAGTCGTTTTAAAACATCACAGTGTATTACAAGAAAAAGGAAAAGGGCTGTGCCACAAAATCACAATAACAAGAGGCAATTCAAATAAGTATTGAAACACAATATAAAATGTATCGTCCCAACTTTTATATTTTGTTTCAATACTTGTTATTTGAATTTCTTCATGTTATTGTGATTTTAATGGCACAGCCTTTTTCCTTTTTATTGTGTAGCATTCTTTTAGATTTTCTAAAGGGTTGATAGGGATCCCCGTTTAGGGTGCTGCCTTTTTAACACTATTTGGTTATTTAGCGCTGAGCCATTTTATTTATTACTTGTAAAATTTGCCTTATTTACCTATAACATGCCTTAATTAGATTTAACCTCTGTCTTAGTTGTTTATTACATATATAATTTGTGCTTATAACATATGTAATCTACTAATATTAATGTGGCTCTATCACTAGAATAAAACAAGAACTTTTAATAAAGATGACATTTTCATGAAATGCTCATAAAGACTGCATTGGAACTTCATTGGCAGTAGTAGGACTACTTTGCCTTATAGTAAAATTTTCCGATAGACGAAACCTAAAAAGGTAGCGCTACTGCCATTAAATTCCATCACTTTGCCTAGTCGCTAGTGTACTGCACAAATATATACATAATATTTATATTTTGCAGAACACTGATTGGCTCATTTATACGCCCTTTGGATATGAATCTTTTTCTTGAAACAATTGCATCAACAAAATTTGGCAGGTAATCAGGGTGTGTATTCTACATCCTGACGTTCGTGGACTAGCTTGCGCTACATAACTTCCGGTGTCTGTCAATAGGACAGGATTGTGTAAGTAATTGATGCTAATAGATTTCTCTATGGGCTGCCCCATAGAAACGCCTTTCTTATTATCTAGGATTAGCTTGGCAAAGGCCTCATTGTCAAGTCACAGAGCTTGATGGACCAAGGGCCTCCTCGAGTGCTGGCACATCAACCCTGGATTGAATAGGATTGGAGGGCATCTGATGCAGCCATGTGGGAGCAGCTAGAAGGGAGGAGAGTCCCTGAGCGTTCATCCCCTTTAAGGTTTCACCATGGGGCAGGCTGATCAGCATGATTGCAATAAAAAGATCACAATCATGTGGGTGTGTTCACATTGGTGGTTCTCCAGGGCCATAACCGTTCACCTATATGAGATAGAACAACAAATGGGAAGCAACCTTCAAGGGAAAGTACTCCACATAAAGCTACCCTGAAGGACAGTTATTCAAAGAAAGGGGGGGTGGGGTGGAGGAGGTAACTTGGAAAGTCATAAATCAAGTTAAAAAAAAATAATATCATACTGTTAGGGACCAGGGACCAGACAGAGACAGAACTAGATGCACAAACACCTTTATTACTAAATAACAAAAAACAAAAGCAAAGTCCAGGAGGCAAGCAGGGGTCAGTCACCAGAGTGGGTAGTCAGACGAGCCAGGATCAGGAGAACGGAGATCAGCAAAGTCAGGAGCAAGGCCAGAGTCAAGAACCAGGAACAAACAGGAAACACAGGAACAAGGAGACTTCTGGGGAACAGGAAACCACGCAAGGGCAAGGAGGTACTGGGATTTGCTGCTTAAATAGGCTGCACTGATTAGCAGCAGGGTTGATTACTATTCTCAGGTGAGTAACCATGGCAACATAGTGAAGGAGCTGATCGTGAATCTCAGCTTAAAACTCAGACACTGAAAAAGGAAGGGCTGCTGTTTAAAACCTGACCTCCCCATCAACGACTCCCCCCATCTCTGCTGGTGGATCCAGGCTTCATGGGGAAGCGGGTGTGATAGGAATGAAGGAGGGATGGTGCATGGACATCAGAGGCTGGAACCCAGAAGCGTTCCTCTGGACCATACCCTTTCCAGTTCACCAAGTATTGGATCTTTCCTCTGAAGACTCGTGAGTCAATGATGCTGCGTATTTCATATTCCTCATGATTGTCAACCAGAACAGGACGGGGACGTGGCACTTAGGTGGTTTAACGATTACATACCAACGGTTTCAAGAGGGAAACATGGAATACATTAGAGATGCGCATGCTAGCAGGAAATTCAAGTGCGTAAGCTACAGGGGGTATCGGGTGCCAGTTTTTGAGAGGGAACATGAAGCCATAGGTTGCGAGAAGACAGCCAGACCCTCTCTCCGACCTGATAGGTAGGTGCAGGAAGGTGTCTGCGTCGACCTGGAGTTTGTAGTTCTGCATTGCGCATTGCAAAGAGTTCTGAACCTGCACCCAAGTGGAATGGAGTCCCCTGAGATGTTCCTCCAATGCCGGTATCCCTTGTGGCATGAACGTATCAGGCAACATGGACGATTGAAACCCATAGTTCGCCAAGAACGGTGAAAGCCGGGAAGAGGCATTAATCGCACTATTGTGGTAGTAGATGAGACCAGTTGTTCTGGTGGTCAGAAATGGTTCTGGTAGCAACGCAGAAACTGTTCCAAGGCTTGGTTAGCTCGTTCTGCAGCACCATTGGATTGTGGGTGGTAGGGCGAGGAGAAGGAAAGCTGAATTCCTATCTATGTGCAAAAAGCTCTCCAAAATCTGGACACAAACTGGCTGAGATTATTACTTTGGGTAACCCATTCAAACAAAAGACCTCCCGAGCAAAAATGTTTGCTAGTTCTTGAGAAGTTGGTAGTTTTTTCAAGAGAATGCAATGCGACATGTTAGAAAATCGGTCAACACAACCATGAGAACGACCAATCTGGTAATTGCATTCCGCCGGGTTTAATTTCTTCGAGAAATACCCGCACGGATGCCTGGAGCTCTCTGGGTTAAGACGTTGAGACAGGAGGGCGCCTACTCCTGTCTCAGACGCATCGACTTCAAGAATGAATGGTAAGGCAGGGTTAGGGTGTGCCAGTAGCAAAGGCGACTTTGAGAGACTCAAAGGCAGTAATGGCTTCCTGTGACCAATGCTGTGGATCAGCATCTCTCCTGTTCATATCCGTGAGAGGTTTAACCAAGGAAGAAAAGTTGCGTATGAATTTCCGATAATAATTGGTGAAGCCAAGAAAACTCTGTATAGAGCGAAGACCCGTAGGTCGTGGCCATTGTAGTACAGCAGAAAGTTTCTCTGGATCTATAGAGAATCCAACATCTGAGATAGTCCAATAATGTGACCTGTTTGCAGTTGAACTCACATTTTCCCAATTTACAGAACAGATCATTTTCTCTTAAGTCCTCCAGGGGCCACAGTTCTCAGTTCGTGAATCCAATTTGCTTCCCTGTTGAGTAAAGTACGACTTCTGTCACCTCCCCTTCTAGATTGAGGTATATGATCAATTGCTGTGAATTTAAGGGAAGACAAGGGATGTTGAGCCTCTAAAAAATGCTTGGCCACTGGTTTATCCGTTGCACCATCTCTGTAAGCCAATCTTATACTTGAACGGTGTCCACTTATTCTTTATACTTATTATTCTTAGTCTCAGTTTTGCCCACATAATTAAGGCCACATGGGCATGTAAGTTTATACACAACAAATGGTGTTTTACAAGTGATCGTGTGCCTGATTTCATACTTTTTGTTGGTGTGTGGATGATTAAAAAACTTAGCGGGTTTAGCGGGTGTCCACAAGTAACAAACCCTAGACACCGAACACATCCCCGATTAACAGTTATCCCTAATAGCTCTAGCTACCAAGGATGAATGTTGGTGAAAAGTCATAGGGAATACCATTCTCTGTGGCGCATCTACTTAATGAGGTGCACATGCCATATATATATATATATATATATATATATATATATATATATACAAAGACAAGAAAATATTCTTGCACTCCAACAGAAGTCTGTTGGAGTGCAAGAATATTTTCTCGTCTTTGTACATATAGGGTGTTTGGCATATACCCTTTCTATGCACCCACAGAGTCTTTGTGCATTGTGCGCACAACTTCCCTAGCTTTGAAGGGATAGCAGCTTCCTATGGGACTTTCTGTATTTTTTTCAGCTGGAATTTGCTGGAAATATTTTGTTTTTATTTTTTAAAGCAACAGTACTCATTTGATTTTTTAATTGAAGTCAATAAAAGTTAAGTTTTATTTAGAATTTGAAGTGGTACGACCACCCCAATACCTCCTGGTGACAAGCATTATAACAACTGCCCAGCGTGTGGCTATGGAGAACTTCCTTACTCAAGCAGGTGGATGTGACTCTCAGGCCACCACATTACAATTCAGTGATGCACAAGCAGCAGAGATCCTTTGGAGTACGACTAGTCTGGAATTACCAACTACCACAACACTCAGGGACGTATATTTCAAACTTCTTAAGTTGAAGAAGAAAGAAATTGACTTGGATCTCCACGGAATCTTTCTCTCTGATTACCACAGAGCAAAACAGATCCCAAGGGGTTTCCGAGTGAGGAATATACCCACCATAGGGAGGACAAAGGCAAGGGTCTGCAAGGACTGGACTGCAGTTCTGAATAAGTGCTCTCTAGATCTAATGTTGATAACAATCCAAGATGTTAAGGATGATCTGGTAGACATTAGAAGGAAGATCCAGACAGTGGAAAATGAATACGCACTACTGCTTGATACACAAGAAGGGAACAACATCACACTGAAATTGAGTGAGGAACTCCTTAAATACAAAAACCAGTTGATTAAGTTCAAAAGGCAGAAAATGGAAAGGGTCCACCAGGACTACCAAGAGTCTGCAGTGTACAGATGGTTGTCCGGCGAGTACAGGGGGAGACCGAGGAGGTACCGCAAGAGGATTACTAAACCGAATGTTCCGACTATTGATGTAACGTCTGGGGAGTCCGCCTCAGAGGGTGAAGGGAACCAGGCGGGACCATCGGCCCATTTTTTAGACGAGATAACGCATCAAGATTCAACCAGGTTACCGAGTACGATGACAAGGAGCATGCACAGGTTAGGAAAAGAACCCTCACCAGGCGAGGACAGAAAGGACGAGTCCACTGGTCCAAAGGGCAAACCTCCGAGGCGCAATTGATCCCCATCTTCAATTTATCACAACGGGTACTCACCCCGACTGAAATTGATATTCTGACTAAAGGCCTTTCTTTCATACCCACTACCCCCCCCAATCACTTTCAATGGGAGGTCGAACTTTTCAAGTTTGGTCGGAGTCTCAGACTTAAAGATTTCTTTAATAACACAAAACCGCAAATTTCTTCCAACAGCACGACATCTTACAGATTCAAACCCACTAGTACGTTTGATCCACCTACAACTCAGGTGGCTATTAAATCTTTTTTAAGAACAGTGAGGCAAGAAACAAACTCTATCTTACAGAGCCACCAGCCTAAACACCACAACTTATCCAAAGAAAATCTGGCCTTGATTAAGAATCTGGCTACAGATCCGACCATAGTGATACGCCCGGCAGATAAGGGGGGAGGTATTGTCGTTTTAAACTATGATGAATATGCTGAGGAAATCAGAACACAATTGAATGATACGAAAACCTACAAGAAATTGGACCAGGACCCCACTGGTTCAATAGCCAGAAAAATTGAAGAATGTCTTTCCTTTGGACTCCAAGCGGGACATATAGATTTGGATCTATATCATTTTTTACTCAAGAAACATCCTAAATCCCCCATTATATACACACTTCCTAAAGTCCATAAAAGTCTGACTCACCCTCCGGGACGACCCATTGTTTCTGCAGTACAGGGGCTGTTAGAACCAATAGCCAAATACCTGGATTTTTTATTCAAGGGCCCCGTGACGGCTCTAGCAACATGTATTAAGGACACCCCGGATCTTCTACAACGATTGCAGCAGGTGGGAACCTTCCAAGGGGTTCTAATCACCATGGACGTCGGCAGCCTGTACACCATCATCCCACACGATGATGGTGTACAGGCAATGCGGGATCTTCTTACACAGTCACCAAATTATCATGGTCCCACTATTGAATACGTTTTGGAGCTGTTGGACATAGCGTTGCAGAATAATTACTTTCGCTTCGAGACCTCATGGTACTTGCAGATAGCAGGGACCTCTATGGGGGCGGCCATGGCCCCCATGTATGCGAACGCATACATGTATCAATATGAGTTGAAATACATTTTGCAACAATATGAAGATAAGGTCATCAGATATTTCAGATTTATCGATGACATTCTCATTTTATGGAACGGTACAGTGGAGGAGGCGGCCCAATTCACGAAAGGCCTCAATGAGTTACCCACTCCGGTCAAAATGACCAGTCATATAGATGAACTTAGTGTCCAGTTCCTTGACGTTGAGATCATGGTCATTGACCATAAGTTGGAGTATAAACTCTTTACTAAACCAACCGACCGTAACACTATCCTACATTACGGGAGCTTCCATCCCAGGCATTTAAAAATGTCACTACCGTTCTCCCAGTTTTTGAGAGTGTTACGTAACAACTCTCAAACGAGTCAATGTGATCTCCAACTTGAGATTATGTATAAAAGATTTCAAACAAGAGGATACCCGCGTCCAATACTTGAAGAAGCTCTTAAGAGAGCCAGAAGTACCCACACTGTTCCTGCAATACGTGTTGACAAATTAACCAATACTAGACCAATCTTTCCCATGCTTTTGAACACCGCCAGCACGGAACTAACTACTTCGGTCCGAAACAACTGGAATATCATTACACTGGATCCATCCCTTCCCAAGAGTCTACGCCAGAAACCACTGTTTTGCTATCGTAGAAACAGGAATTTAAGGGACATGTTGGTGAATACAGACCCTATACATTGCTACAAGCCGACATCTCAAGACTCTAAAAACACGGGATGTGTAAGGTGTTTGGGGTGTGTCACCTGTGGACACATTATCCCTGCCAAAACCTTTAGTCATCCACACACGGGACAGACGTTCCGAATCCAACATCGGATTCACTGTCGGAGTGATTTTGTAATTTATAAACTGTCTTGCCCTTGTGGCTTGAACTATGTTGGCAAAACAGAGACGGCACTCTGTGAAAGAATTAGGGGCCACAGATCGAGTATCCGACTTGCCTATCGAGATGGCAAGTCGGACAAACCTGTGGCCCGACATTTTCTGGAACTATCACATCCCCTGACTTCACTTAGATGTGTGGCCATTGACCATGTACCGACCCCTCTTCGGGGGGGAGATCGAGGCAAACTCCTGTTACAGAGAGAAACGTACTGGATAACACGGTTGGACACTATCTCGCCCAGGGGTCTGAACGAAAAATGTTCTTTCACTATGTTTCTATGATATCTCAGTATTAGTTTGATTAGAGTACAGAGCCTCTTATGATTACCTGTGGTATAGGATTGGTCTGTCTATCTTCATTAGTTTAAATAATTATGTAGTACTGTTTTTTACTAGAAATTTTAGCCTCTATTTAATACAAAGAGGATTTCTTGGTTATAAAAACAATTTTGTTGATACTTACATATCCATGGGGATTGAGCGGGAATCTGAGATTATGTCAATTGTTCTACAGTTATATACTAATATTGGGCCTGTTGCATATAGGTTATTTGCTCATGCCTCTCATTTCTCACTTGATATAGATATATTGCATACAGTAGCACTTTATTACATTTTCCACTTGTTGCATCTTTGATATATGTTTAACATTTTTTCACCACTTCACTATTATTTTGTACATAGACAAAGCATCTCACACTTAGGTATAGATCTTTGTCTCACTAGTAGGTAAGTGTAACTATTCTAGAGACAGTTCATTATATTTAAGCTCACACCTCACATATAGGCAGATGTTTCGCCTTCCATTATAAAGAATACACAGATCTTACGAGATCATGGATCACATACTTATATCTTATTCCTATACAACACTATATTTACGTAATAAATGGAATTATGACCAGATCGTTCACTTAAGACACGATATGTTATAACACTTTATTGGTTTGGATATATGCCATATATGTATTTGTCCCAGCATTCCCTAGATTCTATTGATTCTCTGTTACTGCTCGCATCCTCCTGTTTCCCCTCCCCTCCTGTCTGCCTACGGTCCGGTTGCCACGGCAACACTTTTTTACACTGAAGGGCTCGTGAGGTTTGACTCATGCCGCAGTCCGTAAGTAAAGGGTTTGACCAAAGTGACGTTGGCGTCCCTGGTTGCCCGGTAACGTCAGTCGGCGAATCAGACACCTCGTACCTGGTCATGTGGGCCAGGAACCCGGAAGTGGAGTGTGCTGATACGGTTGGCAGCTGTGGTCCGTTTGTTGGCGGGAATGGAGGTGAAAACACCTGAGTATGTAAGTACACTAATTGAGATTTTCCCTATATAAGCTTGCTTGTTTTATTGTTTAAGTTGTCCTGATGAAAGCTCCATGAGGAGCTGAAACGTTGACGTTCTTAACTGAATAAAGAAAATTTGTATCGCTGAGAATTCCTGGAGTGCCGGTATTTTTTTGGATATATATATATATATATATATATATATATATATATATAATTGTTTTAATTGTTTTTATTATTTTTACTTTTTTTATTTATTTTTATTTGAAAAAAGGTCTTGAAAAAAGTCTGCATAGACTGAAATGTCGACTATTGTGTTTATCACTATGTTTGCTTAATAAAGCAGCAGTTTGAATTTACTTTATCAAGATTCCAGCGTGCTCTCTACTAGGTATATTTTGGTTGGAGATTGTGCACCGGAGCACAAAAAGACTGGGAACATCGAATGCTGGGACCTGGAAATATATATATTTCAGAGCGATCACATGGCCCACTGGGGCCTAATTTGCCAAAGGGGGACTGTTTGGTTTGGTTTTCATGAAGTCCCCCTAGACCGGGAGCAACACCAAGCACTGGCAGGGGAATGGTGACGAACAGGTAAGTAATCTATTTGCCCCGGAAGTACTAGGTACGTTCCCGGTCCTTAAGGATCATTTTTGTCGGATATACCTAGTACATCCACAGTCCTTAAGGAGTTAAAATCTCGTTATGGCAAGGAGCATTCTAAGTTCAAGCATGGTTAAATCCTTGCTCACATTAGAGATACTTGTGTATCAATCAATTTCATTGGCACTTCTCATGATCTGTCTGCAGTGCATACAATGAGGGCTGCAAACAGTCATCTAAATCACCATGTGAGCCTGATCAATCAGCCACAGTGATTTTAATTTCAGTTTGAGCTTTTATTGGTTTTCGGAAAACAAAATATATATCCACACAAATATGATGGGAGAAAATAAAATAGAAATGGTGGGTGTGAGGTATTCACAGTTGAGGCAGGAGTAGGGCCCACACTTTCTTTATCTTTCTCCAGTTTGACATATTTACAAAGGTTGGCAGGAATCAACATTGGTCACATCAGCACAAGCATGGACATATAGATGTCAGTAACTTTTCTTTGGAATGCATCCCACATTTCCCAAGCTCTCAACGTTGCTTGATTTGTATTTAATTGTGCAAATTAATTTTTTTTGTATGTCCAATTGAGCTATATCAGTTGAGTTAACATTCTAATATGGTACTGTTATTGATTTCCATGCTCAGGTAACCAGAGTGGATCCTGTATTCAACACTAGTGATGTACCGAACTGTTCGCTGGCGAATAGTTCCCGGCGAACATAGCGTGTTCGCGTTCGCTGCCGTGGGCGAACACATGGGCGGTTCGATCCGCCCCCTATTCGTCATCATTGAGCAAACTTTGACCATGTGCCTCAATGTCAGCAGACACATTCCAGCAAATCAGCAGCAGACCCTCCCTTCCACACCATCCCACCTCCCTCCCAGCATCCATTTTAGATTCATTCTGAAGCTGCATGCTTAGTGAGAGGAGGGAAAGTGTAGCTGCTGCTGATTAGATAGGGAAATTGATAGCTAGGCTAGGGTATTCAGTGTCCACTACAAACCTGAAGGACTCATCTGATCTCTGCTGTAAGAACAGCACCACAAAAAGCCCTTTTAAGGGCTAGAACATCAGTCTGCTTTTTTTTTTGTGTAATGTAATTGCAGTTGCCTGCCTGCCAGCTTCTGTGTCAGGCTCACAGTGCATACTGTGCCCATTTGCCCAGTGCCACCACTCACTCACTGCTGGTGTCACAATAGCTTAAGCTTGCATTTAAAACCAAAAAAAGTTTTTCACTGTAATAGATTGAAGAAGAGCAGTTAGTTGTCTGCCAGCTTCTGTGTCAGGCTCAGTGGATACTGTAGGCGTTTGTAATAAAATAGTCTCGAATTTAACTAACCAACAAATGTTATATATCCTCTCACCCCACCACTTGCCCACTTGATCCTGTCCCATCTCACCTCATCAGATCTCTCTCCCCTTGTCTTGTGCCTATCCTAACACACATTTTTAACTGCTCTCTCTCTTCTGGCACTGTTCCTGCTGATCTTAAACATGCCACTGTAATACCTATCCTGAAAAAAACATCTCTTGACCCGTCCTCCCCCTCTAACTATTGTCCCATATCCCTGCTCCCTTACTCATCAAAGCTTTTGGAAAGACTTGTCTTTACCCGTGTGTCTCACTTCCTTAATTCCAACTCTCTCCTTGACCCTCTTCAGTCTGGCTTCCGCCCTCTCCACTCTACTGAGACTGCTCTTATCAAAGTGACTAATGATCTAATCTCCGCTAAATCCAAAGGTCACTACTCCATATTAATTCTCCTTGACCTCTCTGCTGCCTTTGACACAGTTGATCATGCTCTCCTCCTTCAAACTCTTCAATCACTCGGTCTCTGTGACTCTGTCCTCTCTTGGTTTTCCTCCTATCTCTCCCAACGCTCATTTAGTGTCTCCTTTTCCAAGGATACCTCCTCCCCTCGCCCTGTCTCAGTTGGAGTTCCCCAAGGCTCTGTCCTTGGTCCCCTTCTATTTTCTCTTTATACTGCCTCTCTTGGAAAACGTATTGCCTCTTTTGGATTCAACTACCACCTGTACGCTGATGACACTCAGATATACCTCTCCTCACCGGACCTCTCCCCGGCCGTCCTGCAACGTGTCACTGCTTGCCTCTCTTCCATCTCTGACTGGATGTCTGTCAGGGACCAGGAACCAGACAGAGACAGAAGTAGATGCAAACACACCTTTATTAATAAATAACAAATAAATAACAAAAGCAAAGTCCAGGAATCAAGCAGGGGTCAGTCACCAGAGCGGGTAGTCAGACAAGCCAGGGATCAGGAGCACGGAGAGCAGCGGAGTCAGGAACAAGGCCGGAGTCAGGAACCAGGAGCAAACAGGAAACACAGGAACAAGGAGACTTCTGGGAAACAGGAAACCACGCAAGGGCAAGGAGGTTCTGGGCTTAGCTGCTTAAATAGGCAGAACTGATTAGCAGCAGGGTTGATACTACTCACAGGTGAGTAACCGTGGCAACAAGCAGAAGGAGCTCATAGTAATTGCAGCTGAAACTCAATCACTGAAACAGAAAAGGGTTGCTGTTTAAAACAGCAAAGAAACCCTGACAGTACCTCCCCCTCAACGACTCCCCCCATCTCTGTTGGTGGGTCCGGGCTTCATGGGGAAGCGGGCGTGATAGGAATGAAGGAGGGATGGTGCATGGACATCAGAGGCTGGAACCCAGGAGCGTTCCTCTGGACCGTATCCTTTCCAGTGCACCAAGTATTGGATCTGTCCTCTGAAGACCCGTGAGTCAATGATGCTGCGTATTTCATATTCCTCATGATTGTCAATCAGAACAGGACATGGACGTGGCACTGAGGTGGTATAGCGATTACAAACCAACGGTTTCAAGAGGGAAACATGGAAAACATTTGAGATGCGCATGTTAGCAGGAAGATCAAGTGCGTAAGCTACAGGGTTAACCCTTCGAAGTATACGAAATGGCCCAACGTATCGGGGTGCCAGTTTTTGTGAGGGAACACGGAGGCGTAGGTTGCGGGAAGACAGCCAGACCCTCTCTCCGACCTGATAGGTAGGTGCAGGAAGGCGTCTGCGGTCGGCCTGGAGTTTGTATTCTGCATTGCGCGTTGCAAAGAACTCTGAACCTGCACCCAAGTGGAACGGAGTTCCCTGAGATGTTCCTCCAATGCCGGTATCTCCTGTGGCAAGAACGTATCAGGCAACATGGACGGTTGAAACCCATAGTTTGCCAGGAATGGGGATAGCCGGGAGGAGGCATTAATCGCACTATTGTGGGCAAACTCTGCCCAGGGTAGCAGATCAGACCAGTTGTTCTGGTGGTCAGAAATGTAGCAACGCAGAAACTGTTCCAGTGTTTGGTTAGCTCGTTCGCTGCACCATTGGATTGCGGGTGGTAGGCCGAGGAGAAGGAAAGCTGAATTCCCATTTGCGTACAAAAAGCTCTCCAAAATCTGGACACGAACTGGCTACCCCTATCTGAGACTATCACTTTGGGTAACCCATGCAAACGAAAGATCTCCCGACCAAAAATTGTTGCAAGTTCCTGGGAAGTTGGTAATTTTTTCAAGGGAATGCAATGCCACATCTTCGAGAATCGGTCAACAACCATGAGAACGACTGTATTGCCACGGGAGACCGGAAGATCTACGATAAAATCCATGGACAAGTGGGTCCCGGGTCGTTCACCATTAGGTATGCTTTGCAGGAGACCCACTGGAGGGCGTCGTGGGGTTTTATTTTGAGCGCACACAGGACAGGCAGCTACAAAAGCGGTGACATCCGAACGGAGACTAGGCCACCAAAATTGCCGGGATACGGACCAGATTAACTGGTTTTTGCCTGGATGTCCAGCTGCTTTGGGGTCGTGGTATGTACTCAATAGTTTCGTACGGAGGTTAATAGGTACAAAACAACGGCCATTAGGTTTCTCTGGAGGAGCATTACTTTGTGCAGCCAGAATCTCCTCGCCTAGGGGTGAGGTGAGGTTAGTACGGATGGTTGCCAGTATATGGTCCGGAGGAATCACAGGAGTAGGGGATATCTCCTCTCTAGATGGAGGGGAGAACTGTCGAGACAAGGCATCAGCCCGAATGTTTTTTGTACCGGGCAAGTAAGAAACCACATAATTGAATCTTGATAGGAAGAGAGCCCATCTAGCTTTCCAGGGGGAAAGTCGCTTAGCTTCAGAAAGATATGTTAGATTCTTGTGGTCTGTGAGTATGAGGATTGGCACTGAAGTACCCTCAAGAAGGTGCCTCCATTCTTTGAGAGCTAAAATTATGGCTAGAAGTTCTCTATCACCAATCTGGTAATTGCATTCCGCCGGGTTCAATTTCCTCGAGAAATACCCGCACGGATGCCTGGAGCTCTCTGGGTTAGGACGTTGAGACAGGAGGGCGCCCACTCCTGTCTCAGACGCATCGACCTCAAGAATGAATGGTAAGGCAGGGTTAGGGTGTGCCAGTATAGGAGCAGCAGCAAAGGCGACTTTGAGAGACTCAAAGGCAGTAATGGCTTCCTGTGACCAATGCTGTGGATCAGCATCTCTCCTGGTCATGTCCGTGAGAGGTTTAACCAAGGAAGAAAAGTTGCGTATGAACTTCCGATAATAATTGGCGAAGCCCAGAAAACGTTGTATAGAGCGAAGACCCGTAGGTCGAGGCCATTTTAGTACAGCCGAAAGTTTCTCCGGATCCATAGAGAATCCAGCATCTGAGATAACATATCCCAAGAATGTGACCTGTTTGCAGTGAAACTCACATTTCTCCAATTTGCAGAACAGATTATTTTCTCTAAGTCTCTGTAGAACACGAGAAACGTCTGCGTGATGGTTCTCGAGAGATGTGGAATGGATCAGAATATCATCAAGATAAACCACCACACATTGCTGCAGCATATCTCGCAGGACGTCATTTTTAAATTCTTGGAAAACCGCCGGAGCATTGCAAAGACCAAAGGGCATTACTAGGTATTCGTAATGGCCGCTCCTGGTGTTAAATGCGGTTTTCCATTCGTGGTCCTCTTTTATCCGGACGAGATTATATGCCCCTCTCAGATCCAGTTTGGTGAAGACCGTTGCTCCCTTGAGGCGGTCAAATAACTCCGTGATTAATGGAATGGGGTAGGCATTCTTAATAGTAATGTGATTGAGACCCCTATAGTCGATACAGGGTCTCAACTCGCCATCTTTTTTCTTTACAAAGAAAAAGCCGGCCCTGGCAGGAGAAGATGACTTCCGAATAAAACCCTTAGACAGTGCATCGGTAACATACTCCTCCATGGCTCGATTCTCTGCTACAGACAGTGGGTAAATCCGGCCCCGGGGAGGATTGGTACCCGGTTGGAGTTCGATACCACAGTCATACGGACGGTGTGGTGGCAGAACGCCGGCTTGACCCTTGTCAAATACATCTTGGAATTCTTGGTACTCAGCGGGTAAGGAAGAGGCAGAACATGCGCCCAAAACTTTGACCGGTTTCTGGAGACAGGACAATGTGCATTGCTGGGACCATGATAATATCTCAGCTTTGCGCCAATCAATTGTGGGGTTATGCTTCTGTAACCAAGGGTATCCCAAAACAACCTGGTAATATGGAGAGGAAATGACCTGGAATTGGATCGTCTCATGATGTAGAGCCCCTACAGCCAGAGATATGGGCACGGTTTCTTGGGTCACGTGGGTTGGCTGTATTGGTCTGCCATCGATGGCTTCGAAGGCTAGTGGGAAGTTGCGAGACTGTAAGGGTATAGAGTGCTTTGCTGCAAATGCACAATCTATAAACAAGCCTGCGGCCCCAGAATCAAGAAATGCCCGGGTTTCAATGGATGAATCAGGCCAGGAGAGGATAATAGGCACCAAGGGTTTGCCCACACATATCTCTGGGTCTGCAGAAAGACCACCCAAGATCTGCCCCTGACAGTATCTTTGGTGCGGACCCTTTGCCGGACGGATCGGGCAAAACTTTAACATGTGACCGTGGTGTCCGCAGTATAGGCACAGGCCCTCCCTCCTCCTAAAGGCTCTCTCCTCGACCGAGAGGCGTGAGAAGCCTAACCACCTTGGCTCCACACAGACAGATGACTCAGGCCCAGGAGGCATGGGAGGTGAGGGAGGTTTGGGTGGGCAAGAAAAGCTTGGTGCCAAATATACAGGAGGCCTCCGCAGGCGCTCCCTGGATGAGGATCTCTCTCGGAGTCTGATGTCAATGAGGGTGACAAATGAGATCAGTTCCTCGAGATCTTTAGGTAACTCTCTGGCTGCAATCTCATTTTTAAACACATCGGAGAGACCCTGTGCAAAGGCAGCCACGAGAGTCTCGTTGTTCCAGCCACCCTCTGCTGCCATGGTACGGAATTCACTGGCATACTCGACAATAGTTTTTGTGCCCTGAGCATTAGGCATGAGTAGTTCGGCAGTAGGGGTGGAGCGAGCTGGAATATCAAAAACCCTTTTAAAGGACGCAACAAATTCAGGGTAATTGTAAATAATAGGCCTCTCTGCCTCCCAGAGAGGTTTTGCCCAAGCTAGGGCCTTTCCAGACAGCAAAGAAATCATGAAGTGAACTTTGTCACTGTCTGTAGGAAATGCCTGGGGCAGGATTTTAAGGTATCCTTTAACCTGACTTATAAATTCTCTGCACTGAGCTGGGTTGCCCCCAAAATACTGAGGGAGCGGGACAGACCCAGTCATTCCTCTAGCCGCTACAGGTTTGGAGGTTACAACCGGTGCTAGAACAGGAAGTGAGGCAAAGGCGGCCGCAATCGCAGGCTGGCCGGGTACTGGATCCAGATGGGCATACTGGTCCAAATGGTGGTTCTGCTGGTCCCACTGGGTAAGTAGGTTAGGTATAGGTGTCTTGCCTGTACCATCTGTATTCATGGCCCTTGCGTAATGTCAGGGACCAGGAACCAGACAGAGACAGAAGTAGATGCAAACACACCTTTATTAATAAATAACAAATAAATAACAAAAGCAAAGTCCAGGAATCAAGCAGGGGTCAGTCACCAGAGCGGGTAGTCAGACAAGCCAGGGATCAGGAGCACGGAGCAGCGGAGTCAGGAACAAGGCCGGAGTCAGGAACCAGGAGCAAACAGGAAACACAGGAACAAGGAGACTTCTGGGAAACAGGAAACCACGCAAGGGCAAGGAGGTTCTGGGCTTAGCTGCTTAAATAGGCAGAACTGATTAGCAGCAGGGTTGATACTACTCACAGGTGAGTAACCGTGGCAACAAGCAGAAGGAGCTCATAGTAATTGCAGCTGAAACTCAATCACTGAAACAGAAAAGGGTTGCTGTTTAAAACAGCAAAGAAACCCTGACAATGTCGTCACGCTTTCTCAAACTTAACCTCTCTAAAACTGAACTCCTTGTCTTTCCTCCTCCTAATACTGATCCTCCTCTCTCACTCTCCCTTCAAGTCAGTGATATCCACATAAGTCCATCCCTACAAGCGCGCTGTCTTGGCGTCATACTTGACTCTGGTCTCACCTTTGAGTCTCACATCCAGTTTGTTGCCAAGTCCTGTAGGTTCCAACTCAAAAACATAGCCCGCATCCGCCCCTTTCTTACGCATGATGCTACCAAGGAGCTTGTCCATGCTCTAGTAATTTCCTGCATGGATTACTGTAACCCTCTCCTGATTGGTCTCCCCAAAAGCCGTACTGCCCCACTACAGTCTGCAATGAATGCTGCAGCTAGACTGATTTTCCTATCCAGTCGGTCCTCTCACACCTCGCCCCTCTGCCAGTCCTTACATTGGCTCCCTGTATCCTATAGGAGTCAATTCAAAGTGCTAACCCATACATTTAAAGCACTGAACAATTCCAGCCCCTCTTATATCTCTTCACTGATCCAGAGGTATGCCCCTCCTCGTACCCTCCGCTCTGCCCGCGACCACCTCCTGACCGCTGCTCGCACCCGTACAGCCAACTCGCGCTTGCAGGACCTCTCACGGGCGGCTCCTCTCCTTTGGAATAACTTGCCTACTACCATCAGACTCTCCCCTAGTCTTCAATCATTTAAGAAGGGCCTTAAAACCCATCTCTTCAGGAAAGCGTATGGCCTCCCAGAGTAATCTCTCCCTTACATACCTGTCTCTTGCTCTCTCCTATGGGATAGTGCTTTGCTCTCTCCTCCAGCTCTGCTTCACTCCTACTTGATATTTCCTATCCTAATGTTTCTAATACCCCACCTCCTATAGACTGTAAGCTCATTTGAGCAGGGTCCTCTTCAACCTATTGTTCCTGTAAGTTTTCTTGTAATTGTCTTATTTATTATTACATCACCCCTCTCAAAATATTGTAAAGCGCTACGGAATCTGTTGGCGCTATATAAATGGCAATAATAATAATAATAATAATAATAATATATTATGAAGCTGCACCAAAAACAAGTGTAAAACTCCTCCAAACACTCTTCTGAATATACTAAAAAAATAAGGTGCGCTGTGTCTTTAAGACCCAATGTTATAAAGTGCAACAAGTGCAAAACTATATAATAAAGTGCAGAGTGATATAAAGTGCACTTAAATGTGTAATATAAAATATTAAACATACATATGTCCTCACGAATGAAAATATACATAGAAGAAGTTTGGAGGAGTTTTACACTTGTTTTTGGTGCAGCTTCATAATATATAACATTTGTTGGTTAGTTAAATTCGAGACTATTTTATTAAAAGCGCCTACTTTTTACTTGTTTTTTGTGTATATTTTGTATTTAGCTCTCACCAAGTAAGGCTGCTGTAATATGTCTTTGTTTGATTTTAGAGAAAGTCTTAAATTTGGCTTTGATGGGCCAGAAAGTCTTAAATATGATGATATTAATGTTTCCAGAAATGATGATATAGAAGTGAATTTTAAGAATCTAGAGAAATTATTAGCAAAATAAATTAAATATAAATGGTAGGTGGCAACAATGGAGAGGTACTTAAAGGATAAAATTACACCTAGAGGTCTTCGTTTTTTTAAAACGCCCACTTTTGAAAATGAGAATAATCAGAAATATGTAAATATTTGGAATGATGCTCTGGAAAGATTTTCTGTAGAAATGATGAATATAGTGATATCATGCAGACTAGAAGCTCTGTCTCAGTTAGATAAAGATATAGAAATGTTCCAAAAAAGACTAGAACCGATATCAGAGACAAGAGATTATGAAGAATTGACAAAGACAACCAAAGAAAATCTGGGTAGACTTGAGGAATAGGTGAAGTTTGGTAAATATAAAAAATATGAAAGAGATATGTTAGATTACAAAAATAATAAAGTTAGAATTTTTTCCAGGTTTGAGAAAGATAGACCTGGGAATAACCAATACGGTTCTTATCAGAACAGGGAAAATATAAACACACGAGAAAATATCCAAAGAAAAAGGCTAAATAGCTATGGGACATATAAAAAGACCATATGGAGAATCCCTGAACATACGACACAAGGGGAATGGACTAGGGTAAAAGCAAAAAATGGTTCAAATTATAGAGAACATAGGAATTACAGCCCAGAGAAGAGACATAATGTAAGTGACATTAAAACAAAGAATCGTTTTGAAGCTTTATCAGAAGAAACACCCCAAAATCCACGAAAAGATTTTTTAGAGAAAAGAAAAGAGAGGGTTGTTTTTTCACCGTTAAAAAGAAGGAGGAGCAAAGACAGAGAGGATGTAGAGGAGGAGTCAAATTACAGATTCGGAAAGAAAGGAAAAATAGGAAACCGGATGGAATAATAAATTTGTCCAAACATCAACTCTCTCCATATGACTGTAAAGTATTAGACAAAGGGCTTAAATTTGCCCCCAGTCGTAAGTTTGACTCTTTCTCTGCATATGTAGACATGTTGAAATTTTCAAGAGGTTTAACATTAAAGAGGTTTTTCTATTTAAATAAATGTAAAGAGAAGGTTATAGATAATACTCATACCACTTTGAAAAATAAATCTAGTTTCTACCCTAGGAACTACAGGACTAGTGCTATTGATATTTTTGAAAAATCAGTAACAGATGATTTTGAGAAACTAGAGAAAAAGATTAAAAATAGAAAGAATAATTTAAATAAAGAAGAAAGAGAAGCTTTACAACAATTAAGAAGCAATAAAACTATTATTATAAAACCTGCGGACAAAGGGGGAAGTATAGTGGTGCAAGATTCTGAGATGTATATAAAGGAATGTTATAGACAGCTCCAAGATAAAAATTTTATAAAATTTTAGAAAAAGATCTTATAGAGGAAATAAAACAATCTCTGTATGAATTATTGGACAGGGGAAAAGAGGATGGTATTCTGAACGAGGATGAATATAAATTTCTACATAATGATTTTCCGAGAATGCCAGTCTTCTATACCCTGCCCAAGGTTCACAAGGAAAAAATGAACCCCCCCGGAAGACCCATAGTCTCAGGGATACATTCGATTTCAGCCAATCTTTCTAAATACGTAGATACATGGTTGCAAGATTTAGTTAAAGTTATACCTTCTTACCTAAAAGAGACATTAGATGTTATAAATTTTTAAAAAAACATTAAATGGAAAAGCTCATATATATTGGTAACGTGATGTATCATCGCTATACACCTCTATTCCCCATGCACAGGGTTGTCAAGTAATAGAAGATTGCCTAAATAAATCTAAGGAATTTTCTAATGAACATGTAGATTTTTTAATCAAAAGTATTAATTGGATTTTAAATAATAATTATTTTTTATTCAATTCTCATTTTATTTACAGTGCCAGGGAATGGCTATGGGGACCAGGTTTGCCCCCAGTTATGCGAATTTATATATGTCAGGCTGGGAACAGAAGCATATATATGACAGCCCAGAATGGGGGGCAAACCTGGTCTCATATTATAGATATATAGATGATTTAATTTTTAAATGGGATGGATATGAAGAAGATCTTAAAGCATTTTTAGAAAGATTAAATAGTATCAACTGGGGTATTGCTCTAACTAGCGTTTTTAGTAGGACTAATATTAACTATTTAGATTTAGAAATATATATAGAAAGGGACGAGATTAAAACTTTTTTTTTTTTTTTAAAGTGGATGCTAACAATTATGTCTTGTATACTAGTGGCCATTATACTCCTTGGCTTAACAATATCCCTAAGGGCCAACTACAAAGAATTAGGAGGAATTGCACTGATAAGGATACATTTGAAGAACAAGCCAAGACAATTATAGATAGATTTAAGCAAAACAAGTATCCACAACTAATTTTGGAAAAAGCATATAATGAAACAATAAATTTAGAACCTAATCAGTTATTGAGTAATCAGAAGGGCGTAGGAAATGTAAATAAAGAAAGGGAAATAATATTACCCCTGTTTTTTTTATTTTAAACAAGAGTGTAACAAAATTAAATCAATAGTAAATAACCATTGGCATATTCTAAAGAAAGATAATGAACTCAGTAAAATTATTCCAGAGAAACCTTTTATTACGTTTAGAGGAGCACCAAATTTTAAACGCATCCTAACTTTTAATCATCCTAAAAAGGAAATTCCCAAAACTTTTTTAGATAATAAAAAAGGGTTTTATTCTTGTAACAAATGTGCAGGATGTAGGTGCAGTAAAAATGCCACTCTGAAGGGGGTCAGTAAATTTAAAAGATGCTGAGTTTTTTATTAAAGATTTTATTACATGTTTTAGTAAAAATTTAATTTATTTATTAATATGCCGATGCGGATTACAGTATGTGGGGTGGACAATTTGCCCACTACACAAAAGAATATATGAGCATGTAAACAATATAAGGGCTATGATAATCATAGTGTTTCGGCACATTTAAAAAAAATACCATAATAAAGACCCTAGGGGTCTGGCATTTATGGGAATAGAGATAGTGAAGAAATCATGGAGAGGGGGAAATCATATTATTGACATAGGCAAAAAAGAAATGCAATGGGTTCATAGGTTAAAAACGTTAGAACCTAGGGGGCTCAATATAGAATTTGATTTATTTAATTTTTTAAGTTAATCCTGATATATGGTATACTATTTTATTAAGTATCAAAATAAATAGTTTTAAATAATATATTGTTTTTTCCCCATTTTAGATTTTTTTAGAAATTTTTTTCTAGAAGGAGTTGTCTAAGTAATATGTTGTTTGCATATGTATGTCTCTTTAAATGTGTCTCTTTAAATAAGTCTCTTTAGGAAATGATGTGTTTGTTAATATATATAATTTCCTTTTTTTTTAAATATATCCATAGGGTTTTATAATGGAATATTTTTAATTATGATGTTTTCGGAATAAAGTATTATTTTAGGTGTTTTGCAAATTTAATTGATACCAGCAATAGGGTAATAGACTTTGTATGACAGCCACCTGAATACACCCATTAAGATGGGTATATAAGAACGTATAGGACATGGATGGGCAGATCTGATGAATCCGTGAACACGGCGAAACGAGTCATCACGCAAGCTACGAAAGTTACGCACCTTACTGTCAGGATCGGGACAGGGATCCAACACGCAGAGTACAAACAGTAGACAGATACGTATACCGGACCTTAGAATGGCCGGACTAACGTACGGAGATAGTAGAGAATGGTCAGAGACAAGCCGAGGTCGAGGGAACGAGAAGACAGGTAAGCAAGAGACAAGCCGAGTCAAAGGGTAACAGAGATAAGCAGGGTAGTACAACAAGCCGGGTCGGAACCAAAGAGATAACTAGAATACAAGAACACTGAGTGACTAGACAGGCTAGAACCACGACAGGGCAATGAGCAAATGCGGGAAGCTCTATTAAATACCCTGGCTCTAGAGAGTAATCACGCCTCCGACGAGTCCTGATTAGTCTTTAGACAATTGACTGACAGGTCGGTCCGGGTTGGCGTCATGACGTCGACTACTGAGCGTCGTGTTACAAAAGGAAGTGGATCCCTCGCAGCCGGCGTGTAAGTGACCGGGAGGACCGCGAGGAACGGAAGAAACAGTCCCTCTGGGAGGATAAACGTCTAAGTCTCTCACCTCCTCTGAGGTGGAGACTACAGGTACCCTGACACTTACGTCATGCATTTGAGGAAGTCCCTCCCCCCGGAAGTTTTTCTTGGATACAGACGGTAATAACGGCGGCGAACAAACAGAGGGAACAGTCGACACCCTTATGCTGCATATTACCGAACACTTTGATACCTGATACTGAATGTGGAGGATGGTGACATATCTGTGCTGTGCTGGGCAATAAATATTTTGGATTATCTTCGTCTGTGCAGTCCTACATTTGAAGAAGCTGTTTAAGCTAGAGCAGGCTCATTCTGCTCTACATTTGTGAGTGCATTATTTGGCATTTATAATTTATATTTTTTAAAACGGTTTTACACTATTGTTTTTTTTATCTCTCTCTTTTCTTCTATGTATATTTTCATTCGAGAGGACATATGTATGTATAATATTTTATATTAATATTACACATTTAAGTGCACTTTATATCACTCTGCACTTTATTATATAGTTTTGCACTTGTTGCACTTTATAACATTGGGTCTTAAAGACACAGTGCACCTTATTTTTTTAGTATATTCAGTGGATACTGTGCCCATTTGCCCAATGCCACCACTCATATCTGGGATCTCTGTAGCGTGCTTTTACAAAGAAAAACAGTTTTACAGTGTAAGCTAATAGCAGTCAGTGTCCTTAAAGCGGGTGTTTCAGGCCTTCAGCGTGTGCCCTGCAGAAACCTGCCAGCGTACTTTGACAGTTGCCACTCATATCTGGTGTCTCTGTAGTGGGCTTTTACAAAGAAAAAAAGTTTTACAGTGTAAGCTAAGAGCAGTCAGTGTCCTTAAAGCGGGTGTGTCAGGCCTTCCTTCAGTGTGTGCCCTGCAGAAACATGCCAGCGTACTTTGACAGTTGCCACTCATATCTGGTGTCTCTATAGCGTGCTTTTACAAAGAAAAACAGTTTTCCAGTGTAAGCTAATAGCAGTCAGTGTCCTTAAAGCAGGTGTTTCAGGCCTTCAGCGTGTGCCCTGCAGAACCCTGCCAGCGTACTTTGACAGTTGACACTCATATCTGGTGTCTCTGTAGCGTGCTTTTACAAAGAAAAAAAGGTTTCCAGTGTAAGCTAATAGCAGTCAGTGTCCTTAAAGCGGGTGTTTCAGGCCTTCAGCGTGTGCCCTGCAGAACCCTGCCAGCGTACTTTGACAGTTGCCACTCATATCTGGTGTCTCTGTAGCGTGCTTTTACAAAGAAAAAAAGGTTTCCAGTGTAAGCTAATAGCAGTCAGTGTCCTTAAAGCGGGTGTTTCAGGCCTTCAGCGTGTGCCCTGCAGAACCCTGCCAGCGTACTTTGACAGTTGCCACTCATATCTGGTGTCTCTGTAGCGTGCTTTTACAAAGAAAAAAAGGTTTCCAGTGTAAGCTAATAGCAGTCAGTGTCCTTAAAGCTGGTGTTTCAGGCCTTCCTTCAGCATGTGCCCTGCAGAACCCTGCCAGTGCACATTGCCACTCATATCTGGTGTCACAATTTTGTGCATTTAAAACCAAAAAACTTTCTTCACTGTTATAGATTGAATAGCAGTTAGTTGTCTTCAAGCAGGTGTCACGCCTACAGCGTGTAGTCTGCCAACCTCTGCCAGTGCACATTGCCACTTATTTCTGTTGTCACAATAGCGTGCATTTAAAAACATAAATTTTTTTTTCACTGTTATAGATTGAATAGCAGTTAGTTGTCTTCAAGCGGGTGTACTCTGCAGACCTCTGCCATTGCACATTGCCACTCATATCTAGTCTTACAGTAGCTTACACGCATAGTACCACTAATCCCCCAAAAAATGGCAAGCAGAGGCAGGACACCCCGCAGGGGCCATCATGGTCGTGGTGCTGTGATTCCCTTTGGTCCTAGAATAATGCCCAGTTTTCAGAGGCCACATACCCTGAACTTGAAAAGTTCTGAGGACATAGTTGACTGGCTAACACAGGACACCCAATCTTCTACAGCCTCCGCTCGGAACCTTGACGCACCATCCTCCTCCAGTTTGGCTTCAGGCACCTCTCAAGATACCACTCACCCACCTGCTGCCACCACCAAAACTAGCACCAAAGCCGCTTTACTTGGTATGTCAGAGGAGTTATTCACACATCCGTTTGAAGAAATGAGTGATGCGCAACCATTATTGCCAGAGGATGTAGATAACTGGGATATGTCTCAGGCAGGCAGCATTACACACATGGACGTACGGTGTGATGATGATGATGATGTTGTACCCGCTGCTGCTTCCTTTTCTGAGTTGTCAGATACAAGTGAAGCGGTTGATGATGACGATGCGTCCATGGATGTCACGTGGGTGCCCGCTCGGCAAGAAGAAGAACAGGGTGAAAGTTCAGATGGGGAGACAGAGAGGAGGAGTAGACGAGTTGGAAGCAGGGGGGGGGGTCATCGCAAGGAGCTAGTGGCACAGTCAGACAGCATGCATCGGCACCCGTGGTCAGCCCGACAGCACGCCAATCAACGCATGCTGTGTCCACCACCAGAATGCCGTCATTGCAGAGCTCAGCAGTGTGCAATTTTTTTTGTGTGTCTGCCTCTGACAACAGCGATGCCATTTGCAACCCGTGCCAAAGGAAACTGAGTCGTGGGAGGTCGAACACCCACCTAGGTACAACTGCTTTGCGTAGGCACATGATCTCACATCGCAAACGCCTATGGGATCAACACATGAGTACAAGCAGCATGCCTACTTTAAGCCGCCATCCTCCTCCTGGTCCAGCATCTTCAGCCACGTCAACCACTGCTGTCCTCCTTGCCCCCTCTCAACCATCCGCCACTCCGTCTCCCACCTTGAGCAGTTCCCGCTCATCTGCCCACAGTCATGTGTCTGTCAAGGACATGTTTGAGCATAAGAAGCCAATGTCACAAAGTCACCCCCTTGCTCAGCGTCTGACAGCTGGCTTGTCCGAACTATTAGCCCGCCAGCTTTTACCATACAAGCTGGTGGAGTCTGAGGTGTTCAAAAAATTTGTAGCTATTGGGACACCGCAGTGGAAGGTACCTGGCCGAAATTTATTTTCACAAAAGGCAATCCCCAACCTGTACTCGATTGTGCAAAAGGAAGTAATGGCATGTCTGGCACACAGTGTTGGGGCAAGGGTCCATCTGACCACTGATACCTGGTCTGCAAAGCATGGTAAGGGCAGATATATCACCTACACTGCGCATTGGGTAAACCTGCTGACTGCTGCCAAGCATGGAATGCATGGCTCTGCAGAGGAGTTGGTGACACCGCCACAAATTGCAGGCAGTCCTGCTGCCACCTCCTCTACTCCTCCTACTCCATCCTCTTCCATAACCTCCTCGGCTGAGTTCTCTTCTACTGCTGCGTCTTGCTCCACATCTTCTTTAAAAAAAATTCAGGGTAATTGTAAATAATAGGCTTCTCTGCCTCCCAGAGAGGTTTTGGGGAGCTCCCCAGGTACTATTCCACATCCCGGATACGGCAGTGTCACGCCGTCTTGGGTTTAACTTGCTTGAAAGCAGAGAGTCACACTGGACAAGCACTCCTGTCCGCCCTGAACGCACAGGTGGAAAAGTGGCTGACTCCGCAGCAACTGGATATCGGCAAAGTGGTTTGTGACAACGGAACAAATTTGTTGGCGGCATTGAAGTTGGGCAAGTTGACACATGTGCCGTGCATGGCACATGTGTGTAATCTGATCGTACAACGCTTTGTGCATAAGTACACAGGCTTACAGGATGTCCTGAAGCAGGCCAGGAAGGTGTGTGGCCATTTCAGGTGTTCCTACACGGCCATGGTGCACTTTGCAGATATTCAGCGGCGAAACAACATGCCAGTGAGGCGCTTGATTTGCGACAGCCTGACACGTTGGAGTTCAACACTCCTAATGTTCGACCGCCTGCTCCAACAAGAAAAAGCCGTTAATGAATATTTGTATGACCAGGGTGCTAGGACAGCCTCTGGGGAGCTGGGAATTTTTTTGCCACGTTACTGGATGCTCATGCGCAATGCCTGTAGGCTCATGCGTCCTTTTGAGGAGGTGACAAACCTAGTCAGTCGCACCGAAGGCACCATCAGCGACAACATACCATTTGTTTTCTTCCTGGAGCGTGCCCTATGAAGAGTGCTGGATCAGGCTATAGATGAGCGTGAAGAGGAAGAGGAAGAGTTGTGGTCACCATCACCACCAGAAACAGCCTTATCAGCATCGCTTACTGGACCTGCGGCAACGCTGGAAGAGAATTGTGAGGAAGAGGAGTCAGAGGAGGAATGTGGCTTTGAGGAGGAGGAGGAAGACCAACCACAACAGGCATCCCAGGGTGATGGTTGTCACCTATCTGGTACCCGTGGTGTTGTACATGGCTGGGGGGAATAACATACCTTCATTGACATCAGTGAGGAGGAGGAACGGGAAATGAGTAGCTCGGCATCCAACCTTGTTCAAATGGGGTCTTTCATGCTTTCGTGCCTGTTGAGGGACCCTCGTATAAAAAGGCTGAAGGAGAACGACCTGTACTGGGTGTCCACGCTACTAAACCCCCGGAATAAGCAGAAAGTGGCGGAAATGTTACCGAATTACAACAAGTCGGAAAGGATGCAGCATTTGCAAAATAAATTAAAAAGTATGCTTTACACAGCGTATAAGGGTGATGTCACAGCACAACGGGAATCTAACAGGGGGAGAGGTGGAAGTCATCCTCCTCCACCCACGACCACGCCGGCAAGGACAGGACGCTTTAAAGACGTGTTGTTGATGGAGGACTTGCGGACCTTTTTAAGTCCTACGCATCGCCACAGCCCTTCAGGATCCACCCTCAGAGAACGACTCGACCGACAGGTAGCAGACTACCTCGCCTTAACTGCAGATATCGACACTCCGAGGAGCGATGAACCCCTTGACTACTGGGTGTGCAGGCTTGACCTGTGGCCTGAGCTATCCCAATTTGAGATAGAACTTCTGGCCTGCCCCGCTTCAAGTGTCCTGTCAGAAAGGACCTTCAGTGCAGCAGGAGGTATTGTCACTGAGAAGAGAAGTTGCCTAGGTCAAAAAAGTCTAGATTACCTCACCTTTATTAAGATGAATGAGGGATGGATCCCAAAGGGACTGACACTGGGCGATACATTCGATTAAAAAAGGCCTGATGAGATGAACTGTCTTGGGCTAAAAATGGTCCACACGCTGCTGTATTTTAGCTCTGAATGCCGGTTGACTTGCGTGACTTATCCGCCACCAACTAGGGTTCAAGCCGCCATGTTTTAGGGCACTTTCTGCCTGTGAAGAAAACATAAATTTTTCTGGCATGTGTACATGCCTAATTTTTAGGCCCTCTCGTGCTGCACTGTGGCTTCAAAAACCGAACCAAAAAAAAAGGCACATAGTGACCCTATGTAGGGGGAACAGTCCCTATTCTTCTCTGTGTCAGTGTGTATCAGGGATTTGACTATCTTTATTCAGATTCCAAAATTACAATTCCAGGAAAAATTTAACAAACATTTCCAAGAACATGTCATGCACATCATAGAAACAACTTGAATTCTGCTATTTGTCAGTGTGTATCAGGGGCTTTGAGGACGGGGAACAGTCTCTATTCTGCTCTGTGTCAGTGTGTATCATGGTCTCTGAGGACGGGGAACAGTCTCTATTCTGCTCTTGCATTTCTATTTCTTCTTAGATAACAAAAAAATTCTGAGACGACGTTGGCAGGGTTATTCACTTGTGTGATCTGTCATGAATTGTCATTTGAATGTTAATTTGAACTGTGGGGCTCAAGAACTTGAATCTAAAAATTTTTATTTTATCAGAGAACTTGTTCGGGATACAGAAAGGAAAAAAGGTAGGGTAAGCGGTTAAGGTACATCGATCTTATTCACATCGTATACATTCAAGAGCAAACTGGTTATTCATTCTCGTGTGAGTTTTTCCGCTGCCCTTGTGCCTTCAGTCTAGTACCATGTCAGGGTTGTCTTTCTCTCCTTAACCTGGGTTTGGTCCGGGATATGGGAAGGGGGAAACCTGGGGACAGGCTACGGTAGGGGAAGAAGAACGGGGGAAATAGACGTCGGAAGCCCCTCATCTCCCTTTGTCTCCTTCTTAGTTAGCACGCTGTGTGCGGTCACCGGGTCTATTCCCTTATCTAACTACTTAACTATGTACAATGTGGGTGTTTGTTCCATTATGCCCTGTAGATTGTTTAACCTCAGCTTGGTATACCTCAATGTTGGCTGTTGTACCATGGTGTTTGGAGTCGTTGTCTCTCTGCGTCAGAGCAGTTAGGTCTTAGGAGTGGTACTATTCATCCTTCGTGTATATATATATATATATGTGATATGTTATTGTTCTAACACGAACCCCTCCTCCTCCTTCCTCAGATACGCCTCCCATATGTTCCTGGCTTCCACTATGTGGTGTGGGGGGTGTAGCCGCAGGCAGGTTTTTGTTTCATATGCTAGGTTCAGGGGGATCTGTTGGAGAAGGCTAGATCTCTCCGGTGGCTGTTGTTTTTTTTTTCTATCCTCTGGCTATTAATAAGTTGGCAGCAATCAAAAGATGGCACGTTGATTCCATGTCCACCCATTGTGGTGTGTTGTGGGCTGTGTGTGCCTGCAGGGCGGTGGTCATCAGCGCTGCCCTATAGTAGGTTCTCACCTCTGGTAGTCCTAGCCCTCCCTGCTCTAGGGGTTTGGTGAGTATGCTAGTGGCTACCCTGATTTTTTTGTGTGCCCACATGAAGCTAGTGAGAGTCCTTTGTAGATGTCGCAAGTACGCATTGGGTAATGGGATCTGTAGCGTTCTAGTCAGGTATTGGAATTTTCGGCAGCAGCGGTTTCCCCTTTTTTTATTAAGAATTTGCCAGGAATCTTTTTTTTAAGTTGTTCCCCTCCTCTTGACACGATCAATGACCTGAGAGACTCCGTAAGCAGGGTTGACCTGTTAGTCACGTTTTCCATTCAAGGTGTGCATGATGTCCAGGCTAGGTTTCCAGGGACAAATGTTGTAGCCTGTTGAACGAGGTGACCTTGCTCGGGTCCCAGGTGTGCGGTTCCTAAAATCGCTGCCATATACACGTCCACTGATAGGAGACGCAACAGGTATTAAACTGATAAGAATAGTACTACTTAACACACCACTCCTATCTGGTGGCACATTAGATTGCACGCGCAATGCCCCAAATTTGAAGTAGGAGGACTGACCAAGCATCTTTTTCCATCTCCCTGTTCCAAAAATCACTGCCATATACACGTCCACTGATAGGAGACGCAACAGGTATTAAACTGATAAGAATAGTACTACTTAACACACCACTCCTATCTGGTGGCACATTAGATTGCACGCGCAGTGCCCCAAATTTGAAGTAGGAGGAGCGACCAAGCATCTTCTGCTCTGTGTCAGTGTGTATCAGGGGCTTTGAGGACGGGGAACAGTCTCTATTCTGCTCTTTGTCAGTGTGTATCATGGTCTCTGAGGACGGGGAACAGTCTCTATTATGCTCTTTGTCAGTGTGTATCAGTGGCTTTGAGGACGGGGAACAGTCTCTATTCTGCTCTTTGTCAGTGTGTATCATGGTCTCTGAGGACTGGGAACAGTCTCTATTCTGCTCTGTGTCAGTGTGTATCAGGGGCTTTGAGGACGGGGAACAGTCTCTATTCTGCTCTGTGTCAGTGTGTATCAGGGGCTTTGAGGACAGGTGTCAATCCATATCTGCCAAGTGACCCTATGTAGGTGGAACAGTCTCTATTCTGCTCTTTGTCAGTGTGTATCAGGGGCTTTGAGGATGGGGAACAGTCTCTATTCTGCTCTGTGTCAGTGTGTATCATGGTCTCTGAGGACGGGGAACAGTCTCTATTCTGCTCTGTGTCAGTGTGTATCATGGTCTCTGAGGACGGGGAACAGTCTCTATTCTGCTCTGTGTCAGTGTGTATCAGGGACTTTGAGGACCGGTGTCAATCCATACCTGCCAAGTGACCCTATGTAGGGGGAACAGTCTCTATTCCGCTCTTTGTCAGTGTGTATCAGGGGCTTTGAGGACGGGGAACAGTTTCTATTCTGCTCTTTGTCAGTGTGTATCAGGGGCTTTGAGGACAGGGAACAGTCTCTATTCTACTCTGTGTGAGGAGGAGGAATGGGAAATGAGTAGCTCGGCATCCAACCTTGTGCAAATGTGGTCTTTCATGCTGTCATGCCTGTTGAGGGACCCTCGTATAAAAAGGCTGAAGGAGAACGACCTGTGCTGGGTGTCCACGCTACTAGACCCCCGTTCTCTATTCTGCTCTTTGTCAGTGTATATCATGGTCTCTGAGGACAGGGAACAGTCTCTATTCTGCTCTGTGTCAGTGTGTATCAGGGGCTTTGAGGACCGGTGTCAATCCATACCTGCCAAGTGACCCTATGTAAGGGGAACAGTCCCTATTCTGCTCTGTGTCCGTGTGCATCAGGGGCTCTGAGGACAGGTGTCAATCCATATGTCAAGGTGTCAATATGTCATATGTCAGGTGTCAATCCATATTCATTGCGATTTAGGAATGTTAGGTGATTTCTGCCCTTTATGGATTAAAACCAGACTCTGCATCAACTGTGTAATTTTCCATGGGAGTTTTGCCATGGATCCCCCTCCGGCATGCCACAGTCAAGGTGTTAGTCCCCTTGAAACAACTTTTCCATCACTTTTGTTGCCAGAAAGAGTCCCTGTGGGTTTTAAAATTCGCCTGCCCATTGAAGTCAATGGCGGTTCGCCCGGTTCGCCGGTTCGCGAACGTTTGCGGAAGTTCCCGTTTGCCGTTCGCTTTTCGCTTTTTGTCTACTTGTGTCATTAGGATGAGAAGTAGCCCAGTCTTGATGGGACCAGATACCACATGTAAAGTGTCTTTCTCATGAGCACTTGGTGTGATGCACATGAGGTGTAGCCTCTAAATGCATGGAATATCCTCTGCCACTCCTCTGGTGGAATTGCCATATTAAGATTGCATGCACATATTTTTCAAACAATGACAAGTGTTCTACCCTGGATTATTAATTTTGCTTTGGGTTTGTATTAGTTTTTTTAGCATTTAATTAGTGTGGAGATAGTTAGGTCATATGTGGCCTTAAGGTCAGGGAAGGATCTCAGCTGTGCCCTGATGTATGCTTGACCTACATGGCTAATACTGTACACTATCCAAGGCTTGGATTTAAAGGTGGGGAGTCCCAGAGGGATGGAGCTAAGTGGAGTCGCCAGTGACACAGTTGCAAAGTTACATAAAGCTTCAATTGTCTGGTCCCACACTCTGAAAACTAGAACTGTTGTTAGGAGCATCTTTGCCATTTCAGGTCTCCTGTTCTTAGTGGCCCAAAACAGGCTATGTACTTCATGGAGGACAGACAAATAGTATTCTATATCTGCCCAGTGTGACAGGTTACTGTATCATGTACAAATAGAATAGGGGATAATCTGCTAAATGCAAATAAAATAAAACAACATAGCGTATAACTGTGTGGGGACTAATAATAGTGTGCAATCACAATTGGTCACTCACAAATTTTTGGAGTTAAAACAGCCTTGAATTATATATTTTTCTTCAGTATCCACTGTATTGTCCCTCCTCACATATCCATCAGCGAATTGGTGTATATAGCTCAAATACATGGGTTTAGATGCAGTGGAACGGATTATGGAGAAAGATGAAAATGTATCATTAAATTTTCGTAATTTCATTTTGAACAGTATCCATTACATCCTTAAGCATAATTTTTTTTTCTTTGATGACTCATTTTACCTTCAGACCACTGGTACAGCCATGGGGGCCAGGTTCGCCCCCAGCTATGCAAACATATATATGCGGGATTGGGAATCCAATCACATTTGGAGTGGGCATGGCTGGGTAGCGAACCTGGTCCTATGGAAACGGTTTATTGATGACATAATAATGATTTGGCGAGGTTCACAAGAGGAATTGTCATTGTTTATCAATTACATTCATCAAAACGACTATGGTTTGAAATTCACACATGAAATAAACATTACCACCATCAATTTCCTAGATTTAAGCCTCTTTATAGAAAATAATCAGATTCAATCAAATTTTTTTTTTTTTTTTTTTTAAACGGAGGGCAACAGCTTTATACATAGAAAAAGCTGCCATAAAGATAAATTGTTGGAAACCATACCTAAAAGTAAATTAATATGGGTCAGAAGAAACTGCACAAAAAACTCAGACTATAGAGAACAAGCTAAGCATCTAAAAAAATTAATTTGTGGCAAAGAAATATGAAACAACACTGCTAGACAAAGAAATCAAAGAAATAGAAAAAAAGAACAGGAGAGATCTGATAGCATTTAACCCTAAAAGATCTTCTAAGAATAACTATAATTTTTCTTTTACCACTCAATATAATACACAACACTGGAAAATAAAAAAGATTCTCAACAAACATTGGAACATTTTACGCCAGGATCCTATCTTGGGTAAAGTGTTACCGAAAAAAAAAACACCAGTAATTTTTAGGAGAACAAAAAATTTGAAAAACCTATTAGCACCCAGTTATGCATTAAACATTCCATACAAAGGCACCACCTTAAATATTAGTGGTTTCAACCCTTGTAACTCTTGTAAAGCATATAAAAATCAAAAATTTGTACAAAAGAGAGAATTCATGAGCTTCGCTACAAAAGAGAGACTTAAATAAAATCCAATATAAATTGCAATACGAGGAATGTGGTATACATGCTACAATGCCCATGTGGGAAACAATACGTGGGGAGAACATGCATAAAGTTAAAAGAAAGAATACTAGAACATCAAAATAATATTAGAAAAAATTCAACTAAACACATAGTACCATTACACTGTAACACCTGCAACAAATTTGATTGGCGGAGTTTCACTTTCTTGGGCATTGAGCATGTGGACCCATATTGGAGAGGAGGGGATTTGGCCAAGAGGCTCTCCCAAAGAGAAACCTTTTGGATTAATAAGTTAAAAACACTTCAACCCTTCGGTTTAAATTTGTATATTGATTTGTGGAGCTTTTTTGAAGACTAAATGAATAATTAATTTTAGATTCTGTTTTTACATTTCTTTGGAGTGTTTGGGGGTTATTGCACTTTTCCCTCATTCGGAAATTAAGGATTTTTCATTTTTATTTCAATTTTATTTTTATTTTTATTTTATTTTTATATTTTTATTTTTTAATTTTAATTTTAATTTTTATTTTTATTTTAAATTTTTATTTATTTTTATTTTTATTTTATTTTTATTTCTATTTTTATTTTTATTTTATTTCTATTTTATTTTAATTTAAATTTATTTATCTTTATTTTTATTTTTATTTTTTCTACTTCATATTTATACCATTTTCATTTTTTATTTCTATTTTCATTATTCTAATTTCATTTTTCAAAAAAGACCAAATTCTTTATATATATTTTCAAGGAAATAGAGGCAAAAGTGCAATATAATGGGTCTCACCATCGTTGCTATCACAGAGTGTCCATTGTATTATAACTGTAGCGGATTGGTACCGGGCTGTCCTACAACATGTATGGGAATAATTGTATTCGGTCATGTTGCTAGTTTAATGTGTGTGAACATGCATAGAAATCATTGTACCCGGTTATATTGGCAGTTGAATGTGTGTAAAGTACTGTATTCCTCTGGTTGTTCGGTAGAATCATTCGAATGAAACAAAGGGAATGAAACTACCGAACAACCAGACCACCCTGTGTAAAGTGTGCCTTCAATTACCGTTTGCAACAATGTTGCAAACGGGTAATTACCTATTCGTGCAGTGTGGTCTTTGTCCTCTGGGTGGCCGCCATTCGGGATACGAACACGTGGTGGCGGCCATCTTAAACTGCCGAACAGCGGTGTTTTGCCGTCGAGTGTCTGGAACCGAAATCGGACACTTGACTAGGCAACCACCGCTGAGACCTCCAGACTCCCAATACTTCGTGGGGAAACTACCGAACGGCCCGCCGTTCGGTAGAAAGAACCCCACGAACTAGGGGATTCATCCGAATCCCCGTCAGGCCACTTAACAGCAATAATTCACCTGTTTGTATTCGCCTGTTTGTGACCGACTGCAGGGCCAAAATGCATGGAACTGTTTTCGGATACTTTACCCCTGCGGTCGGTCAATACTTTAAAGTCCCATAACTCCCGAACGCTTTATCTGAATGGGCTGATTTTAACATATGTTGTTCCCCCAGACTAGGGCTATCTGGAGATATTGGATTTGTGGATGTACCCCAAGTATTTAGGGTACATCCAAAACTTGGGTAAAACTATGTACATGATAAGGGGATTATGGTGCCGGAGGGGAGGAGATGTGTGGGAGGTTACTGTTCACAGATTGGATAATGTCTTAAGTGATAGAACCTCCTCCCTTGCATGGGAGAGGGCTTTATAAGGCACTGTGGAATAAAGCTTGTCAGTTCTACTCCTGAAACTGTGTGTCGTCCAGTTATTGGGATTGCGATGGGGATATTGCTGTATTACTCTACCTGCTAGAAACCTTGCCTGTGGACTTATCATCACCTTGTTCCTGAGCCTCACTGGGATCTCTAGTGGAGAATAGCTGTGAAAGATCGGCTCTCCGCTACAATAACTATATATGATGTTAAACTATATTACTATTTATACACTTTATGTAACTTTTTCATACATATGTTCTATGAACTGTGAAGATGTGAACAATATGTATATGTCTACTATGTTAAAATGCATTTTACATATAATTTGCAATTTAGAAAAAGCGCAGACAATTTTTTATTTTGCAAAAATGGGAAATTTGGAGGATATAAATATATATGTCCACAACCATAGATCAAATAATTAAAATCAGTATAACTATTTTTGATCCTATTTTATTAATGTAGTGCCATCCAGAGAACTATTCTAATAGAATTTCCTCCCCCCTTCCTTTTTATCCATCTGCCCATATACGTTTGGAGCAAGTGTATTAGAGAAAGAGAGAAAGCCAAGTGATTGCGATCCACTTCCGGGTTCGTGGAACGCAAGGTGGAACGCATGCGGCGCACGTGATGACGTCATCCGTTTTTTTACCGCCAAAACGGAAATTGAACACCAGCTGAAAATCTTTCATCAATCAATAGGGGGTGTATAAAAGGACTGTGGGAGGGATAGTTTTGATTGCTGCTATTATTATTATTGTATTTTATTTCACCAAGTCCCTGAGGAAGTCCAATTCAAGGACGAAACGCGTAGGACGTTTTCATGGTGACATGCTGTTTGTTTTATACTTAAATGTAAGTTATTAAAATACCTTTTAATATACTCTGGAAGTGCACTACATTTTGTATATATTTTTCTCCTTTGAGCTATATACACCAATTCGCTGATGAATATGTGAGGCGGGACAATACAGTGGATACTGAAGAAAAATATATCATTCAAGGCTGTTTTAACTCCAAAAATGTGTGAGTGACCAATTGTGATTGCACACTATTATTAGTCCCCACACAGTTATACGCTATGTTGTTTTATTTTATTTGCATTTAGCAGATTATCCCCTATTCTATTTGTACATACCTACTGAATACAAGAGGAAGTCTTTGGGGATTTACCTGGATACTTCACCTAAAAGACAGGGAAGTCCTGGTTTGCTTTAAATTGTATATTTTTTTACTGGGGTTGTGTTCACATATGCTACTGTATCATGTGGTTGAATCTGTATTATGGTACCCAGAATGACTGCACAGTAATGTTTGGTGCCACCAGACCGCCTTCTTTCACCTGTTTCTGCAGGAGACTAGCTGCAGACCTTGCCCTGTTTTTGTGTTTCCAGACAAAGCTGGCAAAGGGTTTTTGTGTTTTCTGAAGGTACGATATTGGGATTGGAATGTGTATTATTTTAAACAGATACTGTAGTTTAGCTAGCAAATACATTTTAGTGCAGCTATGCAGCACAACCAAAAAATATACTTTCCCTCTGGGGATGCATAATTGCTGTGAAAAAGATCCAATGTTTTCTAGTGATTTTCATCCCCAGGAAAGTCAAGAAGTCTGTTTTCCAGTCAAATTTAAATACCTTTTTGAGTCACGATTCTAAGTCTTTCTCTAATCCTATGCACATTGCCTGTGTCTTGTTTACATTCAGCCTATTATACATGTGTTGATTATATGTTTGTAACTGTCGAGTCAGGTTTGGTAAGGAAATGAGGGGTTGTGTGAGGTTGAGCAGGACAATATCCACAAATAGGTTTAATATGTATTCCCTTTGTCTAATCTAATCCATGTATCTTCCCCCGTAGATACTGCTGAAGTCTCAAAAGCCAGCATATAAAGAAACAAAAATATAAGACAACCCTGCCACATCCCATTACAGATAGGAAAGCTGTCTGACATAAAACCTGCATTCAAGATTATTGCTGAAGGATCATTTTATAGGGATTGAACCACAGAAAGGAATGCATATTTGCACAGAACTGCCTCCAAAAATTACCAATGCATCCCATCAAATGCTTTTTCAGCATCTAAGGAAATCAGGATGGCCCCATCCCCAAGCGCTCCACACTATACATCAGATCAAGAACCTTCTGGGATTTATCTGCCCCCTGATACCCCTTTATGAATCCCACCTGGTAATCATGAATAAGGTATTAAATTATTTACCCAACCTGTTAGCATAAGTTTTGCAAATATTTTGATGACCATATTTATGAGTGATACTGTCATGAAATTTGGGCAGTGGGTAGAAAACTTCCTGGGCTTTGACAGAGTCCGGCATGTCTTCTGGGAATTTACAAGAATCCCATGCCATTTAAAATAATTAAATTAAAAGGTGGCCAAAACAATAGCAACCTTTTTAAACTAAGCATTCGAGAACCCAGTGCTTTAATGGGTGCTAATTGTTTGATTTCCACTGGAGCAGACATAATTTGGTTTTGTTGGGCTGAGTGCCAAGCTAGGCAAATTAGGCAAATGGTCTGCAAGTATTGGTCTACCTTGATCAGATCTGGTTGGGGAAAAGTCTGGTCTAGTTTAAGGTTGTATAATTTGGCATACCAGTCATTGAACTTGCTAAATATATCTGTAAGGATCATCTTTTCTTACCCATTGGGATAGGATAAAAGGAATTCTCATTTGTACCTGTTTGGTCCACAGCTGTTCTGAGAGGAGTCTGCTAGCTATATTATCTTTTGCCTTTACTCTTTATTAAGATATATCCTACCTTAACTAAGTTCAGTTGATTAATATTGCATTGGGCATCTGCTATCTTACATTTGTAATCTAGGGAGGGGGTCAGTTAGTTTTGCTGTTTAGGTCATATCATGTGCCTTACCATGTCATCAACTGTTTTTGAGATTTCTTTTTTTCTTTTTGCTAACCACTTTGTGCTCCTGCCAGAGGAAAACTGTTTTTCTCTCAGGTCGGTAGGTTCTTGGTGAAGTAGTGCTCAATATCTGTTTTTAATTGTGAAGCAAATCCTGGGTCAATTAAGCAAGATTTTTTTAACCTCCACGGGCTTCAGCTTTTATAACAGCATTAGTCACTTAATAAGAAAGAAAAAGTAGTGCGTAGGCGCTTCACTGAAATTATGAAAGTTTTGTATATAGTGAAAATATACAATAAGTGGTGTAACCGGTACCCTAGTGCTTCCCTTATGCACCAGGTATTAGTGATACAATTTAAAGAGACATATACCAGTATATACACCTCCCCAATGTGATCACAGCAAAAATGGGTAATATTACCAATATGAAACTTGATTGTAATACAAACAGCGTAGAGCTTGATTGGGATATAGACTAAAAGAAGAAAAAAATAAAAAACAGCATATAATGACTGATGAATAATAGATGAATATATGACTCTCACTCACATTCTCCAGAGCTGTACCAGGCTCTGTAAATCAGGTTCAGGGGTGCCAAATACTGGCTAGCGATTCAGGTGATTCAGGTAGATGAGACGCCAAGTATAAGTGCAAAATATATTTATTGTTAAAACATATATAAAAATGTATGTACTACCGGACACTATGGGGGTTGAACCCAAGACAGACAATAGTAAAAATATGACAAAATTGGAATTCCACTTACCCCTATTTGTATAGTAGCCCAGAGTGTGGAAATACACATACAATAACAAATAACAGGTTTATAAAGTCAAAGCAGACAAGTTTCGGCTAGCAGCCTTCTTCTAGTGCTTGTCTCTATGTCCTGTTGAGTCTTCTTATATAGGTCCTATCTTTGCCATTCACCTGGATTTAATTTCATACCGGCGTCTCGTCACTTCTGGTTTTGCGTGTGACATCACTTCCGGTTTCCGGCCAGCTGCAACGCACGCTAAAACGCGACGTTCAGGATGTAGGTTACTCCTTAATGTTGTAATTGAGTCCCCATAGCAACCATACACTCCATATTTGCAGGAAATCATAACAAATGATAAAATACAAAAAATAAAAATATATTCAATATAAAATAGTAAATAGACATATGTATACACAGTACAGATTCTAATCAACTATCACCAGTCTCTCTATGAATAGAGAGAAACTTAAAGGTGTATAAAACAATGTATTTGTAAAAAGCCATTTGTACACATATATACACACAGCAATGTGTAACCACAAAAAATCCAAAAAGCAAGTGGAGCCTCCAGTAACTTGATAAACAAGTAAATTCTAAAAAGGAGAAAAAATATCAGAAAAAAAACTCAGAAAAAGAAAAATCTAATAATTAAAATAAATTCTATAAAAAATGAATAAACTCAAAATCTAAATTCAATCCATTCGGGGACAAGGTATTCACATTGAAGATCCACTTGCCCTCTATCTCATAACCAAGGTATTTAAGCTCCTTTGATTGTTGGAGTATATTCTCATGGTGGTCTGGGGAGCCAAGGAGTGCTAATCAGGATATTCTTAAGTGGACTGTGATACCTCATCATGCCATCCTAATGCAATTTGAAAATTAAGCATGTTGCAGTGTGTTGTGGTAGCATACCTGGATAGTGGATGTGCACATATAACTAAATGACCCAACCCGAATGGCCTGCGATCCCCATCAGCACTTGGATAAACCTTGGCAGCTGTTTGCATCCCACACTGAAGACTGGACAGAACAGGACATGACATGGAGCTGAGGACCAAGGTAAAGGCAACCCACTAGGCCTACTGCTTCAACAAATAAAACAATACAAGGGAGAGTTTTTTTTTTACCCAAAATGGGGCTTAATAGCAACTGAAGGTACCATGCGGAGGTGGTATTCTTGAATAACAAAGTGTGTAGCTACTAGGGAGGTGGCAAAAACTGTGATCATGCACAGCTGCCACATACATGAATCAGTACTAAATAGTAACAATATGACTACACCTATATGCAGTGGGAGTTACAAGCTCAGGGTAATGGGTGCCCGTAAAGTAGCAGACATGAAACAAATATAACAGTTGCGTATAGAACACATAGAACAATTATAATGAAAAAGTACATTTGAACACATTTAGCTACATAGCTCAAATCTAGAAAATCATAAACCCCATTCTACTTAAAGGGATTCTATAGTGCCAGAAAAACAAACCCATTTTTCTTGGAACTATAGGCTCCTGCATTGCCCCCTCCTTTGCGCCCCCCTCCTGTAGTGCTGAAGCAGTTACAAAACCCTTCAGTGACTTACTTGAATCCAGTGTTGATGTCCCTCGGCGCTGGGTTAGGCTCTGCCCATGCTCCTCCCCTGCTGACGTCTGTATTTACTTACCATTGCTTACAATGCTATCAAGAAGTATATTAGAATTAGGAGCTGCCTCGATGCCGCAATTTAGGGCTGTTACGGATCACCTGGCAACCGACTGGGTACCTTCGTTGACGGATGCTCCTAGTGCTTCCTGAGGTTTCAAAGCACTCCACTTGACACCATAAACACTGCAGACCCCATGAACCTCGGCAGCTTGGTTGGGGTTTCGCTGTCTCCTACCCACCCTGGACCTAGAACAAGGCTCCAGGTTCCAGTGGATGAACCTCTCTTTCCCCAGAGAGTGAAACAGGAACAGGAACAAGCTCTTACAAGAGCTTAGTGATTATTCAAGTGAGTATGAAGAGCATAGCAGATTGTAGCAGATTCCCCCTGTGACGAGAGCAATCTCGCCACATTGCATTGGAGAAGCCTGGTTGCCCGCCTGCTGCCTTTGGACTATGGCCCTGGGAGATTGGGCCCTTTAAAAACTGTATTCGGCCCTAACAGAGTGCATGTCACTCATTCTGGCCCTTTAAATACAGTGGGGTCATTCGGTACTTGCCCTGTGTGAGCGGTGATACCCCAGATAGCTATGCCAGGGAGCCCATTCATATAATGAAAGACTATGGGAAAGACTTTAGCTCCATGGCAATTGAACTGTATGTGTGTGGTCTGAGCGCCATTCAATAATATGCGCTCAGACCTAAGCTATCTGGGTTATGTTGCATTTATATGTTTTATGTAGTAATTGTGGCATTGTGTAGTTTTATGTCTTTTTGCAACCATGTGCTCAATGGAGTCTGCCTCTATCCCTGGATATAATTGGATTATTTTCCTATTGTCTCCAGGAAAGAGGGCTCTGTAAAACCGGTCTGAGCCAGATAGCCATGTGCCAGCCAGGGCCCAAAAGATATTTTACTAACTTTTGAACCCCTGGTCTGATTCATGCCATTTTTTTAATATGTTGTTCCCTCTACCCCCCCACACACACAGTACCCCTACCCCCCCACACACAGTACCCCTACCCCCACACACAGTACCCCTACCCCCCCACACAGCACCCCTACCCCCCCATACAGCACCCCTACCCCCCACACAGCACCCCTACCACCCCACAGAGTACCCCTACGAGAGCAATCTCGCCACATTGCATTGGAGAAGCCTGGTTGCCCGCCTGCTGCCTTTGGACTATGGCCCTGGGAGATTGGGCCCTTTAAAAACTGTATTCGGCCCTAACAGAGTGCATGTCACTCATTCTGGCCCTTTAAATACAGTGCCCCTACCCCCCCACACACAGTACCCCTAACCCCCACACAGTACCCCTACCCCCACACAGCACCCCTACCCCCCATACAGTACCCCTACCCCCCCCACACACAGTACCCCTACCCCCCACACAGCACCCCTACCCCCATACAGCACCCCTACCCCACACACAGCACCCCTACCCCCCACAGAGTACCCCACACACAGTACCCCTACCCCCCACACACAGTACCCCTACCCCCCACCCAGTACCCCTACCCCCCCACACCCAGTACCCCTAACCCCCACACAGTACCCCTACCCCCCACACAGCACCCCTACCCCCATACAGTACCCCTACCCCCCACACACACAGTACCCCTACCCCCCACACAGCACCCCTACCCCCCACACACAGTACCCCTACCCCCCACACAGCACCCCTACCCCCCCACAGAGTACCCCACACACAGTACCCCTACCCCCCACACACAGTACCCCTACCCCCCACACAGTACCCCTACCCCCCACACACAGTACCCCTACCCCCCACACAGTGCCCCTACCCCCCCACAGCACCCCTACCCCCCATACAGCACCCCTACCCCCCACACACAGTACCCCTACCCCCACACACAAAGTACCCCTACCCCCACACACACAGTACCCCTACCCCCACACACACACACAGTACCCCTACCCCCCCACACACACAGTACCCCTACCCCCCACACAGTACCCCTACCGCCCACACAGTACCCCTACCCCCCACACACAGTACCCCTATCCCCCACACGCAGTACCCCTACCCCCCACACACACACAGTACCCCTACCCCACCACACACAGTACCCCTACCCCCCCACACACAGTACCCCTACCCCCCCACACAGTACACTTACCCCCCCACACAGTACCCCTACCCACCACACAGTACCCCTACCCCCCACACAGTATCCCTACCCCCCCACAGCAGCCACCCTACCCCCACACACAGCACCCCTATCCCCCAGCATCCCTCCCCTCCCCCACACCCAGCTTCCCTCCCCTCCCCTACACCCAGCTTCCCTCCCCTCCCCTACACCCAGCATCGCTTCCCTCCCCTACACCCAGCATCGCTTCCCACCCCTACCTCCACACACAGCACCCCTACCCCCCATACACAGCACCCCTACCCCCCATACACAGCACCCCTACCCCCCACACAGCAGCCCTACCCCCCACATAGCACCCCTACTCCCCACAGCACAGCACCCCTACCCCTGCACAGCAGCCGTACCCCCCACACAGCACAGCACCCCTGTCTCACACACACCACCACTCATACTCACAGCACCCCTCACACACACACACACACCACCCCTCACACACACACACACCACCCCTCACACACACACACACACACACCACCCCTCACACACACACACACCACCCCTCATACACACCCCTCACACACACACAGCACCCCTCATACACACACAGCACCCCTCATACACACACACAGCACCCCTCATACACACACACAGCACCCCTCACGCACACACAGCACACACAGAAACCCTCAGACACACACAGCACCCCTCAATGCCCCTTAAACTACACCCCTCAATGCAGTATGTGTGTGTATTCAGCAGTCTGTGTGTGTGCGTGTATTCAGCAGTCTGTGTGTGTGTATTCAGCAGTCTGTGTGTGTGTGTATTCAGCAGTCTGTGTGTGTGTGTATTCAGCAGTCTGTGTGTGTATATTCAGCAGTCTGTGTGTGTGTATTCAGCAGTCTGTGTGTGTGTATTCAGCAGTCTGTGTGTGTGTGTGTACTCAGCGGACTGTATGTGTGTGTATTCAGCGGACTGTGTGAATTGTATTCAGCAGTCTGTGTGTGTGTGTGTACTCAGCGGACTGTATGTGTGTGTATTCAGCGGACTGTGTGAATTGTATTCAGCAGTCTGTGTATGTGTACTCAACAGTCTGTGTGTGTGTGTGTGTACTCAGCGGACTGTATGTGTGTGTATTCAGCGGACTGTGTGAATTGTATTCAGCAGTCTGTGTGTGTGTGTGTACTCAGCGGACTGTATGTGTGTGTATTCAGCGGACTGTGTGAATTGTATTCAGCAGTCTGTGTATGTGTACTCAGCAGTCTGTGTGTGTGTACTCAGCAGTTTGTCTGTATGTGTATTCAGCAGACTGTGTGTGTGTGTATTCAGCAGTCTCTGTATTCAGCAGTCTTGTGTGTGTATATTCAGCAGACTGTGTGTATGTATTCAGCAGTCTCTGTGTGTATGTATTGCATTTGTTGGAGATACTAATAAATATAAGCTTAATTTGATCTATTTATATCATTATTTAAAATTTGTATTATTGAACTCTCTGCTGTTGTGTTCTTTTAAAACAAAAGTTGTTAATTAGTTCGGACAACAGTACGAGTTGTTTTTTTCTAAACTTAAACCTCAGTATTGAGGTTTAATTGCCGTGTTGGCACTTTAAGGAAAAAAAGTTGGCATGTATTGAGGTTTGGGCACTCGGGCTCAAAAAGGTTCGCCATCACTGGTCTAAGACGTGGATTTAACAGGAATTTAATTTTAGACTATTTTTAGACAATGTTTTACCATATTCTATACTGCTAATTTTAATACACTGGAATAATATCCCTCATATACCATAATTGGGATGTCTATTCTTTGTGGCTGTTAGCTTTTCAGCTTTTTGTTTGTCAAGTTTGAGATAGACTGCAGCACCCTTGTCCCAGGTATACAAATCTATGTATGTATGCAGATATATGTAGATTTCCTGACAAAGCCCCTGCAACCACTAACCAGATTGTAAAAAAGCACAATTCCTACTATCCCATACATGATTTGCCTCTTTATGAAAAGAGTTGGTGGAGACTCTCATAGTGAAGCCAAACGGGTGAGAGTCATGTGGTGCATAGGCTACTAGGGAAAAACACAAACGTGTAGATAAGGAATGGGAACAGATTATAAACAGAAACAAAATAGGGTGTCTGCAGAGTTAGAAAAATGGGCAGAAATGAAAGTGACAAGGCCACAGGACTGTCCCATAGGGCCTGCTCTAATTCTAGCAAAAAATACCTAGATAAAGTCAAGTTAAGGGAACCTGTTATATTGAATCCAATGGTTATTCCCTCCCCCACCATTCTAGTTTAAAATAAGCAAGACCAGCAGCCAGGGGGACAGGAAATGTTGGAAACATGAGCTGCTAAAAGTGCTACGGACACTTTTGTCTGTCCTGTATTACAGTCAAAATACAGACTAAGGATATAGAAATTCAGTTAGACCAAATGATCATATTGTGTTAAGTCCACCACTACATTACAGTCATGTTTTGGGTCTGCCTCCAATTTCCCATTTTTGTTTGACCCAGTTCCAATTTAGCGGAGCACCCTACCCATCTACAATAGGTGCCACTTTTGAGGTGACCACTGAAATGCAGAAATTGAGGAGAGTATCTGAAAGCAGTTTAAGCAGTTATCATGTTAATCCCCAATGCTAAATGTGTGTGCTGTTCATTAATCTCTGTTTATATTTTGCTCATTACAGCAGCATTACTACTTGTACAAATTGTATCATGTGTGCTCCTAATTCCCTTTTTTTCTCTGTATTACAGTCAGATACCTCTGTGCAAATGTCAACTTACTACCAGGAGGTAGTTAATAAAGTTGCTACACTGAGCAATGCAGTCCAAGTTACAGTTAATATCAGGGATGATACAGCCAAACTAGAAGAAAGGTGTCCCTCCTTTTAATTCTCTTTGCACACAAGGTGAAATACATTTACTTTGCCTGGGGAAAAATGAGTATTTGCAATCCAGACAATAAACTGTGAATTTGAAAAAAAAAAAACCTGTAACACTAGAAACTGTAAATATTCTAATAACAAGTGAAGATGGGAGAAGAAAAGTTCTAACCTAAGAGATAATGAGAAAGAAACATTTCCAGAGTTAGATACCAAAAGCAGCCAGGATGAAGTTTTGGATTGGATGCATGGGTCAGCAAAAATTTAATATTAGGTCATGTGAATGCACGTGTGACAGAGAGAACTAGCTGAAATAGGATGATAGGATGATAGGATGAAAGAATGTAAGCAATCATACATGCAGACAATGTCTTCACTTCAGTAGCAGCAGCTACCTATGACAATCTGGGTTACATTAAAGTTAAAGATGTCCTGCTGTGGGAAGGAACAAGAAAACTTGCTAACATAATGATGGCTAATAAAGTGCAAACTGCCAATTTCACCTACACTGATATGAAGTGGCAGTGAGCAAAGAATGGGGTATGGTCAACAAAGAGACCTTCTTTTATGAGGTGGAGTGAAGAACTGTTACATGTCTTGGTAGATCTTTTTTGTAGACTAAAAGTAGAGACGTGCAAGGATGCCAGCCAGAAGATTGCTTTGAATAAGAACTAAGGCATTCGAAAAAAACTACTTCACAAAAAAAGGAACATATGGACAAGAGCACTGAGCAAGTTAGCCAGCAGCAGACACATGCCTATCACCCTAAAGCCTCTGGCTCAATAGAGTGTTTCAAAGGTTTTTTTTAACCCCTTAAGGACACATGACATGTGGGACATGTCATGATTCCCTTTTATTCCAGAGGTTTGGTCCTTAAGGGGTTAAACAAGCACATTTGAGTACTCTTCTTGGTAGGAACATTATGGAAATGGGACTGGTTTTCATCTTTAGGATAAAATCCCTGAAATAAGACAATACCAAAACCATTGACAGTGATACTGTGGTGCTAGTTTGCAGGAATGCTATAAGGAAGAGATAATTTGGTGATGAGTGTGTAAACTATGCATTTTATTCTCTTGGTACTATGCCGTACCCATTACACAGCAGGTCAATAGGACCCATATCAGTATCAAATAAATTGGAATTGTATTCAGAAGTGGTGATATCAATGAGTAGTAATTAGGATGCAATGTCTGTTTGTTTGTGTTATCCAGTAATGGTATTAAAAATAGGATGTAACTACAATAATAAGATGAGATTCTCTCTATTGCAAATTGGTGGTGATACAAAGATGTGTTTTACTATTTCTAGGCTTTGGAATCGATACAGAGCTTTTATTAAAGATGAAGATATGGAAGTCTGTCTAGAGATGTTTGCACATGACAGCTGTAATAAATGGCATAAGGAGGATCACCACCACCTTCTGGGTAAGGATTTCAATATTTTGGCAGTGTAACCAAGTTTTAGATTTTTCCGAAATGCTTCATATGTGCTGCTTTTTATTTGTGTTTGTTTTGCTTTGTTTTAAACTATGTGGATAGCTAAAGTATGAACTGGTTGCTCATGCAGATGTTGTATTAATTAATAGATGGAAAGTAGCAAAACATGCATAAAAGAAGCCATTAGTTATTCAGTTTAACCAATTGCAAGGAGCCGACCATCCTTTTTGGGGCACAGCTGTAGTTTAAGACTATGTTTATGTTTTCATTCGATGTGATCAGCTGAAATGCTATTTTAAATACTGAAATGCATTATAACACAAGTTATTCAGTCTTATATACATATTTTCCTTTTTTATTTAGAAAGTTAATGACTTTTTTGACATTAAATATTTTGAAAATTTAAAAATGTATTACTTTTAATTAATTTATATTGTTACCATATATCATGCAAGTCTTGAGTAATTTTTCATATTGGGAAAAAGTAGGCTCTAGATTTTGAGCTTGTTATACAGAATGTATTCATTGCTATATGCTAGGTAATTAACATGTTTTAATTGGAGCAAGCAAATATATAGTGTAAGATATTTTAATACTATTTTAATACTTAAATAAGCTTAATTTTGCAGAAATGCTAACTTTGATTTGTTAAAGTAAAATATTGACTCATTAATTTTGCAGCTTAAAATCAGTTTCTCCTCTATTAGATATTTAACACGTATATGAAAAGACTATAGCGCCGCTAATCACAATGAAAGCCCACATAAAAACCCTGACGAATAATGATTTTTTTTTCATGTTTTTAAACTTTTTCAGAATGTTTATCGAATTAATTTTTTTTTTTTCCTGAAACAGAAATACATCTGCATGGATTTTTTTATAGCTTCCTAAAGACTCATTTATTATTTGTGCAGAAAAAGTAGATTCTTAAAAGTTTGAAATGCATAAGTTGAATCATTGCCATTAAGACAAGCCTGAAAAGTGTATATAATTGTCTCATAAAATCATATATGGAAGGGCAATCAGTGTTATGGGGACATTTGCAACTGGAAAATGCATGAAAATGCATATGACTGAATGTTGTATTGGCAAAATTTAGCAACATACATTGGTAAAAGACCTATAACTACACATTACAGTTTGCAACTAAATGTGTAAAACGCATGACCAACTGCATAAACATCTACTAACTTTGGATTAATTTAATGTGTTAGCAAAATAGTTTCTGCTAATTGCCATGCTCTTGGATAGTTTACTAATGAAAAACTTAACAAACCCAGAGAATACCTAAATGTACCTTTCCTGGTTAAATACTTTGTTATTATTATTAAAGTATACAATTATCTGGTAAACAAACTCAGGCTGGAACTGCTGCAAAGCCACTGCCACAGAGACATACTAGGAATGGCAGATGGATTACTGTAGGATCTGGTAGACTTAGAGTTGTGGATAAAAGGCATATTGCACAGTCTGTTGTTCTACATAATTCATTTTCTGCACTTTCAGAGTGTAATGGTGTCATGGAGACAGGCACTGAGGCTAGTGGTGTTGTGCAGAGAGGCACTGAGGCTAGTGGTGTTGTGCAGAGAGGCACTGAGGCTAGTGGTGTTGTGCAGAGAGGCACTGAGGCTAGTGGTGTTGTTCAGAGAGGCACTGAGGCTAGTGGTGTTGTGCACAGAGGCACTGAGGCTAGTGGTGTTGTGCACAGAGGCACTGAGGCTAGTGGTGTTGTGCAGAGAGGCACTGAGGCTAGTGGTGTTGTGCAGAGAGGCACTGAGGCTAGTGGTGTTGTGCAGAGAGGCACTGAGGCTAGTGGTGTTGTGCAGAGAGGCACTGAGGCTAGTGGTGTTGTGCAGAGAGGCACTGAGGCTAGTGGTGTTGTGCAGAGAGGCACTGAGGCTAGTGGTGTTGTGCAGAGAGGCACTGAGGCTAGTGGTGTTGTGCAGAGAGGCACTGAGGCTAGTGGTGTTGTGCAGAGAGGCACTGAGGCTAGAGGTGTTGTGGAGAGAGGCACTGAGGCTAGAGGTGTTGTGGAGAGAGGCACTGAGGCTAGAGGTGTTGTGGAGAGAGGCACTGAGGCTAGTGCTGTTGTGGAGAGAGGCATTGAGGCCAGTGGTGTTGTGCAGAGAGGCTTGAAGACTATGATGAGGCCTAATAGAAAGCAGTTGTTGTTGGGGGATTCCATCATAAGAGGTGTGGAGATGGACAATGGTGGTCTTGTGAGGTGTCTTCCCGGAGCTACTGCTCACAGAGACAGGAGACATATCTGTAATATTGTTAAGCAAGCAAAGCAGGAAGGGGAATTGGATGTACTTGTCCATTTAGGGACAAATGACTTGGCTTGCAATGAGGTTTCAGAGGTTAAGGAAGTTTTTAGTGTTTTTGCCAATGATATACGGCAGGTTGCTTCCACACTGTCATTCTCTGAAGTTCTACCTGTGCATAACACTCAGAATGACAGGCGGATGCGTATTAGGGACTTTAACTTGTGGCTTGGTGAATGGTGTCGGGAGCAAGGATTTGGCTTTATTGCTCATGGTAGCTCTGTTTGGAATGGAAATAAACTGTACAAAAAAGATGGTTTGCATCTTTCTCAAAAGGGAACAAATGTTCTCAGTGAGCAGTTCAGAGGTTTTGCTAAGATGTATTTAAACTAGGAGGGGGGGGCAAAAGGGTGATAAAACATCAATCCAATTGTCCCCCAAAACAAGGACAGAAGGTGCCTGTAGCAAGTGTGTTAAAAAATGATAAGCTTAGAGTCATGTCTACAAATGCTCGCAGTTTAGGGAATAAGATCCATGAACTTGTGGCAATAATGGCAACTGATAGTGTAGATTTAGTCGCTGTTACTGAGACATGGTATAATGAAAAAAATGACTGGGACATAGCAATACCAGGGTACTCTTTATATAGAAAAGACGGGGAAGGCAAGAAAGGGGGAGGGGTGGCCCTGTATGTTAAGGATAGCATAAAATCTAGCCTAATAAAGGTTAGTGAGACGAACATAGAGTCCATTTGGGTTACATTAGAATTTGGTAATCACACAGTAGTTCGTGTAGGTGTGATTTATAGGCCCCCGGGACAAATTGAAGAGTTAGATAATCTACTAGTTGAAGAAATAGCTAAAATGACAATGAAGGGGGAAGTTATCACCATGGGTGACTTTAATCTTCCTGATGTGAATTGGAAAAAAAAATAGCTACTTGTGCCAGAAGCACACATATTCTAAACTCCCTACTGGGATTGTCTCTAAAACAAGTCGTTGAGGAGCCAACTCGTAAAGAGGCCATACTAGATTTAGTGTTAACAAATGGAGATTTGATATCAGATATTACTGTAGGTGAAAGTTTAGGATCCAGTGATCATCAGTCAGTGTGGTTTAATATAAGAACAGTGACTGAGTCACACCACACAAAAACAAAAGTTTTAGACTTTAGAAAAACAGACTTTTCTAAAATTAGAATATGTGTAAAGGAGTCATTATCAGACTGGAGCAACTTAAATGGAGTCCAAAATAAATGGGATTATTTAAAAGCTGCACTACTGAAGGCAACAGAAAATTGCATTAGGCTTGTCAGTAAAAGCAAAAAATTCAAGAAACCACTGTGGTACTCCGCAGATGTGGCCAAAATAGTAAAAAACAAAAAGTTAGCATTTAGTAATTATAAAAAAACCCAGAGTGAGGAAGACAGAATGACCTATAAGATTAGGCAGAAAGAGGCTAAGCAAGTTATAAGAGCTTCCAAATCACACACAGAAGAGAAAATAGCACAGTCAGTAAAAAAGGGGGACAAAACTTTTTTTAGATACATAAATGAGAAAAGAAAAGTAAAACAAGGATTAGTTAGATTAAAAACAAAAGAAGGAAGGTATGTAGATGAGGATAAAGGTCTAGCTGACTGCCTCAATGAATATTTTTGTTCGGTATTTACAGCTGAAAATGAAGGAAAGGGACCTCTGTTAAAAAAAAGGATAAATGAGTCATTTATTACATGTGAGTTTACAGAGGAAGAGGTTCTATTTCAACTGTCAAAAGTAAAGACAAATAAGTCAATGGGACCTGATGGAATACACCCAAAGCTATTAAAAGAGCTTAGTGGTGTACTAGCAAAACCATTAACAGATTTATTTAACCAATCATTGTTAACAGGAGTAGTCCCAGAAGATTGGAAGTTAGCGAATGTTGTGCCCATTCACAAGAAAGGTAATAAGGAGGAGTCGGGCAACTATAGGCCAGTAAGCCTTACTTCAGTAGTGGGGAAAGTGATGGAAACCATGTTAAAGGATAGGATTGTTGAACATCTAAAAACACATGGATTTCAAGATCAGAGACAACATGGGTTTACTTCAGGGAGATCATGCCAAACTAATCTTATTGATTTTTTTGATTGGGTAACTAAAATTATAGATCAGGGTGGTGCAGTAGACATTGCTTACCTAGATTTCAGTAAGGCTTTTGACACTGTTGCACATAGAAGGCTTATCAATAAACTGCAATCTTTGAGTTTGGATTCCAATATTGTTGAATGGGTAAGGCAATGGCTGAGTGACAGGCAACAGAGGGTTGTAGTCAATGGAGTATATTCGAAGCTTGGGCTTGTCACCAGTGGGGTACCTCAGGGATCTGTACTTGGACCCATTCTCTTTAATATTTTTATTAGTGATATTGCAGAAGGTCTTGATGGTAAGGTGTGTCTTTTTGCGGATGATACTAAGATATGTAACAGGGTTGATGTTCCAGGAGGGATAAGCCAAATGGCAAATGATTTAGGTAAACTAGAAAAATGGTCAGAGTTGTGGCAACTGACATTTAATGTGGATAAGTGCAAGATAATGCATCTTGGACGTAAAAACCCAAGGGCAGAGTACAGAATATTTGATAGAGTCCTAACCTCAACATCTGAGGAAAGGGATTTAGGGGTGATTATTTCTGAGGACTTAAAGGTAGGCAGACAATGTAATAGAGCAGCAGGAAATGCTAGCAGAATGCTTGGTTGTATAGGGAGAGGTATTAGCAGTAGAAAGAGGGAAGTGCTCATGCCATTGTACAGAACACTGGTGAGACCTCACTTGGAGTACTGTACACAGTACTGGAGACCATATCTTCAGAAGGATATTGATACCTTAGAGAGAGTTCAAAGAAGGGCTACTAAACTGGTTCATGGATTGCAGGATAAAACTTACCAGGAAAGGTTAAAGGATCTTAACATGTATAGCCTTGAGGAAAGACGAGACAGGGGGGATATGATAGAAACATTTAAATACATAAAGGGAATCAACACAGTAAAGGAGGAGACTATATTTAAAAGAAGAAAAACTACCACAACCAGAGGACATAGTCTTAAATTAGAGGGACAAAGGTTTAAAAATAATATCAGGAAGTATTACTTTACTGAGAGGGTAGTGGATGCATGGAATAGCCTTCCAGCTGAAGTGGTAGAGGTTAACACAGTAAAGGAGTTTAAGCATGCGTGGGATAGGCATAAGGCTATCCTAACTATAAGATAATGCCAGGGACTAATGAAAGTATTTAGAAAACTGGGCAGACTAGATGGGCCGAATGGTTCTTATCTGCCGTCACATTCTATGTTTCTATGTTTCTATGTTTTGTGAAAAAAATAAAATAAAAATAAAATAAAAACATATCTGAATGCCAAAAATTATTAATGTTTAAAAATATGTTAAAAAATATGTTTTACAATCAAAGCTCTGCAACCTATTGTTTTTTTAAAGTTCATCCAAATTTACACAAAAACTAAAACATATATGTTAGTATCTTAAGAAATGTAATTGAAAATAGCATTTAAACATGCTTCTAAGTCTATTCCGAACCCAAATATAGCATATGGTATATTTCATTGGCTACATAGCACACAATGGCAGATGGTTAATTTCTGTATTGTGAACTGTGTTGTTCCCTAATGTGATTTTTTTTAAACAATCTATACATCATATTGCTTGGAAAGAATTCAGCATTCATTTTATTATGAGGAAACTCAATATTAGGATAAACTAAATGCATTTTATGACAGAATGTCACATTACTTCTACTGCATTACATTTCTGCAATATTTTTCACCTAGAAATCCATAGTAAAATCAGGATTTAAAATGTGAACATAATCTTTTAGATATTTGTTTAGTAATTAATAAAAGCAGAGTTTTCAATATTTGTTATTGTTTATTAAGTATTTATTGTTATACTTTTCCTATATTACAATGCTATCCTTCTATAACAGCCAACCTGATTTTCTTTTACTCTCATTTGAATGTACCTTTATTTAATTGTATTGCAGTGGAACTTCTGTATATACCAAGCCATAAAACCTCATCTCAAAAGTAAGAGTGAGAAATTGTGTGTGCCATTCTCAGAAACATTTGGTTATTTTTTTTTTCCTTTTAACACATAAGCACATTCCTTATATCCTGCAAATCATAAAACCATTCATCGCAAAGTAAAAAAAAATGTAACATTTCTTTGAAACGTAATTTTGCATTTTGATTTAGTTAATCAAAATAACTTGCCAATACAATAAAATTTCAAATGTAAACATCTAAACTGATGTCAAAATAAATGATACTGTTAATTTTTATAATACCGATTTAGCATATTCACAATTCTATAGCTTTAAAACACAACCAACACATTCTTCTACAAGAATCATTGTTGGCAAGCAGGGTTGTACAGATGTTCATGCAATATCATTCTGTCTGTATGTCAGACCCTTCCTATATTTTTTCTCAAACACATTCTACTTTGATTAAAATCCATCCTTTCAGTTCTTTCCACTATATCCTGCTACAAAAGTGCATCTTTCAGTCTCACCCAGTATGTTATATGATAATTTCCAAACACGTTATGACTTATTATAACCCTTTCTGTTTATTTAGTTCTTGTTTGAAAAACACTGCAGCACTATTATGTCTCTGTATGTTTGGATCTGTTTAAATATGTCTGATAATGGTTTACTTTTTTAGTTTGTAAAATTGTACATTTATGCATGTTTTTCCACACATTTGTCTTTATTTATTTTTTTTTACTCATTTTTGAAAACAATTACATTTCAATAAAATGTGATTCAGAAATATTGCAATTAATTTAATGGAGGCAATAGTTAACCCTCTTTTTTGTTTTTGGTAAGGAATTGTTCATAATTGAACATGATCAAAATATTTGGCAATAAATTGGAACCTTTAAGACAAAACATTTTCACTGCAGGTTATTTTACCATATTTGCCTATAAATATAATGTGGTAGATCATTCTGGGTGGAATTATCTCCATCTAGAATATTTACATCTCTCGTCTCTTCTTTTCTGCATCTAGCAATTGCATTATCTTTTAAACTTGTACTATACCAATCGTACTATAACTATTTGTTTGAAATTGGCTGTTGAAGGCCTCCCTTATACTAATATTTTATATCTGTCCTTAGTCAACAAACATACATTTTACAACATTTGGGTATAACAATGCAATTGTATTGAACAAAAAAGACAAATATAAGCCAAATACAATATAAATACACATTTTAGCATTATTTTAAAATCTCTTTAGGTTCATATGCTGTCTGATAAAAAAAAAAAAAAAGTCTGAATTCTATACCACGTGTGGGAATTCAAAACCCTTCTTTACTTTATATTATACTACAATATGTGAAAAAGGGGTAGGGGGGAGATGATGCTCCTTACTATCAACATATCCGGTGCTTTAAAATTATTAAATAAATTAGATAGTCCCCAATCTATTTTCTATTATTTACCATTGTTGAAGCTGACTTTTAACGTATGTGACAGGCTTGTGTATATTTTCTTTATATGGAATATTTCAGTGATTAAGGTTTGGGCTATTTCCCAGATTTGGTCTGAATTCAGGAGCTATATTGAACAATTTGAAAAGTTTACTTTATTTAATTTAAACAACAGCAGGTATTGTAACATTAATGTGAACTATAGGTTTAGACTTTCTTTGAGATCCTACTACAAAGTAATTATTTATTAATGGTTAGTTGTGTAGGCGTAACCTTCTAAATCCTATCTGTTGTGATATTTGCTGTAATTGAACTAACCAGCAGCAGATATTAATTCATTACGATTTAGTTCTGCAAAATAAACTTCTCAAGGGAGCAAAGTTTCACTGTGATTGATAGCAAAATCATTTCTAAATGACCTACTTAAAGAATGATTGTATAATAACTTTAAAATGCATTTGATTAATTAAGTGTTGACCCAGCTAACATTTTTTATAGCATTTTTAAGAACAAACAGAGCATTTCTAATTTATGATTTTTAATTTATGATAACATTGTCATCATAATAAAATGGCAAACATTTAAGTTAAATAAAGAAGACATACATGACCTAAATTTGACAGAAACAATTAGAAATCTAAAATGTGAACATCATGGTCATTTCAATTTTTCTCACTGTAAATTTTTCTCATCGTGTAAACCATTGCCCAATATTCATATATAGATGTGAAAGAAACTGTTATGAAAACGATGGCGAAATGTTCCACAACATTTGAAGAGGAAATATGACTGAAGCTCATTTCTTCCTCTGAAACTTCTAAGCTCTCATGATATATTACATGAGTGATGCGGCACACAACTTTGCCATCTATTGTTTATATTTGTTATAAACTTTTTGGACATTTGATATACTCTTTTAATAAATTCCCACAATCAAGGGATCTGTACTACAAGAAGCTCATTTTAGTGTCTACTCTCTTTGAGAATAGTATGGAACAGAGTAGAACTAACAATAATTCATCTGCAATGGGGCTGATGGAAAACATGTATATCAAAGAGCCATATCTTTAAAATGTAGTATGGTCCTCAATTGTTCCTGTTTTGATTAAGTTGTAGCTCTGGAGCTGTGTTCACAATACCAATGAGAATGAGTATTAATTTTCTACATTTCACTTCTTAAACAGTTTCCTATTATTTTATAAAGTTTTTAAGGACTATTAAAAACAAGTGATACTTTTGGGGCGGAGCCTGACCAGCATCCTGATCACACGCATGGCTGCAGAGCTCCTGCAGCTAAATCGAGAAAACTGCCCTAAAACTAGGCAAAAGCGACTCTCACCAGCATCAGAATACCCTGCCTGAGCTCAGTGTGCCCCACTGAACACAAAGATACCTGTCTTGTGAAAATCGATACACATAATCCACGGATGCATGCAGGCGGCCTACTGACGCGGGAACAGGGGAGAGGCGGCCGATCTCCCCGTCCTCTCGTCGACAGCACCGGCGGAATGATGCTCCCCCCCCGGATCGGTGGGGGTTATCCCGATCCAAGCATGGTCGCCCAGGCAACAAGCGATGAACCCGCACAGCGAGACTGCAACGCTAACACCCAAGGCAACAAGGGACTGCTCAGGCCCAAACAAAATGGCGACACGGTCGCGGCAAGCCACAAGCCACGCACCAATCAAACCTCCTGGGCGAACACAGGAGTTTTATAAGCGGATTTACTCTACCCTCTGGACACAGTTTCATGCCCAAAGGAGACTCTTTCAAGTGGCAATTAAAATGGTGGCGGCCTGGATTCGCCCGGCACTCAGGCGCCGACTGGGCGGATGTCCCCCCCGTACCTCCAAGGAGCCTCCCCGCCGGGGACCGGCACGGCGAGAATCGACAACAGGTACCCTGGGCACCAGCATTTGCGCCCCTTCGCCACAAGCGAGGTCACACCAACATGCCCCACCTGCTAGCGAATCAGCAGCCCCAGCCACCCCCCTCACACAAGGCGCTGCTTCACCCATACATTCCTACTCACCTCGACCGCAGAGCTCCAGACTCACCCGTCGGGGGCAGCGCAACCCTGGGAAAGTCCCCTCAAGACGCATGGCAGACGAGACCGACGGCAAACGGAGGACACACCTGCCCCTGCCGCTGCACCGCACACAGAGAGAGCAAGTGGGGGACACAGGGACTGGTATCAGGCACCCTCATTGTACCTGGACTTTAAGCGGCATAGGTTGAACGCCATGAACGGGCTCACACCAGACCCAGTAAAACAAGGCTATCAGCCAGTTACAGTTATATTTTCTGGGATTTAACGTTCCTTTTTCTGTTTGTCCATATTTGTTTTACTGTTAATTACTATACTGCCTATATAGAACCTAGCAGCCCTACTTGGACCACCCTTAGGTGATTGAAATATTATCCTGAACAGCAAAATTTTGTTTGTTTTTCTCATTGTCTTTCTAACTGTTTTTATTTTTCATGTCCTGCTGTCACTCCTCTCATGACTCACACTGTCTCTCCCTGGTAAAAGCCTAGAATATTTACACCGCCACTCTTCACTCAAGCAGGGCAATATATTATTATTACGCATAGTTGAATCGTATTAAGCAAAGTTAACCTCGAAGTGACATGGTTCAATCTTATTGAGCAGTTAGCACCCTACTGGGTGTTGATAATGTATAGCCTGTATGATGAAAACCACATAACTACCGTAGTGACTTAAGCCTGTTTATATAAAAAAAAAAGTGCAGTGTTTCTTATGCCACATTACTATTACCGCATGATTCTTTTGTGTTTGTACCAGCTGTCGTGGCAGTACAAAACTGATTGTTCATTCTATGCACAAATAAAATAAAGAATTAAAAAAAAAAAAAAAAAACAAGTGATACTTTTAATAGATATGCGTTACTGTGCTACTTATGTGTATGGATATGTGTATGGAGGATTCCTCTCTCTTAGCAAGCTGCCTTATACAAACACACACTCATAAAAACAGCCTTATACATATAAACACACGCAATGCCAAACACACACACACACACACACACAGAAAGTGCTTTATAAATGCATGCAAACAAAATGCCTAATATACACATACAGAAACATACATACACCAAAACATAAAAATTGCACCATACTCACAAACCCTTTCTAGTACATATACACACACTGCCTACTGTATACACTTACATTCTGCCTAATACTGCAGACTGACACTAACACTGACCCATACACAAACACACTGCACACAAACCCATACACAAACACACTGCACACAGAGTAAGATCTGTATGACAAACTCCTCTTCCCACGTGAGTTTGCCATGAGCTTCTGGAGGAGCCTGCCTACCAGCCTGCTGCCCACAGACTATGAGCCATGCAGTGAAACCTGTAAAAGACTACCTAATTTGACCGACCATTAGCACTGATTTTATGGAACTGTTTTGGGTATAGGACCATCCAAACCCCTCAACCGATCTGGGTGATTTTTGGGTATGTTGGTCACCCAGATCGGGGCTATCAGGGGATGTAACTTGTGGGGTTTTATGTGTTTTAAAGTCATTTTGGGGGTTTTGTAATATTGTATGTTTTTCTGTGCCTGGAGATAATTGAGTTAGTTCAGTTTGTAACTTGTAACTAGTCCCCTCTCAGGTCCAGGATGAGGATTATCCTGTTTTTGTGGGAGTGTCCCATTTTGAGATATGGATAGTGGAGTGTCCCATTAAATTCATACCACGTAGAATTCAAAGTGTTTTTGGAGCAAAAAGGGATAGAGGTGCACAATATAAAGTAGCCACTTTGACTAATATATATACCTTATTCCACATTTGAGTTTTGCGACCACCAACAATATGCTTTTGATAAATTTCATGCCATGTGCATTATTTTATCATACCCTTGCGTATCTTGTGATTTTAAAATTGAGAGCTTCTTTTGAAATGTTTCTCTAAAACCATTATTTTTTTAACAGTCAGTGTATCTTTTTTTTAACAGAATAACATGTATTTTGGTCCTCTGAAAATAAAAATAGCATTTCCTATTTTCTGCACATCAAACCACCTTTATTACAGATGTCTAGTCACACATGACCTTACAGTCATTTAAGTTCAGACTTGCATGGATATCCAAAATAAAATTGAGCAACTTTTTTTTAGGTGTCCTAGAGGTTTTCTTTTTAATTTCTATACTTTTTAACAATCCCTGCAATCTATTTAACCCCACCCTGGCCTTTTACATTAAAACGGTGATCATGTGTGACATGCATCATGATTACAGATACTCATAGTTTACTTTTTACTCTGCATCTGAGAGACTACTCTCATGCTATAGTAACTGCTGGTGGGGTTCAGTATTCTCACCTTAAATGCAGCTTTTTTAGTTTGGAGATCTGTGCATTTTAACAGAGTGATTTTCTTTCATTTTCAGCACTGCACATAAATGAATAATTAAACAATGCACTGTCGTCCCCCCCCCCCCCCCCCCCCAAAGTTCCCTGTTATCCTCTTCAGTGCCAAAAACGTGTATTAACATTTTTAATTTCTTTTTGCATTGCTTTTCGTTACTTTTAGATAAGGAAAACTCAAAAATAAACTCAAACTAATTTGAATACATGGAAGCAATTGATTAAAAGGACCCAGTTCAAATGAATGTACAATTTAAAGAAAGTCAGGATACAATTACACAGGAGGTAAAATAACAAATGTAACAAAGTACAAATAGAAAACAAGCGAGATATGATATGTGGCTAAACAATTATCATCTAAAATAGGGTGAACCAATGTCCTTACACATGTGAAAGTTGTGTGAAAGAAAGAAGAGGCATGAATGGAGATGTGCATTAACAAAGCAATACAAGTATACTAGGAAGAGACTGTAAAATGTTTCATTGCTCAAAGAGAGAAGTCATTTTTTCCCTTGATACATTTACAATAGTTCTCAATTTTTATTCACTTACTGGGTGCACACACAGAAAATTGACCTTATCAGTCAGGCACTGTGTGACCTTCCCAAAATTCAAATTCACATAATTCAGTAAGGAGTGGGAAACTGTTATCCTTTTAGCTTCATACTGACATATTAATGATTTTATAGTTTAGCCCATCATATCAACTTTTTTACCGGAGTTATTGGCTTCCTTATATCCTTTATAGGATACTTCTGATTTATCTGATTTAAATATGCCTTTCTTTTTTTGTCTTATCTTATTTCTTTCCTTCCTACCTTTGTTTATTTTATATTTGTTATCCAATGGTATATACTGAGAATTATACATTTCTAATATTTGTTTGAAGATATTCCATTTATCTTCAGTGTTTTTGTTTTTATTAAAGAGTTCATGCCAGTCAATAAGTTGTAAAGCTTACGTGCATTTGCTTTTTGGAATCTGTCATATTATGATCACTATTTCCCAAGTGCTCCCTTACTTAAAATATTTTACAAAAGAGCAACATTGTTTGCTATAAGCACATCCAACATAAAAAACCCAGCACTTAATGCCAGCTCCTAAGTTGCCATACTTTTACTACGAACCATTAGCATATCAGACAGTGACTCATCTCAATTAACGTAATATAGAGCTGTTGAGCTTAAAACATGAATGCACTTTATGGGCAGAACCACTTAACTTTCTACACTAGAACCCTAGAAGGTAGAAGATGACCAACTTCAAGAAACCATAAATTGCACAATTTGATCTAGCAATATATTTTGAGCAAAAAGGGAACCACTGCAGGTTGGATTAAGTAGAATATTTATATATTTCTAGGGAAAATTGTCTTGTCTGAGCAGATTTTATGACAATTTCCTATTGATTCTTGTTTGGCTTTGTAAAGTCTTCTACGATTTATACAGGTCAATAATGGTTTTATAGCTATTGGCTGTTTTTGAACTCTGTCCCTCCCTCTATATGTATTGCTTGGGTATTCATGAGTAAATGCTGCCATGAATAATTGGTCAGGAAAAGGGAAAATTCCTTCATACTTACCGTAATTTTCATTTCCTGATAATTATTCATGGCAGCATTACGGTCCCACCCATATACTATAGGAGGTGAAGCTAGTTACAAAGACTGCCTGATGGGTAGGGGGAGGATCTATATATACCAGTTTCAGAGTTCTATTTCCTGTCCATTCTGCTGTGAGGGGAGGAGCTACCCTTGAGTAAATGCTGCCATGAATAATTATCATGAAATGAAAATTATGGTAAGTATGAATGAATTTTTACACACACACACACACACACACACACATATGTATATATGAAACATGGGGGATGGTTGCACTCACCTGAACATGCTTAAATGGGGTGCTGCTGGGGGCCATATTATACAATAAACAATACACAAGATCCAGCGCACTCTCCTATCTACTAAACAGCACCTTCAATGTTGACAGATTTTATTAGTTTTTAAAAGTTTTTTTTTAAAAACACCTAATCTAGGCAAAAAAATAATGGGGATTTAGTTACATTATATGATCATACATTGCATAAGCCTGCCACAACGTCACATATATATAAAATAGAGACAAATACCAGCACTCTAGGTCTTCCAATGAATGTAGTTTAATTTGTCAATCCAAAGTCAACGTTTCAGCCCTGGTTCAGGGCTTTCATCAGGACACACCTGTACTGATGAAAGCCCTGAACCAGGGCTGAAACGTTGACTTCGGATTGACAAATTAAACTACATTCATTGGAAGACCTAGAGTGCCGGTATTTGTCTCTATTTTATATTATCTTTTTTTGCTGGGCACCAGGCCATATAGTTTTTTGAGTTGGAGTGCAAGCAATTTTTGTTTGAAAAAAAAACAAAAAAAAACAAAAAAAAAAAATATATATATATATATATATATATATATATATATATATAAAAATATATATATATATATATCCAACCTCTGGCACTCATCCTAAAACACGTTCACAACCAGTAATATAAACCCGGGTGCTTCCCAGCAATTAAATAGACAAAATAGGAAACAGGAGCACTCACGATGGCGGACGCCAGGGATACTACTCCCACCATTCTGAGCACAGGGGTAAGTAATTTCTTGCTAATTTCACTCACATTTTATGTATATAAATGCACTGTTAATCGTTTATTAATGTATGCCTGATCCTGATGAAAGTTCCAGTGGGAACTGAAACGTTGATCTTTTAAAATGGATTTTTAATAAACTGTAAGTTTTAAACCGTATCAAGTCCGAGAGTGGTGATCACTATGTACAAATATATGCTGTTCCCTGGATTACAAGCACCCGGCCAAAAACTATTGAAAGCGTGAGTGCAAGGATCCATCAATTTATATATATATGTATATGTATGTGTATATATATATATATATATATATATGTATATGTATATATATATATATATATATATATATATATATATATTTAGAATATATGTATTTATATATAATATAAAATAAATAAATATGTAAATACATTAAAACAAATTACAAAATAATAATAAATACTTTATATATATATATATATATATATATATATATATATATATATATATACAAAATAGGAGAAACAGGAGCACTCACTTGGATTTCAAAAAATCACCACCTCCACATCAACGTTTGGACCCTTCAGGGTCTTTATCAAGATCTTGATAAAGACCCTGAAGGGTCCAAACGTTGATGTGGAGGTGGTGATTTTTTGAAATCCAAGTGAGTGCTCCTGTTTCTCCTATTTTGTGTGTATATATATATATATATATATATATATATATATATATATATATATATATATATTATTTATTATTATTTTGTAATTTTTTTTTTTATATATTTACATATTTGCACTCACGCTTTCAATTTTTGTTGGCCGGGTGCTTGTAATCCAGGGAACAACATATATTTGTAGATAGTGATCAGCACTCTCGGACTTGATAGGGTTTAAAACTTACAGTTTATTGAAAATCCATTTTAAAAAATCAACGTTTCAGTTCCCACTGGAACTTTCATCAGGATCAGGCATACATTAATAAACGATTAACAGTGCATTTATATACATAAAATGTGAGTGAAATTAGCAAGAAATGACTTACCCCTGTGCTCAGAATGGTGGGAGTGGTATCCCTGGCATCCGCCATCATTCCGTGCGCATGCGCGGACGAGGCCCCGCCCCTACGTGACGTAATGACATCACGCGTTGCTTAGGCAACGTTGTAAGTCACATGGGGAAATAACTACCAGGAAGTGATAAGTGGTGATTTCATATGCGTCCGGTTACCATGGGAACCCGGCTCTGTGGATACCAAATAAAATAAATAAATTATGAACACCATTTAAGCAATCTAGAGGTTTTGGTGAAAAAATAAGAAAGATGGAAGAAAGATTAAAAGTGTTTAAAGCTTTATATGTGCTTAAAGTGCACTGAGAACTGTAGTTGTATCAATCTATTGGTTAATGTTATTAGGTAGGTAAGTAATGAATCTCTACAGTACCTAAAGTGCTAATATTGCTCTGATAAAGAGATGTGATTTTGAGACAGCATAAAATTATGCTGGAATATATACTAGTTGTGATTAAAGTGCCATTATTTAAAGAGAAGTGAAAAAATAGAATAAAAAAGTGCTATCAATTGCAATATGTGCTACTGTCATACAATAAAGTGCTTATAGTGATAAATTAATGTGCAACAATGCTTCAATCCTAGGTTAATATTAATAAAGAAACATCTCCTGATAAAGTTAAATTGGTTAATCAAATATCCTTATATTACAGCCAAGAAGCAGCTATTCAAAATCGTGGGAGTGTCCGCTGTTTAGGGTGTGTAACATGTAGCCACATGACTCCAGCAAAGTCGTTTCAACACCCACACGATAACAGGAAATTGAAGATACAACACACCATCACATGTAAAACACCGTTTGTAGTCTACAAACTATCATGTCCATGCGGGTTAGTCTTTATTGGAAAAACCGAAACCCCACTGTGTGAAAGAATACATGGACACAGATCAGCAATACGTGTGGCTTACAGAGATGGACATTCTGAACAACCAGTGGCACAACATTTTCTAAAAATGAAACACCCTCTTTCTTCTCTCAAGTTTGTCGCAATAGACCACATCCCTGTATCCAAGCGAGGAGGTGATCGTGGTAAAATACTCCTTAACAAAGAGACAGAGTGGATCTTTAAATTGAACACAATTGCTCCCAAAGGACTTAATGAAGTGATTTTGTATCATTTGTTCATTTAATTTTTTGAACCCTTTAAAGCTATAGGAATAATTTTTAAGTAAAAAAAAAAAAATTTAAGCATGTCAAGTTTTTTACTATAAGCTTATATATATGTTTATATATTGGTTTGTTTTATAAGGATATTTGATTAACCAATTTAACTTTATCAGGAGATGTTTCTTTATTAATATTAACCTAGGATTGAAGCATTATTGTACATGAATTTATCACTATAAGCACTTTATTGCATGACAGTAGCACATATTGCAATTGATAGCACTTTTTTATTCTATTTTTTCACTTCTCTTTAAATAATGGCACTTTAATCACAACTAGTATATATTCCAGCATAATTTTATGCTGTCTCAAAATCACATCTCTTTATCAGAGCAATATTAGCACTTTAGGTACTGTAGAGATTCATTACTTACCTACCTAATAACATTAACCAATAGATTGATACAACTACAATTCTCAGTGCACTTTAAGCACATATAAAGCTTTAAACACTTTTAATCTTTCTTCCATCTTTCTTATTTTTTCACCAAAACCTCTAGATTGCTTAAATGGTGTTCATAATTTATTTATTTTATTTGGTATCCACAGAGCTGGGTTCCCATGGTAACCGGACACATATGAAATCACCACTTATCACTTCCTGGTAGTTATTTCCCCATGTGACTTACAACGTTGCCTAAGCAACGTGTGACGTCATTACGTCACGTAGGGGCGGGGCCTTGTCCGCGCATGCACACGGAACGATGGCGGACGCCAGGGGTACCACTCCCACCATTCTGAACACAGGGGTAAGTCATTTCTTGCTAATTTTACTCACATTTTTTGTATATAAATGCACTGTTAATCGTTTATTAATGTATGCCTGATCCTGATGAAAGTTCCAGTGGGAACTGAAACGTTGATCTTTTAAAATGGATTTTCAATAAACTAAGTTTTAAACCCTATCAAGTCCGAGAGTGCTGATCACTATCTATATATATATATATATATATATATATATATATATATATATATATATATATATATATTTAATCAATATCATTCTATGTGTTTTGATATATATATATATATATATATATATACATATATATAATTGTATATATATATTAATATTAAATACACTTAGACAGTGTATGTGTATCATGTGTAAGTGTGTGTGTGTGTGTATATATATATATATATATATATATATAATAAATATATATGATATTAGTATATATTTTATTTTAAACTGTAACTTTAACATTTATTTTACAATTTACAGGCAGCAGGGGGCCTACCCGTCATTCCAGGAATTCCCCCGCTGTCACTGACATGGACGGCTATGCCATGGGATCGCCGGTGACCGGGTAAGTACATAGGACGACTTGGGCGTTCTTTGCCGCCCACCGGCATTTAGAGATGGGTCCCCAAGGATGGCATAGAATGCCCACCATCCTTAAGGGGTTAATGGTACTGTTTGTTTAAATTTCGAGAGGTTTGGTATCTAAGATATCTGATAAGGCTCTGATTTTCTTCTACATCTATAGTTGACATTTTGTTATTTTGGGACCTTCTAAGCGTTGAATACCTTTTAGAGTGTTCTTTATAGGATGAGATGACAAACGTTTTATGGCTGGGATATGTGTTTATAACATAATATTGTATTCATGTTAGGTACAGTTATATAGTATTGTGCAAGTTTCAGGTTGAGGTGGCAATAAGAGGTGGATGTCACCATAGTATCTAATGTAGATGGGTTTATAATCGGGTATTCTGCGATGAACTTGTTGAAGATAACGAGAGCTTGACTGTATGAGCATCTGTTGTTATCTGATAGAGCGGCTTGTGCTAGCATTCTCCCATCAGCCTTGTGTAGTGCTAATCCAGGATAAGGTCCTGGAATAACGGTGGTCTGTTTGGAATTCCCTCTGCTGTAGGGTGAACTTTAAAGAAAACCTGCAAGTTTGAACGGTACAGGGCGCCAACTGCTGTATTATGGTTGCCTGGTATCTGTACACAGTTTAGGTAAAAGTGTTGTGTAGCTGGCAACCATGTAAGTCTCCTGACGAGATTAATGATGGTTAAGGAGGAAGACTTACCTTTATTTATTTATTATTTCAAAGAGCACTACATTGTCTGTGTAGCACTTCACTGATTTACCATTCCATAAATGGCCTAGACGTGCCACAATGTCATACATTTCAAAACATTTTGTTCCAAGATGGTAATGTTAACGTCTCTTTTGGCCATATGTCCCTGAACCACTTGTCTCTGCATATGGCTGCAAATCCTGAGTGGGCTGTGTGATGGACTGCCTGTCACCCCCACCGGGTACCTCCATTAATCCCTGCTTCCTAGTACTGACGAGTACCATAAGCACTGCGCTGGAACACCATAACCACTTGTCTTTCTACTGTTACCTGGTTCCAGATCACATGGAAGGTATCCATGTACACATCAGGGTCAAACCAGGCCACTCGCTGTGTGACTTTGGCCAGAAAATCTTCGCAAGATTCAGAGTCTGCCATGCTGGTCTGCTCCAAGTCGATGGACACCTTTGCTTCCAGGGGCGCTGCACGAATGCTAGCGTTGCCCCCACTATAATTACTATGTTACTGGTGTCTCTCACTAGGAAGCCATCCCACTGCTACCACCAACGTGACGGACTGCCTGGCCCCCCGACCAGTTTCCATCCGTCAATTGCTGCTTCCTAGTACTGACGAGTACCATAAGCAGAGTGCTGGAACACCATACCCACTGCAAAACCCACAAACCGCTACAGCGGATCCAGCTTCCAGTGGGTAGACATCTTTTAGTCCAGAGAGCGTAGCAGGAACAAGCTCTTACGAGAGCTTAGTGATTATACTCAGGGGAGTATAGTGAGTATAGCAATCCCCCACAGTGTAGTTCTCCAAACCCCAAACATTACCCAAAACATCATAAAGGTGCAAGATGATCTGAGAGTTTAATGGTACAGGTTGGATTTTTATACAACTTTTCAGGCCAGAGGAACACCCACTGGACCTGATTGGGCACAGGACGCAAATTGTACATACCGATAGAAACAATGTAACAATGCCTGACACTCCCACATACAGCACACAATCCCTCCCCTCTGCCTGTGATACAATTAAGGTAGATAATGTATTAACGTAATTATCCCCAAGCATAAAAACCACCTATTTTACAAAACCCCAAAAGTACCCCAAAACACAACATATCCCCTGATAGCCCTGATCTAGGTGAGCAACATATCCAAAAATCACCCAGCTCAGAGCAAGGGTTCAGGAAATTCTTGGAAGTCTTAATTTTGACCCACTGTGCACATGGTCCCATGCGCAAAACAGTTCCAGAGAAATAGGGCTAACTCTCTGTCTGAAGTACAAAAGTACATACTTCACATGAACAGAGCCTTTTAAAGTGCATTGGGCAAGGTATATTGCAGGGCCCATAGTCCTGAGGCAATAAGCTGGCCAGCAGGCCCCTTTCAAGAACCCTTGACGAGGTTCAGTTTGTCATAGGGCCATAATCACAGGGTAGGAGGCTGGTAAACAGGCCCCTCCAAAAGCCAGTGGCGAGGTTACTTTGGTCCCAGGCTACAACGTCTGTCCATATCACTGGGGATTTGTCTGAAAATGGCAGTATGAACATGTTTTTTCGGTTCCAGTAAGACAAAAATGATGCCACATGGTCAAATCTGCCCTAGACTGTAAGTTCAGTGTGACTATACTGTCATCTTTTGGTAAATTTGATAACAGACTGAGTATTCTTGAAATAAAACCTTGGCCTTTTGGGATTATTTTCATGGCAAAGTTCAGTGAACCCAGGAGAGATTGAAGGTCTTTTTGAAAACGAGTTCCTCTGATGAGGAATAATTCAACCTCTGCCTTGATTCTCTGGACCTTCTCTGTGGAGAGACTGGCTTGCATTGTCATAGAGTCTAAGCATATTCCTAAGAAAGTTAGTGTAGTGGTGGGACCTATGGTTTTATCAGGAGCTACTGGGACACCTAAAGTTTGATGATCAAATGTTTTTTTATTGCTGTATTTGCCAATGTCTATGCCTACAGGGTTTGTTCGCCAACAAGTAAATGGTGGGTTCCTAAATGGCCCAAACATGAAATCATTTTGGACTTCTGATGACAAGAGATTAGCTGCTTTGGAGTTGTGATGTGTACCTAATAATTTGGTGCGGATATGAACAGGTACAAAACAACAACCACTAGGTTTTTCTGTACAAGCATAAACTTGTGCAGCTAGAATTTCCTCGCCTAGAGGTGAGGTGAGATTAGTACAGATAGTGGCTAGTATTCAGTCTGGAGAAATCACAGGAGTAGGAGTTATCTCCTTCCTAGATGGAGTAGAGAACTATCAAGACAGGGCATCAGCTTGAATATTTCTAGTACTGGTCAAATAAGAAACAATATACAGTCAGGTCCATAAATATTGGGACATCAACACAATTCTAAGCTTTTTGGCTCTATACACCACCACATTGAATTTGAAATTAAATGAGCAAGACATGCTTTAACTGCAGTCTTTCAGCTTTAATTTAAGGGTATTTACATCCAAATCAGGTGAACGGTGTAGGAATTACAACAGTTTGTATAAGTGCCTCCCACTTTTCAAGGGACCAAAGGTAATGAGACAATTGGCTGCTCAGCTGTTCCATGGCCAGGTGTGTGTTATTCCCTCATTATCCCATTTACAAGGAGCAGATAAAAGGTCCAGAGTTCATTTCAAGTGTGCTATTTGCATTTGGAATCTGTTGCTGTCAACTCTCAATATGAGATCCAAAGAGCTGTCACTATCAGTGAAGCAAGTCATCATTAGGCTGAAAAAATAAAACAAACCCATCAGAGAGATAGCAAAAACATTCTGTGTGGCCAAATCAACTGTTTAGAACATCCTTAACAAGAAAGAATGCACTGGTAAGCTCAGCAACACCAAGAGACCTGGAAGACCACGGAAAACAACTGTGGTGGATGACCGAAGAATTCTTTCCCTGGTGAAGAAAACACCCTTCCCAACAGTTGGCCAGATCAAGAACACTCTCCAGGAGGTAGGTGTATGTGTGTCAAAGTCAACAATCAAGAGAACCACAAGCAGAAATGGGATACGGCTGTACAGTCTATGGGGGGAACATACAAAGAAAAAACAATAGTGTGATACAGTATATACAGTGAAAATGTGCGCTTAAATGGATGCACTCACGAGATAGTGGAGATAAAAGAGCATTCAAGGTGCCTCCCCAGGAATAATGGGGGGATGCTGGTATCCTTTGATAATGTCGAGCAGCCAATGGGACACAGGACTCCAGGTGAGTAGTAGTAGAAAATTTTCGTAATTTTATTCTTTTTAAAAGGTGATACAACACCATAAAGATAAAATATAAAAGTGCAGCAATAGGTCCAACGCGTTTCGTTCAACACAGGAACTTCATCAGGGACCGCACAATAAAAGAAATCAACAGCAATATTGCAGATTGTAAAAAAATACACATCCTACTCACCCTAACAATAATCACTATAAATAGGGCTAATCCCAATGTCCCATTGGTCCTGAGTGTGGGGGTGTCCTCTGGGCTGCTCTCCATTGGTCCAGGGATGGTGTCATCCAGCTGATTCTATTTTCGGCATTTCGGTGTCCAAAAAACGAGCGCGTTTTTTTCAAACGCCGGAACCGGAAGTAGACATTTTCTTTCATTTCCGCGTTCCACATGCGTTCCACGTGCGTTCCACATGCGTTCCAAGGGCAGTCCGCACATGCTCAGTAGATATTACACCACTAACTTAATCGGAAACATCCTAATACATTTAGACAAATCACTAAAGGCTCAAAAAACTTAACAAAAGGTGCAATTAATCTCTAGAAGAAGAGAAAGATGAGTTAATATATCATATGCAAACATAATTAATTATTTTAATAAAATTAAACTTATAGTGTGACAAGATTAAACACCATACATATGGTATCTGCAGTTCTGTGGGAATAGCAAACACCTTCTCTGCAAATCTATTTAAAGTGACAGACTCTTCATGAATCTCTGTAAACCTCTTCTGTGTTCAGGCTATTATCATAGTAAACCCCTCTATAGGTTTATTTAAAATGACAAGCACCTTATCTCCAAATCTGTTTAAGGTAATAGATTCCTCTGTGAATCTATAGAGGTGACAAACACCTATTACAAAATTATCCAAGTGACTAACACCTATTAAACTTGAAAGGTAAAAAACATAACCAATAAATTTTAAAATGTTCCCTGAATATTATTAGTTATGAGTATTATGAATACCTGATTAGTACACATAACTGTATAGTCTGAACTACATTAATTATTATTATTTTTTCATATGTGTTATCTTAATCTATTTTTTATCTCATTTATATTTTTTTGATTTTATACGTATATACCAAAATTAGATTATATCATTGTCTTATATCCTCAAAAGAAAGGGGGAAAAAAATGTCCCTAATATTCTATATCATTAATCTACTGGTACTCCTTTTTCTGAAAGACATTATAAAGAAAAGAGTAATCCTAACGGTTATTCCAAAAAGCACACCAGATCAATCCCAATGTTTAAGCCTTTAGGTTCCAAGGTCTTTAACTTGTGTATCCAGACGGTTTCCCTCTGGGATAACTTCTTAACTCTATCTCCTCCCCGCCAGTAGGGCAGAACATGTTCAATCCCCATACATCGAAAATCTTTAAATGAAAAAGAAGGACAACTGGAGCAGTGGGCGGGAACTGAATGGGTTACAAGTCCCTTACGTATGTTGTTTAGATGTTCCAAGATTCTAACTTTTAAAATACGTTGTGTACGCCCCACGTACTGTTTGCCACACGGACACTGCAGTAAATAAACTACATGGTCCGTGTGGCAACTAATCGGAAAACAACTGTGGTGGATGACCGAAGAATTCTTTCCCTGGTGAAGAAAACACCCTTCCCAACAGTTGGCCAGATCAAGAACACTCTCCAGGAGGTAGGTGTATGTGTGTCAAAGTCAACAATCAAGAGAAGACTTCACCAGAGTGAATACAGAAGGTTCACCACAAGATGTAAACCATTGGTGAGCCTCAAAAACAGGATGGCCAGATTAGAGTTTGCTAAACAACATCTTAAATATAGCCTTCACAGTTCTGGAACAACATCCTATGGACAGATGAGACCAAGATTAACTTGTACCAGAGGGATGGGAAGAGAAGAGAATGGAGAAGGAAAGGAACTGCTCATGATCCAGAGCATACCACCTCATCAGTGAAGCATGGTGGTGGTAGTGTCATGGCATGTGCACATATGGCTGCCAATGGAACTGGGACTGATGACAAAAGCAGCAGGATGAATTCTGAAGTGTTTTGGGCAATATTATCTCTAAATTACCTTAAACTGTTCATAGGACTACACCTGTACCCTGATTTCCAGTTAACGTTCCCCTGTATTTCTATATTCCTCGGGATAGGAAAAAGCTGTGGAGTAGGAAGTATAATGTGTGTTGCAATAATGTGTGTTTCATACCTTTTACTATTGGTGATCTATGACGTGGCAGGATGTCTGATATTAGTCCTGTAACCTGTTGATAACCAAATCAGTAGTTGGTAAAATCACAATGATTGTATAACCATTGAGTATAATTTAAAAAGATACATAACCCCCCTATTGTCTGTTAGGGTCCCCACCCACTGCTCATGGGTGGGGACCTAGGGGGAGATAACAGGTCCCCACCCATTGATACTTAGGGTCCCCATCCACTGCTCATGGTTGGGAGCCCAGGGGGGGCTTTTATGTCATTTAGGGCCCCCACTCGCCTCTCATGCGTGGGGACCATGGGGGGAGGAAAATAAGTCCCCTCCATTGTCTGTTCGGAGCGGTGGGATGGGACCTGTGGGGGACATAATGTCCCCACTATTAATTATTTAATTAAGTTCCCCTTCCGCTGTTCATGGGTGGAGACCTGGGGGGAGGGCATTAGGTTTTAGCTATTTGGGTTCCCCACCATGGGGGAATGGGGGGACCTGGCACGTTGCCAGTAACAGGTCATGTTGTCAGTAGCTGCCTGCTTGCTGTCATTTCAAACTGGATATAATATGGTATTTTATATAGAAGTGATAGAGAGCTACAGTAAGAGTATGTGTAACCAATAGTGATGTCGCGAACATACAATTTTCGGTTCGCAAATGACGAACGTGAATTTCCGCAAATGTTCGCGAACGGGAGAACCTGGCGAACCGCCATAGGCTTTAATAGGCAGGCGCATTTTAAAACCCACAGGGACTCTTTCTGGCCACAATAGTGATGGAAAAGTTGTTTCAACGGGACTAACACCTGGACTGTGGCATGTATCTCTATATTACACTCAGTATCTCTGTATTACACACAGTATCCCTGTATTACACACAGTATCTCTATATTACACTCAGTATCCCTGTATTACACTCAGTATCTCTGTATTACACACTGTATCCCTGTATTGCACACTGTATCCCTGTATTACACTCAGTATCTCTATATTACACACAGTATCTCTATATTACACTCAGTATCTCTATATTACACACTGTATCCCTGTATTACACTCAGTATCTCTGTATTACACACTGTATCACTGTATTACACACTGTATCCCTGTATTACACTCAGTATATCTATATTACACACAATATCCCTGTATTACACTCAGTATCTCTGTATTACACTCAGTATCTCTGTATTACACACAGTATATCTATATTACACACTGTATCCTGTATTACACTCAGTATCTCTGGGGGGGGATTTTTTTTTTGGGCCCCCACCCGCCGCTCAGGGGTGGGGGCAAGGGAGGAGGACCTTAGGTCCCCCCTTATTAGTATTTAGGGCCCTCACCTGCCGCTCAAGGGTGAGGGCCACAGGGAGGACACCAGGTCCCCCCCTCATTAGTATTTAGGGCCCCCACCCGCCACTCAGGGGTGGGGGCCAGGGGGGAGCACCTTAAGTCCCCCCTTATTTTACTGTAGGGCCCCCACCCACCACTCAGGGGTGGGGGCCAGGGGGGAGCACCTTAAGTCCCCCCTTATTTTACTGTAGGGCCCCCACCCACCACTCAGGGGTGGGGGCCGGGGGGAGGACATTAGGTCCCCCCTTATTAGTATTTAGGCCCATCTGCCGCTCAGGGGTGGGGGGAGGACACCAGGTCCCCCCCCTTATTAGTATTTAGGGCCCCCACCCGCCACTCAGGGGTGGGGGCCAGGGGGAGCACCTTAAGTCCCCCCTTATTTTACTGTAGGGCCCCCACCCACCACTCAGGGGTGGGGGCCAGGGGGGAGCACCTTAAGTCCCCCCTTATTTTACTGTAGGGCCCCCACCCACCACTCAGGGGTGGGGGCCGGGGGGAGGACATTAGGTCCCCCCTTATTAGTATTTAGGCCCATCTGCTGCTCAGGGGTGGGGGCCAGGGGGGAGGACACTAGGTCCCCCCCCTTATTAGTATTTAGTGCCCCCACCCGCTACTCAGGGGTGGGGGCCAGAGAGGAGGACCTTAGGTCCCCCCCCCTTATTTTACTGTAGGGCCCCCACCCACCGCTCAGGGGTGGGGCCGGGGGGAGGACATTAGGTCCACCCCTTTTTAGTATTTAGGGCCCCCACCCACCGCTCAGGGGTGGGGGCCAGGGGGGAGGACATTAGGTCCCCCCTTATTTTACTGTAGGGCCCCCACCCACCGCTAAGGGGTGGGGTCCAGGGGGAGGACATTTGGTCACCCCCTTATTATAATTTAGGGCCCCCACCAACTGCTCAAGGGTGGGGGCCAGGGGGGAGGACATTAGGTCCCCCCCTTATTCTGATTTAGGGCCCCCACCCACCGCTCAGGGGTGGGGGCCCGGGGGGAGGACAATAGGTCCCCCCCCATTATTTTACATTAGGGCCCCCACCCAACGCTCAGGGGTGGGGGCCAGGGGCTCGGGAGGGGTAAACTTTTTTTTTTTGACAGTGAGCAGCCACAGGCTGCTCATTGTTTAATAGACATGCCCCTACTCGCAGTATAGCGAGTAGGGGCATAATTTACTAATACTAAGTAATCTTTACTTAGTATTAGTAAATTTGGCTGAAAGACCAATTTAGGTCTTTCAGCCTTTTAGTAGATAGCTCCCTAATACCGTGGGAATTAGGGAGTTATCTACTTATTCATTCCGGTCATTACATTGACAGGCTAAGTAACTTACATTTTATATGAATGTATGTTACTTGATTGTTGTAAGCGTTGCAAATGCTTACAGCTGAATCCTGGCTATGTTTGTATACATTTTCCTTTCAGTCCTGCCGGAAACCAGAACCTGAAATTGAAGTTCCTGTACCGCGGTGCGTGCTGTGAAGCCAGCCCACGTTTCAAGACAGGTAAGTAATTATGGGATATCGGCGTATAACACGCACCCACGATTTTCCCCCTATTTTCAGGGAGAAAAAGTGCGTGTTGTAATTGCGTTGATACAGCAATTAACTCAATTATCTCCCAAGCAGAGGGGAGGAATGTACAGTAATGAATGGGAGTGTTTAACTGTGTAACTGTAAATGATTGGTTGTTAAGTTTGTGTCTTCGCTGCCCAACAAGGTCCCTGTGGGTGGTAACCTTGTGGGAAAATGTGTATAAAAGAAATGATTGTGTGCCCATTAAAACAGTTCTGCTTAATCCTCAATGTGTAGCCTCGTCTCGTTATTGAAGGGAACCTGCATCCAGCTAAATCACTAGCTCTGCCTCCCTCTCTACACTGATCCAGCTGATGGGATATAGGGAAAAGGATGTCTCCAATGGCATACACCCTTCTCACTACCTGGGTGGCCATTACAACATGTATTGTACCATTCAAGCGTACACAATTACATTCATGAGTTTTAAGCATTCGTCTGATTATGACTTTTGTGTGTTTCTTACTCACAGTTACCGCTGTGCTTAGGACTTGAATCGGAAGCTCGGCTACGTGCCCTGGAAGCTTTGCAATGCTGGAAGCGTCTGTGTGTGACACCACGATCTTCTGTTGAGCATCTGAAACTGGCTTGCCGCGTGGGCCTGTTAAAGTCCTGGGAGAGTAAAGTCCTAGCTGTGTTTGGGCCTTGGATTGGATCACAAAGAATTTCTCTATCGTACCCAGAACCGGAAGTGACCAAGCAAAGTCAGTCTGGTATGGAGGTAAGTTATATAGGTCACAACCCCTCCCACAACTCCAGGATCCACCTTACCATGTCTATAAGTAATACATATCAGTCATCTTGCATTATTTCACTCTGTTAAAAGAATGGTATGTCAAAACCAATCTTAAACATGTTATTCTACACCTCGGTTTCCCTAGTAAGAACTTGGTAACTGATAGCTATAATAAACCATAGTGATGAAAGGACAGTAAGTGTGAATTAAGTGTTAATGTGTAGCAGTGTTCTTGGAACTTTCCATATTACTGTATTGATCATTACCTGACTTTACATAATAAAAAAAAAATCAGATGATCACTATCTTTCCCTTTGACTGGGTAAATTGAACCCAGTTTCAGGATTGGACCAATAGATGTACCAATACATATACCTTCTAACATGAATGATCGGATAATTCCACACACACCTCCGTTTGGATATGTATGGATATAATTGTTATTATGCTGTATCATTGTACACTTAGTAAAAGATTGCGATCATAATAAACTAGGTTCACTATAGGATGCTTAGTCTCTCGTAATTAAACCAGTCAGACATTTGCAGACTAATGTTTTTGAAATACAGTTAGAACATGGCATTACATGCAGTTACAGGTAAGTGATCACATGACCACGATCTTAGCTAATGAGAAAAATGGGAGGAGTATCTAAAACTGCCTTTTTTTGGAAGTGGATTGCATTCCCGATGATGTTTTATTTAATCATTTAATAAATGTTATGTTTTAATCATATTTGAACCACACTTTATTTGCTTTATTTATGGATATGAGGGCCCTCAATCTGGTGGTGGAGCAGCAAAATATAGGGGATTCTTGCTAGGTTGCATTTTATGAATGCTCATTTTAGGCTCAATATTATCATATATATTCATAATTTTTTTTATTGGTGATTGGTTTATGGCTTTAATAAATTGTGCTTTGATACTGCGATTAGCTCTAGCCCTTCTTTTTCTTGTCTTTTATCAGCCAGGTATATGTTGACTAGAGTTACTGGAAAAGTGGCAATAAGGCCCTACTCCTAACCTAACCCAACCATAACCCTACTCCTAACCCATCCCTAGCCCTAACACTAACCCTACCCCTAACCCGAACCCAACCCTAACCTTAATCCTAATCCTAATCCTAATTCAACCCTAATCCTACTCCTAACCCTACTCCTAACCTAACCCTAACCCAACTCCAAACCCAACCCTAACCCTACACCTAACCCTAATCCTAACCCAACCCTAACCCTAACTCTACTCCTAACCCAACCCTAACATTAACTCTACTCATCACTCAACCCTAACCCTAACCCTACTCCTAACCCTTCTCCTAACCCTAACCCTGCTCTTAACCCTAAACCTACTCCAAACCCAGCCCTAACCCAACCCTAACCCTTAGCTGCTTACAGGCAAATGTGCGTCTGGGCTCCTATGTGTAGCAGTACTTGGCAGTTTCTTTAGACCAGCAAGTTTTATTTTTGGCTTGTCAGATTAGCGTAACTAGAAATCCTGACACTAGAAACTTAGGTCTTTGCAGCTCTAGTAGCTTAGCAACTCGTTAACCAGTAATTAGAGACTTAGGTTTCGGTAGCACTATAAGTTCAGCCACAGATAGGGAAAGACGGATATCCCTTCCTTATACTTAGCTTTATCAGATATCAGCAATGAGCTACATTAGTTTTTTTAGTCCAGGACAGATCAGTAAATTATCTGACAGGGCTATTTTTTGTTGTATTTATTTACATCATTATCCTGACTACCATGGGCTATCAGTTTACTCTATAACTTTTCCGGCTATGTATTCAGGTCTGACAGTAGACTTTCGTGCCCCTTAAAGGCACTGTTTAGATGTTAAGTGCCAGTTAGGCATTATATTTTGTCAGTCTCTGTACTAGCCTGCACTTTGACTACTGTCTCAGTTAGATCATTATTTAACATTAGGACAGATACGCTATTTATATGTCTGGGCAATTGTGTTCTGGCTCGGCTAAATTCTAAGACTTGCTAGTACCAGCTTTGTATCATTCTATTCTAATTAGTCTGGTTCACTTAGCTAATTTTGATCCAGCTACTGCTATCCACGTTATACTGTCATTCAAGTCTGTCAGAAATACGGACTAATTTGATACTTTGTTTTCACGATCAGTGTTTCAGAGAAACAGTTACGGTGTTTCATTATCGATCTTAGCAGTAAGAGCACATATTGCAGCAGGATAAATAGCCAAGCTTCCCTGCTTCAATTTATTAGTCTAGCTGAGACAATACTAGTCTTTTACTATTCTTTGTGTATATATTTACCCTATATGTCACCCCTCCCTTTCCTTTTTGGTTAATGTAGTTCTATATATTTAGAGCTAGGTATTTATCTAGCCCTTCTTATTTTTGATATATTAAAAGTTAATTTTTAACCACCATAGAGGTCACTGGACAGTTCTGCCTTTCCTTGTTTGCCACTTATTCCTAAGGGTTATCCCCTATTATTTCTGTCCTATATATTTTTGAATTGCTTCAAACCCCCCCTTTTTTGTCCAACCCTAGCCCTACTCCTAACCCTAATCCTAACCCAACCCTAACCCTAACTCTCCTCCTAACCCAACTCTAACCCTAACCCTACTATTAACCCTTTCCCTACTGCTAACCTAGCCCTAACCCAATTCTAACCCTAATCTTAATCCTAATCCTAACCCAATCCTAACCCTACTCCTAACCCAACTCTCACCCTAACCCAACCCTAACCCTACCCTAACCCAGCCCTAACTCAAACCTAACCCTAATCCTAACCCTATTCCTAACCCTAACCCTACCCTAACCCTACTCCTACCCAAACTCTAACCCTACTCCTAACCCAATCCCTAACCCTACTGCTAACCCAACCCTAACCCTACTCCTAACCCAACCCTAACCCTACTCCTAACCCTAACCCTAACCTAACCCTACTCCTAACCCAACCAAACCCTACTCCTAACCGAACCCTAACCCTACCCGTAACCCTACACTTACCCGAAGTCCCAAAGTTCCAAAGTGCTGAAGTGCCAAAGTCCCAAAGTGCTGAATTCCAGAAGTCCCGGATTTCAGAAGTGCCGAACTGAACTGAAGTGCCAAATTGCCGAAGTCCCGAGTTTCCTAAGTCCCGCATTTCGGAAGTGCCAAACCGAATTGCCAAAGTGACGAATTGCAGAAGTCCCGAATTACCTAAGTGCCGAATTTTGGAATGCCGAACCGAACCAAATTTTTTGGCCATCCCTAGTGATAATAGACCACCCTGAGTTTGGGTGACCAATAGTACCAAAAAGGATATGTATTACAGCATCATGATTTGGAGATGGTTTTGCAGTGGCTTGCGTGGAACCACATGGGTTTTCTCTCTATCTTTAATGAGGTGGAGGTAGTCAACAGAACGTGGAAAGGACCATCAAATCTGGGTTCCAGGCTTTTCCTGACGTGCCTCCTGATCACCACTCAGTCTCCAGGCTACATATTGTGGGTAGAGGTACTGTTTTTCAGAACTGGAATAGAGTCAAACACTTGTTTATGTATCCTACCTAAGCTACGGTGGAGGGCTTGGACATAGGCAGTCATGTTGCTATGTTATAGCTGAAAGGTTTGAGGGATAGACCTTTCTTGGGTGCACATCCAAATAGAACCTCAAAAGGGGATAACCCTGTTCTTTAGTGAGGTGTGAATCTCGCTAAGGGCAGACATTCAGTCCAGGGTTTCTCTGACTCTTGCATAGTTTTAGCTATTTTATTTTTAAAAGTTCCATTAGCCCTTTCTACCTTACCACTACTCTGGGGATGGTAGGGCGTGTGAAAAGCCTGGCTTACTCCTAAGGCTTGCATTATTTCTTGCATAATTTCCCCAGTGAAGTGGCTACCTCTGTAACTTTCAATTACTTCAGGTACCCCATATCTACATACCAGTTCCTTTAGAAGCATGCTTGCTGTTGCATTCACTGTGGCCTTCAACAATGGGTAGGCTTCAGGTAAACCTGAAAAGAGATCAATGCACACCAACACATATTTATACACTCCTATCTTATGCAGTTGAATATAGTCTATCTGCAATCTCTGAAATGGGCAAAGTGGCCTTGGGATATGCTTTTGATGAGTCTTGCTTACCTGACCTACATTGTTCCTTGCACAAATCATGCAGCTTTGGGTATGTCTCATAGCTTTTATTCATCTTTGATTGATGTGCAGGTCCATGGGCCACCTGGGCCATAATTGGGTATAACGTCTTATTATCCTTGTACAAGGCTCCTAACTTCTTCCATTGTTCCCGCTCTTCCTTGCTGCATCTGAAGGCTTTGCAGTATGTCATATGATACAGGCTGTGTCACAATCAGTGTTTGTAAAGAAATTTTACCTGCTAGGTATGGTTGTTTAGCGGCATATTTAGCTGCTTCATCAGCTCTGTGGTTACCATGGGAAACATTGTCAGTTATCTTCACGTGAGATGCCACTTTGATAATTCCCACTTGTTCCGGAAACAGGATAGAATCCATTAGGGTACTCACGGCTTCTGAGCTCTTGATGGGTGTACCTGCAGAAGTGAGAAAATCTCTGGCCCTCCAGAGAGGCCGAAAGTCGTGGGCAATACCAAAGGCGTGATGAGAATCGGTATAAACATTAGCGGTCTTACCTAAGGCAAATTTACACGCTTCAGTGAGAGCCTTCAACTCAGCTACCCGTGCAGAGCAGTGGGAGGTGAGTGGTTCTGCTTTAATTATCTTGGGTGCAGAGACTACAGCATATCCAGTGTGGAAGTTACCTTTCTCATCAGCAAACTGAGACCCATCTTCAAAATACTCAAAATCTGGATTAGATAATGGCATATCAACAACATGCGAAAAACCTGCAGTTTCTTGTGCCATCAAGGCAGCACAGTCATGGGGTACCTGGGCATCTGCTAATTCATCAGAGGTTAAAGAGTTCTTAAATAAGTCTGTTGTCCCACTCCCCTCTTTTAAATCTAGCGGAAACAATGTAGATGAATTTAAAACAGTACATCTTTTTCAGGTGACATTAGAGGGCATTTGCAAAGCACATTGCATCCTAAGATGTCTAGCAGTGTGGATATGCTTTGGCCTTACTTGTGACAACATGCTGTTAATGTCATCAGTAGTGTAAATTGTGATAGGATTGTCAAACACAATATCAGTTGCCTTATCCAAAAGAGCAGTGATTGGCGCCACAGCTCTGACACATGAGGGGGCACCTCGTGCCACAGGGTCCAGCCGGACTGAGTAGTTGGCACCAGATCTTTGTCTTTGGCCATTGTTCTGTGCAGGGCTCGAGTCCTGCAGGACCCAGGGCTGGCACAAGTGGCTGTCAGAGCAGGGGGAGCACAAATCCGAATCCCCTGCCTCTGACTGGGGACTCGGATTTTTAAACTCACCTCTCCCCCTGCAGTCAGTGGAGTCGTCCGGCCTCTCCTGATGATGTCAGTAGGAGGGGGCGTGACTTTCTCTGCTCTTCTCACAGGACCGCTGGAGAGGCCGGCTTACTCCACTGACTGCAGGTTCCAGATCCTGTCCCACCCCTCCTGGCCCAAGGTAAGCCTCAGGGAGGGGGGAAGGCACTTTAGTTTTTTTTTTGTTTGTTTTTTATCCCTTTCCTCAGTCCCTGTCCCCCTATTTAAGGCCCTGTCCACCCTCCTCAGTCCCTGTCCCCCTATTTAAGGCCCTGTCCCCCTCCTCAGTCCCTGTCCCCCTATTTAAGGCCCTGTCCCCCTATTTAAGGCCCTGTCCCCCCTCCTCAGTCCCTGTCCCCCTCCTCAGTCCCTGTCCCCCTATTTAAGGCCCTGTCCCCCTATTTAAGGCCCTGTCCCCCTCCTCAGCCCTGTCCCCCTCCCCAGTCCCTGTCCCCCTATTTAAGGCCCTGTCCCCCCTCCTCAGTCCCTGTCCCCCTCCTCAGTCCCTGTCCCCCTATTTAAGACCCTGTCCCCCTCCTCAGTCCCTCTCCCCCTCCCCAGTCCCTGTCCCCCTCCTCAGTCCCTGTCCCCTTCCTCAGTCCCTGTCCCCCTCCCCAGTCCCTGTCCCCCTCCCCAGTCCCTGTCCCCCTCCTCAGTCCCTGTCCCCCTCCTCAGTCCCTGTCCCCCTATTTAAGGCCCTGTCCCCCTCCTCAGTCCCTGTCCCCCTCCTCAGTCCCTGTCCCCGTATTTAAGGCCCTGTCCCCCTCCCCAGTCCCTGTCCCCCTCCCCAGTCCATGTCCCTGTCCCCCTCCCCAGTCCCTGTCCCCCTCCTCAGTCCCTGTCCCCCTATTTAAGGCCCTGTCCCCCTATTTAAGGCCCTGTCCCCCTCCTCAGTTCCTGTCCCCCTCCCCAGTCCCTGATCCCCCTCCCAGTCCCTGTCCCGCTCCCAGTCCCTGTCCCCCTCCTCAGTCCCTGTCCCCCTCCTCAGTCCCTGTCCCCCTCCTCAGTCCCTGTGCCCCTCCCCAGTCCCTGTCCCTGTCCCCCTCCCCAGTCCCTGTCCCCCTCCTCAGTCCCTGTCCCCCTATTTAAGGCCCTGTCCCCCCTCCCCAGTCCCTGCCCCCCTCCCCAGTCCCTGTCCCCCTCCCCAGTCCCTGTCCCTGTCCCCCTCCCCAGTCCCTGTCCCCCTCCCCAGTCCCTGTCCCCCTATTTAAGGCCCTGTCCCCCTCCCCAGTCCCTGTCCCCCTCCCAGTCCCTGTCCCCCTCCCAGTCCCTGTCCCCCTCCTCAGTCCCTGTCCCCCTCCTCAGTCCCTGTGCCCCTCCTCAGTCCCTGTGCCCCTCCCCAGTCCCTGTCCCCCTCCCCAGTCCCTGTCCCCCTCCTCAGTCCCTGTCCCCCTCCCCAGTCCCTGTCCCCCTCCCCAGTCCCTGTCCCCCTCCCCAGTCCCTGTCCCCCTCCCCAGTCCCTGTCCCCCTCCTCAGTCCCTGTCTCCCTCCTCAGTCCCTGCCTCCCTCCTCAGTCCCTGCCTCCCTCCTCAGTCCCTGCCTCCCTCCTCAGTCCCTGCCTCCCTCCTCAGTCCCTGTCTCCCTCCTCAGTCCCTGCCCCCCTCCTCAAGCCCTGTCTCCCTCCTCAAGTCCTTGGCCCCCTCCTCAATCCCTGTCCCTTTCCTCAGTCTCTGCCCCCCTCCCCAAGCCCTGTCCCCTTACTTAGTCCCTGTCTCCCTCCTCAGTCCCTGTCTTCTTACTCAGGCCTCTTCCCCTCCTCAGCCCCTGTCCCCCTTCATCAGCCCCTGTCCCCCTTCATCAGCCCCTGTCCCCCTTCTCAGCCCCTGTCCCTTTCCTCAGCCCATGGCCCCTTCCTCAGACCATGCTCCCCCTACCCCCTCCTCCTAAGCTCCTGTCCCTTTTCCACAGCACTGTCACCTTACTTAGCCCCTGCCCCCCTCCTCAGCCCCTGTCCACCTTACTCAGCCCCTGTCCACCTTACTCAGCCCAGTGCTCTTACTCAGCCCCTGCATACGAGCACCAGCCCCTGTCCCCCTCCTCAGCCCTGCCCCTCTTCCTCAGCCCCTACCCCTCTTCCTCCCCATATGCTCTGCTCTGCCCCTCTTCATCAGCCCCTGTCCCTCTTCCTCAGCCCCTGTCCATCTTCCTCAGCCCCTGTCCATCTTCCTCAGCCCCTGTCCATCTTCCTCAGCCCCTGTCCATCTTCCTCAGCCCCTGTCTATCTTCCTCAGCCCCTGTCTATCTTCCTCAGCCCCTGTCCCTCTTCCTCAGCTCCTGTCCCCCTCCTCAGCCCTGTGCCCTTACACAGCCCCTGCATACAAGCATATCATTTTTTGGGGGTGAGGGGGGGGGGGGAGGAGTGGATCTTGGGTGAGTTCCTGCACTTTTTTACCCAGGACTTGACCCCTGGTTCTGTGTGACCACAGCAGTGACATAACCTGACTGTTCTGTATAGAACATGGAAAAAGGCTTGTTATAGTCAGAAAGACCTAAAGCTGGAGCAGAAGTAACCAACAACATTGAAGTGTAAAAAGCTTCTTTAGCTTCAGAGGTTTACAGGAATGGGTCAATCAGCACTTAAACAGTCATACAGAGGCTGCAGATAGATAGCAGCAGAGTGGAGCTAAGGCCTGCAGTATGATACAAGTCCCAAAAAAGTACGCAGTTGTGCCAGGCTCTGGGGAAGGGGAATCTGCTGCACAACAGTTTTCATATCTTCTGTAAGGTGTTTAGTATCATTGGAGAGGCCCTAGAAAAATAACACTTGGTTGACAAAACTGTAATTTACCTTTTGTAGCTTTACATCCTGCCTGAGCCAGAAAAGTGAGTAAGGATAACAAGTGTTGTTTGCAAGAGGCTTCATCTGGGCAACAGAGTAGCAAATAATCAACATATTGCAATAAAACAACTTCATTGGCCATGCCCAACCTCTAAAATCAGTGCCATAGCTGAGCTGTACATGGTGGGCAAATTCTGGGCACCCTGGCGTAAAGTTGTCCATGTATATTGCTTATGTTTGTATGTGAAGGCAAACAAGTACTGGCTGTCCTGGTGTAGGGGAACAGAGAAAAAAAAAGCCAAATCAATTACAGTAAACACCTTAGAAAAAGGTGAAGTTGGGGTTTGGGACATTATGGGCAATGAGCTCTGACAGCATTTACAGCTCTAAAGTCATGCACCATGCGGTAGACAACAGGTTGATCATTCACTTATTTCTTTTTGACTGGGTATAGGGGTGTATTACATATAGAAGATGTAGGTATCACAGTGCCAGCCTGGATGAATTCATGTAGGGTTTGTCTGATAGCATCATTCTATGCTGGGCTCAATGGATATTGTTTCAAGCAGGAACGAGTAGCATTAGGCAATAATTTAATTTGGACTGGGGGTACTGAAAGTTTGCACAGCATTTAGAGAAATGTTGGTTAAAGCAGTGGAGAGTTGAAGCAAACAGTTCTCGTGTATAACTGAGGAAATTAAAACTGTGCCATAGACTAGAGTAGCATTAATAGCAGACAGAAGATCATTACGCAAGTGGTTGTCAGGGGCAGTATGACTGACTAGTAGACGAGTGCCCAAAGCAGTAGAATCATGAAGCCTGGGTTTAAGCTCATGGGAAAGAGAAATGTTAGTAGGGGAATCATCTAAACCCACACAAGAGACACAATAAGTATATATTTGCTTGTTTCTTTAAATCCTAAGTTGGCTAACATATTGGCTGTTTCTTCCCAAGCTTTAGCCTTTTCCTCTAAGTTATTGTCCAAAAGCCACTTCTTACAATTATTATTGAAGGTTTGCCATGTATGCCCTCAAAGGGCATGCAAGCCTTTTTAAGCATAGACTTAACACCAGTTCCAGCACCTCTGCCCTGGTAATCTGTTTAGCAGTTTGTTCAGGACTCTTATACCCTGGGGGAAAACGCTCAGTGTTACCCATCTTGTCCCTTTAATGGGACTAATATTAAACACAAATCTCTTGTAAGCACAATACAATATAAGAAACGTATATGAAGGACCCCTGCAGAGGAATTTAGTTACCACGAGACACCTATCAATACAGCCGACACTGTCCTAATTTAGTAAAATACAATATTGTCTAAATCCACAATACAATACATTATAAGAAACTTGTATTAAGGACCCCTTCAGAGATATTTAGTTACTATGAGACACCTATGAATAAAGCCAGCACTGTCTTAATCCAGTAAAATAGTAGGGGGGGGGGGGGTGGGGTACTCTGGCAGCCCTCAACTTCATTAAGGAGTTCTCTAGCAGCTCTTAACCCACCTTTGCTTGTTTCTTTAAATCCTGATTTTGCTAACATATCAGCTGTTTCTTCCCAAGCCTTAGCCTTTTTCTCTAAGTTACTGTCCAAAAGCCAGCCGGCACTATCTTAATGCAGTAAAATACTAGGGTGGAGTCCTCTGGCAGCCCTTTACTTCGTATGATAGTATGTTATTATCAAGATGATGGCAACCAATTGTAACAGACAAAACAATTCTGCAGTCCACAGCCAGTCAGAACAAGACATAATCATATAACCATTGAAGTATACAATTTGTGGGACCTTTACAATTCGTATGACCTAGCGTTTTTAAGCATGCGCACTCATCCGGACAGAAGGAGAGACTTCCCTGTGTCCGGTTGTCAGTGTAAGTTGATTTCTACAGTTTCATGGTAGAGCAAAGGTTTTTATGCAAAAACAGAACAGTGTCTACGAAATTAATAACTGGTGATCAAGAGCATAACATAACAGCTAGTGTATTCTTCTTATCTACAAGCATGGGGGCATTGAGGTCAGAGTGTTCTTAAACACAAGACACTTGGTACATGACAATTCCACAAAAAGTATTTTAAAAGTACATTCCACAAATAACGAATTGCAGTTTAGCTAAAAGTTCTAAAACTATATACAGTGATAATCAGAAAAATATATGTTTCAGTCCTTCACAGTTTTTGTAGTGTTCCTTTAAATAATTGAAATGTATGAGAAAGCTCAAATGGCAAGAAAAGGGAATACCATAACATGGTGCAGTCCAAGAGATGTCTTGACAATTGCAGCTGGTGGTGCACAGGGCCGGATTAACATAGGAGCTGAGGGAGCTGCAGCTCCAGGCCCATGCCTATGCCCATAAAATAGGCCCATTCATTTAAAAAAATAAAAAAATTAAACATTTACCAGCAATACCAGCACTGGCCAGTAGGGGTCACTGTGTGTGTGGAGAGAGGCAGGGATAGGAAGTTCCAGCACATCTCTACACACTGATCCACAGGGGAGCAGCTACAGAGAGTCCAGACAGCAACTCCCAGCCTGCAGAGACAGCCTACAGCTCAGGGAAGTGAGGGATGGGGGGAAAGGCTGCAAGGAGACATTGAGGCACTGAGAGATATGGGGAAACTGAGACACTAAGGGACATTGGGAGACACTATGACAGACACTTGGGGACACTGGGATATATGGGGACAATGAGACACTAAGGGACATTGGGAGAAATTATCACACTTGGGGACACAGAGACACTTGGGGACACTGGGAGACTCGGGGACACTGATACCCATGTCCCCATGTCTCCCAGCCAGTGTTCCTAGTGTCTCAGTGTCCCTGGTGTCTCAGTGCCCCTATGTCTTCAAGTGTCCCCTAGTCTCCAAGTGTCCACATGTGTCCCAGCCAGTATCCCCTAGTGTTTCAGTGTCCCCTAGTCACCAGGTGTCCCCATGTGTCCCAGCCAGTGTCCCTAGTGTCTCAGTGTCCCCATGTCTCCCAGTGTCCCTGGTGTCTCAGTGTCCATAGTGTCTGTGTCCCCATATCTCCCAGTGTCCCCATGGACACTGAGACAGTGGGAGACTTAAGACACTGGGGGATAGCCAGTCTACATAAGTTTTGTTCCCATACATCCATCTTAACCCCTGAAGGACACATGATGGAAATATTCTGTCATGATTCCCTTTTATTTCTGAAGTTGTGTCGTTAAGGGGTTAGGTTTCCATGCTTAAGCAAGAGTATGTGAAAAGTAGTTAGGGTTGCCACCTTTCTTGGAAAAACATACCGGCCTTACTAATTTGCATAATGAATTATATATGATGTAATTCACAATGAGACATGAGTGACATGAGTAAAACTACTTACTGTTTGATTCTGCTGTATAGATGGATTGCTGCCAGTGTCTCCCTGTCCCCCAGTGTCTCAAGTCTCCCACTGTCTCAGTGTTCATGGGGACACTGGGAGACATGGGGACACAGACACTAGGGACACTGAGACACTAGAGACACTGGGAGACATGGGGGCACTGGGAGACATGGGGACATTCTAAGATCCATCTAATCCTGACATTACGACATGGCCATAGATCCTGTAGAATTATTTAAGCACATAGCTGCTTGCGAAAGGAAACTAGAGGAGAATGATCACCACATGGATCAATTTGCCCAGTCTTTCAGTACGCTTCTTACCCGTACAGCGCATCTGCAACCTGCGGCTGCTCCTACTGTCTCACCTCCGCCTTATGTACCTCCGCCTATAGTATACAAGGCACCAACTATCTCTCTATCTCCTCTACATTTTGATGGTAATTTCCAAGAATGCCGGGGATTCCTTAACCAAATAGAATATCATTTTGAGACCTCACGGGGAACTTTTCCCACAGACAGAGCTAAAATTGGTTACCTGATGAATCAATTAAAAGGTAAAGCTTTAGCTTGAGACAATCCATTATGGGAGAGCAATAGAAGTGTGGCACACAATTACCATGAGTTTATTACGGAATTCAAATTTACGTTTAAACCTTTAGGCAGAGAGGATGACGCCTCTACTGCCCTGATGCATATCAGACAAGGGAACTGGTCTATCTCGGAATATGCCATAGAATTCTGTACCCTAGCTTCCGAGGTAGATTGGACTATCAGTGGGTTAATCTCTGCATTTAAAAAGGGACTTGATGAGATTGCTGCCAAAGACCCAAAAAGCTTAATGAATTTATTACTTTTGTCATGCAGATTGATAATAGATTGAGAACCAGAGAAGCTACTAGAAACAAGACCAGACACATGAATATGCCTTTAGCACCCCACTTCTCCAAACCTATTGTCCCTGTATTTCCTGTACAGTCCAAACCCGAACCCATACAGTTGGGGGTCACTAGACTGTCAGGAGCAGAAAGACAATATAGCAGAAAAGAAGGCCTATGTCTATACTGCGGTAGGACGGGACATATGAGAATCAATTGTCCCATACGTCCAGAAAACTACCGCACCTAAGCACCTTAAGAGGTCTTAGGTGTAATGGAAACGTCCACTGGAAAGGATAAAAATAGGTTTCTCCTTGATATTTCTATTGCCTTTGACAAGAAGAACTTTTCATGCAAAGCCCTGATGCATTCAGGTGCCGCTGGAAACTTCATTGACTTTCAATTTGTTAAAGGTAATACTATACCTATCAAGGATATATAAACACTTAATAGTATAGACCACCCAGGTGCAAAAAAATACAATGAATAGAAAAATAAATGTACCCCCTTTTTTCATATGGTATGATCAAAGGATTCCTCTCAATCCTTATAGACAATTTGGAAAAAACAAAATATACCGTATATACTCGAGTATAAGCCGAGTTTTTCAGCACATTTTTTGTGCTGAAAAACCCCAACTCGGTTATACTCGAGTCAATAGTCTGTATTATGGCAATTTGCATTGCCATAATACAGACAGGGGCTGTGGGGGATGTCAGAGAGTTTACTTACCTCTCTTGCAGCTCCTGTCAGCTCTCTCCTCCTCCGCGCCGTCCGTTCAGCACCTCGGTCAGCTCCCAGTGTAAATCTCGCGAGAGCCGAGACTTAAAGTGTGAGCTGACAGAAGAGCTGACCGGACGGCGCGGAGGAGGAGAGAGCTGACAGGAGCTGCAGGAGAGGTAAGTAAACTCTCTGACAGCCCCCTCTCCCCCCCACTGAACTACCAATGCTGGACCACCAGGGAAGGAGCCCCCCTCCCTGGCACGCTAGCAAGCAGGGAGGGGGAACAAAAAAAAATTATCATAGTAATAAAAATCAATTAATTAATAATATAACAAAAAAAAGAAAATAATAATAATACAATAATAAAAATAGTAATAAAAAAAATATATAACAAAAAAATTTAAATAATAATAATACAATAATAAAAATAGTAATAAAAAAAATTATATAACAAAAAAAATTTAAAATAATAATAATAAAAAATATATTAAAATGCCCACCCCCCCACCAAGGCTCTGCATCACACTCTGCATCACACACACACACACTGCACTCATATACACACTGCATTCACACACACACACTGCACTCATATACACACTGCATTCACACACACACACTGCACTCATATACACACTGCATTCACACACACACACTGCACTCATACATACACTGCACACACTGCACTCATACACACACACTGCACTCATACACACACTGCATTCACACACACACACACACACACTGCACTCACACTGCATTCATATACACACTGCATTCATATACACACACTGCATTCACACACACACACACACACACACTGCACTCATCTACACACTGCATTCACACACACACACTGCACTCACACTGCATTCATATGCACACTGCATCCATATACACACACTGCACTCATATACACACTGCATTCACACACACACACTGCACTCACACTGCATTCATATACACACTGCATTCATATACACACACTGCATTAACACACTGCACTCATACATACACTGCACACACTGCACTCATACATAAACTGCACACACTGCACTCATACACACACACTGCACTCATACACACACTCTGCACTCATACACACACTCTGCACTCATACACACACACTGCACTCATACACACACACTGCACCCATACACACTGCACCCATACACACTGCACCCATACACACTGCACCCATACACACTGCACTCATACGCACACACTGCATTCTCATACGCACACACTGCATTCATACACACACACTGCATTCATTATATACACACACTGTAAATAAAAATTCAATTAATATAATTTTTTTAGGATCTAATTTTATTTAGAAATTTACCAGTAGCTGCTGCATTTCCTAGCCTAGTCTTATACTCGAGTCAATAAGTTTTCCCAGTTTTTGGGGGTAAAATTAGGGGCCTCGGCTTATATTCGGGTCGGCTTATACTCGAGTATATACGGTACCTAAAAGTGCACAAAAGAGAAAGCACTCATAGGGCAATATTGTGCATAAAAACAATCCCCTAAATCAAAGATTGCACTCACAGAGTGACTGAAGGTTCAGGCCATCACAAGGTTGTCAGTTCCACCAGGTCTTGATTAAATATTCAGCAGTTAGGATAAAAATGCAACAAATCCTCATCAATAAATCAAGCTAAATTCAAAATAAAAATAACTCAACATGTTTTGTCTAGTTGAACTAGACTTCCTCAGGAGTATATATAAAGTGCTTGCATGTGCATGAATAAAGTGCTAAAATATTACAACAACAACTGACTTCTTTTAGATTTCCCCCTTTTTCCTTTTGGCCAATCGTTCCTTCTTTCTTCATCTGTTTCTAATTCATCCGATGATTGGGTCCCATATAAGGAGATCCGGTAGTTCATTCATGGAATGCAATTGGTTTCCACATACCCGGAAGTCCAGTTCTTCTCTCCGGCACAGGAGATGATGTCATGACGTCTGGAACACACGACTGCATTCCAGCGTTGTTTGTCACCATGGGAAAGCTCTCAAGAGGAGCGTGCATAAATAAAAAGGAAATCAGTCAGAAGGATATCTCAGTGTGTTTACATGTCTCAATTCCAATCTCTAGAACTTGATGTTTAAATGTACAAATGATATAAACATTCACCACAAAATACAGTAAGCCCATATGAAAGAGATAATCCCCTGATACATGTTAGTTTTATCACCCACCAATTATGTGCAATATAGAGTCCATGATTATTTTAACTTCTGAGAGGGGTTCTGGATACATTGTATTTGTAAAAATAAGAATAATAAGAATACATGTTAGAGGTCCATATACCAATTATGGGTAAAAAAAAAAAGTGAAGGTGTGACAAATGAAGAGAATGAAAAAAATGAAAAGAGAAGAATAAATAGAGTAACTAAAATAAAAAAGGAAGTGAAAAAAATAAATAAAATGAATAATAATAAATATAGATTAAATGTAAATAAAAATACAAATAAAAATAAATATAAAAATGAAAATGAACATAAAAATAGAAATAAAAAGAAAAAGAAAAATGTAAGAAAAAAGACAAATAATAAATATATAATAATGTATAAAATAAATAAATAATAAAGAAAGAAACAAAATGCAAAATCATAATAAAGATGTATAATAAAAAATCCAAATCGAGAAAAAAAGAAAAAAATACTTAAACTCGAAAAATAAAAATAAAAATATTATTTTAAAAAACAAACCAAATCAAAATCAACATTCAGTCCAAAGGGCTGAAGTGTTCTCAGTTTATGTATCCATAAACCCTCTCGTTGTCTCAATTTCATCATGAGGTCACGGCCTCTTGAATCTAAAGTGACCTGTTCTATCACTATCAAGGAAAAATTCTCACAACCATTGATAACGTATGAAACCTTACCCATTTATATTTCCATTGGTGCCTTACATAAGGAAGAGATTACATTTCTTATTGCATCCCCTTCCTGTCCGATCATATTAGGCTTTCCATGGCTTAACAAGCATAACCCTCATATTGACTGGGCTAATAGGGAAATATTAGAATGGGGTAAGAATTGCTATGAAAGGTGTATATTGAATGTTGCCAAAAGAGAGGGCACTATTGAATTACCCACTAGTACACCTCAAAACCCAGAAATCCCTATACAGTACCAAGACATTAAAGAAGTATTCAGTAAAAGTCAGTCGAATACTCTACCTCCTCACAGACCATATGACTGTTCCATTAATTTACAACACGGCGCTATGCCACCTAAGGGAGCAGTCTATGTCACCTCAGGAGAGTAGAGTTATGGAGGAATATATTAAGGATTCATTGAATAAAGGCCACATACGAAAATCATCCCCGCCTGCTGGGACAGGATTCTTTTTTGCATCTAAAAAGGACGGTGAGTTGCGCCCATGTATCGATTACAGAGCATTGAACAAAATCACCATTAAGAACGCCTACCCCATTCCTCTTATTGCTGAATTATTTGAAAGACTCCAAGGCGCTAAAGTGTTTACTAAGTTTGACCTTAGAAGCGCTTACAATTTAGTAAAAAACAAGGAAAACCATGAGTGGAAGACTGCATTTAATACCAGAAGTGGACACTATGAATATCTAGCGATGACTTTCAGGTTCTGCAATGCTCCAGCGGTTTTCCAAGATTTCATAAATTATGTACTGAGGGATTACATTTACTTGTTTGTCTTGGTCTATCTGATGATATCCTTATTTATTCTCCTGACATTCAGACTCACCACAATCACGTGAGACAAGTTCTGCAGACTTTGTTAAAACATCAACTTTATTGTAAATTAGAAAAATGCATATTTGACCAATCTGAAGTACAGTTTTTAGGATATAATATCTCTGCCTGAGGGTTTCAGATGTATCCTAAAAAGCTGGAATCAGTTCTACAATGGCCTTTACCCACTGGGTTGAAAGCCATTCAAAGGTTCATTGGTTTTGCCAATTATTACAGAAGGGTTATAAAGGAATTTTCTTCAGTAATAGCCTCCATCGCCAATATGACACGCAAGGGGGTTAGCAGTACGATATGGTCTAAGAAGCCTTTGAAACTCTCAAACAGCGGTTTGCCTCCGCTGACATATTGATACATCCTGACACCAGTAAACCTTTCATACTGGAGGTTGCTGCATCAGAGACAGGGGTAGGGGCAGTTCTCTCCCAGAGGGAGAGCCAGGATACTCCATTGCATCAATTATGATATTTGCAATAGGGAATTGTTGGCCATTATTCTAGCTCTCAAGGAGTGACAACATCTTTTAGAGGGTTCCAAGGACCCCCTTTTGATCATTACTGATAACAAAAACCTGGCTTACATAGGAGTCACTAAACAATTGTCTTCTAGACAAGCTAGGTTGTTTCTTTTTCTTTCTCGCTTTTAATTTTCTTATTACTTATAGACCTGTTTCCAAAAATGTCAAGGCCGATGCCTTATCCAGACAGTTTAATACTGTAATGGACCGTTTTGCTCACCAGAGGTTAAAAACCGTTTAAGCGATATTCCCCTTTCCAGATACACCGACAGCTACTGTAAGCACCAATCTCCCGAACTGAAAACACATGAACACTGGAAATATCCGAACAGGAAAACCATACGGAAGGGTTACACTCCTGTCAGTCAGCATACAATCCAATTCCCCCAATAACGAGACGACACTTCGGTTTGAGGGTCAAGCAGAATCTGACTGTACTGGCACATACAGTCTATTTTATTCCCAATCCACAAACATAGTACAGCCCACAGGGTTTTACAGAACAACCAATCAATCCGTACAATACACACAGACACTCCCACACAAAATCCTCCCCTCTGCCTGTGATATGATTACTGAACACAATGGGTAATCACGTTATCACAGGCGGAGGAATACAGTTTTTACAAAATATTTATAACTTCTAAAATATACGTACCACAAACATAAAACATATATTTTCATAATCAGCATGTGAGAAATAAACACATACTCAAAAATCAGGGCAATCAATTCAGGGGTTAAAAAGTTAGATGGAAGTCCTTAATGACCGACCGCAAGCACATTTTTATGCCCAAAAGAGTTCCATAGCTTTGGGCTGTGCGGTCTATTTCAGGCTGAAAACGGGACTTAGTCTCTGCCGCTGTAAAATCCTTGTGGGAGAAGGTAAGGCTCAGCGGTGTTCGCGGAACTGTGTAGCCAATCTCAGTTCCATGGATTTGGCTACACATACCGTTGACCAGAAATACAAAAAATAAAGAATGCGGTAAACCGCGCCTAAATAGTGCTCAAAGGTGTGTGAATAAATAAATATGTTATACATACATCTCAATCTTGATTAGTACAAGTCAGTATGAAGACATCAAGAAAAACACAACAAATACAAACAATAGTGCAATATGCTATAGTGAATGGATACACATATGTGCAAAATATCCGATAAAAGGCAAACTCACACTTTACAGAGCTGCTAAGAGCTCTGCTGTACATCACCTGGATGGTATAATCCCCGTCTTAGGATATGTAGATGTAGGTAGTATGGAATATCCAACCTCAGCCAGTGTATGTGGGGAGAAAAAACAGAATACAAACTCCAATGGTACAGTATAAAATCCAAACAGGAAATAATAAAAATAAATATCCTACTTACATAGTTACATAGTTACATAGCTGAAAAGAGACTTGCGTCCATCAAGTTCAGCCTTCCTCACATATGTTTTTTAGATAAGAGCAAGAAAAGTCCCATATCATTCCCCCGGAATGTCTCATTGCTTCCACTATCCTTTCATTGTCCTCTACACTGCTAGGCTCCATCATGGAGGCTCAGTCTCAGGCGCCCTGCAGTAAACCTCAGGACAGATTGTTCGTTCCATTAGGGGAAAGGGTTAATATCATGAAGGTGTTTCACAACAACGTATCTGCAGGCCACCCGGGTATTAATAAGTCCACTTCTGCTATCATGAGATCATTTTGGTGGGATTCCCTCAGGAAGGATGTTAAGGAGTATGTGCAGGCCTGTTCTGTTTGTGCGGTTTCTAAAGTTCCTCATAAACTCTCTTGTGGCTTGTTATACCATGATTCTCATGGTTGTGGACCGTTTTTCTAAAATGGCTCATTTTATCCCACTAAAGAAATTGCTGTCATCTCAAGACCTGGTACTAATCTTTATACAAGAAATTATCCATCTGCATGGCATTCCTCACAATATAGTATCAGATAGAGGTTCTCAGTTTGTGTCCTGGTTTTGGAGGGCTTTCAATAAACAATTAGGGATTGAATTGTCTTTTTCATACTCTTACCACCCCCAAACTAATGGTACAGCGGAGAGGGCTAACCAGTCCTTGGAATTATATTTGCGTTGTTTCGTTAATAGGACTCAAGATAATTGGTCTGAATTACTACCATGGGTCAAGTTTGCTAGGAACAATGCTGACTCCTCTGGACATAGTCCATTTTTTGTTTATAATGGCTATATCCTACTGTCCTCCTGGCTGTTTATTCTGACACAGCTATTCTTGCTTTGGATGACCTTCTTGCTTCTATTCATGATACCTGGGTCAAAGTTTACTCCACACTGGGGACAGCTGCTGACCGTTTTAAGCATTATGCTGATAAACGGCGAGGTGCCAACCCTGTTTACCAGGTGGGTGAGAGGGTTTGGTTATTGTCACGCAACATCAGGCTTAAAGTCCCTAGCATGAAATTTAGGCCTTTTGGTGTCCTTAGAAGACTCAATCCTGTTTCATACTCTCTGGCCCTTCCGGCCTAATTGAAAATTCCTAACACATTTCATGTCTCCTTACTCAAACCTCTTATTTGCAATAAGTATACTGTCCCAAGTGTCCCCCCTCCTCCCTTGATTGTTTCTGGACAGGAAGAGTATGAGGTCTCTTCCATAATTGATTCCAGGTTTTCTCGGGGCACTTTGCAGTACTTGGTGGATTGGAAAGGTTATGGAACGACCGATCGTTCTTGGGTTCCGGCATCTGATATACATGCTGGCCGCAAGGTTCGCTATTTTCACGCCAAATTTTCTCTCAAGTCTGTTCCTGCCCGCCCTGTGGGCATTCTTCAGGTGCGGGGTAATGTCACAAATTAATCCGCTTATAAAAATTTGATTAATGGAATTTACTGTTCAGACAGGAAAAGTTGTGCCGAGCAGCAATCAAATCCACATAAGGGTTTGTGCTGAGCAGCAATTATGCAAATGGAAACCTGGTAACTGCCTTTGGGGTCAAAGGCCAACTGCAGCCTATCAGATCCAGAGGAGGGGTATTTAGGCCCAGTTCTTATCCTGCTCAGTGCCCTGTCATGGTTTCCCTTGTGGTTGTCCGAGAGCGCGTTATTGATTCTGGTAATTCTGGTTATTTGACTTTGGCATTGTTTTTGACTTCCCTCTTTTCTGGCATCCCTGACCCCTGGCTTTTCCTTACCGTTGTGTCTCTTTCTGTATCCCTTGACCTCAGCTATTCCTGACTATTCTTTGATACGTTAGTCCAGCCATTCTAAGGTCCGATATACGTTACCTATCAATCCTCTGTGTTACACAATTCTACGTGCTGGATCATACTGTAATCCTGACACTACCTCTAGTCTTACAGGCTATGACTAAACCACCATTCAAACCTCTAGCAGGAGCTTCCATGGTGCCAGCACAGAAAGTGCTGTTGCTGGTGGCTGGTACCTCAGCAACGTGAATGTGTGAACTCCAGGCTTGTTCCTGTGTACTTCCATTCACTAATATTCAACAGGATATGGTTGTCTTCCATTTAGCACCAGAGATCCTGCCTAAGGTGAATGCTTATCAATGTCATACTCTACCTGTACTGAACGGTACCCATTGAGTATTGTAGCCCCTGGTGCTTTGCTTCATGTAAGCAGCAATTAAACTACCACTGGTCTTACAGGCTCTGACTAAAACATCATTCAAACCTCTAGCAGGAGCTTCCATGGTGTTAGCACAGACGGTGCTGTTGCTGGTTCACCTCAGCAAGGTGAATGTGTGAACGCCAGGCTTGATCCTGGGTACCCTCATTCACTGAATTGCAACAGGATATGGTTGTCTTGCATTTAGCACCAGGGATCCTTCCTAAAGTGAAAGCTTTTCAATGCCATTCTCTACCTGTACCAAAAGGTTTTGGGGCACTCTCCACTAGTGCAGTTGCAACATCATGGGCTTCCATGGCAATGGTCTCTGCTGAAACTTTGTAAAGTTGGCATTTGGACCTCTTTGAACTTGTTTGTCCAGCATTACATACTGGACATTAAAGCAATCAATGACGTGCAATTTGGACGTCCCGTCCTTACCTCAGTTCAATCTTCTAATCTATGTTGAATTGTTCTGATTATTTGATTGCCAGTTATGTATGTTGCTGTCCCTCCCTGGTAAGCTTGGGTATTCCCATGTGTATATGCTGCCATGATTAGCCAGGGAAGAGGAAAATGTATTCATACTTACCGTAATTTTCTTTTCCTGGCTATAATTCGTTGCAGCATATACTACCCACCCAGTGTTGGTTTTACTTATTTTGTAGAAGCGTGTTACTGACTGAGGGAACTATGCAGGGATACTCCTTTTAAAGGAATTTGGTTTATTCCTGTCCTATCGGCTTTAAGGTGAGGAGCTAACCCATGTGTATATGCTGCCATGAATAATAGCCAGGAAAAGAAAATTACGGTAAGTATGAATACATTTTCCTCTCTATATATAAATTTAGTTATTGTTTATCAAATAACCAGATGTAACATTTTCATGCAAACATTTTTAAACACTATTTACACTCTTACTCTAATTTTATAGTTGGAAAAAAAAATCCATAAAATGTGATTATGCTTAGTTGTTTTCACAAAATGTTATCCTTATAGAATACATTGCATTATACAAGGTGTATTGTAACAGCATATTTTCAGAATTGTAAAACTATATTGCACTGTAGGTATTTGCTCTGTGCTTTAATGCTCTCTCTCTCTCTCGCTCTCCCTCTCTCTTTATTACTGTTTTTCAGATCGATTTTATCCTGACAATAATTTGTAATGCATGCATATGCAACAACACTTACTGCGTAGTAAAATCACTCCCTAACTGTCCACACTGCCTCTAGGTGGCACTAGATAACTATACACCAGATGACATTTTTAAACTTTCTTCCCTTGTGTAGACTAATTTTACATAAAGAATATTTATCTTTCAGGATGACTATGACTATGTTTAAAAAAAAATGTTTAGTGCCATCTAAGTCCTCTGTTAAAATGCATATTGTATTTTTTTTGCTAAGAACAAAAAATTAATCTTAATCACATTACACTTTAAACATTTCATACAAATACTCAGTCTTTAATTGTTTAGGATTCAATAACATGCAATAATCTATTTTTTCTACAATTAAATAAGCCATCACATAATATACCAACAAATTGTGTGTTTAACCTGGACAATCTAATTATCTCAACCAGGTCAATCACCATAGGTCCAAGAGTGCATTAGTAAGATTAAAAAAAATGTTTTTATATCGTGAAGGTTTTGTTATATAATAAAATTATTCCCATCCTACTGCTATTTTCCTGAAGTGCCCTATTTTACAAGTAGTCATTGTGTAAATGTACAGATTATTTATAGTTCTCATTTCCTAATAACAATATGAATATATTGATTCTTATCAGCAGTTAAATTTCAGTGATTTGTAAGTGCATTCTTTAGAACAGTGATTTGAGAGGAAAAGATTTGTTTAAGCGCTTACTAATTTTTTGATGTACCACATATTACTATCAGAAAGAGAAGCCCATAAGATAATTTTTTTCACATTCATGCAATAATTTTAAAACAGGATACATTAAAAAGAAATGCAAGCTATAAATAAAACAAAGAAAGTTATGTTATTAACAAAAAAAAATCAAAATCAAGCAAACTGTTAAAAAAAAAAAAAAAAAACTAGAGGCAAACACATGAAACCAGGATTGTGTTATTTCATTTTGAACTCTCTCCAAATCTCTAAAGAACTATTGACACCAGCAAATATAAATATGATTGATTAGGTATGAATACTCTTGTCATTTTGCTGAAAAATTTTTGAACACACGATAAAGTGCTCATGCAGTTCAAGCACATTGCAGAGTTCCAGAGTGTAGCAGGTGACCATTGGATTAATTAAGTTTGTGAGCTATACTGGAGTTTAGCATTCCCCTGGGATTGCATTGAGGTGTTGTAAAAAAATGGTGAATGTCAATGTTCAAGTCTAAATATCATGCATCCAGGGCCGGCACTCCCTATAGGCATACTAGTCGGCCGTCTGGGGCGCTGCTTTAGGGGGGGCACCAGCATGCCCTGACAAGTTAGATTAATTTTTAGTATGCCACCGGACAATTTACCGGGACTTGGAAGCACTTACATTGTTGCTCACTAGCGCCCGGTAGAGCACAGGTTCAGCGGTATCCACCACAGCCTGTTCAGCCAGGCTTCCCCTTCCCAGGCATGCATTGCGGCAGCAGGTGGGCGCTTTACTTTCTTGCTCCCGACCCTTCCGCTGGACGTGGGGAGCAGGGCCGCCATCAGGGCATGACAACCATAACGGTTGTCATGGGCCCGGTGGTCCTGGGGGGCCCGGACTGCTCAGGTCGTCCCAGGCCCCACATTAGCTATGTGCACACATATATAGCGATTAACGCTATATATGTGTGAACTGCGGACCCCTCGCTACCTGTATTCTGCAGGGGGCCAGGCACACTTGAAATATACTGCCCAGCTACTCATCTCTGTTTAAGTCTCGCGAGCGACGCGATCGTCAGAGCGTTGCCACGGGTTACCATGGCAACGCTCCGCACGGCTCGCAAGACTTCTACAGAGCAGAGTAGCTGGGCAGTATATTTCAAGTGTGCTGGACCCCCTGCAGAATACAGGTAGCGGGGGGCTGCACCATGCCTCAGGACCTCTGGATCCAGGGCTCCAGCCAATGTGATCTCCCCCCTCCATGGGCACAGGTGAGATACAGGGAGGGGGGAATAAAACATTGCTATTAATGGATGGAAAAAAAAACTGTAGGCTTTTCCCCACACGTTTTGCAGCCCCATACATTTACACACTATACACTTACATTTACACACACTATTCACTAACATTTACACACACTATACACTAACATGTACACACACTACATCCTTACACAAACATACACTCTGCAGTCACTACACACACACTACATCCACTACACAAACACACTACATCCACTACACAAACACACACTCTGCATTCACTATACACATCGCATTTAATACACACAAACACTACATCCACTACACAAACACACATACACACTCTGCATTCACTATAAACACACACTACATCGACTACACAAACACACACTCTGCATCTAATATACACCTCATACATTACACAAATGTACAATCTGCATCCATTAAACACACTGCATCCGTTAAACACACACAGCATCCACTTAACACACGAACTCTGCATCCACTACATACACACCAGAATCAATACACACTGCATCCCTGTGGGCTGACTCTGGGGGGGTGGAGGGACAGCACTTTGGGCGGACTCGGGTGCAGGCACCGGGGGGCCCAGACCTTGAGCTGTGTCAGGGGCCCCAAAATTTCTGATGGCAGCCCTGGTGGGGAGAAGTGGGCGTGAGCATAATGTGCAGAGAAAGGGCAGCCAGGCGCAGAGAGTGAACAGTAATGAAGGTAAGGTATGTCAGAGAATGTGTGTTAGTCTGCTTCAGTCAGTATATTTATGTATGTCAGTGTGTGTGTATGTATGGGTCAATGTGTGTCTGTATGGGTTAGTGTGTCTGTCTGTATTGGTCAGTGTGTCTGTATGTGTGTGTCTGTATGTGTGTGTCTGCATGGGTCAGTTTGTATGTCTGCATGGGTCAGTGTGTGTGTCTGCATGGGTCAATGTGTCTGTATGTGTGTGTCTGCATGGGTCAGTGTGTGTATAGGAGTCTATGTGCGTCTGTCTACATGGGTTAGTGCCTGTGTGTCAGTTTGCATGGTCAGTGTGTGTACTTGAGTCAGTGTGTGTGTTCGTCTGCATGATTGGGTGAAGCAAATGGGGCAGCAAATTTGATTTCACCTAGGGCACCAAAAATGCATGCACTGGCCCTGCATGTGTCTCACCTGTTTACAAAGCCTGTAATTTTGATATTCTGCTGAAGGAGGAAATGCAAAAGAGTGTCCTGCACGTTTAATCATAAATGTCCCAATACATTCAAATGGCATACTTAGCAGGTGTGTTTATATAATGCACATTTTGTTTTATAATTGTGGAAGCAGCAGCAGTGATATTGTCATACAAAAAAGAAGCAACAGCTTAGATCTGAAATATTTTGACTTTTAAGCCTATTCATAGGTAATGGAATAAGAGGATGCCACTGTTTAAAATAGGTAGAGAAGTAAAGAATGGATGAGACAAATGCTTATAACAACTGAAGTATTTAACCTTTAAAAGATTTGAGGAAACACATGTCTATAACAGGTGAAATATTAACCCCTTAAGGACTGAGCCAAATGTACACGTTTTGATCAAAATAAAATGTAAACAAAAGTTTGAATTTAACTATATGTCTGTTCAACTGTAATTCACCTTTTTCATATTAAGTGCACCGTCACTTTTTTAATCATTGTATTCAGGAGAAATAGGGCTTTCATTTACCATCAGATATTTAGCTATGAAACATAATTTAATATGAATAAAATGTAAAAAAAATTTGAACAATTAAGACATTTTGTTATTTTTTTAGTTTTGCATGACATTTTAACTGTGTGTCATAATACTGTTTGCTTTTACTGCAATAAAATACACATATATGTATTCAGCGATGTCTCACATGTAAAACAGTACCCACTATGTACAGGTTTTATGGTGTTTTGGGAAGTTACAGGGTCAAATATAGCATGTTACATTTTTCAGTTTTTTCACATTTAAATTCGCCAGATTGGTTATGTTGCCTTTGAGATCGTATGGTAGCCCAGGAATGAGAATCACACCCATGATGGAATGTCCATTCTTCTTTAGTAGCAACTTAGTCACAAACACTGGCCAAAGTTAGCGTTAATATTTGTTTGTGTGTGAAAAATGCAAAAAACAAATTTGAATGCCAATTTCAATGTGAAAAAACTGAAACACAAGCCTTATATTTGACTAAATTTTGAAAACACCATAAAATCTGTACATGAGGGGTACTGCTATACTCAGGAGACTTGTATGAACAAACATGTTAGTGTTTCAAAACTGTTGAATATATCACAACAATTATATCGTCAGTCAAAGTGCCGTTTGTGCGTGAAAAATGCAAAAAACTTCACGTTCACTAATGATATCATTGTTGTAATACATGTTACTATTTTGAAACACTAATATTTGTGTTCAGAGAAGTCTCCCAATTAAAACAGTACCCCCCATGTACAGGTTTTATGTAGTGATGTACCGAACAGTTCACTGGCGAATAGTTTCCTGGCGAAAATAGTGTGTTTGCGTTCGCCACGGCGGGCGAACATATGCGCGGTTTGATCCGCCCCTATTCGTCATCATTGAGTAAACTTTGACCCTGTGCCTCACAGTCAGCAGACACATTCCAGCCAATCAGCAGCAGACCCTCCCTTCAAGACCATCCCACCTCATGTACAGCATCCATTTTAGATTAATTCTGAAGCTGAATTCTTAGAGGAGGGAAAGAGTAGCTGCTGCTGATTTGATAGGGAAATGGATAGCTAGGCTAATGTATTCAGTGTCCACTGCAGTCCAGAAGGACTCATCTGATCTCTGCTGTAAGGACATCACCCCAAAAAGCCCTTTTTAGGGCTAGAACATCAGTCTGCTTTTTTTTCCTGTGTAATCTAATTGCAGTTGCCTGCCTGACAGCTTCTGTGTCAGGCTCACAGTGGATACTGTGCCCACTTGCCCTGTGCCACCACTCATATCTGGTGTCACAATAGCTTGCATTTAAAAACCCAAAAACAATTTTTCACTGTAATAGATTGAATAGTAGTTAGTTGTCTGCAAGTGTCTGTGTGTCAGGCCTATAGCGTGTACTCTGCCAACCTCTGCCAGTGCACAGTGCCACTCATATCTGGTGTCACAATAGCTTGCATTTAAAAACAAAAAAAGTTTTTTCGCTGTTATAGATTGAATAGCAGTTAGTTGTCTTCAAGCGTGTGTGTCAGGCCTACAGTGTCTACTCTGCCAAACTCTGCCAGTGCACAGTGCCACTCATATCTGGTGTCACAATAGCTTGCATTTAAAAACAAAACAGTTTTTGACTGTAATCTAATAGCAGTCAGTGTCCTTCAAGCGTGTGTCAGGCCTACAGCGTGTACTCTGCAAACCTCTGCCAGTGCACAGTGCCACTCATATCTGGTGTCACAATAGCTTGCATTTAAAAACAAAACAGTTTTTGACTGTAATATAATAGCAGTCAGTGTCCTTCATAAGTATGGGTCAGGCCTACAGCGTGTGCTCTGCCAACCTCTGCCAGTGCACAGTGTCACTCTTATCTGGTGTCGCAATAGATTGCATTTAAAAAACAAAAAACTTTTTTCACTGTTATAGATTGAATAGCAGTTAGTTGTCTGCAAGCGGGTGTCAGGCCTACAGCGTGTACTCTGCCAACCTCTGCCTTGGCACAGTGCCACTCATATCTTGTGTCACAATAGCTTGCATTTAAAAACAAAAACAGTTTTTGACTGTAATATAATAGCAGTCAGTGTCCTTCATAAGTGTGTGTCAGGCCTACTGCGTGTACTCTGCCAACCTCTGCCAGTGCACAGTGCCACTCATATCTGGTGTCACAATAGCTTACATTTAAAAACAAAAAAACGTTTTTGACTGTAATCTAATAGCAGTCAGTGTCCTTCAAGCGGGTGTCAGGCCTACAGGGTGTACTCTGCCAACCTCTGCCAGTGCACAGTGCCACTCATATCTGGTGTCACAATAGCTTGCATTTAAAAACCCCAAAACTTTTTTCACTGTTATAGATTGAATAGCAGTTAGTTGTCTGCAAGCGGGAGTCAGGCCTACAGCGTGTACTCTGCCAACCTCTGCCAGTGCACAGTGCCACTCATATCTGGTGTCACAATAGCGTGCATTTAAAAACCCAAAAACTTTTTTCACTGTTATAGATTGAATAGCAGTTAGTTGTCTTCAAGCGGGTGTGTCAGGCCTACAGCGTCTACTCTGCCAACCTCTGCCAGTGCACATTGCCACTCTTATCTGGTGTCACAATAGCATACATTTAAAAACCCAAAAACTTTTTTGACAATAATATAATAGTAGTCAGTGTCCTTCATAAGTGTGTGTCAGGCCTACAGCGTGTACTCTGCCAACCTCTGCCAGTGCACAGTGCCACTCATATCTGGTGTCACAATAGCGTGCATTTAAAAACCCCAAAACATTTTTCACTGTTATAGATTGAATAGCAGTTAGTTGTCTTCAAGCGGGTGTCAGGCCTACAGCGTGTACTCTGCCAACCTCTGCCAGTGCACATTGCCACTCATATCTGGTGTCACAATAGTGTGCATTTAAAACCAAAAAATGTTTGACACTGTTAGAGATTGAATAGCAGTTAGTTGTCTTCAAGCGTGTGTGTAAGGCCTACAGCGTGTACTCTGCCAACCTCTGCCACTGCACAGTGCCACTCATATCTGGTCTCACAATAGCGTGCATTTAAAAACAATTTTTTTTTCACTCTTATAGATTGAATAGCAGTTAGTTGTCTTCAAGCGGGTGTGTCAGGCCTACAGCGTCTACTCTGCCAACCTCTGCCAGTGCACAGTGCCACTCATATCTGGTGTCACAATAGCGTGCATTTAGAAACTCAAAAACTTTTTTCACTGTTATAGATTGAATAGCAGTTAGTTGTCTTCAAGCGAGTGTGTCAGGCCTACAGCGTGTACTCTGCCAACCTCTGCCAGTGCACATTGCCACTCATATCTGGTGTCACAGTAGCTTGCATGCATAGTACCACTAATCCCCAAATAAAATGACAGGCAGAGGCAGGCCACCCCACAGGGGCCGTCGTGGTCATGGTGCTGTGATTCCCTTTTGCCCTAGAATAATGCCCAGTTTTCAGAGGCCACGTACCCTGAACTTGAAAAGTTCTGAGGACATAGTTGATTGACTAACACAGGACACCCAATCTTCTACAGCTTCCGCTCGGAACCTTGACACACCATCCTCCTCTAGCTTGGCTTCGGGCACCTCTCAAGATACCACTCACCCGCCTGCTGCCACCACCAACACTAGCAGCACAGCTGCTTCACTTTATCTGTCAGAGGAGTTATTTACACATCCGTTTGAAGAAATGAGTGATGCGCAACCATTATTGCCAGAGAATGTAAATAACAGGGATATGTCTCAGTCAGGCAGCATTACACACATGGACGTACAGTGTGATGATGATGATGTTGTACCCGCTGCTGCTTCCTTTGTTGAGTTGTCAGATACAAGTGAAGCTGTTGATGATGACGATGCTTCCATGGATGTCACGTGGGTGCCCGCTCGGCAAGAAGAAGAACAGGGCAAAAGTTTTGATGGGGAGACAGAGAGGAGGAGGAGACGAGTTGGAAGCAGGGGGAGGTCGTCGCAAGGAGCTAGTGGCACAGTCAGACAGCATGCATCGGCACCCGGGGTCAGCCCGACAGCACGCCAATCAACGCATGCTGTGTCCACCACCAGAATGCCGTCATTGCAGAGCTCAGCAGTGTGGCATTTTTTTGTGTGTCTGCCTCTGACAACAGCGATTCCATTTGCAACCTGTGCCAAAAGAAACTGAGTTGTGGGAAGTCCAACACCCACCTAGGTACAACTGCTTTGTGTAGACACATGATCGCACATCACAAACGCCTATGGGATCAACACATGAGTACAAGCAGCACACAAACTCAAAGCCGCCATCCTTCTCCTGGTCCAGCATCTTCAGCCACATCAACCACTGCTGTCCTCCTTGCCCCCTCTCAACCATCCTCCACTCCGTCTCTCGCCTTGAGCAGTTCCTGCTCATCTGCCCACAGTCAGGTGTCTGTCAAGGACATGTTTGAGTGTAAGAAGCCAATGTCAGAAAGTCACCCCCTTGCCCGGCGTCTGATAGCTGGCTTGTCTGAACAATTAGTCCGCCAGCTTTTACCATACAAGCTGGTGGAGTCTGAGGCGTTCAGAAAATTTGTAGCTATTGGGACACCGCAGTGGAAGGTACCCGGATGCAATTTCTTTTCACAAAAGGCAATCCCCAAGCTGTACTCGATTGTGCAAAAGGAAGTAATGGCATGTCTGGCACACAGTGTTGGGGCAAGGGTCCATCTGACCACTGATAGCTGGTCTGCAAAGCATGGTCAGGGCAGGTATATCACCTACACTGCGCATTGGGTAAACCTGCTGACGGCTGCCAAGCATGGAATGCGAAAACCAGACTCTGCATCAACTGTGTAATTTTCCATGGGAGTTTTGCCATGGATTCCTCTCCGGCATGCCACAGTCCAGGTGTTAGTCCCCTTGAAATAACTTTTCCATCACTTTTGTGGCCAGAAAGAGTCCCTGTGGGTTTTAAAATTTGCCTGCCCATTGAAGTCAATGGCGGTTCGCCCGGTTCGCCGGTTCGCGAACGTTTGCGGAAGTTCCCGTTCGCCATTCGCGAACGGAAAATTTAGTGTTCGCGACATCACTACTTATAAAGCCTTGCCACACCCAGCAATTAGGCTAAGAACACTCTGATTGGCTGGTTTAGGCCAATCAGAGTGCTCTTTGTCATTTTACACAGCGTGGGAAAATTCCAAAGAACTTTCCCACCCTGTGTAAAATGGCACAGAGCACTCTGATTGGTTAGATTGCAAACCCACCAATCAAAGTGCTCTTTGTCATTTTGCACAGCGTGGGAAAATTCCAAAGATCTTTCCCATGCTGTGTAAAATGACACAGAGCACTGTGATTGGTGGGCTTGGAATATAACCAATCAGAGTGCTCTTTGTCATTTTACACAGCGTGGGAAAATTCCAAAGAACTTTCCCACGCTGTGTAAAATGACAAAGAGCACTCTGATTGGTGGGCTTGGAATCCAACCAATCAGAGTGCTCTGTGTCATTTTACACAGTGTGGGAAAGTTCTTTAGAATTTTCCCACGCTGTGTAAAATGACAAAGAGCACTCTGATTGGCTTAAACCAGCCAATCATAGTGTTCTTAGCTTAATTGCAGTGCGTGGAAAGGCTTTATAAGCCTTCCCCCGCCCTGCAGAGTTCAGTCTGCGCGGAGCCCTCCATGGGTGAAGATGGATTATTTTTTTTTAGGCTTGTTTTTTTTGTTTTTTTTAATTTGAGTCGGTTCTTATGGCTTTTTATTTGGACTTTTTTGGGGCTGAAAAAAGAAGATTTTAGAAAAAACAAGACGTCAAATGGTAAGTTGAATCTTTCTTTACAGGTTAGTTATTTTATTCCCCCTCACTATTTTTTAGGGTGAGGGGGGTAGGTAGGGGGTAACTTCTTTTGGGGTGGGGGGTGGGTGACTAGGGGCTTGGGGTCCCCTAGTCACCTTTGATTGGGGGGATATAGGGCCCCAACCCACAACTCAGGTGTGGAGGTCTGGGGGGGGCAGTAGGTCCCCCCTTATTGTTTTTTAAGGCCTCCACCCACTGCTCAGGGGTGGGGGCCAGGGGGGGAGGACAGTAGGTCCCCCCTCATTATTTTCATGGCCCCCAACCACCGCGCAGGGGTGGGGGCCTGGGGGGAGGACAGTAGGTCCCCCCTCATTATTTTTATGGCCCCCCACCCACCGCGCAAGGGTGGGGGTGGGGGGAGGACAGTAGGTCCCCTTATTGTGATTTATGTCCCCCACCCACCGAGTAGGGGTGGGGGCCGGGGGGGAGGACAGTAGGTCCCCCCCTCATTATTTTTATGGCCCCCACCCACCGCGCAGGGATGGGGGCCGGGGGAGGACAGTAGATCCCCCCACCTCATTATTTTTATGGCCCCCACCCACTGCGCATGGGTGGGGGTGGAGGGAGGACAGTAGGTCCCCCCATTGTGATTTATGGCCCCCACCCACTGCGCACGGTTGGGGGCCGGGGGGAGGACAGTAGGTCCCCCCTCATTATTTTTATGGCCCCCACCCAGCATGCAGGGGTGGGGGTGAGGGAGGACAGTAGGTCCCCCCTCATTATTTTTATGGCCCCCACCCACCGCGCAGGCGTGGGGGAGAGGGGGAGGACAGTAGGTCCCCCCCAGTGTGTATCAGGGTCCCTGAGGACCGGTGTCAATTCATATCTGCCAAGTGACCCTATGTAGGGGGAATAGTCCCTATTCTGCTCTGTGGCAGTGTGTATCAGGGATCCTTAGGATAGGTGTAAATCCATATCTGCCAAGTGACCCTATGTAGGGGGAACAGTCCCTATTCTGCTCTGTGTCAGTGTGTATCAGGGATCCTTAGGATAGGTGTCAATCCATATCTGCCAAGTGACCCTATGTAGGGGGAACAGTCCCTATTCTGCTCTGTGTCAGTGTGTATCAGGGATCCTTAGGATAGGTGTAAAAAAAATGAATGCAGCTTGCGAATGAATCTTAAATGGATGCTGTCCAGGAGGTGGGAGGGTCTGGAAGGGAGGGTCTGCTGCTGATTGGCTGGAATGTGTCTGCTGAATGTGAGGTACAGGGTCAAAGTTTACTCAATGATGACGAATAGGGGGCAGACCGAACATCGCATATGTTCGCCAGCTGCTGCGAACGCGAACACGCTATGTTCGCCGGGAACTATTCGCCGGCGAACCGTCTGGGACATCACTAATTATATATGAATTGATTATAGTGATTTGTGCCTTGCAGGGCCGGCCCGTCCATTGGTGCCAGTGGACCATGGCTCTAGGCGGCACATTCACAGGAGCGGCATTTTGCTGCTCCTGTACCTTTAAGAAATCAGCTGTAAGGTGCCCGGGCGCCTATGCATATATCTAAAGTGATTACTGCTATATGCTATTCCAGGCCCCTTACAGCCTTGATTAATGAAGAATGGGCCCAGACCTGTAGTCTCCACTCCAGCAACAGCAGCAGGTATTTTCCGCTCCTCCCTCAACCCACGAGAGCATTGCCGCTGGTTACCATGGTAACACTCCGTGGCATGGAAAGCAAGCCGGAGCATTGCCATGGTAACCCAGCAGCCATGCTCTCGCGACTCGTGGAAGGAGCGGACTGTACCTGGTGCTGCTACTGGAATGGAGATTACAGCTCTGGGCCCTCTCTTCATTATCTTCCAGCTTTAATAGGCCTCCGGAACACCAGGGAGTTAAGTATGCTCCCTCCCTTCCCACAGGTAAGAGGTAGGGAGGGAAGAATAACCATAAGCAAAAATAAAAAATAAATAAAAGCTGTTCATCCCCCATTAAAACACACACTACATGCACACTCTACATACACACTATACATAGACTACATGTACACTATATACATACACTAAATGCACAACACACACACACTACATTCACTACACACTATATGCACTATAAACACACTACATCCACTATACACACACAATGCATACAATCCACACTACATGCACTACACACACACTGCCTCCACTATACACACACACACAATGCATTCACTACACACACTGCATACAATTCACACATTACATGCACCACACACTGTCTCCACTATGCGCACACACACACTGCATGCACTACGCACACACTATGCACTACACACATTACATGCACTTCACTTCATGCACTACACGCACACAACACACACTACGTGCACTACACAAACATTGCATCCACTATACACACTGCATACAATACACACACTACATGCACTACACACACCTATTACATGCACTACACACTACATGCACTACACACACTGTATCCACTACACACAGACACTGCATCTCCTATACACAATGCATCCACTACGCACACACACACACACACACATACACACTCAATGCGTTCACTACACACACTGCGTACAACACACAGAGATGCTTCATCCACTGCATACTATACACAATCACACACTCTGCTTCCACTGTACCCGTACATAATGCTTTCACCACACACTGCATACAACACACACACTGAATCCACTTCCCAGACACACCCTTTGCATCCACTATACAATGTCTTGGGCTGGCCCTGGTGCCTTGGCAAATTGAGGCCAGTAAGAGTAGGGCAGGTCAATTTCCAGATAGTCTAATAAGCAGGATAAAATGTATTGCTGCAATGAAGGTCACATGTATCAAATAGATAAGGGCTCCCAGCACCTATTAAACTTGGCTTTCTAAGAAGGATACAATAAGTAGGTGGGTGTTTATTAAAATTAATTAATTAAAGTACTGGCCTACCCTTAGGCCTAAATTAATTAAATACTAAAGGTTACTTCCATATGAACAATTAAACATCCACTAGGGGACTTATTTATCCACTTGTATCCCCTCTACAAAACTGTTGATAATAATAAAAATCTATAAATCCTGCTGTACTTCTGTTTGGTAATAAAGTACAAAGTAATAAAGTAATCAAAGTAAGTGAGAACAAACTAAACCATTTATGCAATATATGCAATACTGGAGCTTGGTATTTCATAATGGTATATTAATTATTCAGTTGTTCAAATATTAATTATTACGCTAACAAAAGAATAAGAATTATAGCAAATCAGAATGAATTATCTGAGGAGTTGCGGCATGAATAAAATATTACCATTTCTTTTTGTTAAATCTTTTTTTTTTGTCTTTTAATATTTACCTAAAATGAATTGTGGGGTTGTACCTTTAACATTTTATTCATTCGATACAATAATATTTTATGCATAAAAGTCAGGAAATGTAGCTGAATGTGGAATGAAAATGAGTGATTTATAATTACCAAGGTCAGAAAGTAAATGCCGTCTAACACAGCATAGAACACAGCTATGGACTCAATTTAATTTTAAATTGTGGGTAAAACAGTTTTGACACTTTAAATATATTGATGTGCAGCAGCATGCTAAACCATATTTTTTAATGTTGCAAATTTCAACATGCAACGTGCAAAACCATTGGAGAGACATATGGCTTACCCTGAATGTGAAAGCAACTTGCTTTTAACTTTCTGTTAATGTTTGAAATATTATATTCAGTACATGTAACAAAAGTGAAATTGATATTTTTGTGTAATACAAATAACTATTATGTATAAAGAAAGTGATGTCTGCAAAAGTACTCTAGTACAGCTACTTTTTATGGTTATTAGTAATAACCATTATTTCATTATAACTGCAATTTACCTGAATGATTGATTGTATGAACTATTGAATTCTGAGCTGAAAAGTAGCCAAATCATGAACAAAGCAAATCATTCAATGGGCTAGCATGTTTGTTTTGAGTTGTGATTCTGCCCATGGTGCCAAAAGAAGGGATGATTGATGAGAAAAAAAAAAAAGATTGATGGTTAGGGGTCAGTCACTAAATGTTGATTTTCTTTCACAGATTAAGCGAAAAGTGACAAGTCCAAATACAGTGAGAAATTGGAAAAGCATTAAAAAATTACATTTGTATGCTATATATTTAATACATTTATAATATATAAATATAGATTTGATTTACTGCTCTACCTCTGTAGCCTTCTGTTGGCTACTTTTTCTCACTTGGTGGCAGGAGAATGCGCCTATCACTGTATTGAAAAACATATACTTATTTTATGTACATATTTGACAATAGTGTGATTAGCCATTATCATACTCTTTTAGGTTAACAAAAAAAAAAAAAAAACACAAAAAATAGGTTTGGGCACAGCCCCTACAGTTTCTTCAGCAGTTAAACTTTATTGTGGAGTGCAAAAAAAAATAGACAATGTTTCAGCTCCCTTGAGCCTTTGTCAAGTCAACTGAGGACCTGCACCCTTTTAGATTGTCTAAATCATTTTACCACATTTTTTTTTTGTTTACAAAATTCTGGCAAAATTAACCTCTATAAGGCTGAGTGAGCTGTTTTAATTTACAATCTGGCTGTTGACAGTCAGATAAACTACAAACAGGTAGTGGTCTCTTTACTATATGCCCCCCTGGGCATCATTCTAATGCAGGTTGCTTTGTTGTTCAGATCATTTAGTACAGTCATAGGCTGAGCTGCTTACATACCCTTTTGATAAAGAAGTATTTTTTTGGAGTGAGGGAGTGTGGCTAAAGAGGCAGTTTATGGTGCAGCATTCTACAAAAAAAAATATTTTATGTAAAATCTATAAAGATTTGAGCATGCAAAAAGTACAGCATATTAATGAAGTCAAATGCATTACAGTAGTATCGGTGCCCTGAGTGTCCCTTTTAAGTATAGAAGCTTATAGTTGTAATACCTTTAGTTTGAAATTTAAAAACTACTACCAAAAACAGCAAATAGTGTTTGAAGCAGCTAAAATGCTATAAAGTGTTATAATTTTTTTCCCCTTATTGAATAACTATGTTATACAGTATAATAACATGACTTGAATTCAGTGGAAGAAAAGGAGTTTGTACAGAGGTTGTGTTTTTACCAATTATTCTATTAAGTTTTAAGACTAGGTAGTTCCTCTCCTCTCACTTTTGATTATAATCTATATTCATGTGAATATGGGAGAAACAACATCCTGCATAACCCAACTGTGAAGCGAGGAGCTCATGGAATGCTGTACATTGGTTAAATTAACAGTTATATGTGCTCTATAAAAAACATATTCTTTAATATGCGTATAATCTAAGCCCCTCATACACTCCCTAGCCTAAACCGTAAGTGTACTCAGGGCCGGCCTTTGGGGTGTGCGAGCTGTGCGGCCGCACAGGGCACCATGGCAACAGGGGCGCCGAGCAGCCAACACAGCTTGCACAATAGGGCTTGTTAATCCTTCCCTTGCAGTCTCTGTGGCATTTAGGAGGTTAATATAGAGGAGAGCCTTTGGGGAGTAACCAGGCAGCACACAGATCACAGGCATTCCTGGCTTCCGTGAACTCCCAGCTCCTGATAAGAGACATGCAGTTTAAAAGGAGCTGTGAGTGGCTGCAGAGCTAAGGAGGAGGAGTCAGTAAGGGAGCAGACACTCACTCTCCAATCTGACAGCTCCTCTGCTTACTCATCCACTAAGCATGCTCCTCCCGACCCCCTCCCGTCCTTAGCTGCCAGTCTGGCATTTTACAGCACTGACCACTTTTATGGCCTCTGTGCTGCCTGTAGATTGCCCTCGGAGGAGTGCCATCACCTCACAGCCTTCCTTCCCCTGCTGCTGTGTGACACCCTGTAGATCAGCTAATCCTGTCTGGGAGCATGGCTGAGGATGGAGCTATTGGCTGCTGCAGGTCAGTACTCTATGACCTGATATATCTATTAACTGTCTGTTAGTGCCCCGTTTCTGTCAGTGCTGCCAGGCACCAACCATTACAATCCTGTAGGATCTGCCAAACTAATGTCTCTGTAAACCACACAGTGGATGTATGCATTTGTAAACTGTTGTATGCCAGTGTCTGTGTGTGTCATAAGGTACAACTCTCAGTGTCTGTGTGACAGTGTTTATGCCAGGGTCTGTGCCAGTGTGTGTTTGTGTTTCAGTTAGTGCTTGTGACAGTGAATGCCTGTGGCGGTGAGTTCTTGTGTCAATGTGTGTTAGTGAATGATTGTGACGGTGTGTAGCAGTGAGTGCTTGTGGCAGTGAGTGTGTGTGTTGGTGAGTGCTTGCTCAGTGTATGTCTGTCAATGAGTTTCTGTGTGTTTGTGTCAGTGAGTGCACATCAGTGTTTGTGTCATTGATTGTATGCATCATGAGTGCATCTGACAGTGGTTCTATGTGTACTTGTGATTGTGTGTGTCAGTGAGCGAGAGTAAGTGTTGTTGTGCATCCTTTTTTTAAATAGACCATTTGTTATATATAGGTTTATAGGTTTTTCTCTTACCGTTTAAACAACAAATTCAAGTAGTTTTACTTAAAGTAACACTATTGTCACCGAGCCATTGAGATGAAGAGGTTTGAGTGCATGGACCTGTGTTTTTGAGATACTGCAATATTTAAATTGCTGTGTTAAGTCCAGCAATAAGTCAGTATAAGAGCCACTCGAGGTGCTTCCGCTGCACTGACTGAGTAAAACTTGGTCACGTGATGCAGGAGCCCCATAGAAAAGCATTGATTCAATCCTTTCCTATGGGAACATTTTACTGCCTGTGCAACACTTGCTTGTCTTCTATGAGAAGCATTGGATTGGACATTGGTGTGGTAGGCAATGTTGATACCGGAGAAACTGACGGAAGCCAAGCACAGAGAGATGGACACAGGTTTCTTCAGGAAGGAAGAGATTCTTTATTCGGTTCACCGATCGGGACTCAGAGGGACTAATGTCACCAAAAACAGCAAAGATCTGAGCACTGAATACATAGAGTACATTCCTTAGATAGCACTGTAGCTCCTCCCACAATTAACTACGCCCACACATACCCTTAACCTATTCAATGAATAGATTCTAAAATCATCCATCCGGTCTAACCACGTGGCTCATCTGAAACAAAGGAGAGGGACGCGTAATTCCAGTTCCTACACTCTTGCACATGCTCAGTACAGTGATGACAGTATCTTAGCTACGTGTAACTAACTAACTGATACTACAAACACATGTACATACATATGCCTTGTGGCAATCTTTTATTTTACTGGAATTACATCACATTCCCCCCTTTGATGCCTCTGATATTTCACAATTACTTGAGGCATCACTTAACCTTGGTTTGCATATACCTCAGGTTACCATGAACCAGACCAGACTTTTCTATGATGTGAATCCCTCAACACTCCTCTTCCTGCATTGGTTCTCCCTGATTTAAAGCCTCTTATTTATATATGGCCATTATCTGTGCAGCAGCCTTTCTCTCTGCTATATTTTCTATCAGGCTCTGCACCGACCTAACTACTAAAGGAATCAAACACGGTAGGAGAAGGCACAACATTAAAATCAGCATGACTCCCCCTACCAATGCCTTGAGTCCTCCAAGCTGCTCATACCAGTTACCAAACCAACTACTCTGATTATACCCTTTCCATACTTGTGTAGGCACATGTGCTAATTTAACCATATGGCTAGTAAGCTCAGCTATTGCTTGCCCTTCATCATCCATTTGAAGACAGCAATTGCTCAGGTTAAACTTCCCACATACACCTCCCTCTACTGCCAATAGGTAATCCAAGGCTAATCTATTTTGGTACACTGCTGTCCTCATTCTGGTATTATGCTTCGCTAGAAGATTGAGCGCTTGTGAGGTCTCATTAGTAATTATCTCAACCACCGCCTGTAACCTTATAATGTGGTTGAGCATATAAATTGGGGTTCTATATCCGAAAGTACCATCCTCTGCCCAAGTGGCTGGCCCATAATAATCTATAATACGCTGGGGAGGCCATTCATCATCTTCCCAGGCGCCTATCTCTATGGGTCCTCTTTTCTTCCTATGATTCACATCATACACTTTAACTCCCAAAGTCTCACCTGTTTCAATAGGCAAGAAGAAGAAGGATGGTTTGAGCATACCCAACACTCATGCCCCTTCCCAGTCCTGTGGCAACTCCGAATAGGCCTTCTTACCACAGATCCAGTACAAATTTGCTGGGGCTTTCCAACTAGATGTGATGGATAAGTCAAACCATACGTCCTTTAAATTGGCATATCTTGCAAACGGGTTAGATGGTTCTGAGACATTTGAAGCCGACCACCAAGTTGTATTCTTTGTATCATCATCATAAGCTTTTTGCCCTAGACAAGTTAATTCTCCTACAGAAGTATTAAACATCATTCCTTTCCTTGCTATGCAAATATAACCTATGATGGAGGTTTTTAATCTCCACTCAGATTTACCTCTAACACTCATCTGATAATCGGCTTGTGAAGATATTAATTGTTCAACTGCCTCAGAACCGGACATTACCTCCTTTGCTTCCCAAGGCCATTGGTCTCCCATGTTAGTACCTCCACACACATAGCAGTTGGTTACATTAAGACTACCAGCAATACTCTCAGCTAAATCTATGAACAGGTTTTTAGTGTTATGGGGGATCTTATTATCTACACTCATTTCTTTATAAAAGGAATGGAATACCTGATGAGTTTGGGAGGTTACAGTATCGGTCTCTATCCCTATAAACAATATTGTCCCAGGGTCCAAACCCGTTCCATATATTTGAAACCCAAATAAGTTACCATATTTATCTAAGAATTGGTCAGGATTATTTATAAGAATATGGACTGGATTGCATTCCATAGACTTACAGTATGGATTGGTAGGCAACTTAGTAACAATCATATCCTTGTCTGCTGTCTGTCCCCAAGTTACCCACCCCACACAAGACCAATATGGGCAATAATTATATTCCCTATCTGGGCATCTAGGACTTACATACTTGTTTTTACTACTGGGACAAATATATTTATCGTTAGACCCATACGTTCTCTCCCACCTAAGATCCCCACATACATTCACGGCTTTCTACCACTTGATATCGCTTTACATGCATCAAATAGCAGAACACCCAAAGAATGTACGGTTTCTAACTCAGTTTTATTTATTAGGGTCCCCTGTGGATCTCCATTCCTGAGGGTCAACCAAATTGTACGGGGTTGATACTCCGGATTGAAGCACTTAGGTTCTCCTACTCCTAAATGGCATACACTATATTCTATATTTAGGTACCTACACCTAGACACATCACCTTTACACTCATATTGTGAATGCCAAATTAGGGTCTGGGAAATATGATTACCTGTTCTAGTAGTCTTAATGCAAACCTCACAGCTAGGAGTGTCGGTTCCTCTACCTTCCTGAATATAAAAAGACATATAAATAAACATTATCATTAGCACATCTTTCGTCGGCTGCATCCTCAGTCTTCGTCCGTGCGATGGCACCTCAGCTTCCAGGATGTAAGGGCTGCAGGGAATGGAGTTCTGCTCGTCTTCACAGGGGTCTCTTCGAGACTTTCCTGGCTTTTAATAACACGTTGGTGAGTGGACAGGCGTTATTATGGCCGTCTAAACACTCACTTACCAATCTCTGAAACAATAAAATTTGTAATCCACAAGGTTTCCTCGTCACTCCGACTGAGTCGTGCGCTTTAACCGGATCTTGCAGGGATTCTCTGGATCTGTTGTAGCTTGCCAAGAATCTACTGCTGCTGGTTTAAACCTGGAGTGATGAATCCACGGAGTCACTTCGGCCACTTTTATTGCTGTAGGGGTAGACAAAAGAACAACATAAGGACCCCTCCACTTAGGCCCTAACGGTATATTATTCCACTCTTTAATCCACACTTGGTCTCCTGGATGGTAACTATGAACAGGGGGATAAATATTCACAGGTAATCTATCTTGTACCCATTTCTGTACCTCCTCCATAGTTTTACCCAACTCTACAACCTGCTGCCGAGTAATTCCTTCTCCCAACTGACTCAAATCCCCCCTTAAGTTACCAAGTACGGGAGGTGGACGCCCATACATGATTTCAAAAGGAGAGAGACCCATCCTTCTGGTAGGTGTACTTCGAATACGCAACAGAGCTATAGGCAAAAGCACATTCCACTTGAGTTGGGTTTCCTGACACATTTTTGCCAACTGATTCTTAATAGTTCTATTCATTCTTTCTACTTTACCAGAACTCTGAGGTCTATATGCCGTATGAAGTCTCCACTTGATACCAAGCATATGAGTCAGTTGTTGTAGGCACTGATGAACAAAGGCTGGACCATTGTCCGATCCTATAGAGCAGGGTAGTCCATATCGGGGTATTATTTCTCGTAGCAGGAATCGCACAACTTCTCCTGCTTTCTCTGTACGAGTAGGACATGCTTCTACCCAGCCTGAATAGGTGCACACAACTACTAGTAGGTAGCGATGTCCACCAGATTTAGGCATAACTGTATAGTCAATTTGTAGATCGGACATAGGGAGTCCCCCCATATACTGAACTCCTGGTGGTTTTACTGGTCCTTGCCTTGCATTATTTTTAGCACATGTTACACATCTTCGTACAATGGCTTGAGTTAAGTTGGACAATCTTGGTATGTAGAAATGTTTTCTGAGAGATTCTTCTGTACTATCTCTTCCAGAATGTGTCCCGTTGTGATAATTTTGGACAATTTCTACCTCTAGTGATGCTGGAATGACTATTCTCCCATCTTCTAACTGATACCATTTGTTCTCCAGGTACTTTCCAGGTTCAGTCTTTAACCACTCCTCTTCTTGAGCTGTATAAACTGGAGTCCATTGAGACAGTGGAGTTGGTATAAGAGCAGCTATATGTTCCACATATTCCTGTCTTCCTGATTCAGCGGCACGCTTAGCTGCATTATCTGCCATCCGATTTCCTTTGGTTACATCACCATCGCCTCTCAGATGTGCTCGACAATGTATAATACCAACTTCTTTTGGTTCCCATACTGCTTCCAATAGTTGTAGTATTTCAGCTGCGTATTTGATTTCTTTGCCCTCTGAATTCAATAGTCCTCTTTCTTTATACAAAGCTCCGTGGGCATGAGTGGTTAAAAACGCATACTTGGAGTCCGTGTAGATGTTTACTCTTAAACCTTCAGCCAATTGTAACGCTCGTGTTAGTGCTATCAATTCTGCCTTTTGTGCTGATGTTCCTTTTGACAGTGGCCGAGCTTCTATCACCTTGTCTATCGTTGTTACTGCATATCCTGCATAGCGAATCCCTTCTTTCACATAACTACTGCCGTCTGTATAATATTGGACATCGGGGTTCTGGATGGGAAAATCACGAAGATCTGGTCTACTTGAAAATACTTCATCCATCACCTCCAAACAATCATGTTGACTTTCAGTAGGTTGCGGCAAAAGGGTAGCTGGATTTAAGGTATTGACAGTCTCTAAATGCACTCTTGGGTTTTCACACAACATTGCTTGATACTTGGTCATACGGCTGTTACTGAACCAATGATTGCCTTTGTAATCCAACAACGTCTGTACTGCGTGTGGGACTCGTACATAAAGTTCTTGACCCAGAGTGAGTTTATCGGCTTCAGCTACTAGCAGGGCGGCTGCAGCTACGGCTCTTAGACAAGGTGGAAGACCACTGGCCACTGCATCCAGCTGCTTAGACATATAAGCAACAGGTCTTTGCCATGATCCCAAGTACTGTGTCAATACTCCCACAGCCATTCTTCTTTGCTCGTGTACATACAGGTAGAATGGCCGTGTGTGATCAGGTAGACCTAATGCTGGGGCACTCATCAAAGCCTTCTTCACATCTTCTAATGCCTTTTGCTGTTCTGGGTTCCATAAGAAGGGGTCGTGTTCTGTACCCTTGATAGCTGCATACAGTGGTTTCGCCAGTATCGCATAACTGGGAATCCATATCCTACAGAAGCCTGCTTCCCCCAAGCACTCTCGCACTTGTATTCTATTCTTGGGTATTGGTATTTGGCACACAGCTTCTTTTCTCTCTGGCCCCATTATTCTTTGACCTTCAGAGATATGGAATCCCAGATATTTGACAGTTGGCAAACACAACTGAGCCTTCTTCCTAGACACCTTGTATCCTGCCTTCCAGAGAATGTGTAGTAGATCGTGTGTTGCTTGCTGACATATTTCCCTTGTAACTGCGGCTATCAACAAATCATCTACATATTGTAATAGTACACACTCTCCTGGGATGGACTTGAAATCCAGTAAGTCTTGACTTAAAGCTGAACCAAATAGGGTAGGTGAATTTTTAAACCCTTGGGGCAGTCTTGTCCAAGTCATCTGGCGTTTTGAGCCCGTTACAGCATTTTCCCATTGGAAAGCGAAGATACATTGGCTTTCTGTGGCAATTCAGAGGCAAAAGAAGGCATCTTTGAGGTCTAAGACTGTAAAATAGGTAGCCCCGCCCGGAATTAAAGCAAGCAGGTTATACAGATTGGGCACAACTGGGTGTATACTTACAACCGCATCATTGACTGCTCTCAAGTCCTGCACAGGACGGTACTCATCTGTACCGGGCTTTTGAACAGGCAGCAATGGGGTGTTCCAGGGGGAAGTACAGAATTTTAGGATACCATACCGTATGAACTTATCCAGATACGATTGAATATTCTTCTTAGCCTTCTGCGGGATATGATATTGCCGTAGGCTCACTGGATAAACCCCAAGTTTTAGTCCAATTCGAATGGGTGGAATATTGCGGGCCAGTCCTGGTGGGTTGTTCTCTGCCCAAACTCCTGGTATGTTGAATACGGATTCATCACTCTTAGGGTTTTGGCTAGTCAACGCTGTATAATGTCGCCACTCTTCTTCCTTTGGTACAGATAATGTCATAATACCTGAAGGTCCATTAAACTTTAAAGATGTTGTTCCATTTGGTAGGAACGCTATCTGCGCTTGTAATTTTGATAGCAAATCACGTCCTAGCAATTGGACTGGACATTCAGGCATATAAAGGAATTGGTGTTTCACTACGTGGCCTCCCAATGCACATTGTCGACTTTTAAGAACCGGTTTTGCAGCACTTCTTCCAGTTGCTCCTATTACGGTGATAGTTCTTCCAGATGGAGGAGCAACTAGATCAGTCACCACCGAATGTTCAGCACCAGTATCAATCATGAATGCACTCCTTTTTCCCCCTATTGATACTTCGACCATAGGCTCCGCTCGGCCAAGGGGGATGGAGCCCGGTCGGTATCAATAGTCATCCATGACCGTGTCAGCCAATCCTACAAAGTCCCTATCTTCTCTATGGCGGGACCTTTGCGCTGCGGGATAATATCTGTCTTCCCTAACACTACCTCTGTCATTACCATTACTCCCTATGGGACCTCCTCTACCGCTCGCTCTACCTCTAAAGTTTCCATATCCTGCCCTGGGTGGGTCTCTCTCGTACTGCTCTCTTTTTGGACACTCGCTTCTCCAATGCCCTTCTTCTCTACAGTATGCGCACTGATTCCTACTCAGGGGTTCCCTATTCCACTTACTATCGCCTCTATCCGGGCCCCGTCTATCTACGCCTGTGATCGCTACCGCTAGCATGTCCGCCTTTTTACGCATCTTGCGCTCTTCCTCTTTCTTACTCTCTGATTCCCTGTTCATGTAAACCTTATTAGCTACCTCCATTAGTTGGGTGATGGACATTCCTTCAAACCCTTCTAACTTTTGTAGCTTGCGCTTAATATCTCCGTAGGCTTGGCTGACAAAGGCAGAGTTTATCATTCGGGAATTCTCAGGGGCTTCCGGATTAAAGGGGGTATACAAGCGGTATGCCTCCAATAATCGATCATAAAAGACACTGGGCGCTTCATCACTTTTCTGTATCACCTCAGCCGTCTTAGACATATTTATGGCTTTCTTCCCTCCGGCTTTCATGCCAGCAATTATAGCGTCTCTATAGGCTTTTAAATGAACCATATCTGCGCCATTAACATCCCATTCGGGATCAGCGTTAGGATAATGATCTGTGGCCCATGCTGCTGGATTAGCTTGGTTTAATGTACGGGCTTCTTCTTCCAGCACTTTAATGGCAGCTTGGTTTATCCTAGTCCTCTCCTCGTTGTTAAATAATGTCATTAGTAATTGCTGGCAATCAGCCCAAGTAGGATTATGCGTCTGGACTATTGAGGTGAACAGGTCGGTCATAGCTTGTGGTTTATCAGTGTACGAGGAATTATGGGTTTTCCAATTTAAGAGATCGGTAGTTGTGAATGGGACATATACGAAGACTGAGTCAGCATACACCATTTGACCTACATCATTAAGGTATGCTGACCCGGGAGTCAAACGAAGTGGCATCTGATAATGTTTAGGTTTTTGGGTACCGGTCAGTTGTCGGGTTAGTACAGGGCTTCGTTGAGGGGCGTCGGTTAGGGGTTCCAGTCGAGGGGTAGTAAGGCATGGGGATGTAGAAGCTTTCTTGTGGGGAAGGTCGGTGAATAAAATATTCCGAGCCAGGCTAGAGGAAGCCTGACCGGAAGCTTGATATGGCGCCAAATCAGGATATGTGGGTTTAACGGGGGTTGGTACCGGAAGGGGAGGTTTAGTAATGAGGGGGATGGACTCTGAGCTAGAGGAGGAAGCGGATGGGGACAACGGGGAAAGGGGTGTAGAACTTCCTGTATCACTTCCCCTTGAGGAGAAGTAAGGGGGCGGCATAGGGATCTCGGACTCAGGGGGCGTGTCCAAAATGGGCGTAACCATGGCCCTAGTGGACAAACGATTCCTGGCCACCATGAGGCGACATTGCTCCTCGTGGCATATTCGGATCCATCTTGGCGAGTCGTTTACGGCCTGCCTCCAACAATCAATGTATGGAAACTGTCCGTAAAGTTCAGGCCTACCTGATTCAGCCACGTGTACACGCTGTACCAGATTTGGATCTAAACTGCTTTGGTTGCGTCCATGTGGCAACCAAAGTAGGCCATTCCCTATTAAACAAAGTGATCAAACGTGCAGGAGACATTTTAACCCCCAAATCACATTTTGTAAATCCCTATTTAAAATTCTTTAACATGCATCCTAAGGGATCCAAAATCGTTGAGTCCGACGCACCCATACTTAACAATGGAGCGTCGTTTCCAACGAATACTATACACACACTCTATTCAACGGTCACACCCGTTCCCTCGGCAACAGCACCACGTGGTACAGTTACCAAGTGAAACGTACACAATAAAAAAAACTCAGGGAATTCCCATACACACACAGCTGTTACACCAGTCACTAAGTAACTGATACTATGCCCTTTGGCGAAACTATACCGTCACCCACGCTATAATTCCTATATATGAATTACCCGTCTATAACATACCCCAGTAACATCGTCTTTACAAACAGTAGTTACAGTACGGTTAGCATAGGTCAAGTACAATTTAAGGTCACAATACAATTATTAGTGGTTATGGTGTTAGACATGCAATAGACGAAAATTATTAGTATTTATATACAGTGTCAGTAAATATACAGGGTTATGGTACCGTGCACTATAATACAGCTACACACTATTAACACTCTCGCTAGACGGCAGAGCTCACGCTATCTAACAAGATATACACGCTTCTAAACAATCTTTAACACATATACAATTCCCAACTAATCTATTGGCCAGTACCTTGATGGACTACCTAAAACTATCTACATCCGTTTTGGTTAGCCACACTGCCCAAGCACCACATATAGAGAACTAGAGGGCGGAATTTACAACAGAACCCTTTTAGTCTATCTACTCTATCAAAAGTCTAGTGGGTTCCAAATTTACACGCCTTCCCACTTAGCCAAGATAGGTTGAGAGCTAGCGGACCGAATTTACACAGACGCCGCTTAGTCTCCCGGTCCCTCCGACCTAGCGAACAAATTGTACAACCTAGAATGCTAGTCTAGACAAGACACCGGTGTCCGGCTAGGGCTATTTACACAGAACCCCGCCTGACTCCAAACCAAATTAAACGGTCTTACTAAAGAGCGTTCAATTGAGCGGTGCGCCTTCGCTCCTTCCCTCCGACAGAGGGGGCAGATTCCGTACACAAATAACCCCTTATGGGCCTACCGCACAATCGGTATACCCCTAGTGGGTCCGCCGTCTAAAACAGCGGTCGTCTTACCTCCTCGTTCCTGAACCTGAGTTCACACTCATCGACGGGGACACCCCAGCACTTACTACGTAGAGGCCGATGATCTCCTGGACAACAGACCAGTGGCGCCGAGACGAAGGGAGGTCCACGCAGAAGTTCAGGGGTGCAGCCGTAGAGAACGTGGGCAAAGATAGACCGTCTCACGCCTCTGCTTCTCAGCTACCGTTGAACGATGAGCTTCCCGGCCAATGCACCAAATGATACCGGAGAAACTGACGGAAGCCAAGCACAGAGAGATGGACACAGGTTTCTTCAGGAAGGAAGAGATTCTTTATTCGGTTCACCGATCGGGAATCAGAGGGTCTAATGTCACCAAAAACAGCAAAGATCTGAGCACTGAATACATAGAGTACATTCCTTATATAGCACTGTAGCTCCTCCCACAATTAACTACGCCCACACATACCCTTAACCTATTCAATGAATAGAGTCTAAACTCATCCATCTGGTCTAACCACGTGGCTCATCTGAAACAAAGGAGAGGGACGCGTAATTCCAGTTCCTACACTCTTGCACATGCTCAGTACAGTGATGACAGTATCTTAGCTACGTGTAACTAACTAACTGATACTACAAACACATGTACATACATATGCCTTGTGGCAATCTTAGCCTGCTAAACTTTTATTTTACTGGAATTACATCACAATGTCTCCTCCATGACATTGGGGGAGGCGCAGGGGAAAAGATGAATAAATCTTTATTATTTTCTCATTTTAATTGCAAATGGGAGACACCTATATAGAGCGATATTTATATTGCACTTATGTAAAATTTGTATTTTGATACAGCTTTTTAATATTTTTTTTGGGGGGGGGGGATAAATAAGGAGGTTTAAATGGTTAGAAATATTAATGGCAGGATGTGGACCAAGAGGGCTAGTGGCCGGACTAGGGCGCCGTGAAGATTTTTCGCACAGGGCGCCTACAGGCCTAAGGCCGGCACTGAGTGTACTATAACAACTTTACATGTGGTCACTGTTGTTCTCTGTGTCATTACAATGCAGTGTTCGCAACAACCCAAACTACTCAAACGGAGATACCCCTATATTTTTACTTTTGCTAATTATATATGCATTTATGTACTTGCTAACATTTTATTTTTAGTTACTAAAATTCCCCAATATAACATAGCAGCAGTTTCAATTGTGTAAGTTTAAAAAAAAATTGTGGACATGTCTTTATTTTGCACTTGTAGATTAAAAAAAAAAGAAAAACGAGTTAAAAGTAAACAAGGTGGTTACTCTCCTCAGGAAATGTATCTTAACTTAATTTGTGGGTTTTAATACAGTAAAACTATTTCAGATTTCAGATTTATGTCTTGTTTTCATTGTAATTGGTAAGTGTTGCTGTCCTAACCATAGCAAGTAGTAGACGTGCAATTTGTTTAGTTCCAAAATAATTTCAGGAAAATATGAAACCAATAAAACTGATAATTAATTGGGAATGAAAGGAAATGACTTTTTTATGTATGCATTTGTTTTAGCAAATTAGGGACTTATCTACTAACCAACCAAAAGTGCAAACCTTAAAATATTGCTTTTTTTTTTCTAATTTGTGACTTTTCAGCTTAGTAGATAGCTGCCCAATTTGGCATCTTTATGTGGGATTGCCATAATGCAGAATACTGCATTAGTGACTTATCTACTCAACAACTGATTAAGATTTTTAATAGCTAATAGATTTTTTTTTTAAAGCTTTAATAGCTTCCCATTTAGAATCCTTACAATGGAATGTCCTAATTAATGGTATCAAATTAGGGAGCTGTTGAGTTTAGTAGATGGCTATATAATTTTGGTATCCTTAAAAAAGCAATCCCACTTAAGGATATCAAATGAGGTAACTATCCACTAAACAGCTGAAAGGCAAAAAATAAATCTGTTATTATTATTATTATTATTATTGCAATTTAAATGGCGCCAACAGATTCCGTAGCACTTTACAATATATTTTGAGAGGGGGAATTTAACAATAAATAGGACAATTACAAGAAAACTTACAGGAACAAAAGGTTGAATAGGACCCTGCTCAAACAAGTTTACAGTCTATAGGAAGTGAGGTATAAAACACATTAGTACAGGAAATAGCAATCAAATGAGGTGGGAGTGAAGCAGAGCTGGAGTAGAGAGTACAGTGCTGCCCTTTAGGAGAGAGCAAGAGACAGGTATGTAAGGTAGAGGTTACTTTGGGAGGCCATACGCTTTCCTAAAGAGATGGGTTTTAAGGCACTTCTTAAATGTTTGAAGACTAGGGGAGAAGTCCTGCAAGCGTGAGTTGGCTGCAGGGCTGCCATCAGAAATTTTGGGGCCCCTGACAAAGTTCAAGGTCTGGGCCCCTAGAGCCCACTCACGAGTCCGCCCACAGGGCCGTCTTTGAATCTGCCCACAAGGATGCTGTATGTGTGTAGAGTGAATGCAGAGTCTCTGTGTGTGTGTGTAGTCAATGCACAGTGTGTGTTTAGTGGATGCAGTGTGTGTAAAGTGGCCAAATGTAGTTCTGAATCTGTTGTAAGTCCCAGAATGCTTTGCTAGCTGGGGATCTACAATTTGCAGGGCTGTATTTAGCACTCAGCAGTGTATGTGTGTTTGAATATAAACATGGTATTGAATGGAGCATGTGTGTATTTGAATGTTGGTGTTTGAATGCAAGCGTGCATTTGTCTGTAGTGTATACACACACACACACACACACAGATAGATACACACCCTGACATACATGCAAATACACAGACACACAGCTACACATATTGGCACATAGTTACACACACATATATACTCAGGTTCACACTGACATAGATACATAGACATACAAACATATACACAGACACATTCAGGTGCAAACTGACACACAGACACATACACACACTGATATACATACGAGATACAGGCACATGCATTGACATACATGGAAATATACAGACACGGTTACACACACACACACACACATACATTCACGTGCACACTGACACCCAGATACAGACACACAGATACACGCACACAGAGATACACACTCAGGTGCAATCTGGCACCCATATATACACAGATACACACATGCACACACTAACACTCTGATACATACACACACACACTGACATACATGTAAATATACAGACACACTGAAAGATACACACACACACTCAGGTGCACATTGACACAGATACATACAGACACACATAAACAGATACACGTAAAAAACTAAATATAAATAAAATATTTGTGTAAAAATGTAGAAAAACAACAATAAAGTAATCAATTCTATGGGCAGAATAACACCAAATAAACACAGCTTTAGTTGAGAATCTCAGAAAACAAAGAAAGCGTGAGCGCTCCAGCAAAATATTATATATATATATAAATTATGTATTGCACTAATTAACACACTTTAAAAAATAAAACGACCGAAAATGGGCCATGCACATAATAAAATATAAGACAGGCTATGCAAGATAAAAACGTACACAACATGGACAGGCAGCGCCAAATAGAAAAGATATACATTACAACAAAGTTACCAAAACGAACTAACAAACAATCTGTTTAACCCCTTAACGCCGTTACGGCGTTCTATGCCGTCGCGGCTTTAAAGGGCTTTAAAGCCGTTGCGGCGGCATAGAACGCCGTAACGGCTGAAGCCCCCAGGAGGTAAGCTATACTTACCTCCGCTGCGATCCTCTTCTGGGGGTCTGCCTGAGAGCCCAGGCAGCCCCCCTCCGGCAAATGAGGCCCCCGGGGGCCATGTGATCGCTCTCAAAGAGCGATCACATGGCCCCCTATAGCTGGCTATGGATCTGCCAGAAGGGGGACTGTCTAAAATATTAGAGAGTCCCCCTGCTGGTAGGTAGTGTAAAAAAAAAATTAAATACACATGTTAAAATAAAATACAAGTATTTATATATATATATAATATATGTATTTATATTATATATATAATATATATACATATTATATATATGTAACGTCATACATAATGTATTTTAATATTAATATTAGTATATATATTAGTATTAAAATACACTTAGAATGACGTTACATATATAATATGTATATATATATTATATATATAATAGATCTACATATATATATATTATATATATATACGTATAATTACAATAATAAATAAATAAAATAATAAAATAAATAAATAAAATATTGAAACAAAATTTTAAATAAATTATATATTCATATGTAATTTCATTCTAACTGTATTTTGTTATTAATATATATATATTGGAAACAGAATACACTTAGAATGACATTCTATATATATCTATCTATATATAAAATACAAATAACCGCAAATATATATAGATAGATAAATACATATAATTACATGAAAGATTACATTAGTATACACGTAGAATTTAAATACCTATAAATGCATATATATTAAAATTCTACGTGTATATTTGAGTAATTTTTTAACATAATTATGTCATTTAATTAATTAAAATTTGATTGACATGCCTGACAACACAGGGAGAAAGTGCAGAGAATTTAATTCGCAAGCACTATATTTGACCCTGTAACTCTCCAAGACACCATAAAACCTGTATATAGGGGGTACTGTTTTACTCGGGAGACTTCGCTGAACTCAAATATTAGTGTTTCAAACTGGTAAATTGTATTACAACGATGATATTTTAAGTAAAAGTGACGTTTTTTGCATTTTTTACAAACAAACGGCACTTTTATGGACTATATTATTGTTGTAATATGTTTTACTGTTTTAAAACACTAATATTTGTGTTTAGTGAAGTCTCCCAAGAATAACAGTACCCCCCATGTACAGGTTTTATGGTGTTTTGGAAAGTTAGAGAGTCAAATATAAGGCTCGTATTTCATTTTTTTGACATTGAAATTTGCCAGATTGGTTATGTTGCCTTTGAGACCGTATGGTAGCCCAGGAATAAGAATTACCCCCATGATGGCATACCATTTGCAAAAGTAGACAACCCAAGGTATTGCAAATGGGGTATGTCCAGTCATTTTTAGTAGCCACTTAGTCACAAACACTGGCCAAATATTAGTTTTTTGCTTTTTTCACACAGAAACAAATATGAACGCTAACTTTGGCCAGTGTTTGTGACTAAGTGGCTACTAAAAAAGACTAAACATACCCCACGTTCAATACCTTGGGTTGTCTACTTTTTCAAATGGTATGCCATTATGGGGGTAATTCTCATTCCTGGGCTACCACACCATCTCAAAGGTAACATTACTAATCTGGCAAATTTCAATTTGAAAATGGAACGTTCTATATTTGACCCTGTAACTTTCCAAAACACCATAAAACCTGTTAATGGGGGGTACTGTTGTACTCGTGAGACATCGCTGATTACAAATATGTGCATTTTGTTGCAGTAAAACCTAACAGTATTATGACATTTACAGCTAAAATGTGAGGCGGAACTACAAATTAAAAAAATAAATTCTAATTTCTTACAGTTTTTTTTTATTTTATTCATAATAAATTGTTTCATATATAAATATTTTATATGAAATGAAAGCCCTGTTTCTCCTGAACAAAATGATATATAATAAGTGTGGGTGCATTTAATATGAAAGAGGTGAATTACGGTTGAACAGACATATAGCGCAAATTCCAGTTTTTGTTTACGTTTTGTTTTGATTAGAACGTGCACTATTGACTCCGTCCTGAAGGGGTTAAACATTTAAATAGAGCCACAACTAAAACTAAAATAAATGGGGAATATCAACTAAGTAGTGAAAATGATTGTGGACAAAAAGTGTACATAAAAATCAAAAGCACAGACACTAGAAAACCATGAACATAAAAACAAAAAATCAAAGAATAAAACAATAACAAAAACATACACTCAGGTGCACACTACCAACCAGATACAAACAAACACATAGATACACACACTGATAGATACATAGATACAAACAGACACCCACACTCTCAGGTACACATAGATACAGACAGACACCCACACTCTCAGGTACACATAGATACAGACAGACACACAAACACTCAGGTACACATAGATACAGACAGACACACAAACACTCAGGTACACATAGATACAGACAGACACACAAACACTCAGGTACACATAGATACAGACACACTGACACTTTTTTTTTAACCACCCTCCTGTTTCTTACCTTTAGGCTGCAGGAGGGTGGACTCTGCTGGCTGGGGCTGATGTGAGTGTGGGTCTGACTCTGTCCTCCTCTCCTCCCACCCTCATGTTTTTACCTTTAGGCTGCAAGAGGGTGGACTCTGCTGGCTGGGGCTGATGTGAGTGTGGGTCTGACTGTCCTCCTCTTCACACTCCCCAATGCTTCCTCCCACCCTCCTGTTTCTTACCTTTAGGCTGCAGGAGGGTGGACTCTGCTGGCTGGGGGCCTGGGGCTGATGTGGGTGTGTGTCTGACTGTCCTCCTCTCCTCTTCACACTCCCCGGTGCTTCCTCCCGCGCGGGTGTTAGCTGGGAGGAAGTGAGCTCATTTCCTCCCAGCACTGCTAGTGCCAGGATCCTTAAAGGGGCCCGGACTAGCTATTGAAAATCCACGGCACTGATCGGGCCCCTTCAGAGATATGCCCATCGGGTGGCCCTAAGTGCATGGGCCACCCGATGGGCCCCCTCAGGTAGTTCTGCCATTGCCAAAACACATGTATATAGCGATAACTGCTATATATATGTATGCACATTGGGAATGGGGGGGCCTGGGTTCCTGGGCCCCCCAGGACCGCCGGGCCCATGACAACAGTCACCCCCTGATGGCGGCCCTGGTTGGCTGTATGGGTGCGAGTAGCAGGCAGGAGAAGGTCACGGGCAGAGTGGAGAGACCAATAAAGGGGCATACCTATGGATCTGTGAAGAGCATGGACAAGCTCCTTGGTAGCATCTTGTGTAAAAAAAGGGGCGGATGCGAGATGTTTTTAAGATGGAATCTAAGCAGTCTTAGTAGTAGAGTGGAGAGAGCGGAAGCCAGATTGAAGAGGGTCAAGGAGAAAGTTAGAATTGAGGAAGTGAGACATACAGGTAAAGACAAGTCTTTCCAGAAGCTTTGAGGAGAAAAGGATATGGGACAGTAGTTAGGGAGAGGATGAGAGGATGGGTCAAGACATGTTTTATTCAGGATAGGTACTACAGTGGCATGTTTAAGGTCAGCAGGGACAACGCCAGAAGAGAGAGAGCAGTTGAAGATGTGTGTTAAGGAAGGCGCAAGACATGGGGAGAGAGATCTGATAAGGTGAGATGGAATAGGATTGAGCGGGCAAGTGGAGGGGTGAGAGGAAAGGATAAGCGCAGTAGCTGGGGAGAAAGTCTGAAGGGTAGGAAAGGCATGATCTTCGTGTGGTTGGGAAAGATAAAGGCAGGGTGGGGAGAATTCTTTCCTTAGCAGTTTATTTTGTTGGTAAATAACATGCAAAGCTATCGGTTGTAAGGTTAGTTTGGGGGGTGGCCACAGCAGGGCAAAGAAGAGAATTAAAGATGTCAAAGAGACTCCTGGGATTGCGGGAGCATGAAATAATGAGAGAGGAAACGTATGACTGGCGAGGGCAAGGGCTGTGCTGTATGAACATAATATGAAGCTATAATGGAGAATGTCTGACTGGGTGTCAGACTTCCTCCAGGAGAATTCAGGACAACGGGAGCATCCTTGCAGGTAGTGTATTGGTTTAGTATGCCATGGTTGGGGGCGCGCCCTCCTCGAGGTGCAGTTTGAAGCGGTGCTGCAGTGTTCAAGGCAGAGGCAAGGGTAGTGTTATATGTGGAGATGGCCAGTGAGGGAAAGGAGAGGGAAGGGATGGATAGCAGTTGTGAATCAATATCAGATAACAGCTGATGTAGGTCAATAGAATTAAGGTTCTTCCTGAGTTGAGGGGGGTTAGGCTGAGGTTGTTGGGTGAGGGGGTGCTCAAGAGCAAACGATAAGAGGTGTTTATAAGAGAGAGGAAATGGAGTGTTGTGGATATTAGATACTGTACATGCATCAGAGAAAATGAGGTTGAGGGTATTTATTCTAATATTTCAGCTGTTTTTAAGATACTTTTCTAATACTGTGTAGATCGCTTACATTCCATTACATGCATCACATGCACTTTCTATATATATCATATAGATCCCCTTTTGCTGCAAAAACAGCTCTGATGTGTCAAGGCATGAACTCCACAAAACCACTAAACATGTACTGTGGTATCCAGGACATAAGCAGCTGATCCTTTAGGAGGTGAGGTGAGGCCTCCATGGATCAGATTTGCTGTTCCAGCACATCCCACAGATGTTCAATAATATTGAGATCTGGTTATTTGTAGGCCAAGGCAACACCTTGAACTCTCATGTTCGTCAAACCATTCCTAAATTTTTGCAGTGTGACAGGGTGCATTGGCCACCATGTACATCATTGCCATGAAGGGGTGTACCAATCTCTAGGTAGGTGGTATGTATCTAAGTCAAATCCACTGGAATGCCAGAACACAAATTTTCCAATCTAACATTGCCCAGAACATATTTGAGGTACAGTCGCTCTTCTGTATGATCAGACCAGATGAGCTGCCAACGCTGAAGGATTGTATCAAAGCATTTCCAAGGTTAACCCACGGCAACACTATGATACAATAAAATCTTCTCTGTACTTGAACACCAGCCCTTCAGGAGGTCTCACCTGTCTGCTTGGCCTGATGGCAGGAGAAATGACTGGCCTGTGAGGATGATCTATGATCTCCCAACGGACCATGCTGCCCCAAGGCATAATGCTTTGGAAGTATTATGGCAAATCCAGCCATGCATTCATCAAATATATTCTGTATATATGCAGCATATTCATCTGTATGCAAAAATATGCTTGCCATATTTAAGGATACCAAGTTAGGCAGGGATCTGTGTTTAATAGAAAGCTTCCTATTTTGCTACTCTTAAATCCAACATATAGAATGTATGTGCTGCATGCATACAGAACGTATATGTTGCAGTTATACATAATGTATATGTTCCATGTAGATAGAATATTTGTGTTGCATGTATAGCCAGTGGGTGCTCACTGTAATACAACACTAGCAAGTAGGCAGCTATTGCTGCCCACTTGTAAGCAATGTTCCCTCTTATTCCCTCTTAAGGCTTAGCTTTAAATAAAATGATGATGTAGGGAAACATAGTGTCCCTATGTGCCCCTTTGGTGGGGCTCTAATTAAATAATAAGGTGGAGGGGGACATAGGAACATAGTGTTCTCCCATGCCCTCACCCATGGCCAGCAGGTGGGAGCTACAACAAAAATTAACTGTTGGGACCACTGGTGTGGTCAGGGGGAGACAACAAGTCCCATACGGGCACAGAAGGACCCATCATTTTATTTCAATTCCCACTGGGGAGGAACAGGGTGTGGACAATGCTATGTCTACCCCATATACTTTAAATTGAAGCATGGGGACCTGGGAGGTACATTACTAGCACGTGAGCAGCAAGAGCTATTCTTTTAGTACAGCAAGCAGCCACTGGATGCTATATGTTTAGCATACATGCCTGCATCCACAAGAGAGTCCACCCTAGTTACCCTAAAAGCATGAATTGGATAGCAATCTAGTGCCAAATGGTGAAGAATTACCTGTGTGGGTGATGTGTAAGGTCCTGCTAAGTGCCAGGTGGTGAGAGAGTCTATATGGTTTTGTTAGAGGGTTGAGCCACATCATAAGAAACTGCTACATAAGGACGTAAGGAAATGCATATGCAACTAGGGGAGGATAGACTGTGGGTCCATCCTCCAACTTACAAGCTCCCAGAGCTCACTCAAAGTGCAGATGTTGTTGTCTGCCTGGAATGCAGGAATCGGAAGTATCCTGCAGTAGCCAGGCACCACATTTGCAGCAATGCAAGCCCTATAAATAATCATGCCCTCCCAAAACTACAGGCTAAAGTCTTTACATATCTATCTATCTATCTATCTATCTATCTATCTATCTATCTATCGGTTGCGGTTGCCCCAGGCTAGCTGAGGGTTGGACTGTAGAAAGGATGCTCCTAACGCTCACCAAGAACCATCAGCACCGTAGACACTATAAGTACTGCAGACCCCACGAACCGCTGCTGCTGGGTTGGGGTCTCGCCATCTTCTACCCACCCTGGGCCTACGACAATGCTCCAGGTTCCAGTGGGGGAAACTCTCTTCCTCCCAGAGAGCGAAGCAGGATCAGGAACAAGAGCTCTTACAAGAGCTCCGTGAAGCTAAGGAAATATGCAGAGCATAGCAATCCCTATAGTGATTATAGCTGTCCCCTCCAAACACGAGTCAAGGCTGCGAGTTGAGGGTCAAGTAGAACTGGTTTAATGAGCACACAAGGTTATCACCCAGATGGACCTTGTGGAACACAGGACACAAAGTCACAACAGCCAATCAACACAATATTGTACAGTTAGACACTCCCAGCTAACCCTCCCCTCTGCCTGTGATACAATTACCAAAAACAATAGGCTAACTTAATAACCACAGGCAGAAAATATCCAGTTTTACCCAAAGTCCAGAAACACCCTAAAACAACAACATATCCTTCATCCCTGGATTGCCCTGATCTGGGTGAAGTCAAAAAAGGCATAACTCTTATAATACAATGTTTAACCTATATGTCCAACATATCCCCAGATAGCTTGGATCTCAACGCTCAATATGTCTCATGTTAAAAGTGCCCTATAGTACAAGGAAGGGTGAGGTCAGAAAATAGCAAGGCCTGATGGGAGATTGAGGAGGGACAATGCAGCCAGTTTAAACTGGTCTGGCAGTGTCCCTGGTGCAATGCCCTGCCGAATAACAATAGGACAGAAAAAAGGGGGAGGGGAAGAGGCACATTTTCCCATGGAATTAAAGGTGCAGAAAAAGTGTTTTAAAATCCAATATGCCCAAATAGACTTTTTAAATGGCAATACATCCCAGGGGCCATAGTCACAGGCCCCTCCACTATATATCTATCTATTTATCTATCTATATATCTCTCTATCTCTCTATCTACATACCAATGTGAATATTTAAGTTTGCAGAACAATTTAAAATCTGTGTGCATTGTAATTCAATTTTACTTCAAATGTAATATCATGAGAACATTGTATGTATACAGGAATAAAATTAAGAAGATTTTATCAGATGACAATCTTGAAAGTTCAAAAGGCTTATTTTTTAAAAGGGTTTGAATCTTGGGAAACATTAGAGGCTCATTTCAGTGAAATTTAGAACATCTATAAAGGTTAAGTATCTGAAATCATTGAATATGCAAGTGAGCTTAGATGAGCCATTTTAACATCGTAATAAGAATACAGGGGTGTAATGAATGTCTTAAGGAATGTTACAGTTTAGATAAATGATAATGCACAAAGTCCAGTATTTTCCAATTTTTGTTCTTCTTATTGTTATAGTATTTACCTTAAACCAATAGGAAAAGTGTGGTATATAGGGCATTTCCTTTAACCCCTTAAGGACACATGACATGTGTGACATGTCATGATTCCCTTTTATTCCAGAAGTTTGGTCCTTAAGGGGTTAAGGTTTTTTTCTATTTAGCTGCCCTATTGATATTATACATAAACCTGTGAACAAAAAGTTTTTTTTCTGTCTAATTTTTTTGCTGTGCAGAAATACAGTGTAGACATTGTTAATGTTGTAAAAGACTATGTAGCAGCAAATCAGTGACAATAAAATTGTTAAATGACTCCAAACGTTTGAACATTTGTGCATTTATTACTATCCACTCAGCAAGCCAATAGTACTTGAAATTATCATTCACTTGCAAAAAGCAAATGAACAATAATTTGTGAAGGTGCATGCTGCCACATGCATTCAGATATTATTTTGCTTACAATTAGTACTTTTAGTATATTACAAATCCAATACTTTGCATACAGGCAATTGCAATTAATGTATACCATTGTCCCTAGGTGTATCTAATTTATAAATAAAGAATAATGACCAAATATTTAGAAAACTGCAGGTCAATTTGTCAATATCGCAATTTTTCCTTGGATATTTACACTAATATTATATTAAGACAGATATACTAAACCAGAATAAAATTCTAAAATTATAAGCAATCTCCCTGTATTTCTCTTGAACGGTTAAACATGATATTTTATAGCCACAACAAAGGTATGTTTATCTATTAGCTGTTCAGACATATAAGGACATTAGTATAGTTGTAAAGATCACATAATTTAGACTGCAGGAGTCACTTCAAGAGTAAACAACTATGCAATATGTAGGCTATCCCTAAAAAGCACAATAATAAAACTCAGTACTGCTTACATAGTATAAAGGTGACCTCTCACTAGTTGTGTGTCAGAATCTTAGCTGTTCCTTTGGCTGCATTCTTATGAATAGAGATCTCAGATGTCCCACCTGGCTTCTTCTGAATCAAATCTTACAGTTTGATAGTCCCAGCCATGAGTTTCTCAAGGTTTGAGAAAGGTTCTGAATATTTACCTCTATGGTATTTTTTTATACTTCATTTTGAGAGGTCTTCGTGGGCATAGGAACTCAAGAAATAATGTTTTGACAACTATCCCAGAGTTCCCTGCTGGATATGCAAATGAGCACAGACAGACATCATATTTCAGACTTCACACTGCATTTTTGCATATACCTTTAGCAATAGACACAGTTTTAAACACAGCTTTTTATAAACCAAAGTGTGATCAAGAATGACCATTGACAAGAAACTATCCATGGTTTAAAATGAAAAACTATTTAAACTTTTTTTACATTTATTTAACATCAAGTCACTATAACCTTATGTACCAGAGGTGGAATGGAGTGGTTCCATTGCAAAGCGTAGAGTTGTCCTGGAGTTGTCTTGTATGTGGTAAGGGACACAAAACAAAATGCAGTTCACACTCAGGAGTAAACCCTTATTATCCACAGAAAAATCCACAGAAATAATGAAAAAGTGCACATTTATTGATATAAAAATTGCAGCGATGTATGGCAGAAAATAGTCATGGCAGCACTCCAAAAAGCTAAATATAGGAGTAGGAATATTGAGTAATGCAAACAGCATATAATAATCACAAGATTAATATACAAATATCCAAGCAAGGACAACACACTTGCAAAAAATAGGAACACTTAGGGAATGAACTATTGGGTAGTTGTGATACCTGCTGCTACACTGCCAGCCGCAAAAAGGTAAGAGTGAGTACCCTGGACGTGTTTTGAACCCTCCTGGTGTTTTCTCATTAAAAATGCATCCATGGTACTCAATAAAAGTAAAACTAAGAATCTTGGAGAATACCTCTGGAAGAGATAGTAAATCCGACATGAAAAAAGTGAGGCTGAAGACACTCAATAAACGGCCAGCTGATGTGTTGAATAGTCTGAAAAAATCTAAGGGATCCCTTGAGACAATGTACATAGTACTTAACGTGGATAATCACAGGTGGTTTTCCTGAGGATTTTATTTATGAGCCTTACTGTTTGTTGTAGTATGTCAATCCCGTAAGATGTGGGTGTCCTGTCACTTCAGTGTCCCTCCTGTTTGCGCGTGTCTGATTACAGGAGGATCGTGATCCGTGCACTCCAGAAGGTCAAAGGTTAGTAGCTTGAGGTGTTCAGTAATTCCTCACACCTACATATTTTGTGGGCAGTGCAACAACTTCTTCAGGGAATTACTATGTTCAGGTTAGTGCAGCCCTCTTGATTTCATTGATATATTTGGGAGTCCATGTCAACTACTTGGTTTTGCACTCCTCCCTGTCATGGGTGCTTCCTTCCAGGGACCTGCTTAACCTTGACCTGCAGAGAGTCCCAGGAGGAAGCATTTCCCATTAAGTGGATTCATCTCATAAGAGCAGGCATTAGGTTGCTAGAGTAGGACCGGCCAAGAATGGGGTACATTGACCTTGTGGCAGGCTTATGCAATGTATGATCGTATTCTGTAACTAAACCCTCATTATTATTTTCTAATGTGAGCTGTTTTTAAATAAAAATATTATATCTTGTGAGACTTGAAATTGCTGTTTAGTGAATGAGCGTGTGCACTGGATTTTGTATGTTGCATGAATTGGCTCCAGCAATGTATGCATGATAAGGTGAATGCAGCCCTCTTGATTTCATTGATATATTTGGGAGTCCATGCCAACTCCTTGGTTTTGCACCACTCCCTGTCATGGGTGCCTTAATCCAGGGCCCTATTTTACCTTGACCTGCAAAGAGTCCTAAGAAGAAGACTTGTAAGTGGAATAATCTCATAAGAGTAGGACCTGCCTAGAATTGAGTACATTGACGTTGTAGCAGGCTTATGCAATGTATGATGGTATACTGTAATTAAACCCCCATTATTTTTTGCCTAGTTGAGATGTTTTTAAATAAAACTATTACATTCTGTGAGACTTGAAATGGCTCTTTAGTGAATGAATGAGTGCACTGGATTGTGTATGTTTTATTTTTATATATATATATATATATATATATATATATATATATATATATATATATATATGCCCCCCCCCCCCCCCCCGAATCCTCTGCGGTAGTAACATCACTGCAAATTTGTGATTTCTGTGGGAAAAGCAAGTCTTATGGCTTGACTGGTGTGCAGATTTTTGTCTAACATTGTATTAACTATATATATTTACTTTGTGGGGAAGACAAACTTGAAATGGATGCATGTAACCAAGGTTATAGTAGTTTGAGCAGCACTATAATGCTTATGATATGTTGCCCATTGTGTATAATTATTATTTTTACATACTTATATGAGTTAAATCAAGAGATATTAACAGTACATCTTGTTTGGGGTATTTCATTTGCACACTTAATTCACATGCATTTGCATGTTGCATTAAGACTTGAATTTTTAAGAAGTAGAATCAATAACTGAAACAAGAGGAAGACTTATTACAAAATGGCCATGTGGCAGATTGTGTACAAAAGTATTTTTGCTTTGATGCAAAATACGTTAAACTGGATACACACCCAGACTCCCAACCTAATTTTAAAGAAGGAAAGTTGGATACTTACACCTTTTTTCAAACCACATAGCCCAAAATATTTAATATATATTAATTAATATATTTAACAAAAGCTACTATCTAGCCAATAGATCCTCTTTCTTTGATTTACATACAGCAAATTAATAGAAAACAATGCACTTAATACATGAGACTCCAGCATAAATACAGGACTCATAAAACTGATCTCAGGAGGAAAAGTACTATGCCATTGCATGTCATATGTATAGTTGTGTAATGAATAAATAAAAAAGTGGAGAGCATGGTAACAATAATATAACTTGGCAATAAATCTTAGTTGCAAATTTGAAAACATTGAATCAGGAAGAACAACCTGTGAGTAGAGATGAGCAAACCTGAACTGTAAAGTTTGGGTTCGTACCGAACATTATAATTTTTGGACCCCGAACCCAAACATGGACATTTCAGTAACAGTTTGGGTTCGAGTTCGGTCTTCGGCGATTTAATGGCGCGTTTTGAAAAGCTGCAGGGAAGCCAATCAATAAGCGTTTGACTTGTGCGCCCTTAGAAGCCATCACAGCCATGCCTACTAATGGCATGGCTGTGATTGGCCAGTGCAGCATGTGACCCAGCCTCTATATAAGCTGGAGTCACATGAGCTCTTATAAGTGTAGGGAGAGGATGCTGCAGCTGTGAGGGACAGATTAGGAAAGAATTCTGGTGTTGAATCTGCAAACTACAGCGATTATTTTTGTGGGTGCTATACTACATTTTTGTACCCTGCCCTGAGCCCAGTGCCACAGAGAAATAAGCAATCAGTCTGTTTGTTAGGTGGGCACTTGCAACTGCATGTGTGCCAGGCACATTACTTTAATCCTGTTCTGGTAGCTCAGAGGGCAACATCTAGGCATTTTTAAATACTGCTGTGACATTGCAGTTTGACAAATTCATATTTTTTTGTGCTAAAAAGTTAATTTGGGGCATGCACTTCATATCTGAGAGTCAAATAGAACCGTCAAATACTGTGGTTACATCGCAGTTTGAAAAATTCTAATTTGTTTGGTGCTAAATAGTACATTTGCTGCCTGCGATGCACTTCATATCTGAGAGTCAAATAGAACCGTCAAATACTGTGGTTACATCGCACTTTTAAAAATTCACATTTTTTGGTGCTAAATAGTACATTTGCTGCCTGCGGTGCACTTCATATCTGAGAGTCAAATAGAACCGTCAAATACTGTGGATACACCTCCCACAGAGGACAGCTTGTCCTTTCCTCTGGGCAGTCTGGCACACATGAGCGACTACATGCTGCAGTGCCTGCGCAACGACTGCCGAGTTGCCCACATTCTAACTTGTGCAGATTACTGGGTGGCCACCCTGCTGGATCCCCGTTACAAGGACAACATGCTGTCCTTAATTCCCTCACTTGAGCGTGATCGGAAGATGCTCGACTACAAGCGCACGCTGGTAGACACGCTGCTGAAGGCATTCCCAACTGACACCGGGGGCTCAGTGGAAGCACAAGGTGAAGGCAGAGGAGGAGGAAGAGGTCACCAACGCAGCTGGGGCATCGCCAGCACCTCGGAAGGCAGGGTTAGCATGGCCGGAATGTGGAAAAGCTTTGTCAGCACGCCACAACAACCAGCACCACCAGCTGACGGAAAATCTTAGCAGGAGGCAGCATTTCAGCAACATGGTGGAACAGTACGTGTGCACACGCCTACTCATATTGACTGATGGGTCTGCCCCATTCAACTTTTGGGTCTCCAAATTGGGCACATGGCCTGAGCTTGCCCTTTATGCCTTGGAGGTGCTGGCCTGCCCTGCAGCCAGTGTATTGTCTGAACGTGTGTTTAGCACGGCAGGGGGCGTTATCACAGACAAGCACAGCCGCCTGTCTACAGCCAACATGGACAAGCTCACATTTATTAAAATGAACCAGGCATGGATCCCACCAGACTTGTCTGTACCTTGTGCAGAATAGACATTTATACAGGCCTCACCCAGCCATTGTTATACTCAAGTGCACGTATTCTTTGTTTTCTTTTTTTATATGTCCCAATATTATGGGGGCTACCCCAATTAAAAAAAATAAAATAAAATAAAAAAAAAAAACAGTGTTGGCTACCTCCTCCGCCTCAACCGCCGCTTCCACCTACACCGCCACAGTCACCGCCTCCTCAACCTCCTACTCCACATCCACCTCCTCCTCCTAATTTAGATTATTATTTTTAATTTTTATGTATTTTATGTTATTTTAAGTTATTTCCCTATCCACATTTGTTTGCAGGGCACTTGTCCTATTCTTACCCCCATTTTACTTCCTTTTGCAGCCCTCTAGTCCTTTCCAAGTATTTTTAGAGCCATTTTAGTGCCCAAAAGTTTGCGTCCCCACTGACTTCAATGGGGTTCGGGTTCGGGGTCAAGTTCGAGTCTGAACTCTAACTTTTTGCCGAAGTTCGGCCGAACCTGGCGAACCTGAACATCCAGGTGTCCGCTCAACTCTACCTGTGAATAATTACATATGGGCTCCATGACTAGTAAAGTCCAACATAGAACACATAAGGTAAGTGGATAGTCAATAGTGAGAAAAACAGGCAAAAATCTAAATGAACCATAGGAGAGGGAGTAGCTGGCATTCTGGCAACTGCATCTAATTGTATAATGGCCAGAAAGGGACATCATTTTTCTCCCATGGATCTTATCCTTTCCACTCTGGAAATCTATTCCATTATAGAAGGGAAATTGGTCTGGTACCAGTATTTATGAATGAGCAATATATAATTTAAAGAATGTGTATCATTTGGTTGAGAGATGAAAAAATATTTCACTAAAATCACTGGGAATCGTAATTTTAGAAGTATCTACAATGGGTTTAATAAATAGTTTTCCAATATGTCTGAGTTTTAGAGCATTCATCACATGTGGATATACATCCTCTTCCAAATATTACATCTGAAACATAAGTCATGTAAAGTAGGAAATTGTTGATTTAAAAAGGAGTATGGGCTATACCACTATGCAATCAGTTTATTAATGTTTACTACCACTAAAATAGTCAAGGAGCTACTGTAGGCAAATTAAAAGGTATTCACCCGCTCTTTATTAGGCAATTAATGGGATAATTCATTAAAGCATAATTCCACCTCCCCCCAAAAAACAAAAAAACAAACAAACACTAACTAATCATACAACTATGCTTAGACAAACTCTTTACCCTAGACTATACCTAACCCTAAAACCAGCATTAATTTTAACGTATCCTACTACTAACCATAACCATACATAACCATTTTCCTACCCTTAACGCTAACCCTAAAATTATCCATAACCTTAACCTAAATCTCTAACCTTAATCCCTAAACCCTCTGGTATTATAAGTACTAATATTAGAAGATAATTTCCTAGTTACTGTTGCTCCCAGATACAAGTGGGCTCTCTTTACCCGACTTTTTGTCTTAAACTATAGCATCCACGCACAATTTAGACAATAATCTCCACTACAAATTTTTGTATCAAATTGCAACATATCCCAGACAAGTGTTGGTAAATACCTGGCTGGGACTCCCAGATACTACTGGACACTCTGTACCCAACTTAATGTCTTAGAAGTTTAGACAATAGTCCCCCCAAGTATGTGGGGTACTTTATGCAAGTCTCAGATCAAGTGTTGATTTTATTCTATTTGATTTATTTATTTTTTGTTAACTAGTGTTTTTGGGTGTTGACTCAATCAGTTTTAACATATTAGAAATTTATCATTAAAAGTTAAGTTTTAATATTCACAGATTAAGGATGCACGTTAAGTTCTATACTGTACCCTTACTGTTTCCTGCAACTAGTAGGGTATTCCACTCCATAGGATACTCTACCAATATCATTTCTCTCCTGTTCCCCTCACACTTTTGTTAATTTCCTAGGTAAAACAGTACAGAGATGTATGTTGAGGTTGTCTACTAACTGTTTTCAGAATTACAGGCATATCCCTGTGATTCTGAAGATTAGTCGTGCTGATTATACTTTGCTGGGCAGCTGGCAAAGAACAGAACATATCACAATAAGCCTGGAGTTATTCTGTTGCAGTCCCTGGGGATCTACATTTTCACTTGTTTACAAAAAATAGTTGCTTTACCCACCCCCTCTCTATCTATAATCTATCCCTCCTAGCTGTAAATACCTGCATATAACTGTGTCTTATTTCCATTTCTATTTCTTAGGCCTTGTTTCAAAAAAATTCAGCCGCACAAGCAAAAACTCAGACTTTTCATTTTCTCTAAGAACTGGTTGACCCTGGTGTGAGCCGGGATTTGCAAATAGTAGGACCATTTAGGTGTTTCCACAAAAAAAAACTGTGTAACCAGTGTAACAGTGTTATCAGTGTAAATATGGTGAATCAGTAGTGATTTTTTTAAAAATTTAGTGTGGATTTTTTGGAATAAGAATACCAATGCCAGATATAATGCAATATCTATACTCCTAAATTTCTTAATATGTTCTTTCGGCATTTTCAAATCATATGTATAAGATTTCCTCTCTCAGCCCCACACCTACAACAATTGTCACAAAAGGTTAAACCAATCCAAAAGAGATCCACTGGGGTCTTGATTATACCATCTTGCCAATAATTTGTAAGATTGTTCCTAATATTGAGCTACAATTGAACAAGCTCTTGTCACGATTCCCGGGAACCAAACACGCTAACACACACACACAGAAAAGGTGCAGTACCGGACCTTAGAGTGGCCGGGCTAAGCACACAAAGAATAGTCAGGAGACAAGCCAAGTAAGGGGAACCAGAAGACAGAATAACGAGAAACAAGCCGAGGTCAAAGGGTAGGAGAAAGTCACAAAGTCAGATAAACAAGCCAGAGAGTACGTAACCAGAAACACAAGTTCAGTAGCAATACTAGCAAGCAAAGACCACAACAGGGCAGAGAGGAACAGGAAAGGTGAGTATTTAAATCCATAGGTTAATTCTGATTGGATAATTTCCAATCGGAATTAACAATCACACGTGGGAGATATCTACACCTCCCACTGTGATTGAGCACTGTGCCTTTAACGCCGGGTCAGGTGGCTGACCCCTGCATTTATTAAATTGGGCGGTCTCCCAGCGTGCAGCGTCATGCATGCTGCCGCTGGGGGACGTAGAGGAAGACGCGGACGGCATCCGTGGCTGGGAGGATGCCGCCCGCCAAGCGCACGCCAGGAAGGGGACCGCGGATCGCTGGAGGGTGAGTGCCGCGAGCGGACTGCAGCCTCCCCTCGCAGCCGCCCGCGGAATCCTGACAGCTGAATCGTTTTAACATAACCTATAATAAAATGGCAGATATGGGCCCTGCAATTCCATTCAGATTCTATATGCCTTTTACAAACAATGAGCAACACTTTCCTTGTGTTAAACCATGCCCCTTATAGAAAGGGCGGACAATGGCACTTGTAATTTGTAATTATTATATAATTATTTTTTGTGTCTCCACCCACTGCCTATTTGTTGAGGCATACACCAGGATCCTCCACCATTATTGGTTTCAGATCCCCCACCACTGAGTAAAGGATTTGGTGTGGAACACTTGTTTAAGTGTTAAATTAGGTGTAGCAGGGGCCTTGTGGAACCAACACTAATGGGTGGGCGCTGGGTTGAAGATTAGATCTCCCCAGTTTAGTAAGAAGCCCCAACATGCAGACCATGCGAAACTTTGTGTATTTATAGTTAATAAATAAACAAATACAATATATCAATCCTTGTGGACCTCTAAATGCATGCAACATCACCAGTGTGTCTTGGAAGGTGCACCCTAATGACGTGAAACCCTATGTCTGTCATTACCATGGCAACCCATGAGCTGTGTACAGTGAAGAAGTAGCATGAAGCTAAACTGAATTTAAATACAAGTAGCACTGGGAAGCTAGCTAACCAATATAGAGGGCAAATACCACTATCCACATAATAGTGTGAAAATGTAATATAACAATAAAATTCATAACACTAGCTGGCCTTGGAGGTGGGCATGCAAACTCTAAATCACAATTTCCCCAAACACTTCAATTAACACCCAATAAGCAACAAAATAATGAAAATTACACATTCCCAGCCTGATGGTTGGTATATGACATTAATATAAGTAGCCTAAATAACTTAACACACTTATGATTAAATAAAATTAATTGCAATATTAAATAGTTAATATCAGAAACCAACCTAGGTACAAAAGTACATAAAGTATATAAAGTATGTAAAATAAAAAAAGAAAAAGGGTGATATGCCAGTGCAAATCTTATTCCGATAACAGTGAAATATGTCACAGATGCTTCAAATATTATTGTGTATCAGCTTCATCCAAGGGCTGCATATATTACAGCATCTACCCACCATATTAGTACATTGCTAAACTTAAACCTAATCAAAATTGTTATGAACATTAAAAATACTAGAAATGTTCAAAAATGATATGCCGCTTAAACCCTGTATTACCAAAATACATTATGCTGGACCTCTATACTTTAAAACAATCTGTGTTCTAATAAATAATAGATTAAATACTGTATTTACATACCTAGAAGGTTATCTACACTAAGGATATCTGGTGAAGAAGTGTACCGTGCAGCTTCTGAATGTGAAGGTGAAGTGATAAAAGCAAGAATGATAGCGACAAAACAATGCTAAAGGACAAGGAAGGGAAGACAGAAAAATAAAGACGAATAGTGGTGGAATGAAGAAAATTGTGAAAAGAAAAGACTTGAATGCTATTAATTTGAAGTAATAAGATAATTAGATACTAAACTACCATTACTCAAAGTGAATCATGAAAAGTCTCAAAATTAATAGATAAAGGATGATAAGTCAACTAAACTAAAAACAAACTAATTATATTGAGATACGGGATACTTAACTTAGTTACAAAATTGATCATTTTTAATGTCTATCCAAAATGGGCTAGACAAAACAAATTCATTAAGTTATTTAGGATATATTGTATCCAATGTTTTAACTCAGATGTTTTTTATGTGTGACAAAATATAGGCTCTTTTTTCCTCTCTCCTGGGTTTAGGAATATGGTCAATTGCCATAAATTTCAAAATTGATAGTCTGCTGCAGGGAGGTCTTTAACGTGGGGCAAATGGGACAGTTGCCCTGGGCCCAGTTACTCCTTGGGGGCCCAAAGCAGCTGCCCTGTGGGCCCCGCTGCCCTCAATAATTATTTGGGCCCCACACTCTAAGGAGACCCACCTAGTGGCCCATGCACTTAGGGTTACCTAGTGGGCTTCTATCAGCAGGGGCCCAGTCGGGATCTTTGACCCTTTAATAACATGACCGGGCCCTGACTTTTTGGCAACTTGGGGGAATGACTGCCGTGAGTAGCAGGTAGCAGGAGGAGCAGAGCGGGCGTGAGGCGAAGGTGTGAGGATAGGTTTCCCACCTCCGGTGACCAGGGAGTCTTAATCCCATGAGCCTTTGTACCTGGGAGTCCCAGTGCGGGAAAGCTTCCCGCCTATGTGACTCCCAGCCACAGAAAGCCCGCCAAACAGCTATTGTCCCCAAAAATGTGTCCCCACCAATCTCAGGGACCCCAAGAATGGTAACTGCCTCAGTTCAGGGGGTTCCTGGGTAATACTAGGCCAGGGAAGTGCCTCCGTTCGGGACATTAATGCTCCAACTGTCTGCCACTGGTCCATACGAACGGCGGCCACCCAGGGAAGCCCTCATTAATTACTTCCCTTGCGGTTTCACACTTGTTGCAAGTCACCAACGTTCTAATGGATTGGTGTGAACACTCCAAGGGGCACTGGGGAGGTCCTCATTCGTGAACCGAATGGGGTGGGAAGCAATCCACGAATGCTCCCCCTAGGCAGCGTTCGTCTAACAAAAGGACCGCCACCCAGGGTCGGCACACGTTGAGGCTTCCCTTGCGGTTTGTGGTTTCAACACCTCGTTATGAGGTGTGAACATTCTAAGACAACATTCTAAGTGAGGTTTTGTGGTGGTCCCCGTTCAGGAGGCAAACAAATCCCATCCGTATTGAGCCCTCCCGAATGGGGAGCAGATAAAACACATGAATACAACACATTACAGGGGAAAACACGGTTAGTATCTGATAGCAATTCACAAACAGGCAGCGGTCCTGCCACAGTTATATGATGGCAATTCTGAACTCTTTTGCCTGCATGTGGATGTGCAAAGGAAGGGCTTGGTAACCTGTCACCTACACACCTGAAACATCCACATTCCCTTTATGTATGAATGATTTATAGCTTCTGACTGGTTCTGCATGGACCAAATCCCAGCAATGCTGTTGAAGCTCAGTGCACCGGCAATTGCTAAACCCGTCGCAACTCTAATTAATGAATCCTTGGTGTCTGGATACTTACCCAAACTTTGGAAGACTGCAAGAGTAGTGCCTATCCATAAAAGTGGTGACACTACTTTGGTTTCTAACTATCGCCCTATATCATTGCTCCCGGTATTGTCAAAAATCGTAGAAAAATGTGTCCATACGCAACTATGTGAGTATTACCAACAATCAAATTATCTGACCCCTGATCAATCGGGCTTTCGCCAGAATCACTCCACTACAACTGCCCTCTTAAAAGTTTGCAATGACATCCAAACTGGCATGGAACAAGGAGACCTAACTGGAGCTATTTTTCTTGATTTTGCAAAGGCCTTTGACACAGTAGACCACGACATTCTACTGCACAAACTCAAAAAGTCAGGTATTGGTGATCATTCGCTAAACTGGTTTCGATCGTATGTATCGGAACGCTCACAATATGTGTCCATTTCTGACAGCGACTCCCTCCCTCTCCCAGTCACGTGTGGTGTTCCCCAAGGTTCCATTCTCGGCCCCCTACTATTTTCATTATTTATAAATGATCTGCCAAATGTCTGCAAATCCTCAAACATACACATGTACGCAGATGACACGGTAATCTATACAAACAATTCCGATCTACCGCAGCTTGAGGCTGTGCTCCAAGACCAGTTTACACAGGTAGAAAAGTGGATCGCAAAAAACAAACTCTTCCTGAACACTGACAAAACTGTCACAATGATCTTTGGAACAGTACCTAAATTACACAAATTACACAATTCCCACCTATCCATCAAAACCATTTCAAATGGCACACTGACCGCAGTCCACTCTTTCAAATACTTGGGTATGATGTTAGACCCCAATCTATCTTTTGGCCTGCACATAGAAAAGCTTGCATCTAAACTTTATCCAAAACTAGGTGCCCTGTACAGAAACAAATCCTGCCTAAGCCCTTCAGTAAAGGAAAAGATTGTACAGCAAATGCTGATGCCAATCATTGAATATGGGGATGTAGTATATGCATCTGCATCGCAATCCCACATTAATAAACTCAACACATTGTATAACTCGTTCTGCCGATTTGTGCTACAATGTAATTACAGGACCCACCATTGTGACATGCTAAAAGCTTTAAACTGGCTGTCGCTGGAATCCAGACGCACCCTTCATCTTTCCAGCCTTGTGTTTAAGAGCTTTTACGGGGAAACTCCCACCCTACCTGAACGCAATGCTTTCCCCGGCTGTTCCCACTTCCTATAACCTCCGATCCAGTGCCAACACTTTACTTAGTCTACCTCAATATAAAAAGAAAGCAGCCCGATCCTCCTTCTCCTACAGAGCACCGCATTTGTGGAACAACCTCCCGCACAAATTAAAATCTTCCCTAAGCTTAAAGTCCTTTAAGAGATCCCTCTCTACATACTTGAAAACAGAATGTACCTGTCATTGTTGATTATATATTTCCTACCTGTTCTATGTTAAATTTTGTATATATTGTATATTAATATTGTATTTGTATTTTATTGTACTCCAACTGTAACAATGCAATGATTTGTGGACCCAGGACATACTTGAAAACGAGAGAAATCTCAATGTATCTTTCCTGGTAAAATATTTTATAAATAAATAAATAAAATAAAATAAATAAATAGTCCTTGATATTCCGGATTGTTTGTACTTTATGATGGGTGGATTACAAAATAATTCCAGATAATGAAGAATCTGCCTCTAAAATGTTCCAATGTTTCCATATTGAACTTGTAATATGTGGAGTAGCTTTGTGGTATTGTAAAGAGAGAATCATCTAATTCTGTTGATCGTTTTCATGGAACAATGACCTTGAAAAATATTAGATGTTCTGCATCTAGTCTCCTTTAATACATGGGAACTGTGATACATGTTATGAAATCTCGTGGTCATCTTCTGTACCTGTGTGTCTGCTGTAACTGTGCTTGAATTGCTTCTTAACACTCTAAACACTTTGAGCCTGAAGCAAAGTATTTATGTCCATGGATTTCTTTTATATAAAGGAATCTTGAAACCTCTTACATTACATTATATCCTAATCTAATGTAACTTGCACCTGTGTATCATCCATTTTAATTTCCATCACCATATTTTGTAATGTCTCAGGAATGTCTTCCCATATTAAAAACAATATATTGAACACAAATCTGATATATAGCACTATCTGTTGTGAATATTTAGTATGATTGTACTTCTATATTACGTATATATCCTTAGCCAAATCTTGTAATGCATCCTCTTCTGCTCTGGTTAGATTTTTAAATATCCTCATAATTTTGTGTGAATTTATCAAGTTTTAAATGTTTTAAAAGTTTGATGTGTATTTAAAATTTCAGAAAGATCTTTAATGTAAAATAAGTTGTGTCTATTTTAGATTGTTTGACTGAATGTTGTTTCATACATAATGACCTTTTTAACTGGTATAATTCTACCTTCACCATGACTGGTGGTTTCCCTCACATTACTGTGGATTTTTCCTTTCTGTCTCCTTTGTATGATCCTGTTTTTTTTCTTGATTTCTGGATGTGCCTCTTGTCTGTATACGGGGATGGCTGGTGTGTGAGCCTCCTTTACAAAGATTCTGTATGTGATGAGCATGATGTATCCTTAATCTCCTGTATCATGCTCCTGTACCTAAAGCAGATTCTCCAGATGTCAGGTTTCCTAATACATTGCCTTGGTCTATATGGACCAATGCGTGGTCTGTCCCCAGATAATCAACAATATACTTTATGATGTTGACAGTCTCAATTAACCTTATCCAATATTTGCTTCTTGAATCCTATGAAATCATTCCTGTACTTATTAATTTCATCTTGCAATCTCATCAAATATTTATTAGATGTTGTTGCAGTTAACATATCACTAGGTGTTGTTTCCACTATAGTTTATAGGTTCTTTTTTTATATATATTTTATTTTTGTAAAGGTTTTTTTTCACTACACATGACAGTTAAACAATGCAACTGAGCTTAGTTTACATTTCAGTAAAACAAATACATGTAGTTACATTTTTCAGAAAATATCAATAAAGGTGTTTTACAGAGTAATAGCTGTGACATATTGTGAAAGTGTCATATATATTTCTTTGTTGTTGTGTGGAATCTACATTATAGTAGACTCATCTCTAATGAGATTCAGTCCCTGATGGGGAATCCCCATCTCTTTGGCAATGTAGTCCTAATACAACTTGGGTTGTGGATGTCATGGGCCCATGAGTCGAGCAGTTTCCCAGTTAGTCCCTACATAGCCCTGTAGGATTTTGCTTTGGTTTAGAGGAGTGTGAATGCGGCAGCGTCTTCCCTGTTGCTCTCTTTCTTCCCTCTTGTTGTTTCTATCTAGGGTGCTGTGGTAGTGCTGGTTGTTGGACTGTTTCCGTGATATCATACCAGTCCGTTACTTCCATGTGAGGTAGTTCCAATTGCCTGGTGAATTCTGAAACGTCTCATGCCGAAGTAATGGAGAATTGTGCACCTTGATGGGTTGCAATAAGATAGAATGGGAATCCCCGGTAATATTTGATGCCCCCTTGTTGCAATGACAATGTCACAGGCCTCAATACTCTCCTGCCTCATCCTGTCACATATCCTTCGTATCCATGTGGCAAAAACTGAGATAATTACCTTCCGAAGATTGGGGGAAGTGCCGCTCAATGGCCTTCTGCCATGATGCCCGGCTTGTGCGGCATGTCGGTGCACACCAGCCGCTGCGGACTCACGCAATAATATAGCCCCACATCTGTCCACGATAAAGACGTGCTGGTGACATCACACAAAAGATGCACACGCACGTTTTGGGATCACGGTACAGCCAATCGGACCTGCAAGAGGGTTATTTAAACTCACTTATTCCTTAGCTCATTGCCCTGTAGTGGTTTCCCTTAGATGGTTATCTGTTTTTTCTGGTTTTTGCCTTTGGCCTTGTTTTGACTTGATTTCTGGTACCCTTGACTTTTCGTTCTGTGTCCCTGACCTTGGTTAGTTTTCTGACTATTCTTGGGTACGTTAATTCCGGCCATTCTGAGGGCCCTTAGTTCTAGGTTGTGATGCTGTTCTGCATGCTGGATCAATATAAGCCTGAGATTACAACATGGCCTTAGAATCTGCAGACACGTGTCAGCACATAGTAGCTTGTGATTGAAAGCTAGAGGAGAATGATCACTGTATGGATCAATTTGCGCAAGCTTTTAAAAAGCTTCTGATATGTACAGCTCATTTGCAGCCTGAGGTCCCTTTGGAAGGTACACCCCAACCTACCGTACTGACACCTATCATATATAGGGCACCTACTATCACCCTATCTTCACCCCCACCTGGGTCTTTCTCCAAGGATAGAGCTAAAATTGAGTACTTAATGAACTAGCTACAAGGTAAAGCCTTAGCATGGGCCAATCTATAATGGGAGAGTAATAAGACTGTTGCCCATAATTAAATAAATATACAACAGTGTATATAAGGCACTTATAAACAATTCTGATAGTTATCTGAATTATGGTGTCAGCAGCTATTGCACAAATGAGTGGATATCCCCAAAAAATCCACTACAAACACAGATGAAAATAACAAGCAAAACTCAGTGTTTGGGTGAGCCACCCACTTCCCAACTCACATAATAAAACCAGTGCAGCGCTTAGGATTAAATTCACACTTATCCCTCAATATATAGGGGAATATCCACATGTAAGAAAATAAAGAACAGGAATATAATAGTGTGATAAATTTATGGAAATGTGAATTTCTTAAAGTGAGTATATAAATGAACTCACATTTTTTAGAGCCTTTTTTGTAATCAACACTAAACAAAAGGCAGATCTGGACCTTTAAGGTGGCACCAGGGAACCTTCTTCTATGTTTGATTCTCAGTAGTTAATATGCAGGTATAAGCAGGGAGACAGGAAACAAAACTTGGTGTAGCCAGATAAAACAATTATAATAAAATATTGAAATAATTGCCTGCTCACCTTATCTGGAGCCTATTAGATAACTGTCTCCAAAATATTCGCTTAGTGTCAATTTATAGGGTGACACTTCCCTATGGGAACCGGGTATTCTGGTGTAGATTAAGAGAGGGGGACTTGTAAAATAAAATAGAAATTTATTTCTAATAAAAGCAGAAAGTGTAACAAATAGCAGACTGAAAGTTCTTCTTGTGGTCCTTCCTCTTGTCCAAGACGCGTTTGGCCGATAATGGCTTTTTCAATTGGCGTGTAAGTTCATCCATTTCCGGTTCTGGTTTTGAATCATTGGGCTCCTCCCCTTTTTGGCTGGTATCCAATCTGATAGAGCTCCCTTACAGTGGCAGCCTATCGCGTCCTTTTGAAGCAATATGCTTCCTGGTTGTCTGTGAAACCGGAAGTGACGTCGGATTCTCTTTCCGTCATGTCACTTCCGTTATAGTCTTTTGTAACTACATTACCAATGCTGCATTTCATTTATATGTCAATCTCCTATTCAGATCAGCTTGTTGCCCATAATTACCAGGAATTCCTTGCAGAGTTCAAATTAACGTTTGAACCATTGGGAAAGGAGAGCAACGTCTCCACTGCCCTAATGCATATAGAGCAAGGGAACCGGTCTGTCTCAGTGTGCCATAGAATTCTGCACCCTGGCTTCTGAGGTAGACCCGACCAATAACGGATTAAATACCGCATTCTCAGAGGGATTATTATTATTAAGCTATCCTTGATGAAATTGCAGCCAAAGAACTAAAAGGGAGATTAAATAAATGCATCACTTATGTGATGCATATAGATAGTCGACTTAGGAACAGGGAGATAACTAGAAATAGGACCAGATGTATGAATATGTCATTGGCTCCTCACTTCTCTAGTCCGGTTGTTTCTGGCCTTCCAGTGCAGTCTGAAATTGAACCTATGCAGTTAGAGTTTATGAGACTATCAGAGGCAGAAAGACAGTTTAAGAGAAAAGAGGCCCTTTGTTTATTCTGTGAAAGTACATGTGAGAAATGTCCCATACGTCCAGAAAACTTGAGCTCCTTGCGAACCGTAAGGGGACTGGTCTTAGGCATGATGGATATGTTCACTGGTACTACCCAAAGTAGATTTCTCCTTTATAGTAAAGCTCTATACAACAAGAAAAGTTTTTCATATAAAGCCCTGGTGGACTCAGGTGCTGCAGGAATCTTTATCGACATACAATTTGTCAGTAAACACCTCCTACCCATCAAGGAGAGTTCCTCACCCCTGGCAGTTGAGGCCATTAATGGGAGACCTCTCTCTCAACCTCTAATTACCCACAAAACTATGTACAAAAAGATGGATGAATTAGGCGCTCACTATATAGAATAATAGGCTGCAGTACCCAATACAAGGAACCCCAACCTTATAGAATAGTAATGTGAAAAAGAAAGGGAGGGAACCGCGCCTTAAGTATAAAGAACTAGATAAATATACAATAAAGTATACGTACACAATATTGAAGTAATAGTTCTCTTGTACAGTATGACCTCAAAAATAAAAAGAACATACAAAAAATAATAGTGCAGTATGTCAAATACAGTAAATATGTGATTGAATAAAGCTAATAATATTCCACTCACATATCCCAGAGCTAACCTAGAGCTCTGCCGTTAGTACGCCTGGACGGAACAATCCCCGTCTAAGGATATATATGAGGTAGTAGTGGTCCCAGTCGTCTCGGATGGAGTAGTATGTGGAGAGACAGAAGAATCCAGATAGTGCAATATATATAGATAAAATAATAAATAAGTGAAATTATATAAAATCAATACTCACATTTACTAGAGCAGAACTTGCTCTAGTTTCTATAGCGTAGGTGATATAGTCCCCACCAAGGAGCAGGATGATAACCAGGATGGAAAAAAGTAAAATTCAAAAATATATAAACAAAAAGATTTATTTAACAATAATTGAATAAAATAAATAAAAGTACTATATAGAAAGTCTTTCAAAGTCCACTTAACGCGTTTCGCCTATCACAAAGGCTTCTTCAGAAGTGTGGATATGTCCTGAAAGAGTCCGTTTATATATGGGATTCCTTGATATTAATTCCATCCTGGTGAGTCTTGATTGGAGTTTCCTGTTTCCTGTGTCCATTGGTGAACCGCACACGTCACACCGGAAGTGACGCGGCGAGGAGACACCGTGGTTTACTATGCGTTCCACCAATGGAGCGCATACGTTACCAAAATAGTAACGCTGCGTTCCAGTGGGATCAGGTGGTGGAGTGAATATAGTAGTGCATATAAAAATAAGAGAACGAGCTGTGTATGATACTATTTGGCAGTGTAGAAGAACGGCAATATATGACGCGCCGGAAGTGACGCGGCGCTATTAGAGTCAGGCACAGAGATTTACTGTGCGTGTCACCAATGGAACGCAAACGTTACCAAAGTAGTAACGCTGCGCTCCAGTAGGATTAGATGGTGGAGTAAGTGTAGTGATACATAAAAAAATAAAAAAACGAGCTGAGTATAATACTATTTGGCAATGTAGAAAACGGCAACATATGACGCGCCGGAAGTGACGCGGCGCTGTTAGAGTCAATCTAACTGTGCGTTCCACCTATGGAACGCAAATACAATCGTACATTCACTGCTATAATAATACATATATATATATATACTAAATAAAACAAAAGAAAAGATAATAGGGGGCTAAAAATTGGCATTATGGGCTATGAGAATAAATAAAGCGCAATGATAAAAGTCTTAATAGATAAAAGTATACAGCCAAAGAGTATAATAACCCAAATAATTTAAAAGCATATATAATTATACATAAAATAATAACATATATGAAAAGTAATAGACTATATTAGACTAGTATATAAAAAAACCCATAAACAAAGAAAAATACACATGTACATAAATAGAAGTAACATGACATAAAATACAGAACCCAATTGTTGTAAATGGGGAAGAGGATATAATAAAAGAATAAGACAGTAAAATGTACATATCATGTGAAAAATAAAAGGATATGTATAAAAAAGCAGATAGTAAAAATGTATATATATTGAATAAAAATGGAAATGGAATAGGGCATATACAGAGGGCTAAAAGTGAAGGTAAAAAATATATATAAAATAGGAAAATTTATTTATTATAAAAAATTAAAAAGATCAAATTCTATATTTAGCCCATTCGGATGCAAGGTATCCATCTTGAAAACCCACTCCATTTCTATCTGTCCTATTTTTTTGATAAGATCCCCACCTCTCCAGTGATTCTTTACTGTGGCTATGCCCGTAAAAGTTAATTGTTTAGGATCATTATTATGTTTACAAAAATGTGATGATACAGAATGATTAATGTAGTTATTTTTTATGTTCCTGCAATGTTCAGCTATTCGTATCTTTAGTGATCTAATTGTGCGGCCAATATACTGAAGGCCGCATGGGCATTCTAACAGATAAATAACATTTTTACTTTCACAGGTGATGATTTCTTTAATTGTGTATATTTTACCTGTGTTATTTGATTTAAACGAGGTTCTTCTTTTTTCAGTGGGATTTGTTTGTTTACAAGCTATACAGCTGTTACATTTGTAGAAACCTTTATTTAGAGATAATAAATTGTGGTTGTGTTTCTCATCTCTAGTATAATTCTTTGTCAGGTGCATTTTCAGATTTGGTGCCCCCCTAAATATAATTTTTGGTCTTGTTGGGACAATGTCTTTTAGGATAGGGTCCTCTTTCAAAAGGTGCCAGTGCTTATTTACAATTTTTCTTAGGTGTCTATTTTTATCGTTATAATCTAATATAATAGGGAGTGTTAGATCTTTCTTCTGCTGCTGCTTTTCTTTATGTATAAGGTCTTTTTGGCTGACTGTGAGTGACTGTTGTATAGTTGCTTCAATTAATTTCTCGTCATATCCTCTGTTCACTAGACTATCTTTTATTTTATTCGATTGTTCAACAAAGATTTTATTATCAGAGCAGTTTCTTCTCATTCTGATGATCTGACTCTTAGGGATGCTGTCCAGCCAGATTTTATTATGGCAGCTTTTAGTATCTATGTAATTGTTGACGTGAACATTTTTAAAATGAGTTTTTGTATTAATGACATTATCTTTAATATAGATATTTAAATCCAAATACGTAATTTCACTCCTACTAATCTCTGAGGTTAGTACAATACCTTCTTGATTGGAGTTTAAAAATGTAATAAAATTTTGTGCATCAGTGGTGGAACCTTTCCAGATTAAAATAAGATCATCAATATATCTTGAATAGGACACCAGATTCGCTGCCCAGGTATGGTCACTCCAAACATACCTTTCTTCCCATTCTGCCATGTATAAGTTGGCATAGCTGGGTGCGAATCTGGTGCCCATAGTTGTCCCTGTATTTTGAAGATAATACTTATCTTCAAAATACAGGGACAGCTATGGGCTGTCCCTGTATGGTGTCTGGTGTCCTATTCAAGATATATTGATGATATTATTTTTATCTGGAAAGGTTCCACCACTGATGCACAAAATTTTATTACATTTTTAAACTCCAATCAAGAAGGTATTGTACTAACCTCAGAGATTAGTAGGAGTGAAATTACGTATTTGGATTTAAATATCTATATTAAAGATAATGTCATTAATACAAAAACTCATTTTAAAAATGTTCACGTCAACAATTACATAGATACTAAAAGCTGCCATAATAAAATCTGGCTGGACAGCATCCCTAAGAGTCAGATCATCAGAATGAGAAGAAACTGCTCTGATAATAAAATCTTTGTTGAACAATCGAATAAAATAAAATATAGTCTAGTATACAGAGGATATGATGAGAAATTAATTGAAGCAACTATACAACAGTCACTCACAGTCAGCCAAAAAGACCTTATACATAAAGAAAAGCAGCAGCAGAAGAAAGATCTAACACTCCCTATTATATTAGATTATAACGATAAAAATAGACACCTAAGAAAAATTGTAAATAAGCACTGGCACCTTTTGAAAGAGGACCCTATCCTAAAAGACATTGTCCCAACAAGACCAAAAATTTTAGGATTTCCAAGGAAGTCTCAGTTTGACCGACCGTGCACGAGGTTCTTGCCCCAAAAGAGTTCCATGAAATCAGGCTGTGCGGTCGGTCTCTTTCGAGAGTGACAAATATATTAAAAGAACATAATGATTCGGGAGTACAATCAGTCTTTATTTCTTGTTCGGGCGCTTGCTCCCACCAAACGCCATGCACCTGACAAAGAATTATACTAGAGATGAGAAACACAACCACAATGTATTATCTCTAAATAAAGGTTTCTACAAATGTAACAGCTGTATAGCTTGTAAACAAACAAATCCCACTGAAAAAAGAAGAACCTCGTTTAAATCAAATAACACAGGTAAAATATACACAATTAAAGAAATCATCACCTGTGAAAGTAAAAATGTTATTTATCTGTTAGAATGCCCATGCGGCCTTCAGTATATTGGCCGCACAATTAGATCACTAAAGATACGAATAGCTGAACATTGCAGGAACATAAAAAATAACTACATTAATCATTCTGTATCATCACATTTTTGTAAACATAATAATGATCCTAAACAATTAACTTTTACGGGCATAGCCACAGTAAAGAATCACTGGAGAGGTGGGGATCTTATCAAAAAAATAGGACAGATAGAAATGGAGTGGGTTTTCAAGATGGATACCTTGCATCCGAATGGGCTAAATATAGAATTTGATCTTTTTAATTTTTTATAATAAATAAATTTTACGATTTTATATATATTTTTTACCTTCACTTTTAGCCCTCTGTATATGCCCTATTCCATTTCCATTTTTATTCAATATATATACATTTTTACTATCTGCTTTTTTATACATATTCTTTTATTTTTCACATGATATGTACATTTTACTGTCCTATTCTTTTATTATATCCTCTACCCCATTTACAACAATTGGTTTCTGTATTTTATGTCATGTTACTTCTATTTATGTACATGTGTATTTTTCTTTGTTTATGGTTTTTTTATATACTAGTCTAATATAGTCTATTACTTTTCATATATGTTATTATTTTATGTATAATTATATATGCTTTTAAATTATTTCGGTTATTATACTCTTTGGCTGTATTCTTTTATCTATTAAGACTTTTATTTAGTATATATATATGTATTATTATAGCAGTGAATGTACGATTGTATTTGCGTTCCATAGGTGGAACGCACAGTTAGATTGACTCTAACAGCGCCGCGTCACTTCCGGCGCGTCATATATTGCCGTTCTTCTACACTGCCAAATAGTATCATACACAGCTTGTTCTCTTATTTTTATATGCACTACTATATTCACTCCACCACCTGATCCCACTGGAACGCAGCGTTACTATTTTGGTAACGTATGCGCTCCATTGGTGGAACGCATAGTAAACCACGGTGTCTCCATGCCGCGTCACTTCCGGTGTGACGTGTGCGGTTCACCAATGGACAGAGGAAACAGGAAACTCCAATCAAGACTCACCAGGATGGAATTAATATCAAGGAATCCCATATATAAACGGACTCTTTCAGGACATATCCGCACTTCTGAAGAAGCCTTTGTGATAGGCGAAATGCGTTAAGTGGACTTTGAAAGACTTTCTATATGGTACTTTTATTTATTATATTCAATTATTGTTAAATAAATCTTTTTGTTTATATATTTTTGAATTTTACTTTTTTCCATCCTGGTTATCATCCTGCTCCTTGGTGGGAACTATACCACCTACGCTATAGAAACTAGAGCAAGTTCTGCTCTAGTAAATGTGAGTATTGATTTTATATAATTTCACTTATTTATTATTTTATCTATATATATTGCACTATCTGGATTCTTCTGTCTCTCCACATACTACTCCATCCGAGACGACTGGGACCACTACTACCTCATATATATCCTTAGATGGGGATTGTTCCGTCCAGGCGTACTAACGGCAGAGCTCTAGGTTAGCTCTGGGATATGTGAGTGGAATATTATTAGCTTTATTCAATCACATATTTACTGTATTTGACATACTGCACTATTATTTTTTGTATGTTCTTTTTATTTTTGAGGTCATACTGTACAAGAGAACTATTACTTCAATATTGTGTACGTATACTTTATTGTATATTTATCTAGTTCTTTATACTTAAGGCGCGGTTCCCTCCCTTTCTTTTTCAACCCACAAAACTATGCCTATTACTGTTACTATAGTAGCGTTACGTAAAGAAATCATTACATTTCAGACAATTGCTTCACCTTCTCATCCCATTATACTAGGATTCCCTTGGCTTGTTAAGCATAATCCTCATATTGACTGGGCTAAGGGGGAAACACTGACATGGGGTAAAGCATGTAGAGTGGGCATTGTTGCTCTACCTAGTCCTACACCCCAGCCTACCGAAATTCCTGTGCAGTACTTGGAGATTAAAGAAGTATTTAGTAAAAGTCACACCGATATGCTGCTTCCTCACAGATTGATTGCTTATGATTGCTCCATAGATTTGTTACCCGCCACTATGCCCCCTAAGGGGTCAGTTTATGCCTTATCACCACATGAAAGTAGGATTATGGAGGATTACATTAAAGAGTCTCTACTAAAAGGTCACATACGTAAATCTTCTTCATCTGCAGGTGCAGGGTTCTTTTTTGTACCCAAGATAGATGGAGAGTTATGGCCATGTATTGATTATAGGGCATTGAACAAGATCACCATCAAAAATGCTTATCCCATTCCCCTTATCTAAGAATTGTTTGACAGACTCCAGGGCACTAAGGGGTTTACCAAACTCTACCTTAGTAGTGCTTACAATTTGGTAAAGATTAAGGATGGTCATGAATGGAAAACTGCATTTAACACGAGAAGTGGTCACTATGAGTATCTATGAGCTATGAGCCCTAGAGCCCCCAGGTCAGCTAGTGTATGGATTTTGTCATATAACATTTTCAAAATATGATGTGGATACTTGTGTTATTTGACCTCTCTATTAAATAGCACTATTTTCCCAATACCAGGTTTAATCAAACTCACTTTTAGCTTCACGCTGCTTCTTCACTGTACACAGTTTACGGTGTGCCATGGTAACGGCAGACACAGGGCTTGACATCATCAGGATGCGTTGTCCAAGGTGTTTGATCTTGAGAAAGGCTCAAGGAGGTGCTGAAAAGTTGGGCACAAATATAACAATAATGGTTAGAATTTTTGAATAAAATAAACATTCTTGTTTGGATTAAAAAGTCCTAAGAGTGCTCCTATCTTTTATACTTAGTGCTGGAATTTAAGTGCCAGTGTTTGTATATACATTTATATATATTATATATATATAAACACTGTTTTGGGCATTTAATTGTATGAGGTTAATATAGTGTAATAACAGTTATTATTTGATGTCTAGCATAGTTTTGACATGTATTTCATTTTCAATATACTCTCTCTTTTTTAATAGGGATTGTGACAGATTCCCTATCACTGGATTACATGCTGTTAATTTTTGTTTATTTTGATACTCTGCATGGTTCGGTATATGAACTCACCGACCTATCTATTTTGTATACTGAACAAACTACCGTGTGCTGCTCATTGACCCTTTTCACATTTGTTCACACCTCAGTAACCGCAATTGTACCAACATTCTGAGCGGTTGGCTGGGCGGCGCCGTTCGTATGGAAAAACACGTGGCGGCTATCTTTAGCAGTGAACACATACAGCAGTGTTTGGTTGTCGAGTGCACGGAACTGAAATCGGGCACTCACTGGCGCACTACAACTTCCACCTCCATAGATGTTCGGTAAAATATATGAGAACTGAATGGCGTTTGGTGGGAGCAAGCGCCCGAACAAGAAATAAAGACTGATTGTACTCCCGAATCATTATGTTCTTTTAATATATTTGTCACTCTCGAAAGAGACCGACCGCACAGCCTGATTTCATGGAACTCTTTTGGGGCAAGAACCTCGTGCACGGTCGGTCAAACTGAGACTTCCTTGGAAATCCTAAAACCCTGAACCGATTTGGGTGATTTTTTGAAATGTTGGTCCCCCAGGTCGGGGCAATCATGAGATGTGACTATATTGGGGTTTCCATGTGTTTTGGGGGTATTTTTAATATGTGGTAAAAATTCTGTTTTTTAATTTTTTGGAAATATTTTGAAATTTTTAGTCTAATATTTTTAGGAAACAATTCATCCAAAAAGGATACAGTAATCAAGATCTACAAAATGACATAGACCCAGTTGCCACTTTAGATAGATCCTCTTTACTTCAGTATAAAAAGAAAGAAACAAAGAAAGAGAATATTCAAATTCCTTTTATTTTTAATTTTTCCAGTAATATGGGCACAATTAAAAGAATAATAAATAAAAATTGGCATATTCTACAACAAGCGGAAGATAAGCATGAATATATTGGACAGAAACCGAATTATATCTTCTGAGGTGCAAGAAATTTGAATTAGATTTTAACTAGAAGTTTTTTTTTTTTTTAAATATATGATTTTTATTTTCAGTAATCAAAAGGGTGATATGGGGATACAGAAAGGAAGAAGGGTAATTGCAATGAGTAACAATTAGTAACAATTAGTTCAGAGTATGCTTGACATTCAGCGTTGCTCATACAGAAAGGTAGTAGGTCTTAAGACATACGGTATTCAAATTCAATGAGTCATACAGTCACTCTTAAGTTACAACTTAGCCGGTTGATGTTTGCTATAGTTATATGTCGAGTAAGAGTGGGGGAGGGGGGGAGGGAGAAGGAAGTGAGAGGGGAAAAAGGGAAAGAGGGGAAGGAGGAAGGAAGGAGGGAGGAAGGACCACAGCTCAGAGCTCTTCTCCTATCTTCTTAAATCCATTATCCTGCAGAATCGTATATTGAAGAGGTTGAAGATATTGCGAGGAATTCAGTTTCGGTGTTTGGCGTATGCGTGATGACTAATTAGGTGCTCTGTCACCTTCATTGTTGTTACAAGGAAGGACTTCTGTTCGTTGCGGGCACAACGTGTTGTTAGGGGTAACCAGGTTTGTGGCTGTCAGCCAAGGATTCCACTGGGACTCTAATTTTTCTGCTTTGATATGTGTCTCAGAGGAGAGTAATTCGTATCTGTAATATTGATATACTTTTCTGGTTAGATCTTTATTAGTTGGGCAATATGTGGTTTTCCAGTGAAGTGCCAAGAGATGTCTAGCAGCTAGAATTATTATGGTAGCTATTTGTCTAGAATGTCGTGTCCACGCATCTGAGAACAATAGTAATAAGCCAGTTTTGGGAGTAAGTGTGGGGCAGCCCCCTGTGCCTAGGGTAATCAGGGCTTTGACATGTGACCACAGTGGGCTGATGACTTCGCATTCCCACCAAATATGAGTCATGTGTCCTGGTGCGCTCTGGCATCTCCAACACACGGGTGCTACTGTTGGGTAGATTTGATGTAGGCGGTGTGGCGTGAGATACCAGCGAAATACAATTTTCTTGTGCGCTTCTATATGGGAGAAACAAGTTGTAATGCCTCGTAAGGCATCTAGCGATTTGAGCCATTGTTCTGTCGTTAACTTGGGTATACCCTCTTTTTCCCATTGTGAGGTGTATTTAAAGTGTTGTGGTGGGCTGCTGTCCAGCAGTGTTTTATAACATAGAGATAGAGTTTTAGGTTTCGACGGGGCCAACAAGCATCTATTGATGAGGTTTGTCTTGCAATTTTGTCGGTATTCTCGTCCGTGGTATGAAAATGCAACCTTAGTGTTGATAATGCCCTTCAGTTGAAGGTATGAGAATATAAAGGAATTTGGCAGGTTGAACTGCTTTTGTAGGTCGGGGAATGGTAGAATGTGATCTTTGCCGCATAAGTCTTTGATGTGATAGATACCCCTTTCAGTCCATGATTTAAATGAGATCCATGGAGAGATCGCTTCTAATGCCATGAGGGGAGCTCGAGAGTCGAAGCGTTTGCTTTTAGCGGAATCTGTGTGGAGAAGGTCCCAGACTCGCAAAGTGAGGGCAGTCGTGGGATAGGGTGTGGTTTCTAGGTGCCTATATGGTTTTGGGGTCCATAGGACAGACCGCAAAGAGTGTGGGTGTATCGCTTCTTGTTCCATATCTACCCTTTGGAGGGTATTTGCAGGCGCGTGGAGGCGGACTGCTGCTTCCAGTAGGGCCGCCCTGTAGTATGTAAGAAGTTTGGGTAAGCCCATTCCTCCTGCTTTAGGTGACATTTGTAGCAAAGATAGAGGCAAGCGCGGGTTCATTCTACTTCAGACAAATTTAGTCAGTATCCGTTGCGTGGTCTGGAACCACAGCACCGGAACATGTAACGGTAGCATCCGAAACACATAGAGAATTTTTGGCAGTATCATCATCTTGATGGTTTGTATTTTCCCTAACCATGAGATATGGACATCTTTCCATTTTTGAAAATTCGTGTAACACATGTTAATGAGTGGTTTGTAGTTTAATGAGATTGTTTTCTGTTTGTGTAGAGCTAATTTGATTCCTAAATATGTAACATAATCACGTCTCCAGTCATATTGGTAAGTGGTCTGCATAATGTGTAGTCGGTGTTGAGGTATGTTTATCGAGTAAGCCTGCGTTTTTGATGTGTTCAATTTGTAAAATGATACTAGGCCGTATGCGTGAAGTAAGCTCATGAGTCGTGGCAGTGATGATTCTGGATTGCTGAGAGATAGGAGGATGTCATCTGCAAACATAGCTAAGCGATAGTCGTGGGAATGTATCTGAATGCCTGTAATCAGTGGGTCGGTTCTTATTTTATAGGCTAGAGGCTCTAGGGATAGGATAAATAGGAGGGGGGATAGCGGACACCCTTGTCTTGTGCCGTTGGTAAGGTTAAAGGGGGCAGATATGAAACCACCATTGGAGACTTGTGCATTTGGTTTGCCATATAGCGTCATTATGCCTTTTATTAGTTCTGCAGGGAAGTTATATTGTTCTAGCACTGTCGTCATGTAAGACCAGTTTAGGCGGTCAAAGGCTTTCTCTGCGTCTAAAGCCAACAGAAGACCTTCTGAGTTATGTTCCTCCATGTGTGATAAGATGTTTAAAATCTTCCTTTTGTTGTCGCAGCCTTGTCTGCCCCTAATAAACCCCGACTGATCTGAGTGTACAATTCTGGGGAGGATCGGTGCTAGCCTATTTGCTACGATTTTAGCATAAATTTTTGTATCACAATTAAGCAAGGATATAGGTCTAAAATTAGAGCATTGGGTAGGGGGTTTTCCTGGCTTTGGTAGTGTAGAGATATGTGCCTGGAGCATGTCGGGTGGCATTTTGCCTTCACTAAAGCAGTGATTATATAGGTCGGTCATATATGGTGCTAGAATAGAACCGAAGTTGCGGTAGTACATGTTTGAGAAGCCGTCAGGTCCCGGGGACTTGTGTGGTGGTAATTGTGCAATAGTTTGAAGTGTTTCATCTATAGATATAGGACGAGTTAGGGTTAGGCCTTCTTCTCTTGTTAATTGCGGTAAATCGACATCTCATAGAAAGTCATCAATGTCTTTTTGTGTCGGTTGAGAGGAGGGATCTTCTGAGCTTAAATTATATAGTTTGCTATAATATTTGCTAAATTCTTCTACTATGCTTTGTGGATTCGTTATTTTGTGGCCTCCTTTTGCTTGGAGGTATGCTATTTTTGAAGCCGCCATCCTGGTTTTGAGTTGAGCAGCTAGAATCTTCCCAGCTCTGTTGCCCTCTTTGAAAAATTTGTGTTTCATTCTCATGAGATAATAGGCTGTCTTTGCTGTCTCTAGGTCATTAAGTCGTGTTTGTAGCTGAAGGATCTTCGAAGTGGTGGCATGAGATGGAGTTTGTTTGTTCTTTCGTGACAGAGCATGAAGTTCCGTTAATGTGTTGGTATATTGCAAAAGCCTTTGTTTCTTTTGATAACTAGAATGTTTGATGAACTGGCCTCTAAGAACGGCTTTATGCGCTTGCCATAAGCTTTCTGTTCCGACCTCACCATGATTATTTATGGCAAAGTAAGTTTCCAGTTCTTCTTTAATTTGTGTGACTAATTTGGGTTCTGTTAGCAGTGTGTCGTTGAGCCTCCAGGTTCTCCTGCCAGTCGTGGGGTGTTGTGTGACAAGCGCTAAGGTGATGGGGGCATGGTCAGACCATATGATGTCGCCTATGCGAGCGGTAGCTACCTTTGCTAGTAGTGCGGTAGGTAGCAAGAATCTATCGATTCTTGAATATGAGGCATGAGCTGCCGAGTGAAAGGTATAATCTCGAGCAGTTGGATTGAGAACTCTCCAGACGTCTGAGACGCCGTGGTTTGCCAGTATCTGGTCGATCAAGGCGGTGGATCATATTCTCTTTTGCGTTGTCCTCAAGTCCACTGTGTTTGTGGATGTTGTGTCTAGAGTAGGGTCGAGAAGACAATTTGAATCCCCGCCCAGGATGATATCTCCGAATTTGTGGGCCTCTGCTAGAGTGAGGACTTTGTCTAGGAAGTTGTGTTGATCACTATGAGGACCGTAGATATTAACTAGGGTCAACTGGACGTTGTTGACGATGCACTGAATAAGGAGATATCTACCTTCTTTATCTCTGATTTGTTTGATTAATTGAAAGGACACTGTCTTGCTTATCAAAATAGACACACCTCGCTTCTTTGATTTGTACGTGCTGTGGAATCCGAAAGGGAAGTGTTTGGAGGTGAATTTAGGTTGGTTGTTTGTCTGGAAGTGTGTTTCCTGATAAAATGCGATGTGCGCTTGATTTGTTTTCGCGTCTGTGAGGGCCATTCTTCTTTTGTGAGGTGTATTCAGCCCTTTGGCGTTTAAAGAGAAGATATTAAGCATCATGTCGATTGGGATATGGTTTTGCAGTACTCTTTTCTGTCAGTAGATGCTTGGGAGAGCCTATGTGAGTCGCTGGTTGCAGGTTAGCGCTAGTGACACGGGCGATAATGGCTTTGATATCGCCTGGCTTTCGTAGTTTCTGTCGCTGTTCATTTTCCTGTGCAATATAGGTATGATGAGGTTTCTTGGTATGAAGATATGTATCTTGGAGGGTGGTCCCTCGATGTGCTTGTGGTCCTGTGGGGATAGGAGGGGGGGGGGAGGAAAAACAAGGAACCAAAAACAAACATAAACTATATACAATAAACAATGCGCCTCTTAGGTGAGGCTGAATTTTGATTCGGCTGAGCCGAGTATGTACAAGGGGTGAGGTCCTTGAGATGGGACCTCTAAGACTAAATTACCTGGGCGCTGAGGCTCTTATTGGGGGTAGAGAATCCCCCGGTAGCCGAGAAAGAGAGAGACTATCCTTAACGCTACATGTGTTCATGGCCACTGAGCGATCACAAATGCTCTTGTCCCCTGAATTTTAGTAGTGGTCTTACGAGTGAGGGAGGAGATGAAGGCATCCCCATTTGGGAATGCATGTGGTGTCTAATCTTGTGTATCGTCTGCATGTTTGGCTATTGACATTGTGCCCATTATGGAGTTCAGTGGGTACTATGAGCCTATTATTTATTTATTTTTATAATTAATTTTTTTTTTTTCTTTGTCTTAACATTTAGTGCGGTAATATCTAAGCTCTGAGCACTCACGGGGTAAATGGTAGATAGTGTGTACTGATCTTACGTGTATCAGCCATTTGGTCTGGTACTCCGGTATTACCCTAGGTACCCAGCAACCTGACACATGACATGTTAATACATCCTATTCCCACCTCTGCTCACACATGAGAAGTACATTACCACCTGCCATGTTAGTTTCCAGGGTATCTGGGCTCCGACTTGTAGGTCTCAGTGTCCATATTTCAAAAAAAAGAAAAATTCTGGTAAGAAATAGATAAACTTTATAGTCACTTAGCAGGTGTAATTTTCTCCCATCCAGGGGCTAGTCGTGGAGGTGAACTGGTCGGTTTTTGGACGTCTGGGTAAGCCGTTGCGTCTTCTTGTAGCGAGATGTTCCATTCTGCCAAGGTGTGTTTCCCATCTTCTAAGGAGAGAATATGTTTTTCCATGCCATTTTTTCTTATGATGAGCTTTGTCGGGAATCCCCATTTATAAGGGACCTCAGCTGCACGCAGAGCTCGGGTGATGGGGGCGAGAGACCTCCTTGCGGCGAGTGTGGTTGCCGAGAGGTCTGTGTATAGTTGGACCTTACTGTACGCATCAGGGAGAGCCGGCTTCATCCTTGAGGCTGCCATGATCAATTCCTTGGTTGTATAATAGTGTAGTCGTGTAATAGTATCACGAGGTATGGAAGCCGGTAGATGTTTAGGTCTGGGCAGACGGTGGGTCCTATCCAGCAACAAAGTTGGCTCAGGCAGATTAGGTGTTATGTGGCGGAATAAAGTAGTAACATAAGCGCTGAGTTCACCCGGGCTGACCTCTTCAGGGATCCCGCGTAAGCGGATATTATTTCTCCGGTCCCTATCTTCATGGTCAGTTAATTTTGTAAGAATGTAAGATAATTTAGAGTCCATGTTTTCGAATGACGCCACTGCATTATTGTGCGCCGAGATTATCTCTTCCGTCTTGGTTTCTAGGTAATCAGTGCGGACTCCTAATGCCTTTACCTCCGCTCTGATATCTTTAGCTAATTTGGCGAAGTCAGCCTGGATTGATGTCTGGAGGGTATTAAGCATCTTTTGGATAGCGGCTTCAGTGGCTGGGGTGTCCCTAAGGGAGATGGATGTGACATCGCTCCTGTCGGAACTCGAGGCCGGTGAGTTGGGCCTATCGGCGCCATCTTTATTTTCTCGCTGCGGCGAGGACATAGCCGCGACTTGGAGGGGGAATACATCTTTTACCTTCTTTTTCGACACTAAGCGGTGCGCCGTGCTGTCGGGTGATTCCTCCGTCAGGTAGCTTGAAATTAGAGGATATTTTCTCAATAATCGTTTATATATTCGCTGTGCATGGGGAAATGTTCTCAGAGTCCGTCGCTCACACGTCCATTCGCGTTCGCGGTCAGGCCACGCCCCTCAACTAGAAGTTTTTTTAAGAGATAATGTTCCAAGGAATTTTTTAACAAGCTGGTCGCAGGAACAGAAATACTTTTTTCATTGTGGAATGTGCAATGCATGTTGGAATACTAGAATATCTAATAAAAATATTTTTCCTTTCATTCCAATATTACCAAAAAAGAATATAAAATAAAATCATTCATCACATGTGACTCAAACAATGTTATTTATTTATTTTGGTGTAACTGTGGACTTCAATATATAGGAAAGACTTCTAGACCCATAAAAGTAAGAATAAGTGAGCATGTGAGGAACATTAAAAAAAGGCTTTCCACACCATAGTGTTTTGAGAAACATATGTCAGATCCAGGACACTTAAGAGTTTTGTGCCATTGATAAAGTTAATAAACATTGGAAAGGGGGAGATATATCTAAACAACTATACAGGAATATAGATGGATATTTGAGTTATGCACTTTGACCCCATAGGGATTAAACATTGATTTTGAAATTAATTGTATTTTATAAACATATTTTATTGTAGTCTACCCTTTTTACTCCCTTTCCCTCTCTTTCTCACTTTATCTTTTTTAAAAAGATGTTTTACCTAAAGCTTTTCTATTTTGAGCTTCTATGGTATTTTGTCTGATTTCTGTACTTATCATTGTAGGTTCTTATTATTATTTAATGTTTTTATATACTGATATATGTTTTCTCTTGCCCTCTTTCCTCTTTAAAATGCTGGGGAAAACATACATTTTTTATTTATGGTGTCTATGACTTCGGACTTACCTATACGTCATAGAACTTATATGCTTCTGTATGAATGATAATCCAGAAGAGGCGGACTTTTGGAGGCAAGGTGTCACAGGTGTGATGTATCGGACCTCCAGCGTACAGACCTGACGAGCCATAGGAAATGACATTCTGGACTATGTTTTAAAGATACGAAATATTGCAGAAACAAAAGTATTATTCCGGCTTAGAAGATTGTGAAAGAGAGCAAATTCATATTCTATAAGAAATGTTTTTGTTTGTTTTATATTTAATTTATTATGATATTTTTATATGTGAGTCCTTTGGACCACCAAGATAGTGGTGATTTGTATCCAAACCGGAAATGTCGCCATATTAGGGGGTGACAGTGAACGTATCTGGTTCGGACCATATTTGGTGATGGGAGTGTTTGTATTGAACATGTGTGATTAATAATTACACAATTCAGTGAAAAAAAATATTTAATGTATTATGCGAAATGCATGAGCTGTGAGTGGCAAAAATTGACATTTCGACCCTCCTGGGGTCTTTATCAAGATCACAGTGACATATTCAAAACAATATCAATATATACATAAGTGTATAGTATGCTTACCAATAGAGTAATCGGACAGCCAGCGGACTGAAGAACCCGGAAGTGAAAGAACCACGTGGGACCGTGCGCGTGACGTCCGTGACGGGGTTGCTAAGCAATGAAACAAAAGTATATACATACCCGGTTGCGAAGGAACCAGGGTATCAGGCAATACACATGCTGGGAACGATATATGGAGGAAAGAGTATAACACATCTAGCCCGATCTATATAAGATCTATCTATATCAAATCTGTGATAAATGTGCAAACTATGGAGTGAAAAAAATTGTGCCACCAATCTATACATACAGTGTGCCAGTGTGAAAAAAATTAAAAGAAGATCAGAGTATAGAAAACGGGCTAAAGAAGTGGAAATTTCCAAGAATAATATATACTGTACAATAATTATTAGATAATATACATAACAACAGAATTTAAGCAAAAGGTGATTGTAAAATATTCTAGCAAATAATTATATTATGCACTTTGTTTAATACTAGAGTAGGAGCATGTGGTACTATTAGTAAATGATGAAATTATATAGGACTAAAACCTCCTATTACAACCTTTATACCACTATAAGGTCTGGGCATAAATTCATAGAGAAAGAAATAATATAATATAATAAAGCGCTCTAAACATCGAATATTATAAATGACCAATGGGACAACCTAGGAGACAATCGTGCCATGACAGCATTTACGGCACTCCAACATCTAGACCTAAGTCCTTAGTCATGATAGAATTATAAAAGTAGTAAAACTCTATCAAAGAAAATGAAAAAGTGAGCCAGACCCATATAGTCTAAATAAGACTCAGTAATGTAAGCAAGTCAAACAGTGAAAATAATAACATATAAATACCAGGAGTTATCAAAACTGTAGATTTAAAGGAACATCGACAGAACTAAATTCTCATTGAGTCCCTTAGGAGTCACTGTATTTAGATAGTGGATCCAATAAACTTCACGTTGCAAAAGTAGTTTAGATCTATCACCTCCCCTCGGTGGAGCAGGGACGTGGTCGATGGCTATAAATTGAAGCGTGGGTAAATGGTGTTGTGTTGCAAAGAAATGTTTAGCGACCGGTTTATCAGTTCGTTGGTCTCTGAAAGCGGTTGTAATCCCAGACCGATGTCCCCAAATCCGGTCTCTCAGTGTCATATCGGTCTTCCCAATGTACGAAAGTCCGCATGGACAAGTAATCATATATATAACGTGTGTTGTCATACACGTAATGTAGTGTTTAATAGCAATTCCCCAATTTTTGTAGAAAATGGATGAATATTTTTAATACATGCTCTCTGGACTGGATGGTGATCGTAATTGAAGAAGTTGGTAAGGAATTAATCAGGATTTTGAACTTACCCATGTTACTGCTCTACAATCAATGCCATCTACTGAATTTATGTTGAAACTGCAGGACGATATTCAGAAGTACCAGAAAGAGCTCATCCGTTTTAAAAAAGTCAAAGTAGAAAAGGTAAACCATGATTACAAATTCCATTAGGTTTACCGCTGGTTAAGTGGTTCAGACTCTAATATACGTAATTCTACTCCAAGATTTCGAACACGTATAAGAAAGCCATCTCTACAAACGGTGGACATAAGCTCAGGCGAATCAGCCTCAGATGGGGATACCAGAGTTGATCAGCAAACTAGAAAGCAAGCTACTTTTTTAAAGGATGGAGAACATTCAAACGATCCACCATGGATTCCCAATACCAGTGGACAAGACAGAAGAGACACAAGGGACATCTTAGACGTGGACAAAAGGTTCACAAGAAATACAGGCAACATGGGAAAAACCCCCAGACAACGGAGATAATATCTGTAATTAATCTTTCAAAAAAGGCTTTAAACCATAACCACCTCTCCATTTTACAAAAGGGACTTACCTTTATACCTGTTGCCAGACCTAAGCAATTTGACATGGCTATTGATCTATACAGATTGCAAAGAACGCTGTATAGTAATGAAGTCAGAAAGGATGATATTCCTATTAAGACACATGTTTTTCCAAGTCGAAATAAGAAGGATATATATACTCCTAATCCTTCAATTAAGACCTTAATGCAAATAATACGACATGAAACAAATTCCATTGTGACCACACCACCTCATTATAGAGACAATTTGTCCAAAGAGGAGCATATAGCACTAAGGGACCTGATGCAAGACTCTACCATCATAGTACGGCCAGCCGATAAAGGCGGCGCTGTTGTAATACAAGCATATGACGACTACAGAAATGAAATTATTCGATAGCTACAGGACAAATCTAGCTATCTCCAACTTACCTTTGATCCGGTTGCAAAATTTCAAAAAAGAATCGAGAGACTAATTGACTAAGGATTATCACATCGTTATTTGGATGAAAACACTGCTAAATTTTTATTTGTGAAATGTCCGAAACATCCGGTCATGTATAGCTTACCAAAAATACACAAAAATCTGGAACACCCACCTGGCCGACCAATTGTGTCGGCTAAGGAGGGATTAATTGAGCCTATTGCTCAATTCATTGATTATTATATCAATAATAGTGTGAGAAAACTTCCTACATGTTTGCTGGACACACAACACTTTATCAGCCAGATAAGAAATATAGACCTCGTGGCTAAAGAGATCATCTTAGCCACAATGGACGTTCAAAGTCTCTATTATATAATACCTAAGAAAGAAGGCATTGAAGCCATAACTGAGATTTTGATAAACGATGATATGTACCAAGGCCCTCCCATCCCATATCTGATGGAATGGTTAGACATTGCTCTAACCTGTAATTATTTTAAATTTGAAGATCAATTCTACTTACAAACCTCTGGCACTGCCATGGGGGCGGCCATGGCACCAGCCTATGCCAACAGTTTTATGTACTGGTTTGAGAATAAATATATCTTACCTGATTACCAACATCAGATAATTAAATACCTCAGATATGTGGACGACATTTTTATGATCTGGGAAGGAATGGCAACAACACTTGAAGAGATGGTCCACAATATTAATATTTTACCAATGCCGGTAGTTCTCACACTTAACTGGCATAAAACCAGTATTGAGTTTCTCGATGTTACTATCTTTAGAGAAGAAAACCATCTAGGCTTTACTCTATACAGGAAATTTACAGATCATAATGCTTTGTTTGCCACAAGTTTCTATCCCCAACATGTCAAAGACTCATTGCCCATTTCACAGTTCTTAAGAGCACTAAGATTTAACAACAACCCGGTCAAACGTGAGCATCAATTACAAGAAAACGGGGACCGTTTTTTAGCAAGAGGATTCCACCCTAGGACTCTTGAAAATGCAAAAATGAAAGCTTGGAATAAATTTAACCAAACAAACAAGACGAACTCTAATCTAAAGAAAAATATTTTCCTTCCACTTACGTACAATACAGCTACTCCATTGGTCAAAAAGTCCATATACAAGAATTGGAATATTTTCCAGATGGATCAGAATCTTCCTGATAGATTCAAATTAAGTCCAATTATCAGCTATAGACGCAATCGTAACCTAAGAGATCTGTTGGTTAAAAATGACATTGCTATGCCAAGTTGCCTAACATTAAGAAAAAAGGTTGCTATAAATGCAGTGGCTGCATAACATGCAGTCATATGCTGACAGGATCCACATTTGCCCATCCACACAGTGGAAAAAGAATTGCTATTAAACACTACATTACGTGTATGACAACACATGTTATATATATGATTACTTGTCCATGCGGTCTTTCGTACATTGGGAAGACCGATATGACACTGAGAGACCGGATTCGGGGACATCGGTCTGGGATTACAACCGCTTTCATAGACCAACGAACTGATAAACCGGTCGCTAAACATTTCTTTGCAACACAACACCATTTACCCACGCTTCGATTTATAGCCATCGACCACGTCCCTGCTCCACCGAGGGGAGGTGATAGATCTAAACTACTTTTGCAACGTGAAGCTTATTGGATCCACTATCTAAATACAGTGACTCCTAAGGGACTCAATGAGAATTTAGTTCTGTCGATGTTCCTTTAAATCTACAGTTTTGATAACTCCTGGTATTTATATGTTATTATTTTCACTGTTTGACTTGCTTACATTACTGAGTCTTATTTAGACTATATGGGTCTGGCTAACTTTTTCCTTTTCTTTGATAGAGTTTTACTACTTTTATAATTCTATCATGATTAAGGACTTAGGTCCAGATGTTGGAGTGCCGTAAATGCTGTCATGGCACGATTGTCTCCTAGGTTGTCCCATGGGTCATTTATAATATTCGATGTTTAGAGAGCTTTATTATATTATATTATTTCTTTCTCTACGAATTTATGCCCAGACCTTAGAGTGGTATAAAGGTTGTAATAGGAGGTTTTAGTCCTATATAATTTCATCATTTTCTAATAGTATCACATGCTCCTACTCTATCATTAAACAAAGTACATAATATAATTATTTACTAGAATATTTTACAATCACCTTTTGCTTAAATTCTGTTTTTATGTATATTATCTAATAATTATTGTACAGTATATATTATTCTTGGAAATTTCCACTTTAGCCCATTTTCTATACTCTGATCTTCTTTTAATTTTTTTCACACTGGCACACTGTATGTATAGATTGCTGGCACGATTTTTTTTACTCCATAGTTTGCACATTTATCACGGATTTGATATAGATAGATCTTATATAGATCGGGCTAGATGTGTTATACTCTTTCCTCCATATATCGTTCCCGGCATGTGTATTGCCTGATACCCTGGTTCCTTCGCAACCGGGTATGTGTATATACTTTTGTTTCGTTGCTTAGCAACCCCGTCACGCACGTCACACGCACGGTCCCACGTGGTTCTTTCACTTCCGGGTTCTTCAGTCTGCTGGCTGTCCGATCACTCTATTGGTAAGCATACTATACACTTATGTATATATTGATATTGTTTTGAATATGTCACTGTGATCTTGATAAAGACCCCAGGAGGGTCGAAACGTCAATTTTTGCCACTCACAGCTCATGTATTTCGCATAATACAGTAAATATTTTTTTTCACTGAATTGAAGACCTAGTGCTCCCTTCATTGATTTGGTTATTATATATTACGCGGGATTGCACCTAGGCATTTGAAGATATATTTCATGATTTGATAAAGGAGGAGTGCCCTGCTGATTTATTGTTTGGATATATATATATATATATATATATATATATATATATATATATATATATATATATATATATATATATATATTAATCATAGTAGCATATGAATTGAAAAAAGGAAGAGAGGTGAAGGATACACTGTAGATATATATATATATACACAATGGAATACTAGACAAAAAGGGAGGTAGATAAAATATAACTTTTAATAATAAATCCTTAAGATGTCTCATAAGACGTAGAAAAACCTATTACAACACACAAATAATAGTACTATAAACACACAAACAAAATATTAAAATAGACAGAGGCTAGTCCACAAACTGGAAAAATATATATATATATATATGTATTGGAAAAGACCCTAGACAAAATAGTGAAACAATCACTAGATCATGTAACAATGAACTGTTAGGTAACAATATGCTCACTGACAAAAATTAACAATAGTAAATGTGTCTAGGTAGTCAGCAGTGATATAACTGACTTATTGGCAACTAAATATCTAACTGGTTGTAAGGTTATAGGAATGTAACCAAAAAGTAGCGAACACCACTCACAGCTACCAATATCTATTGGATATATATGACGCTAAAGTAGGATTCCTATAGTATCCAAAGATGTATATCTCTCAGGGTGGGGTACAGGGAAAGAAAAAAGGGGGGGGGGGCGAAAAAGGGTAAGTAAAGTAACTGTCCCTACCGTGCCTTCGAGGGCACCCCTTACCCTTAAATAACCCTGCAGTATAATTCCCACCCAATTTTGAAAAAAATATCTAAATAGATAGCTTGAAAGATGCCAAAGGAAAAGAAAAAACAAATAATAAATAAAAAGATGATCAGTTTCTTAGATAAGATATCACTGCAATCAGTAGTGTGGACTCAGCATGCCCCACGAGCACTTGATGCGCGTTTCGCTAGTCAGCTCATCAGAGGGGAACTGGATAGTGAATTTTTACATTTAGTGCGTCTGGTCATCCAAGGCTCCGAGGGGAAATAAAAAAGGCAACAATAGTGCTCTCAATTGGATAAAAGTAAGTAAAAGGAAATAAAGTAATACTCACAGGGATAGAGCAGAAACACTGCTCTATTAATAAGGCATTGGTGGCATGATACCCACCTCGGAACAACAGTAAAAGGCCAGGAAAGTAAACATAGTAAAAGTGCATAAAAATACAATAAAAAGAGAATTGGCACAGCAAAGTAACCAAAAAAACTTTAATTGATCTAAAATACACAATATAAAATAACCATTACACGTTTCACCAATATATGCTTTCTCAAATGGTATTGTATTTTTATGCACTTTTAAAAAATGTAAAAAAAAAAAAGCATAACAGTGCTGCTTTAAGGCTTTCTTCTTTTGAGGATTGGCTGAGATTCTTGTTCTGATAAATTGAGGATGGGGCATTTCCTCTTCAAATTCTAGGGTGTAGCCTGATGAGACTATAACCTTACCCACATATCCAGAATTACTTCCAGGGCATCCTGGAACTGCAATAATCTGGCATCTACCAGTTCCTGGAATTGACACCTTCAGAACTGCTTTCGGGAGTGACGTAAGATTCTTTCCCCTGGAAGTCTTTAGGCTACCACTGCTAAATACATTCTTCTGACCTGCAGAGCATGTGAAAAAGCAGATAAGAGAGCCAAAAACTGCCAGAACCACTGCTAACCGACAAGAGTAAGTAGTAAAAAGGTACTTACATTAAAATTTTGTGCTTTCGTGCCTTTAAAAGTTTACGCATGCCCATTTAGACCGTGAACAGCCTGACTGCCATTTTTGAAATTGTCAAACTAAGGGCTCTTCTCGGGCAGACATGCACGCATGCTCCCTTATCGGAGATTTCGTTCTGGGAAAATGGTGCGGCAAACCGACGTCCTGCAGCTTGCCCCTGCCCTCCGAGGTTAAAGAGGAGTCTGTAAGGCTCAAATCCCAAGGCAGCTGCCAGTAGAAGGTGTATGCAGAGGGAACTAATCTCTGCACTCTGCGGGGGTCCCCATCTGCTTAGAGGTAGGTTACATGTACCTGGAGCTTCCTGGAGAGGGAGGCTGACCTCTTCAAGGATAGGGACTAAAAAAATAGTCAGGTGAGCATAGGAAAAAATAAAAAAAGTTAAAGAATAAAATTCCAAGTGGAAATGTCCTAAAGCGAAGAGGACATGATAAAAGACTGAGGTGCAGGGTCTGATGGGAGTACTCTATTACCTGCCAACCTAATTATTTAATTGTTTTTACTGTCATATTGGCTGGAGGTAGGAGCTAACCCATAAGTTAAATGCTGCCATGAATAGCCAGGATAAATATATATATATATATATATATATATATATATATATATATATATAATTTAAGTGTTTTATGCTATGATAACAGTTTCTATAATAAATTGAAGTTTTGGTGTAATGTGAAAAAACACCAATAAGTAAGTATTGCAAGATGCTTTGGATTACCATTCTTCTAGATTATAACGTATTGATACAAACATGCAAGCATGCATATACATACAAATAAAAAAAAGTATACATATATACTGTACATAGATATATACATTTAACCCAGTTGAATTAGCTATTGTTAGAATTAAGTAAATTAAATACATTTGCTCACCTATTATTTTCTAGAATTCGTATAACATGTTCATAAAACTGCACTTGTTCATTTATAAATGTATATTTTATTTTGCTTGTTTATCAAAATTATTTTTAAATTAGTAATTGATGCAAGCTTTATTATGCAGTTGTTTATTCATTACTCTAGGGAAAAATACATCTCATACTTTTTTTTAATTGAGTAGCTAACTGATTTTAAATCTATATCTCAAAAAATATTCTTCAGGAAAGCTTTGAGTAGCAATAACTGATACATATTAGGCCGTATTGTGTAATTTCACAAGTGCTTTCTGTAAACATATTAAGAGTTATCCAGTTTTTGATGCAATGAAGTGGACATTTTGTGAATGATAAAAGGTATATGATGAGACGAGAATGTGAAAAGAACATCTTGAGATAATGTGACATGAACCACAAATGAACAAGAGACCCTTTTTAAACACACTTTACAAAGCAAATTACCCACAACAACCCCTATTAACAAAGACTGTCCATAGTAATTGCAGTGAAGTATACTTTAAAAAAATATTGGAACACTGAACATTATAAAACCCACTCCACTACCTATTTTTATCTGTTTTCCATAGATACATTTTTTACCTGATTAGTATGAATTCAGATTGAAAATCTGTCTCAAAAATGGAGCACTATGTCAAAAAATATTTCCTTCTGAATAACAGACTTGTAGACTATTCTAAGTAAATATGAATTTGTTTATAGCTCCCCATAGCAGATATCAGTATGTTTAAACAGATTAAAAATAAAATAAGGCTATTATCTAGGTCTAAAAATAAACATGTGGCAAATAGCATAAGAGGTTCACATGATACTGCAGCTCTAAGCCACATATCTTCTCCATCCACCTCTTAATTGCTACAGGGTCATGATTTTAAACAATGGAGAGGTGTTTTTTAAAACAGATTGAGATTGTGATTCCTCCCTATCCAAAATGACGTTGCGCTGCCTTTTGCCTGTGGCCTTGCAACTGACCATTTCTGCATGGGAATCTTCAGTCTACTTCTCCAACCACAACATCTGAGATATGTTACAAAATATAAGGAGAGAAAAATAAGTAGCAAGAGAGGTGAGAATGGCCAACAGCTCAATTAGCCTGCGCTTCGATGGGTTCCCGCTCAGATCTCAAGCTGGTTTTAGCTCAACTTGTGCCATTACAGAGAGAACATATCTGAAGCATCTCAGACTGGTCCCACCCGTACCGTCAGATCCGAAATGCCAGCAAGCTCCCTCTGCATGAGAGATACGGCAACCCCAGACATTCATTTCAACCTTGTAAGGTATCAACAGTGAGGTATAACCAATATCCCTCTAAGTACCATGAGCAAGGAGTCCACGTCTGGGGTTGCTGTGTCTCTCATGCAGAGGGAACTTTCTGGTATTTCGAATCTGGACTGCCTGTATGGGTGGGACTAGTCTGATATGCGTCAGATATGTTCTCTCTGTAATGGCAAAAGATGAGCTAAAACCAGCTTGAGATCTGAGCAGCGGCCCACCGAAGGGCAGGCTATTTCAGCTGCTGTCCATTCTCAGTACTCTTTTGTGCCTTATTTTTTGCTCTCCATATGTTTACAAAACATATCCTCAATGGACAATATCGCCAAGATTCAGAGTGCATTGGATAAATCTATCCCATCAAAAATTACCGAAATTGGGTCTGACCTCTGCAATTTCAGTTATATGTGCGTGTGTAAATAACCTGGAGGTATCTACCTAGGATCAAGAATCAGAAGTTAAAACTCTTGTGACCCAGGTGAATAACAACACACTACACATTTCTTTGTCAAGAGACGACACAATCAATGCAACATGCATAATTAGTCACACCTCACAATGTAGAATATAATAAGGGAATAAGTTACGTATTACCATTTCTTAGAGGTGGGCTGGCCTAATGTGTAAATAGGCAGAGAAATAGCAGTCAAAAACAAAAGTTGAGGTCAAAGATTACAAAAGTACAAATTAATGATAAACAAGCCAAGGTCACGGGTATAGGAAGAAAAATAGTTGAGACAAGCTAAAGATCAATAAATCATGAATCATATATGCAAATGGCCATGTTTTCAGATCACCACAAGAGAAACCACAACAGGGCAAAGGTCAAGTGACAAGTGGAAGCTTTAATATCCCTATATCTGTTGTAATTCATCTGTGTATTTTCTGTGACACTAAAAGACTCATGAATGATGTTGCAGATTTGATGTAGGTTTAATTAGGTCTGAAATAAAGCAGTGGTTTTCTGTATAAAATAAATGCAAGGTTTAAGTGAGACGCGTATGAAATTATGATAGAATAATGTGAGGCAGGTGCAAGGGGCACATGCACCTCTTTCATGTCACATAAATAACACAAGTATGAGAGGCCAGTGTCAAAAAAGGTGAGTCAATCTGACAGGTATCATGACTGTAGAAAATGTAGAAAGATCCAGGCACTCCAAAATTCAACAAAAGGCAATTTATTTATACCCACAGCCACATCGCAATGCTTCAACCTACATGGTCTATATCAAGCTTTCAACTGCACACACAACACACAATTTATAGGTATTAATATCATTAAAAAATAATCAATCAGTATAATTAATTATAATTAAGTGTCACTTACCCATAAATGAGGGGTGTCAGCTGTGTCAAGGGGATGGCTATCCAATAGAAGGCTTCATAAATTAATAAGTAAAGATAAGGCAGGAACCCATTTACAGGTAACATAAGGAAATACTGTCACATGTTCATCCTCACCTTGTGGTGTCTCTGGGGATCACTACCTTCCGGGCATTGGTGGAGATGCTTGTCGGCAGCCCTGCACCATGGTGTCTGACTCCTGTGGCATAGTGAAAAATGCTGGCCACTGTGGATCCATGCCAATTTGTAACCCCACGTCCACCCGCAGCATTTACAACGTCAACGTGCGTGTGATGTCCTGCAGTGGACGCGCGCATGTTCTGGGGTCAGAGGCCGGGTACGGCCAATCGGATTTAAAGGAGACTTATTTAAACACCTTTCTTGCCTTCCCTTATTGCCCAGTCGTGGTTTCCCTTAGAGGTTGCCCGAGAGTGTGTTCCTGAGCGTTTATTTCTGGTTATTGACTTTGGCTTTGCTTGACTTCCCTGTATTCTGGTACCCTTGACTTTTGGCTTTCCCTCATTGTTGTGTCTCATTCTGTGTCCCCAACCTCGGCAAGTATTCTGACTATTCTCTGGTACGTTAAGTCCGGCCCATATAAGGCATGGTAAGATGTTACCTTTAGTCCTAGATGTTATACAGTTCTGCGTGCTGGATCAACTAGTATCCTGACATTACAACAGGGCCATAGATCCTGCAGAACTGTGTCAACACATAGCAGCGTGTGAGAGAAAGCGAGAGGAGAATGATCACCATATGGATCAGTTTTCCCAGGCTTTCAGAACGCTTCTTACTCGAACAGCACATCTTCAGCCTGAGGTTTCTCCGACTATGTCACCTCTGCCTAAAGTATCTCCATCTATAGTACATAAGGCACCTACTATCTCCCTATCTCCTCCCCCTCATTTTGATGGTAATATTCAAGAATGCTGGGGATTCCGGAATCAGATTGAGTACCATTTTGAGGCCTCACTGGATAGAGTGAAGATTGTTTACCTAACCTAACCCAACTTAAAGGCAAAGCCTTAGCTTGGGCCAATCCGTAATGGGAGAGTTATAGGAGTATTGCATATAATTACCAGGTATTCCTTGTGGAATTCAAATTAATATTTGAACCATTAGGCTGGGAGGATGATGCCTCCACTGCCCTAATGCATAACAAACAAGGGAACCGGTATATCTCAGATTATGCCATAGAATTTTGCTTCTGAGGTAGACTGGACTAATAGCAGGTTAATCTCTGCATTTAAAAAAGGATTATCCGAGACAATTCTGGATGAGATTGCTGCCAAAGACCTACCTAAAAGATTAAATGAGTTTATCAAATTTGTCATGCAGATTGATAATAGACTTAGAACCAGAGAAACTACCAGAAATAGAACTAGACGTATGGGTAACATCCCCTTCTCTCGTTATCATGAGTTTTGTTAGACGATTAACTTGGTTAGCAGCAATTCGTCAATTCTTTATCTTGTGTTCACATGTCGCCGGTATTCACAACAGGGCAGCTGACCATTTATCCCACTTCCGTTTTCAGGAATCCTTCCAACTATACCCCAGTGCCTCTCCAATAGCAACTCCGGACCCTTTGTTTCGAGACCTCATCATGGATTAGGCCAACTCCTGGCGCATGGCAGAGTGCTGGCTCAGTACGCTTTATCTGACAACACAAAACGGTCATACAAAAGAGCTTTTAATATTTTTGTGAGGTTTACTAGAGAATTTCATGTGGTAGAAGCTTTCTCCATGGAATCTGTAGTGGCGTTCACTTCCTTTTGCTTAAAACACAATCAAATTTTATCTCACAGGGTTACAACATTACATGCTCACACTATTTCCAGACAAACAAACTTTCTTATCCTCTTATCAAATTAAAATTATATTAAAAGGGATTCAGAGGTGCAGTACACCACAAACACCTCATATTGCCGATAAATGGGAATTTATGCAGGTCTCTATCAGATATTGTGAACTCTTCACCATTCGAAACAAAGACCATTTAAACTTAAAAAGCTGCTGTATACTTAGCTTCTTATGGGTTCCTTAGACATAGGGAATTCACTACCATCAACACTTCTGAATTAGGGTCATGCCTTAAAATATCACAACTCATCAAACATCAAGACACTATGTACTCTTTCTACAACATACTAAGAGCAGTCAACTAGGTCAAATGGTAAAAGTTCCTTATTACCCTAACTTTAATACATGGTATCCAGTAAAGTCATTAGATATGTATCTAGGCAAATTACAATCAACCCCAAGTCAACCTTTGCTTACCTTAAAGGGGGTCATTCTCAGTACAAGCAAGTTAATGCTTTATGTTAGAATCCTGTTATTGAGACTAGGTCTTAATCCCCTACATTATTCTGGACACTCCTTCAGGATAAGAGTGGCCTCTGCAGCCTCCAACAGGAACATTCCTGCCCAATCCTGTACTGCAAGGATTAATGCCTCAGTGTTGTCTTTTAGACTTGCCTTACACCCCATGAAGAGGTTTGTCTTACCATGGAACCTCCTCATTTTCTGCATTCTTTATGTATTAAGGTCTCAGGCATTCTTCATGAAGACTGTGTTATACACAGGGCATAAGACAGGTATCAAAGGTGTGTGGTCAAAATGGTAATAAAACAAGCAAACCAAAAATAAAAAAATAATAGTGGCAATAAATATTCTCCTTTTTGAGGAAAATGACACTGATTATTAGGACTCTCTCTATTAGATATAGATATATATATTTGTGTGTGTGTATATATATATATATATATATATATTCATAGTGAACTTGGCACTTAGTCTCACGTTGTCTTTTTTTTTTTTTTGCTGTGCAATTGCAGATTACATTAGTTTATGAGGTACCCCAACAGCAATCTTCTCATGTGTTATAATAATTTGTAACATAGAGGTACATGGTGGAATTTGCTCATTTTTTTGGTTAAGTAAAGATTGAACAGGTATTAGGCATCACATTTGTTGGTTAAGTAAAGGTTAAACAGTAACTGTCGTTTAGAGTATAATGTCAGCGGATAACATCACGTTGTCTTTTTAACTGATAAATGCCTTGGTGCAATCCCGCGTAGTCCCTAATCCCTACTTAAACAAAACTAGTTTTAAGCAAGTTCAAGTGAACAAGCTCAGTGAGTCAGCTTTGGTATACAAAAAATATATTGGTATACAAAAAAGCACACAGGTGGAAATTAAATGGACCACTCTCCTAATTAACTCACATCATACAGAAAAAAAAAAGGAAAATTGGATGAGGTCTCCCAAGAAAGGGCCTAACCCTGGTGAATATATATATATATATATATATATATAGAATATCGGATGTCCCGCACTCAATTTTCCGGTCTTGTACTTGCCTCGGTGCTGCCTCAGCCGTTAACGTAAACAAAATAGAAAGGAGTGCACTCGAGAGGGCTTTTTTGAAAAAATCAATGTAGTTTATTTTGCAAACGTGCAAACATTCAGAAACGATCAAGTCGACGTTTCAGTCCACGAAGGACTTTTATCAAGACAGTGAATAGCGGGAAAAATAGTGATTTAAATACGGTAGAGCAGAGTTTTGATTGGAGAGTGAACTATACGAAAGAGAGGTTGTGACGTAATCAGTGCTATGTCAGAGGTCAGAAAACGTTATCTCAAAGTAGAGAGATTAACCCTGTGGAGTGTGAATAGTGAATGGAAAGTAAACAAATGGATTGCCGAGATGTGGGAATTCCCATACTCGAACATCCTTAATATAATCAACTTATCGGCCAGAGCTCTCACTGATACAGAAATTATGCTACTGAAGAAAGGTCTTTCTTTTGTCCCTACATCCAGAATTCACAAATTCCAATGGGAAATTGATCAATTTAAGTTCAATAGAAAACTCCGCTTAGTAGACTACTTCAAAAATTCTAATCGGCAACAACAAACCAAAAAGGTGGAAATTGAACGATTCAAGTTGCGAAGCTCATTTGACCCCATCACCTCTAATACCACACTTAAAACTTTCTCTCAAATGCTTAAGACTGATACAACAGAAGCACTGATGAATAAAAGACAGTCCAGATCCAACATTTCCAAAAGCGAAAGAGAGGCTCTACAAAGTTTGGCTAATGACATGTCAATTATTATACGGCCAGCGGACAAGGGTGGTGCACTAGTCATTCTACAATATGAAGACTATAGGGCAGAAATCCTCAAACAGTTATCGGATACGAGGGTCTATGAGTATACTCTTGTAGACCCAGTGAATGAATTCAGTAAGACCATTCAACAGACACTACAGAGGGGCTTGGAATCAGGCTTCCTCACTACTGCCGAGTTTGAGTACTTATTTGAAACCCACCCGAGGTGCCCGATCATTTATACACTGCCGAAGGTCCATAAAAACTTGAAGCACCCACCAGGCCGACCAATTGTGTCTGCAATTGGCGGCCTTTTGGAACCCATTGGAAAATGGTTAGACACCAAATTCAAGAAACCAATAATGTCATTACCGACTTATGTGAAGGACTCTGCACAGGTTATAACTACTTTGAGATCCATTGAACTCCCCCCACAAGGGGTCTTTTTGGCGGCTATTGATGTAAGTAGTCTATATACCATCATTCCCCATGAAGAGGGAATATTTGCTATGCAACAAGTACTATCACAACATCAAGAGAAAATTGAGCCTCCAATTGAATATATCCTTGAACTACTGGAACTATGTCTCACACTCAACTACTTCAGATTTGAGAAGTCATTCTACATTCAAATCTCGGGGACCTCTATGGGTGCCCCTATGGCACCTATGTATGCGAATGCATATATGCATATCTATGAACAGCGATACATCCTACAAGAATACGGCCAATATATTTTGAAGTATTTCAGATATATCGACGACATCTTCATTATCTGGTCTGGGGAAGAACAAACATTACTTGATATGTTACAGTCACTTAATCAGCTTGACTCACCTGTTAGACTAACATATCAAATTGACAACAAACAGATGGATATTTTGGATCTTCGGATTTACATTGAAAACAACAAACTGGGCTACACTCTGTTTACGAAGAAGACTGATCGTAACACGTTATTACACGCCACCAGTCATCATCCTCCTAATCTTATCAAATCTCTCCCGGTATCCCAGTTCATCAGGGTACTGAGGAATAATTCGGACTCCATTAAGGCTGCGTCACAGGTACAAGAGATGTTTGAAAAATTCACCCAAAGAGGATACTCAAGATTTATATTGGAAAAGGCATACTCTAAGGCATTACAAATATATACAGATGGACCCACGGCAAAGAACACACAAACAAGACTAACCTTTCCCCAAACTTATCACTCACAGTCTAGGGATATATCTGAAAAGCTACGGAATAATTGGGAAGTACTCCGAAAAGACAAAACATTACCTGTGATATTCCAGCAAAGTCCGATGATAAGCTATAGGAGAAATAAGAATTTAAGGGACTACCTGGTCCATACAGATATACAAACCCCGGGTCAACATACACAACAGAATCCTGGCTGCTTTCGCTGCTTAAAATGTACAGCTTGCAACAACATGACACCCGGAAAATCTTTCTTTCACCCCCATTCTGGCAAAGAATATAAGATACGACAAAGGATTACCTGTACTACAACACATGTCGTTTATCGGATCACATGCCCCTGTGGCCTTATGTACATTGGGAAAACGTCTAATGACTTAAGGGAACGAATGAGAGGACACAGGTCAACTATCAGAATAGCACTCTCCAGTGGCATTGCATCTACTCCTATAGCCAAACATTTTCTCGAGATGGGACATTCACTACCAACCTTGAAATTTATGGGCATTGAACATGTTCCGACCCCGGTGAGGGGGGGTGATAGAGACACATTGCTTCTCCAGAGAGAAGCCTTTTGGATTTTTACACTGGGGACTCTGTCTCCAGGGGGACTAAATGAGATCAATCCGTTGAATTGCTTTATTTTAAAAAGATAATGTTGTGTTCAATTGTTGCCGGTTCAAATAGCCTTATCAGGATAACACAGTAACTTTTTTGTTTCTTTCTTTTTAGTGTTTACAGACTATGTAACCCAAGCCTGTTGTATATTGCGTATATTGCGTATGTGTTACTCGATATTGATGACTGCATTTCTCTAGGTCCTTGAATTCCCTGTATGGGATTGGTCTGCTACCCTTACAGATATCTACTATGTTGGTTTATGTATATTTACTTTTTAGATCTCTTATTAGATCTGTATGTTGGGGTGGCACCCTTTTCCTCCTTTTTCTATAGATCTTCCTTGTATTTTAAGGATGTTCGAGTATGGGAATTCCCACATCTCGGCAATCCATTTGTTTACTTTCCATTCACTATTCACACTCCACAGGGTTAATCTCTCTACTTTGAGATAACGTTTTCTGACCTCTGACATAGCACTGATTACGTCACAACCTCTCTTTCGTATAGTTCACTCTCCAATCAAAACTCTGCTCTACCGTATTTAAATCACTATTTTTCCCGCTATTCACTGTCTTGATAAAAGTCCTTCGTGGACTGAAACGTCGACTTGATCGTTTCTGAATGTTTGCACGTTTGCAAAATAAACTACATTGATTTTTTCAAAAAAGCCCTCTCGAGTGCACTCCTTTCTATTTTGTTTATATATATATATATATATATATATATATATATATATATATATATATAATGGAATGACAGGAATGAATAAGTAGATAACTCCCTAATTCCCATGGTATTAGGGAGCTATCTACTAAAAGTCTAAAAGACCTAAATTGGTCTTTCAGCCAAATTTACTAATACAGTATATATATATATATATATATATATATATATTTAATATATATGTGTATATATATATATATATATATATATATATATATATATATATATATATATATATATAGACTGTATTAGTAAATTTGGCTGAAAGACCAATTTAGGTCTTTTAGACTTTTAGTAGATAGCTCCCTAATACCGTGGGAATTAGGGAGTTATCTACTTATTCATTCCTGTCATTCCATTGACTGGCTAAGTAACTTACATTTTATATGAATGTGTGTTACTTGATTGTTGTAAGTGTTGCAAATGCTTACAGCTGAATCCTGGCTATGTTTGTATACTTTTTATTTAAACTTGTATACAGTGTAACATTCTTCATTCTTCCACTGGGTAGGAATATTAGTACTTCGACAATACTGTGCTTCAGAACTACGGCACTTCGGCACTTCGGCACTTCTGAACATCGTCAACTTCTGAACTTCGGCACTTTGGAATTTCGCCACTTGGGAACTTCGCCACTTCGAAAATTCAGCAATTTCGGAACTTCGGCAATTCGGCACTTCGGCAATTCAGTTATTCAGCTAGTGCTCGATATTTGTCTGAATTCATATTTGGAACTAAACAAATTGCACATGTCTAGAATCCAATGTTTTCATTGCTGCCTATTACTGATGCACGAATCCATTAAAGGAAAGGCATCATAAGCAGAAGGCATTAGTGCAGCTAGGCCTACACTAGCAACAATTTCAGTGGGAAAACTGTAGGATCTTTTAAGGGTGGCTCTAGTTATACAACTAAAAAGACAATAGTTTAGCAGTTAGAAGTAGAAGCAAGTTGTGTCCCCAGCTTCCTCTTCTACTAGCTCTCTAATTTCATTTGTCCATGAAGAACAACACTAGAAGGTTTTGAACAACATATATCAGCAGGGTTGGAAGTGGGAGTCAGGTTCCCCATCAACATCTTTAAACCACATGGAAGGCACTTTCTGATTTCCCTCCCAAGACCACTAGTTCCATTACAAGTGCTGCTACTACCACTGTAGGTGGCACAACTAGGAGGAGATTTTGAAATTACCAGTGCTACTTGGTATTTTTAGAGAGAGAGATACACACTGACACAGAGCAGAATAGAGACTGTTCCCCCTACATAGGGTCACTTGGCAGATATGGATTGACACCTGTCCTCAAAACCCCTGATACACACTGACACAGAGCAGAATAGGGACTGTTCCCCCTACATAGGGTCACTTGGCAGATATGGATTGACACCTATCCTAATGATCCCTGATACACACTGACACAGAGCAGAATAGAGACTGTTCCCCCTACATAGGGTCACTTGGCAGATATGGATTGACACCTGTCCTCAAAACCCCTGATACACACTGACACAGAGCAGAATAGGGACTGTTCCCCCTACATAGGGTCACTTGGCAGATATGGATTGACACCTATCCTAATGATCCCTGATACACAGTGACACAGAGCAGAATAGGGACTGTTCCTCCTACATAGGGTCACTTGGCAGATATGGATTGACACCTATCCTAATGATCCCTGATACACAGTGACACAGAGCAGAATAGGGACTGTTCCTCCTACATAGGGTCACTTGGCAGATATGGATTGACACCTATCATAATGATCCCTGATACACACTGACACAGAGCAGAATAGAGACTGTTCCCCCTACATAGGGTCACTTGGCAGATATGGATTGACACCTATCCTAATGATCCCTGATACACAGTGACACAGAGCAGAATAGGGACTGTTCCTCCTACATAGGGTCACTTGGCAGATATGGATTGACACCTATCCTAATGATCCCTGATACACAGTGACACAGAGCAGAATAGGGACTGTTCCTCCTACATAGGGTCACTTGGCAGATATGGATTGACACCTATCCTAATGATCCCTGATACACACTGACACAGAGCAGAATAGAGACTGTTCCCCCTACATAGGGTCAATTGGCAGATATGGATTGACACCTATCCTAATGATCCCTGATACACACTGACACAGAGCAGAATAGAGACTGTTCCCCCTACATAGGGTCACTTGGCAGATATGGATTGACAAATCCCTGACAAACAGCTACCACATGCAAGGAAGGCAGCAGGGGCGCAAATGACCCACTCCCGACGCGGGAAGGTAGTGACGACAAATAACAATACAGGACTCTTTAGAGGCCCTGTAATTGTAATCAGTCCACTTGAAATCCTTTAACTTTGATCAATTGGAGGGAAGTCTGGTGCAGAGCCACTGACCCATGCGCAGGGCCAGCCTTAGGCATTTGGGCGCCCTGTGCAAGAAATCTTCACCCTGTCACACCCATGTGCAAGAAATCTTCACCCTGTCATAGGGTCACTTGGCAGATATGGATTGACAAATCCCTGACAAACAGCTACCACATGCAAGGAAGGCAGCAGGGGCGCAAATGACCCACTCCCGACGCGGGAAGGTAGTGACGACAAATAACAATACAGGACTCTTTAGAGGCCCTGTAATTGTAATCAGTCCACTTGAAATCCTTTAACTTTGATCAATTCGAGGGAAGTCTGGTGCAGAGCCACTGACCCATGCGCAGGGCCAGCCTTTGGCCTTTGGGCGCCCTGTGCAAGAAATCTTCCCGACGCGGGAAGGTAGTGATGACAAATAACAATACAGGACTCTTTAGAGGCCCTGTAATTGTAATCAGTCCACTTGAAATCCTTTAACTTTGATCAATTGGAGGGAAGTCTGGTGCAGAGCCACTGACCCATGCGCAGGGCCAGCCTTAGGCCTTTGGGCGCCCTGTGCAAGAAATCTTCCCGACGCGGGAAGGTAGTGACGACAAATAACAATACAGGACTCTTTAGAGGCCCTGTAATTGTAATCAGTCCACTTGAAATCCTTTAACTTTGATCAATTGGAGGGAAGTCTGGTGCAGAGCCACTGACCCATGCGCAGGGCCAGCCTTAGGCCTTTGGGCGCCCTGTGCAAGAAATCTTCACCCTGTCACACCCATGTGCAAGAAATCTTCACCCTGTCACACACACACACACAGGCAGACAGCCATACACACGCACACACACAACTGCGACTGACTAGGTTTGTCACCTCCTCAAAAGGACGCATGAGCCTACAGGCATTGCGCATGAGCGTCCAGTAACGTGGCAAAAAAATTCCCAGCTCCCCAGAGGCTGTCCTAGCACCCCGGTCATACAAATATTCATTATCATTAACAGCTTTTTCTTGTTGGAGCAGGCGGTCAAACATTAGGAGTGTTGAATTCCAACGTGTAGGGCTGTCGCAAATCAAGCGCCTCACTGGCATGTTGATTCGCCGCTGGATATCGGCAAAGTGAGCCATGGCCGTGTAGGAACGCCTGAAATGGCCACACACCTTCCTGGCCTGCTTCAGGACGTCCTGTAAGCCTGTGTACTTATGCACAAAGCGTTGTATGATCAGATTACACACATGTGCCATGCACGGCACATGTGTCAACTTGCCCAACTTCAATGCCGCTATCACATTTTTTCCGTTGTCACACACCACTTTGCCGATATCCAGTTGCTGCGGAGTCAGCCACTTTTCCACCTGTGCGTTCAGGGCGGACAGGAGTGCTTGTCCGGTGTGACTCTCTGCTTTCAAGCAAGTCAAACCCAAGACGGCGTGACACTGCCGTATCCGGGATGTGGAATAGTACCTGGGGAGCTGGGGGGGTGCCGTTGATGTGGAGCAAGAAGCAGCGGCACAAGAGGACTCAGCCGAGGAGGTTATGGAAGAGGATGGAGTAGGAGGAGTAGAGGAGGTGGCAGCAGGACTGCCTGCAATTTGTGGTGGTGTCACCAACTCCTCTGCAATGCCACGCATTCCTTGCTTGTCAGCCGTCAGCAGGTTTACCCAATGCGCAGTGTAGGTGATATACCAGCCCTGACCATGCTTTGCAGACCAGGTATCAGTGGTCAGATGGACCCTTGCCCCAACACTGTGTGCCAGACATGCCATGACTTCCTTTTGCACAATCAAGTACAAGTTGGGGATTGCCTTTTGTGAAAAGAAATTCCGACCGGGTACCTTCCACTGCGGTGTCCCAATAGCTACACATTTTTTGAATGCCTCAGACTCAACCAGATTGTATGGTAAAAGCTGGCGGGCTAATAGTTCGGACAAGCCAGCTGTCAGACGCTGGGCAAGGGGGTGACTTGGTGACATTGGCTTCTTACGCTCAAACATGTCCTTGACAGAAACACATGACTGTGGGCAGATGAGCGGGAACTGCTCAAGGCGGGAGACGGAGTGGCGGATGGTTGAGAGGGGGCAAGAAGGAAAGCAGTGGTTGACGTGGCTGAAGATGCTGGACCAGGAGGAGGATGGCGGCTTAGTGTAGGCGTGCTGCTTGTACTCATGTGTTGATCCCATAGGCGTTTGTGATGTGAGATCATGTGCCTACGCAAAGCAGTTGTACCTAGGTGGGTGTTGGACCTCCCACGACTCAGTTTCCTTTGGCACAGGTTGCAAATGGCATCGCTGTTGTCAGAGGCAGACACACAAAAAAAATGCCACACTGCTGAGCTCTGCAATGACGGCATTCTGGTGGTGGACACAGCATGCGTTGATTGGCGTGCTGTCGGGCTGACCCCGGGTGCCGATGCATGCTGTCTGACTGTGCCACTAGCTATTTGCGACGACCCCCCCCTGCTTCCAACTCGTCTCCTCCTCCTCCTCTCTGTCTCCCCATCTGAACTTTCGCCCTGTTCTTCTTCTTGCCGAGCGGGCACCCACGTGACATCCATGGACGCATCGTCATCATCAACCGCTTCGCTTGTATCTGACAACTCAGAAAAGGAAGCAGCAGCGGGTACAACATCATCATCACACCGTACCTCCATGTGTTTAATGCTGCCTGCCTGAGACATATCCCTGTTATCTACATCCTCTAGCAATAATGGTTGCGCATCACTCATTTCTTCAAACGGGTGTGTGAATAACTCCTCTGACATACCAAGTAAAGCGGCTGTGGTGCTAGTTTTGGTGGTGGCGGCAGGCGGGTGAGTGCTATCTTGAGAGGTGCCTGAAGCTAAGCTGGAGGAGGATGGTGCGTCAAGGTTCCGAGCGGAGGCTGTACAAGATTGGGTGTCCTGTGTTAGCCAGTCAACTGAGTCCTCAGAACTTTTCAAGTTCAGGGTACGTGGCTTCTGAAAACTGGGCATTATTCTAGGGCAAAAGGCAATCACAGCACCACGACCACGACGGCCCCTGCGGGGTGGCCTGCCTCTGCCTGTCATTTTTTGGGGGATTAGTGGTACTATGCGTGCAAGCTACTGTGAGACCAGATATGATTGGCAATGTGCACTGGAACAGTTCTGCAGAGCACACGCTGAAGGAAGGACTGACAGAGCCGCTTGAAGACAAGTAACTGCTATTCAATCTATAACAGTGAAAAACTAATTTTGGTTGTAAAAGCACGCTATAGAGACACAAGATATGAGTGGCAACTGTCAAAGCACGCTGGCACAGGTCTGCAGAGCACACGCTGAAGTAGGCCTGAAACACAGACGCTTGCAGACAACTAACTGCTCTTCTATTACAGTGAAAAAAAATTATTTCTTTTAAATCTAAAGCTTAACCAATTGTTAAAACAGATATGAGTGGTGGCACTGGGCAAATAGGCACAGTATCCAATGTGAACCTCACACAGAAGCTGGCAGGCAGGCAACTGCTCTTCTATTACAGTGAAAAATAATTATTTATTTTAAATGTAAAGCTTAACCTATTGTTAAAACAGATATGAGTGGTGGCACTGGGCAAATAGGCACAGTATCCAATGTGAACCTCACACAGAAGCTGGCAGGCAGGCAACTGCTCTTCTATTACAGTGGAAACAAAATTTTGGTTGTAAAAGCACGCTATAGAGACACCAGATATGATTGGCAACTGTCAAAGCACGCTGGCACAGGTCTGCAGAGCACACGCTGAAGTAGGCCTGAAACACAGACGCTTGCAGACAACTAACTGCTCTTCTATTACAGTGAAAAATAATTATTTATTTTAAATCGAAAGCTTAACCAATTGTTAAAACAGATATGAGTGGTGGCACTGGGCAAATAGGCACAGTATCCAATGTGAACCTCACACAGAAGCTGGCAGGCAGGCAGGCAACTGCTCTTCTATTACAGTGGAAACAAAATTTTGGTTGTAAAAGCACGCTAAAGAGACACCAGATATGATTGGCAACTGTCAAAGCACGCTGGCACAGGTCTGCAGAGCACACGCTGAAGTAGGCCTGAAACACAGACGCTTGCAGACAACTAACTGCTCTTCTATTACAGTGAAAAAAAATTATTTCTTTTAAATCGAAAGCTTAACCAATTGTTAAAACAGATATGAGTGGTGGCACTGGGCAAATAGGCACAGTATCCAATGTGAACCTCACACAGAAGCTGATAGGCAGGCAACTGCTCTTCTATTACAGTGGAAACAACATTTTGGTTGTAAAAGCACGCTATAGAGACACCAGATATAATTGGCAACTGTCAAAGCACGCTGGCACAGGTCTGCAGAGCACACGCTGAAGTAGGCCTGAAACACAGACGCTTGCAGACAACTAACTGCTCTTCTATTACAGTGAAAAAATATATATTTATTTTAAATGTAAAGCTTAACCTATTGTTAAAACAAATATGAGTGGTGGCACTGGGCAAATAGGCACAGTATCCAATGTGAACCTCACACAGAAGCTGGCAGGCAGGCGACTGCTCTTCTATTACAGTGGAAACAAAATTTTGGTTGTAAAAGCACGCTATAGAGACACCAGATATGATTGGCAACTGTCAAAGCACGCTGGCACAGGTCTGCAGAGCACACGCTGAAGTAGGCCTGAAACACAGACGCTTGCAGACAACTAACTGCTCTTCTATTACAGTGAAAAAAAATTATTTCTTTTAAATCGAAAGCTTAACCTATTGTTAAAACAAATATGAGTGGTGGCACTGGGCAAATAGGCACAGTATCCAATGTGAACCTCACACAGAAGCTGGCAGGCAGGCAACTGCTCTTCTATTACAGTGGAAACAAAATTTTGGTTGTAAAAGCACGCTATAGAGACACCAGATATGATTGGCAACTGTCAAAGCACGCTGGCACAGGTCTGCAGAGCACACGCTGAAGTAGGCCTGAAACACAGACGCTTGCAGACAACTAACTGCTCTTCTATTACAGTGAAAAATAATTATTTATTTTAAATCGAAAGCTTAACCAATTGTTAAAACAGATAAGAGTGGTGGCACTGGGCAAATAGGCACAGTATCCAATGTGAACCTCACACAGAAGCTGGCAGGCAGGCAACTGCTCTTCTATTACAGTGGAAAAAAAATTTTGGTTGTAAAAGCACGCTAAAGAGACACCAGATATGATTGGCAACTGTCAAAGCACGCTGGCACAGGTCTGCAGAGCACACGCTGAAGTAGGCCTGAAACACAGACGCTTGCAGACAACTAACTGCTCTTCTATTACAGTGAAAAATAATTATTTCTTTTAAATCGAAAGCTTAACCAATTGTTAAAACAGATATGAGTGGTGGCACTGGGCAAATAGGCACAGTATCCAATGTGAACCTCACACAGAAGCTGGCAGGCAGGCAACTGCTCTTCTATTACAGTGGAAACAACATTTTGGTTGTAAAAGCACGCTAAAGAGACACCAGATATGATTGGCAACTGTCAAAGCACGCTGGCACAGGTCTGCAGAGCACACGCTGAAGTAGGCCTGAAACACAGACGCTTGCAGACAACTAACTGCTCTTCTATTACAGTGAAAAAAAAAATATTTATTTTAAATGTAAAGCTTAACCTATTGTTAAAACAGATATGAGTGGTGGCACTGGGCAAATAGGCACAGTATCCAATGTGAACCTCACACAGAAGCTGGCAGGCAGGCAACTGCTCTTCTATTACAGTGAAAAAAAAATATTTTAAATGTAAAGCTTAACCTATTGTTAAAACAGATATGAGTGGTGGCACTGGGCAAATAGGCACAGTATCCAATGTGAACCTCACACAGAAGCTGGCAGGCAGGCAACTGCTCTTCTATTACAGTGAAAAAAAAAATATTTATTTTAAATGTAAAGCTTAACCTATTGTTAAAACAGATATGAGTGGTGGCACTGGGCAAATAGGCACAGTATCCACTGTGAACCTCACACAGAAGCTGGCAGGCAGGCAACTGCTCTTCTATTACAGTGAAAAAAATATATTTATTTTAAATGTAAAGCTTAACCTATTGTTAAAACAGATATGAGTGGTGGCACTGGGCAAATAGGCACAGTATCCAATGTGAACCTCATACAGAAGCTGGCAGGCAGGCACCTGCAATTACATTACACAGGAAAAAAAAAAAAAAAAGCAGCCTGATGTTATAGCCCTAAAAAGGGCTTTTTGGGGTGCTGTCCTTACAGCAGAGATCAGATGAGTCCTTCAGGATTGTAGTGGACACTGAATACCCTAGCCTAGCTATCAATTTCCCTATGTAATCAGCAGCAGCTAAACTTTCCCTCCTCTCACTAAGCATGCATCTTCCGAATGAATCGAAAATGGATGCTGGGAGGGAGGTTGGAGGGTGTGGAAGGGAGGGAGTGCTGCTGATTGGCTGGAATGTGTCTGCTGACCGAGAGGCACAGGGTCAAAGTTTGCCCAATGATGACGAATAGGGGGCGGATCGAACTGCGCATGTGTCCGCCCGCCGCGGCGAACGCGAACACGCTAATTGCGCCGGGAACTGTTCGCCGGCGGACAGTTCGGTACATCACTATTTGGAAGGAAAAAAAAGTTATTATATCATAAAAAGTTAATAATTCCCAGTTTTGCAGACAACTTTCCAACATTTTTTTTTAAAAAAGCACCTAAATAATAAAGAACTTCACTATTATGTGTTACCAATTTAAGCATTCAATGATGTAAGACTTTGTTTTTCTAAAGGTTTATAAAATATAATGTGTATGATTGTCTGCACATATTATAATCTTACTTTACGTCTCAATCCTTGTCACATTCTGCCTAAATGTTGGTGGATTCTTATACATAATAATAAGCTTAAAATAAGGATATGTTAAACTCCTTTGTTTTTCATATACAAAATATTTCTGCACGGCCTTATGAAACACATCATTGCCTGGCAAATAATCAGTAATCAGTTTGTTCAAAAACAATTTATTTTAACCATGCATGGTCTATTTTTTGACAATTCAATATTAATATGAGTTGAATTATTGTAATACAGAGTTTTATGTAACTATATTATAATTCTTCTACTGAGGTTCATCCCTCATTATCCCAGCTTTTGATGGTCTTATTGTTTTCCTTTGAAATGGATTTATTTTGTTAGCATTTTGAGTAAATGAGAGTTTGATTATGTGCAGACAACATATATAATTTATTTTGCATGCTTCCAAGTGTTCATTTAACAAATGTGTTACAGTTTATGTTTCTCTCCTCTATCACTCTAAATACTTTATGCTAAAATCGAAAAAAAAATCAGAAAAGAGTAAATGTTCAGTGCCCACAAATCAAAATATAAATTATGTGTGTGTGTTGTGAAATTGCTAATGAAGGACTGGCCACTGCTTTGTCACAATGTCTCCATAAACTGGTTAGAGAAAACACTACTGAGGGAATGTAACCACATATTAAAGGGGCCCTATAGTCACGCAGATCACTTCATTTCAGTCAGGTGATTTGGGTATAATGTGCCAGTTCTTTTAACCTTGCAATGTAAAATATTGCAGTGTTAAATCCATCCCTAGTGGCTGTTTTCCTGATGGACACTAGAGGCACTTCTGCTGCATTGACCAAGTAAAACTCTGTAATGTGATAGAGAAGTCCCCATAGAAAAGCATTAAATCAATTCTGGAAAAATGTAAGTAAAACCTTTTTATTTATTTATTTATTTATTTATTTATTTTTTTGCACATGATGGGAGCATCCAAACACATGGACTAGTTAATATTAAAATTGTATACTCTATATTTATATGCTCTGAATTAAACTTAAAGTACAATAAATGAATGCATATCTTATATCTCTGTGCAATGATATACTATACACATACCTCAACAGTGTCAACATTCCAGCAGCTGGCTCAGATTTCACCCTGGATCAATAGAGGCAATCACTGCACAAGGTTTTGATGATTGGCAGTTTTTGGTAGAAATACCAATGGCAGTAGATATCATTTTGGCATTCCAGACCTCTTCTGACATCTCTGCATGGCGTTTCAAGTGAGACAGGTAGTGAGTGGAAAATACAGGGAAACTTGTCAAATAACTATTTCCTTGACCTTTTAACCCTTTACTGACTAATACTTTTGCTAGATTTCATGCATTTGGGACCAAGATTTTTTTGCTCTTTTTCTACATTCATTCCACCAAAAATGTTTAAATTGAGGATGGATTTTAAAAGCCACTTTTAGCCAAGGCCGTACACTGTACATACTAGTTTACTAAATGCAACAGACTACAGGGATGTGTACAGGTGAAAAAAAATTGTTTATTTAATTTGATTTCAAATTGTCAATTTTCAAATTTCATTTTACCTATAATTTAGAAATTATCAAAGCAGGCAAAGTGGATTTCATCTGAAAATTTCATTAATTTGAAAAATGTTGAAGCCCATTATTCCCTATGGGGAATGATGAATGAAGCTAGCAGTCACACAGTTACAAACTAACCAAAAAGTACTAAACCTTTGCAATATTAAAATTAAGAAATACCCTTATCTTAATTTTTATCTTTAAGCTGTTAGGGAAATAACTATTTGTTATCCTTACATGGGATTGCCATAAGGATACCAATTACCAAATAATTTACCAATGCCATGTTGTGGAATACTCAAATATGACAATTCCATGTAAGGATTTATATTTGGGGAGTTATCTGCTAAACTGATGCAAGAGCAAAATGATGAAAAGCCTATTTCTTAATTTTTGTTTTATCCTTATCCTTAATTATAATGATCTCTCATAAGAATACAAAATTAGGGAGGTATCTATTAAATACATAAAACAGAAAAATGTAAATATTAGCCATTTTCTTAATTTTGCTTTTTCATCTGTTTAGTATACAATGTCTTAATTTGCTATTATTATTATGCATGCATATAAAATGTTTGCTTTTATTTGTTTCACATGTATTTGTTTATGCTTCAGTATGCACTGATCCAGAAATCAAATGCTTCTGGATTTACAATTTTGGCCAAAATTTAATTTGGAACTAAACAAATTGTACATGTTTAATAGACCATACTTATGCCCATTGTCATGAATGGGTTAAAGAACTGTATGCTTTCCTACATTCTTACTTTTGTATAACTAGGATATCCTAGTTATGCCAGTATGCATAGTTTAATTAAAAAAACAGAAGCAACAACTAGATTGTAGTGCTAGAATGGTGCTATTTAGGGTCCATTATGTGTGTATTATTTTTTTTTATTTGAGTTAAAGGAGAAAAGAAGTTACGAGAGGGAGAGAAAAGTTAATTTAAGTGAGAAAGTGTGGTGGGTTTGGTAGAGAAGGCAGAGAAAAAAAAAAGAAAATCTGGATGAGTAGTCCCTAGGGTGGGAGGAACATGGTGTAGGACTAAATGAACCAGCTATTCATGTGAAAAGAGTACATGGAGTTGGGGATGGGGAGCTTTAACCCCTTAAGGACTGAGCCAGTTCTACCGTTGTGATCAAAACAAAATGTAAACAAAAACTGGAATTTGCTCTGTATGTCTGTTCAACCGTAATTCACCTCTTTCATATTAAGTGCCCACACTTATTATATATCATTTTATTCAGGCGAAACAGTGATTTAATTTAACATCAAATATTTAGGTATGAAACATAATTTAATATGAATAAAATATTAGAAAATGCGAGACAATAAGAATTTTAAAACTTATTTTTGTTCTTCATGATATTTTAACTGTGAATGTCATACTACTGTTTGCTTTTACTGCAATGAAATACATATTTGTATTCAGCGATGTCTCACATGTAAAACAGTACCCCCAGTGTACAGGTTTTATGGTGTTTTGGGAAGTTATAGGGTCAAATATAGCATGTTAAATTTTTCAGTTTTTTCACATTGAAATTCGCCAGATTGGTTACGTTGCCTTTGAGACCGTATGGTAGCCCAGTGTCATGGAGTAACACTTCCGGGTTCGGCACTCAGCTGTGAGGAGCCAGACCCTGCCCCCCTCTGACACAGCTCTGACCGTATTTAGGGAGAATGGGCCAGAGGGAGGGTTCTTGGTGATTGATTGTGTGAGCTGTCTCCGCGAGACCGCGGGCTCCATAGGCTCAGCTACTGGGATCTACTTCCACCGGAATTGCCTCTCCACAAGCTCAGACAAGCCGTTCCAGCCTTTGAGCAAATGCAAGGATTGCTGCATGCCATAAAGGATTACTGGAGAACGGATACTTTGCTACTTTACAAGTGGACCATATCTCTGAACTATTGGAGGACTTCCCATATTAACCTTAAGTATATCTTTCAGCTACTTGTCTACAAAATCATTTATTAATGAACTAATGTTTGCTTACTCAAACCTTCATTGCTACAAGTTACTAATCTCATGAAGGACAACTCCCATCATGCTTATTCACTATGAACTGTTTCTTGCTTTGCAAATACATTCAGTGCTTCGATCTACTAATTACATGAAGGACAACTCCCATCATGCTTATTCACTATGAACTGTTCTTGCTTTGCAAATATTCTTAGCTACTTGACTATTGTTCCTATTGAAGATTATTTTCATAAACTTAAAGAATGTTACTTAATGGGTCTCTGAAGAAATACTTAATAATGAACTTTGTGTTGTTGATTACTTGCACTTCTTCTTATTGGATTATTGCCTAAATGCAATTCATTTAAGTTTAACACTTATTAAAACTTCGGTTGAATCAAGTTACCAGAGATTCTCTCTTTTCTTAAAGCTACAGTATTGATACTTAAGGATTCTCCATTTCTTCACTATTGTAATTAGGGAGTTACAAGCTGCAGTTGAGTTACAATCCAAATCACCCCTAGTAGCGTAACTCC